>NC_092741.1:154104607-154760040 GCF_047496795.1 Chiloscyllium punctatum
ATATAATTATGTCCAGCATCAAGAATACTAACGGTAAAAATATAATTACATTTCCTTTCACTTGAGAAATAAGTGCATGCTATGCATTCAATTCCTAGTTGCACAGATTCAACTTATAACCTCTGAAAAGCTTTTGTTTTCATTTTTAATATGAATTCTGCCTGCTCAGCTCTTTTTTTTAATCCCACAGTAGCAAATTGTACTATACAGTGTGTTAACCCTGTGGCATGGGAACCTAAAAACATTTTACAACCAATTTGGTCCTCACACTATTAAGTTAGCCTATTACCTAATATTCACAAATTATTTTATTTCAGCATTATTCTTGTGTAATTGAGCTTTCAATTTATTTATAGGCTCCTTTCCTTCTTTAAAAAAGACATTCCTTTTCTGAAGAAATAACTTTCATAAAAAAGTACTCCCCCCACGAAACAATTCTCAAAGTCTGCATCCTTCTATAAGGAAACCTTAAGCTTTGTCAGTAAAAGATTGAGGCCAAGGTTGGTACTAATACCAAAGCTGCTTAGGTCACTCTCAAGAAGCTACATATACAGTGTCCAGAAATGATGTGTTCAAGTAATCTCTGGTCAGGGCACTCAACAAGCAAGGTTTTTATGTTGTTATATTTTTGCTTCTAGAACACGTATAGAGTCCCAGTGCTCTGGATCTTGATATCCATCCCCTCTGACCTTAGGATGGGCATGTAGCTTTGGAGAAGACAGCTGATGCTGATATAGCAGAGCTCCTGCTCCTGTTGGTGAAATCTGCTTTTTCCATTTTATTAGAAGTGCAAAATGGAACTGTGTAAGCTATTTCCATCCTTTCCTGAATGCTGGCAACAGAGAAGGTGGGAACTGACATCCAAAAAGTCAAATAAGTACTGAAATCAGAAAATCAATGTTCAAGTCCCATCTGCACCAAAGTTGTGTAATACTGTGTCCAAACTCCGGTTTCCTCCCACAGTCCAAAGATGTGCAGGTTAGGTGAATTGGCCATGCTAGATTGCCCATAGTGTTAGGTGAAGGGGTAAAGGTAGGTGAATGGGTCTGGGTGGATTGCTCTTCGGAGGGTTGGTGTGGACTTGTTGGGCCAAGGGCCTGTTTCCACATTGTAAGTAATCTAATCTAATCTAATCTAATCTAATTTATTTGAACAAAGTACAGTGGATGCTGGAAATCTGTAACATAAACATCCGACTGGAGGAACTCAGTAGGTCTGGCAATATCTGTGGGAAGAAATCAGAGTCAATGTTTCGGGTCCAGTGGAGAAGAAAAGTCCAAATGTTAACTCTGTTTCTCTCTGCACAGATGCTGCCAAACCTGCTGAGTTTCTCCAGCTGTTTCTCAGGTTTTTCAAAGCACCATCTGAGAGATGCTGTGCTTTGATTGAGAGTCCATCATCTTGTGATGGTTCAAGTTTTTCAGTTTCAATGATAAAAATTTTCTCAGCTTTGTCAGCTTAACTATAAAAAAACACTTCTCCTGCCCTTGGTGACTGAGGCAAGCTACTGACAGCTCAACAGACAAGTGCCCTTGGCTGCAAAATCTGGATTTGAAGTTTGAAGCTTATCTCAATTGGCCTTTTAATTACATCAACTACCAGTCAGATCTAAGGGTGATCCATACTTACCTTCACTGGTCCCCTCAGCAACCTGTAAGAGGGTGGGATACGTTCAGATCTTGACATCAGTTTCAAGGGATTTAACTCCATCTGAAGTTTGTCTTCCTTCCATGGAAAAGCTCCACAGCCTTCACAATGTAACTGGAGGTTCTTTCCTGTCATTCTCAAGTTGTCCTTCAGGTTAATTTGCAACCCCTACCCTTGATTCACCAGAGACACATGCATTGATTATTACTGTCCTTTGATAACAAGTTTACAAAATTAAATAAGCCAAGAGCTGACAGTATTTTATTCAGTATTTAGGCACCCAGATTGTGGAAATTATTCAGAAACTTCTAGAACCTCATTCATAAAGTCAAAAGTCTCACAATACTACAGGTTCTACTCCAAGTCACCTCACCTGATAAAGGAGCAGCACTCAGAAATGTTGCCATTTTAAATAAACCTGTTGGACTATAACAAAGACATTTCTGGAAAAGCTGGCAGTATCTATGAAGAGAAATCAGAGTTAACATTTTGGGTCCGGTGACCCTTCCTCAGAAGAGCCTATAAACTGGTGGATTATAACCTGGTGTTGAGTGACTTCTGACTTTTATCCACCCTAGTCCAACACTAGCATCTCCATGGCTACCATATTGTTCATAAAGTCATTGCCCATATTCATTGACAAAAACTAATGAGAGTTTTGTTCATAATGGTTTTACACAATGTGAGGTGATCACTAAACTATCAGCCTGTTTATCTCCAGCAGACCTTGCTGTTTTTCGGGATTTATGCACATAACTGTCTCAGGAAAATGCAGAGCAGGACACCCATGCAAGAACTCAAAAGCATCTATTAATTTAATTATAAATAAAAATAAGTAGAAACATTTTAAAATCTTATTTGATAAGCAGATAGATTACCATTATTAATTAAATGTAAATAAAAGCAGTAGTTTCCAATCATACAGTAATAATTGTTTGAACCCTCGTCTGAAATCCAATGTACAGTGTCACTCATTAAAAGGTTAAAGGATGCACCACGCCAAAATATTATATATTAAATTACGGTCAGTACACCTGGAATCCCCCCAAAGTACCAAACATACAGCAATAACGGTCTACTTTATAACTCATGGTTGCAATGAGAAAATTGGAGTGAGTTTTGTCACAGATTTGGAACCTCATCTGAGATGATTGTGTAATAAGACTTTGGAAAAAATAATACACCATGAGCAATTATTGTTAGACTGTTTTGATGGAAAAGCCAGTTTGAATTTTCCTCAGCATCTCTACTGCCTCATTATCAAACTCATGCCAACACAGAACCTGTCATCACTGCAGTGTGAGCACAATCAAAAACAACTTGCATTTATCCAGAGCTGTTAATGCAGTAAAACATCTCACAACCATTCACAGTAACTTACATCAGAGCCAAAGAAAGTGACATAAGGACATACAGTGAAATGACTTTGAATTAAGCAGCATTTTGAAGGACAACAAGAAAGAAAGAACCAAACAAGTGAAATACTTTGGGGTAGCAATTCCAAGATTTTAGGGTCCAGATGGCCAAAAGCACGGCCACTAGTGGTGGGGTGAAGGAAGCAGTGAATACACAAGAGCTTAGAATAGGACGAATGCCGTGTCCTTTGCAGAATCCAGATAACTGGAATACTGAAGGAGGTTACAGAGTTAGGGAGTTGTGTAGTCATACAGTCTTAGATTAGACTCCCTACAGTGTGGAAACAGGCCCTTTGGCCCAACCAGTCCACACCGACCCTCCAAAGAGTAATCCACCCAGACCCACTTCCCTCTGACTAATGCACATATCACTATGGGCAATTTAGCATGGCCAATCCACCTGATCTGCACATCTTTGGACTGTGGGAAGAAACCAGAGCATCCCAGAGGAAACCCACGCAGACACAGGGAGAATGTGCAAACTCCACACACACAGTTACCCGAGGCTGGAATTGAACCTGGGACTATGAGGCAGCAGTGCTAACCACTGAGCCACTGTGCCGCCCCAAACAAAAGCAGATAAATTATAAAGTTATAGTATATTCATTGATAAATTCAAACAAGAGTTGATGATCAGAATTTAGTGCGATGAGGCAGTAATTTTAAATGACAGAGTGAGAAGTCAGAAGACTTGGATGCTGAGGATACCATGTTGGCTGGTCTGTAAATTTCACCCCAGCAGGAATCCTACTGATACCTTCATGTACCAGAAAAGTCTACCAGGAAATGTGGTTTTTGAGCCAGCGTTGTAAGTGAAGGCATTAATTGAATTCAGTCTCCACGCGCGAGTCTGTATATGTCTGTGTGTGTGTGTGTGTGTGTGTGTGTGTGCGCGAGTGTGTGTGTGCATGTGTGTGTCTGTGTGTGTGTGTGTATGTGAGTGTGTGTGCGTGTGTGTGTGCGCGTATGTGTGTGTGTGTGCGTGTGTGTGTGTGAGTGCGTGTGAGTGTGTGTGTGAGTGCGTGATGGGGGAGGCGTGGGGGGAGCAGGGGAGCAGCAAGCAGAATCTGGGCAGTACATAAGCCTCCTCTGCTTTGGCCTTGCCCTCTGTCTCCCTGTCAAGTTATAGTAATTCTCCTCCCAACACAGAATCCTTACAGTGTTGTGGGGAGGCCATTTGGCCCATCATGTCTGCACTTGCTCTGAGCATTTTAGATTTGCGTCATTCTCCTGCCTCTTCCCTTTAAACCCTGCACAACAGGATCACAGAGTTGTTACAGTGTGAAAGGAGACCATTTAGCCTCAGTGTGCCTGCCTTACTGACACCCCTCTGCTCCTGTGAAATGGTTCTCTATTGCCAAGTTTTGACCACAGTCCTGTCATTTCTATTGACTTTCATTTTAAATTTTGACCTGATACTCAATGATAAGGTTGCAAATACCTCAACCTCTGTGCTATCATTTGGTCAGTCATTCACTTGGACATGTTCGGCTTTGTCTTTTACTAACAAGGCCTGTGTGTTATCTTGTAAGTTGAGTTGAGCAAAATAAAAATGATGTTATGAAAACATCTGTATGGTGTCATCCATTCACAGTACGTTTGTAATGTTATGACAGGTCTGTTTCATATTATAATCCTCATAAGAAAATTTTTATACAAACAAAATATTTGTAAACAGCTGCCTGTTTAATTGTTATTCACACAACTTCCATATTCTTCCACAGCTATGTTTAGTGGTTGTTATGCCATTAACCATATTAGAATGTTATAGCATTGTTAACTTGGATTATTTTGCCCTGAAGGTATAAAAACCAAACCATTGGTGCATGAAACTAAATTAAATATTAATGTAAGACTATAATGATCAGGTTAACGTCAGAAAAAAAAGATGCTCCAATGCTGAAATGGGTTAAAGGACAAGTAATTCTGTTTCTGGTTTTTTGGTTGGATTTGAGCCAAACAGCATCCAGAGAGATAAATGAATGGATAGATTAGAAAAGCCATTGTTGGAACTGAATCAGTGTGAACAGCAGCTGTGTTTTCTCAATGCCTGCTATTACTCAGCTCACAGCTATTCCACTGCTTTACAAAACCACAGCCTGACATTATATAGCCATTCCCTTACTGCTCAATATTAAATCCATCTTTTGACAGTTGTTTTACAAACTTCAACAACCATCTCGAACCACAGTCAAGAGCAAAACAAAAACTAACATTTCATAACAAATCAATGTACTGAAAACAATTGTTAACACCTTAATTTAGAAAGAAATCTGTACAGACCATTATATGATTTGAAACAATACTATTAAGATCTAAAAACATTAGAACATTAGATGGAACAAAATCAGATTGCAATAGTTAATTCAATAAATTATCTAATAACTCAAGCACTTCAAATTTGTTTAAATGGAAGGATAATATAATGTTAGTGTTTGAGTATAACATTGCTTGTCAGTGTTTGAAAGTCGCTTAGATGACTGCCATTTTACATAGTTTGTTCCTTGTGTACTTAATCAGAAATAATAAGAACAAGCCAATGACCTTTGACTTCCTTTTTCAATTATCTATTGGTCCACAGTCTGTGAAGTCAACACACGCACACTGACATTTACTCATAATGATAGCTAGTTATAATTTCTATCAGAGTAACATCTTTCAATTTAAATTAAGTTCCTCAAAGTGTTTTATTAATTCAGGAAACTGGTAATATCTTAGCAATACTCTGCAATAATTTTGCAGAGTAATTAATTCCCATTTTCCTTGGTCTATGACCCTTGAAGTTTGATATTTAGATTTTACTTCCCAATGATATATGTTTGCAACATTTTAACAGGATTATTGCCTTAGATGCTAGCAACGTGAACATAAGAATAAATATAATGATATTCCCAGTCCGTGGCCAACTTGGGTGAAACAGCAGTCGAGTCTGGTTAAAGTCTAAAGGTACTGCACAGGTCCATGTAGAAATGTAATGCTTACTTTCACATTTTTGAATAGTTTTCTGGTCCCATTGCAGTGCGTTGTGTGGAACTTCTGGGCAGAAAGAATGTTACATACACAACTCTCCGTGAGACATTCCAACCATTGCTGTAGCATTGGAAATATGCATCAGGAGACCAAGAGATTAATTCTAACTTTGGATAATCATGTAAAATGGTCAGCATGAATTCAGCTGGCAATCATTGATCTCTCACAATTCTCACATCCATTCATTTCAATAGAAATTAGTTTATTGATTGGCAAGGAAGGGCACGGGGGGGTTGAGGGGTGTTTAAAATCCCAAACCAACAGTTGATTACTGAAGGTGAGTTAGTTATTAAAACATTTTAATAGGCTTTGTGCTTAAGATGTTACATTTGTTTGAGGTTTGAGACTAATCAGTGAGTTCCCCAGGTTATGAAAAATCTGGGTACATGTCTTTTTAGTTTTGTTTCTCAGCTAGGAGGAACAAGGGTGCTTCCATCCACGTTCCTGATGAAGAGCTTATGCTCAAAACATTGACTCTCCTGCTCCTCAGATACTACCTGACTGGCTGTGCTTTTCCAGCACCACACATTTTGACTCTGCTTCCATCCAGTCTGTCAACATAATCTGGTTGAACACCCATGATTAGAGCCTATACAATGTCCAACCACCCTAAAACTGCTCCCAATATCCCCCACCCTTCCAAAGCTCAACATCCCATGATATTAGGTGGAATGGACAAGTTGGGTCTGTTTTCATTTTTAAATCTCTATGACTCTATCCTCTATTGTCTGACTCTTTTTCTTGCATTTCAAATGTTTAAGTGACATGGAGCATGGAATTATTGCGAACTGTAAGGAGAATATTAAAAGACTCCAATAGGATATAGACAAGCTGATAGTCATGAAAATGGTATCTTTTGTAAGGAAGAACATGAAGACGCTATGTAAAGAGGATCCAGAGCATGAATCATTGAAGGTGGATAGGCCAGGCTGAGAAACTGGTCGAAAAGATGTACAGGACTTTACAAATAGACCCACAAAGTGCACAAATATTCAGGTTAATCTTTACTGAAGTCTTGTTAGCCTCAATGGGAATACTATTCCTAATTCTCGGCAACATATTTTAGGGAAGATGTGTGTGAGTTTCAGAGAGAACAGAAAAGATTTTGGAGAATGTTTCTCAGGAAGAGGAATTTCAGCTGTGTACATAACTGTGGAAGGTGAGGTTGCCCTCCTCGGGGATGTAAAGGTAGAGAGGTGATTTGCTGGAGGTGTTCAAAATCATGAGGTGTATAGACAGAGAACAAAGAGGCAAACTATTTCCATTGATGGAATAGTCAGAAAGCGGGGGTTGAAATGGTTGCTGAAGGAATTGTTGGTTATATATCAAGAATCATCTTTAATAGAACAAGTGGTTAGGATATGGAATATCCCACCAGGGAATGTGGTGGAGGTGGATACAACAAAAGGGAAGTGGGAAAATAATCGAAGAGAAAATGTTTGCAGGGGCACAGGTTAGGGAAGAGGGCTGACATGCGCAAGACAGGCTGAATGATCTCCTTTCACAATGTATTCATTCTCTGTTCCATGGCTTCTCCCCAAAATCCAATGCTGTCCCTTATGCCTGATTCCCCAAAATATTTGACTCCTCTCAATACTCAACTCCCCCACAATTCAATGCTCCCAATATCTAACTCCCTCCAATATCCAACCCCCCAACCCAATTGCCCCCAAAATCCAATTCCCCTCAATATCCAACTCCCTTCAATGTCCAACTCCTCTCAATGTCCAAAACCCCACAAAAGTGTTAACTCACAAATGCCCCCCCACACACCACACATGCACACATACTGTGCCCAGCTCCCCTGAATGTCTGAAAAAGTATCATTGAACTTGAAACAATAACTCTGTTTTTCTTGGTACAGATGATGCCAGCACTACTGAGTTTCTCCAGCACTTTCTCTTTTACTCCACTACCTAGATCACATACAAGTCTCTTTCAGTGTTCACATTTTATCAAATTTTCAACTTGTCCTCGACCCCCAAACAGCCAACTCCTCTTCATGTCCATCATTCCCTCAGATCCAACTCTAGCCTCTGATGTTTGACTTGCCAGTGATGACTGACTCCTCAGTCTCTAGCCAAAACCTCCCTCAAGCTTGGGGGACCACAAACCTATCCGGGGTGGAGTTTAATGCTGGTGAATGCTGCTCACAACTCTCCCCAGTTCCACCAGAAAGAATGACAGTGCTGGACTGGCACATGTTTTACAAGGTTATAAACGCAGCCCAGTTGTCAGAACCAAGTCCTGGACATCACTGAGAATGCCAGTGAGCTCCAGGATGATGACAGGTAGATAGTGAGGACTGCCGATGCCAGAGAAGTCAGAGGCCATAAAGTGTGGTGCTGGAAAAAGCACACCAGGTCAGGCAGCATCTGAGGAGCAAGAGAGTCAATATTTCAGCCTTGACACTTCATCAGGACTCATCAGGCCCTGTTGAAGGGTGTCACAAAGCTAGTCCCTTTTTTTGTAAAAGCTGTTCCTTGGCTCAAGGAGACTCTGTCCTTTTTTTTTCAGAGGGTAATAAACCGGGCCAGTCTCCAATCAGTCTGGTTTGGTACAGAGATGAAAAAGATTTTGAGAGACGTTTTGTTTCTATGTAAACAAATGAGAGCTCAGGCCAAAGTGGTCATGCTTTAGAAATGACCTGTATAAAGAAAGGGGAGTGGTCAGCTCTCTAGCTGGGCTGAGTAGTTTTAGTTCAGTCCTGAAGTGGGAAGTTCAACAGGGAGCAGTGTGGAAACTCTCTCTCTCTTTTCTGCCCTTCGACTTCAACCTGTAAGCATGTGTTCCATTGACACTGGGTTTCAAAGGGAGTTTGGGACTGTTGTATATATTCGGAACAGCATAATTAATTCTAGTTGGATAGGATGAGTTCTGTAGGGGTTCTTTATTCTGTTCTTTGTGTTGCATTGTGTGATTTTGTGAATAAATGTTTGTCTGTTTTAACATCTAGTAGTCAACCTAGCTAACTTAATCTGGGTAATTTTCACTGTACACTTACTGAAACAAATTGCAAAGTTATGGTCTGGGGCTGCCTGCTTAAGAATGTTTTGAGTGGTCTGGCCGAGTCCATAACAAGGGTCAAGCCAGAAACAATTACTCTGTTGCTGCTCAGATGCAGCCTGGCCTCTAGGACAATGACAAACAGCGAGTGGACACAGACCACGACAGGTCTGGGAGTTTTGGCTGAGGTGTGTTATCAGAGGTTGAGAAGGGGAGGGGTGTGAGATGATAGGGGACTTTTAGAAGCTACAGGGGAAGAAAAGGTGGGTAACATCTCAGCTGGGAAGGAGGTGGCCCAGGTGTGCAGAGAGTACCACTGAAATGGTATGGTCTCACATTGTTCCCATCTTTTCAACAAACTGGCTTGTAAAACGCTATAAATCGCACCACACCAGGTTATAGTCCAACAGGTTTAATTGGAAACACTAGCTTTCAGAGCGCTGCTCCTTCATCAGGTGGTTGTGGAGGGCACAATTGTTAGGCATTCCGAAAGCTAGTGCTTCCAATTAAACCTATTGGACTATAACCTGGTGTTGTGTGATTTGTAACTTGGTACACCCTAGTCCAACACCGGCATCTCCAAATCATGGCTTGTAAAACAGCTTTCTGATGTCTGGTTGCCTTGCCTCATCAATTGTATTCTGGTATGGGCAGCAAACCATTGGGGTAAATTGGCTTGCTAACACTCTCAATTGGTGACTGTGGTTTACCAATGGTAGGTCAGCTGCTTGGTCACTGCTGACCACTGCTGACCATTGTTTGGTTACCTGGTTGAGATTGGAGACGCGAGTTACACCTTCTATTTTATGTAGCTACCCTATTGCAAACACACCTTGTGAGAAGTCATAAAATCTAGCTCGGGTCTGAGGTTCTTAGCCAATGTGCAAGCTTAGAAGCAGCCAGAGACAAACCAGGATACAATACTGACTGTTACACCCCTGTGCTTCTTCTTGCAGTTTGATTTGCTGGTGTTGTTCTGTACGGCAGCTCCAAGTGGACTTAATCGCCAAATTGTTAATTCAGGACAGTATAACCACTAAAGCATTTGTGTTGTCTTTTCAATATTTCAGGATTACTTTCTCATTGACAATTGATGTATTACAGCTATATCACTGGATGCTGGCTGTTGATGTTACTGCATTACCTGCCTTTTGATACAATTTTCTCCAACTGGGAACCCTCAGGTGTTCCTTAAGCATCATATGACTGGAACAATCAGCAGTTTGTGAAGAAGAATGGTGCGTTTGTTGCTCTGGTACACAATGTGTTTGGTCAAAGGTGGTACCTTCTACTTTCAGAACAGTAACATATTTTAACACTTAACCTGACTTTGTAGGCAGCCACAGGAAGTCTGACTTATCATCGACAGAAAAAGATGTTGACATGTCATGCCCACGAGTGAACAAAGATGGTGCGTGGTCTTACTTTTATCATATAATCCCTACATAGTGGAAACAGGCCCTTCGCCAACACATCCACACCAACCCTCTGAAGAGTAACCCACCCAGACCAATTCCCATACCCTATTATCCTATCTTTCCCCCTGATTAATGCACCTAACCTACATATCCCTGAACACTACGGGCAATTTAGCATGGCCAATCCACCTAACTTGCACACCTCTGGATTGTGGGAAGAAACTGGAGCACCCGGAGGAAACTCGCACAGACCCAGGGTGAATGTGCAAACTCCACACAGACAGTCGCCTGAGGCTGGAATCCAACCTGAGTCCCTGGCGCTGGGAGGCAGCAGTGCTAACCACTGAGCCAACGGGCTGCCTCCAAAAGTGAAAAAAATCAGCATTGCCTGTGGACAGCTTACCTTGACCCAAGATGTGGGTCAGGTGATTTTCTTTGATTTTTCCACAGCCTAAGGATTAACTCCTGTGAACAGGCTTCCAGAAAGTTCTTAAAATGTAAATGGCCTTGGTGGGGTGCTCTCCCAAGATGAAAACCATCTGTGCAATTAACACCTTTTATTTCCTGTGGGCTCTCCAAAATCCATGCATTTTGAGACTTAATATCTCCCAATGAGACAATGAAACCTGTAAAAGAAATCAATCAAATCATTCAGAGGTGTAGAACGCCACAATCCATTCTTCATTGTACAGACATGTCTTAAAATGTTAAATCATTCTGGGAGGACAATAACAGTAGGGACCATGTAAACAAAATACACACAGATACCAGATTGATCCATTTGTTTTCTGTTGTTACAGCAGAAGAAGGAGGGTGGGCTAACCTTTCCCCCTTTCCCTTCACCTCTCAGTTATATGCGATAATCTATGTCAGGGAATGTTTGGAACTTTTTCAAGAATTGTGGATTTTTCAGGAATAAACATAAAGTGGAATGTTCAAATTAGAAGCAAAGAGAAATATTTAATTATAAAATACTCCAAAATGTAAATGTAACAAAGACATTTTATACATAGAGACACACATAGAAGTAAAGATGGCTCAAACCTGGACAAAATAGCTGAATTCCAGAGGTGAGGTGAGAGTGACAGCCCCCTATGTTTGACCAAATGTGGCATCAAGGAGCCCTCGTAAAACTGCAGTCAATGGGAATCGGGACAAACTCTCTGCTGGATGAAGTTATGCCTGGCATATAGGAAGATGGTTGTGGTTGATGTAGGTCAGTCATCTCAGCTTCGAGACACCTCTGCAGGAGTCCCTCAGGGTAGTGTCCTAGGCCCAACCATCTTCATCTGCTTCATCAATGACTTTCCTTCCATCATAAAGTCAGCAGTGGGGATGTCCACTGATGATTGCACAATGTACAGCACTATTCACAACTCCTCAGATACTGAAGCAGTCCGTGTTCAAATGCAACTAGATCTGGACAATATCCAGGCTTGGGCTGACAAGTTGCAAGTAACTTTCATGCCACACAAATGCTAGGCAATGATCATCTCCAACAAGAGACGAACTAACACCAATCCTTGACATTCAATAGCATTGCCATCACTGAATATCATAATATCAACATCCCAGGAAAGGATGGGAGGGTGGGGGGGAGGTGTGTGGTTACCATTTACCAGCAACTCAACAGGACTCATCATATAGATACAACTGCTACAAGAGCAGGTCAGGGGCTAGGAATACTGTGACGAGTAACTCACCTCCTGACTCTTCAAAATCTGTCCATCATTTGCAAGGCACAAGTCCAGGAGTGTGATGGAATACTCCTCACATGCCTGGCTAAGTGCAGCTTCAACAACACTCAAGAAGCTCGATACCATCCAGGACAAAGTCACTCACTTGACTGGCACCATATCCAAAAAGAAAAACCTATGCTACACACTCAGTAGCAGCAGTGTGTACTATGTACAAGATGCCCTGCAGAAATTCACTATAGATCCTGAGACCTTCATTCCCAGAATCATTCTTGGCAATTTTCTCTGGACTTCCTCCAATGCCAGCACATCCTTCCTTACATATGGGCCCCAAAACTGCTCACAATATTCCAAACGTGATCTGACTAGAGCTTTACACAGACTCAGCAGTATCTCTCTGCTCTTGTACTCTAGCCCTTTTGAAATGAATACTAACATTGCATTTGCCAACTGAATCTGCAAATCAACATTAAGTGAATCCTGAACTAGGATTCCCAAATTTCTTTGTGCTTCAGATTTCCGAAACCTTTTCCCTAAGAATTATATTGAAACCTCCTGAAGCCATGACTGACATTGTAAGCATACAATTATGTTTTGCCTGTGCAATATCTATCTTTAAAAAAAAATAACTAAACCATCTTTATTGGTCAGAGCATTAAGTGTAGGAGTTGGGAGGTCATGTTGCGGCTGTACAGGACATTGGTTATGCCACTGTCGGAATATTGTGTGCAATTCTGGTCTCCTTCCTATCAGAAGAATGTTGTGAAACTTGAAAGGGTTCAGAAAAGATATTGCCATGGCTGGAACATTTGAGCTATAGAGAGGGACTGAATAGGCTGGGGCTGGTTTCCCTGTAACGTTGAAGGCTGAGGGGTGACCTCATAGAGGTTTATAAAATCATGAGGGACATGGATAGGATAAAAAGACAAAGTATTTTCCCTGGGGTGGGGGAGTCCAGAACTAGAGGGTATAGGTTTAGGGAGAGGGGAAAGATATGAACGGGACCTAAGGGGCAACTTTATCACACAAAGGGTGGTACATGTATGGAATGAGCTGCCAGAGGAAGTGGTGGAGGCTGGTACAATTCCAACATTTAAAAGACATGTGGATGGGAATATGAATAAGAAGGATTTAGAGGGAATATGGGCCAAGTGCTGACAAATGGGACTAGATTAGTTCAAAGTTTGTGAGAAGATTTGTAGCTCGGGTGCTCATTGTTGTGGTTCTGTTTGCCGAGCTGGGAATTTATGTTGCAGACGTTTTGTCCCCTGTCTAGTGACATCCTCAGTGCTTGGGAGCCTCCTGTGAAGCGCTTCTGTGATGTTTCCTCCGGCATTTGTAGTGGTTTGAATCTGTCGCTTCTGGTTGTCAGTTCCAGCTGTCCGCTGCAGTGGTCGGTATATTGGGTCCAGGTTGATGTGTTTATTGATTGAATCTGTGGATGAGTGCCATGCCTTTAGGAATTCCCTGGCTGTTCTCTGTTTGGCTTGTCCTATAATAGTAGTGTTGTCCCAGTCGGACTCATGTTGCTTGTCATCTGCGTGTGTGGCTACTAAGGACAGCTGGTCATGTTGTTTCGTGGCTAGTTGGTGTTCATGGATGCGGATCGTTAGCTGTCATCCTGTTTGTCCTATGTAGTGTTTTGTGCAGTCCTTGCATGGGATTTTGTACACTACATTGGTTTTGCTCATGCTGGGTATCGGGTCCTTCGTTCTGGTGAGTTGCTGTCTGAGAGTGGCTGTTGGTTTGTGTGCTGTTATGAGTCCTAGTGGTCACAGTAGTCTGGCTGTCAGTTCAGAAATGCTCTTGATGTATGGTAGTGTGGCTAGTCCTTTGGGTTGCGGCATGTCCTCGTTCCGTTGTCTTTCCTTTAGGCATCTGTTGATGAAATTGCGGGGGATCCATTTTTGGCGAATACATTGTATAGGTGTTCTTCTTCCTCTTTTTGCAGTTCTGGTGTGCTGCAGTGTGTTGTGCCATTTTGAACAGTGTCTTGATGCAACTTCTTTTGTGCATGTTGGGGTGGTTGCTTTCGTAGTTCAGGAGTTGGTCTGTGTGTGTGGCTTTCCTGTATACCTTTCGAACCCAGGTCCCCAGAACATCACTGAGGTCCCTGGATGAACAGTCCAGTGACCACTAGACCATTGCCTCCCCAACTGCCTTTCCCACACATTAGGAAGATTCTTGACATGCTGTTAAAACCTAGTTGGAATATTGGACTTTTTTAACTTGATGTCAGCAATCCTGTTATTCCAATGTCATTCTAATTTCTCAACGCCTCACTATTGCCCAGCCAACTCATTTTCACCTATTTAGGGTCTCCAATTTTGGCTTTTTTCTTCCTCCCTGTCTTACCATTATCCACCCCTTTGTTTACCGAACTGTTTCCCTCACTCTCTAGGCTCTTTCCCTGTCTATTCACTTACTGCTTCCTGTACACCCCCAACCCCTCCTTCACCTTCCCCTTTCTCTGTCTTCAGTGTAGATACCACCATTTCCTAGTGACTAATAGTTCTGAAGAAGGGTCCTGGTCCTAAAACACCAGCTCAGTTTTCTCTCTTCAGATGTAGAGGGTTGTAACGTACAGCGCTGGAAAAGCACTTTTAGACTGTGACTCTCCAGCATCTGCAGTCCTCACTTTCTCTCTAAATCTCCAATTTTGGTGTCAAGTTTGCAGATGACACCAAAATTGGAGGTGTGGTGGACAGCAAAGAAGGTTACCTCAGATTACACCAGGATCTTGACCAGATGGGCCAATGGGCTGAGAAGTGGCAGATGGAGTTTAATTCAGATAACTGTGAGATGGGAAAGCAAATCTTAGCAGGACTTATACACTTAATGTTAAGGTCCTCGGGAATGTTGCTGAACAAAGAGACCCTGGAGTGCAGGTTCATAGCTCCTTGAAAGTGGAGTCTCAGGTAGATATTTTGTGTGTGTTGGGGTGGTTGCTTTCCTAGTACACACACAAAAGAAGTTGCATCAAGACACTATTCAAAAGGGCCACAACACACTGCAGTACACCAGCACTGCAAAAAGAGGAAGAAGAACAACTATACAATGTATTCGCCAAAAACGGATACCCGCACAATTTTATCAACAGATGCCTAAGGGAAAGACAACGGAACGAGGACATGCTGCAATCCAAAGGACTAGCCACACTACCATACATCAAGAGCATTTCTGAACTGACAGCCAGACTACTGCGACCACTAGGACTCATAACAGCACACAAACCAACAGCCACTCTCAGACAACAACTCACCAGAACGAAGGACCCAATACCCAGCATTAGCAAAACCAATGTAGTGTACAAAATCCCATGCAAGGACTGCACAAAACACTACATAGGACAAACAGGAAGACAGCTAACGATCCGCATCCATGAACACCAACTAGCCACGAAATGACATGACCAGCTATCCTTAGTAGCCACACACGCAGATGACAAGCAACATGAATTCGACTGGGACAACATTACTATTATAGGACAAACCAAACAGAGAACAGCCAGGGAATTCCTAGAGGCATGGCATTCATCCACAGATTCAATCAATAAGCACATCGACCTGGACCCAATATGCCAACCACTGCAACGGACAGCTGGAACTGACAACCGGAAGCGGCAGAGACAAACCACTATAAATGCCGGAGGAAACATCACAGAAGCGCTTCACAGGAGGCTCCCAAGCACTGAGGATGTCACCTAGACAGGGGACGAAACGTCTGCAACAGAAATTCCCAGCTCGGCGAACAGAACCACAACAACGGGACTAGATTAGGTTGGGATATCTGGTTGGCATGGACAAGTTGGACTGAAGGGTCTGTTTTTGTGCTGTACATCTCTATGACTCTATCTGCCAAAATGACAATAAACATCGAAGACAGATTAGATCTGTCACATCATTCATTATAATTTTAGGTGTCACAAAGACGAATCCATTCTCCATTACATTGAGAATTACTCCATCATTGTACGTGTTATGTCCAAAATATACATCATTGCCAATATTAGGAAAAACAGTTTAACTTTAGATTTTATGTATTTTCCTGTAGATGGAGCTGCTTACCCATTCTGGACTTCACAATGATGTATTGCCTTTTGGTTAATTTTAGTCCTTTACAATGTCAGAGTGCCTCTTGGTAAGAAAAAAAGTCTAAAGCCAGACACATTGAATTATGTTTCTTAGCCCTTCTTCTACTTGTATAAAAAGCTTGAATTTGAGCAATAAGATTCAATGCCATCTGTGGCTTTTTCCTCTTTTATTTTTGTTGATAAGGCATTTTTAATAGAATTTTGAAAATCGCATTTTTACACACTATATCAGCAATTGCGCATTTTACAATTATTTCACCGTTATACTTTTGACAATTTAAAACAGAGTTGTTTGTTTTTTTACCAAATTCTCCAATTGTGTATAACTTAACAATCATCCAATTTCAAACATTGATCCCCTTTTTCACAATGGTCAGATGGGGCTTGGCTGTTCAATATGACCATAAATACAATTTTCTTTGACACCCACTAGTGAGATGACATAAATATGACAAATATTATACTGAGATGGTGAGGTAATGGGAATCTGACTGAACTAGTAACACCGAAGTCCAGGTTAAAACTTTGGGGTATGGCATCAAGTCTGACCACGGACACTAGTGGAATTTAAATTTGATTAACAGTTCTGGAATTGAAATACAGTTTCAATACGGTGGCTGTGAAACGACAGTTGATTGTCAGAGAAAAACAATCTACTTCACTAATGCCCTTTAGGGAAGAGAATTGTCTGCCTTTATCTGGTTTGTCACTCCAGAGTCACAGCAAAGTGATTGGCTCTTAATTGCCTCTGTGCAATTAGGGATGGGCAAAGAATGTTGGTCTTGCCACTGATGCCCCCAATTCATGCAAGAATAAAGAAAAAAAATCTTAGCCAGTTTTATAGCTCATGAGTAAAGACCTTAGATCACTGATTAACGTGACTTAGGTGGTATGGTGGTTCACTGGTTAGCACTGCTACCTCACAGTGCCAGGGTACCTGGGTTCAATTCTACCCTCGGGCGACTGTCTCTGTGGAGTTTACACATTCTCCCCGTGTCAATGCGGGTTTCCTCTGGGTGCTCTGGCTTCCTCCCAAAGTTGTGCAGGTTAGGTGGATTGGCCATTGGAAATGTAAGTTATAGAGAAAGGGTGGGGCTCTAGGTGGGATGCTCTTCAAAGGATCAATGCACACTTGACGGGCTGAATGGCCTCTTCCTGCACTGAAGGGATTCTATGATCCACTTGGACAGATTGCAGGTAACATGAATTTGTTCTGGTAATTTTATATTCAAGTACGTCAAAGAACTCTTCCTTGAATATTTAAACGATCTGTTAATAATTCTTGAATACCCTTTTTTTGTTGCTGAAATGCAGAATTGCATTTGGATCCACAAAGATCAAAAATGCATCAATTACTTGATTATCAGCTTATGTTGTAATAATCCTGTACCAAGGCTATACTTTCAATCAAATTTCTAGGAGCTGAAAATTCATGTCCTCAAGTCCAATGTAGACAAGCAGTAGGCTGGAAGAACACAGCAAGTCAGGCAGCGTCAGGTGGTAGAGAAGTCAGTATTTCAGGTAGAACCCATGTTCAGATCCTACAACCAAAACATTGACTTTCTTCCACCTCCTGATGCTGCCAGGCTCACTGTGTTCTTCCAGCCTCCTGCCTGTCTACCTTGGATTCCAGCATCTCCAGTTTTTTGTCTCTTCTCAAGTCCAATGTGACTGCAGGAAGAGACAGAAATTAGGTCTGGACAAAAAAATAATCAGGGCACCTTCTTCCTTGTCAGTTTCCACAGGGCTCTGTTTGGAATGCATGCTGTACCAACCTCAAACAAGACACTGGCATCAGACTGGGCAGAACTGGGAAATAGGATTCTCAGCCAGGTTTTTTCCTTGAACCCATTTAGCTGGATGGTTAGGATACCAGGTGAAATCAGATCGATATATGAGTGGTTTGGATAGATTAGATTAGATCCTCTACAGTGTGGAAATAGGCCCTTTGGCCCAACTAGTCCACACTGACCCTCCTAAGAGTAACCCACCCAGACCCATTCCCTCTGACTAATGCACCTAAATCTACGGATAATTTAGCATGACCAATCCACCTAATCTGCACATCTTTGGACTGTGGGAGGAAACCGGAGAACCAGGAGGAAACCCACGCAGACACGGGGAGAATGTGCAAACTCCACACAGACAGTCGCCTGAGGCTGGAATCGAGCCCGGGTCTCTGGTGCTGTGAGGCAGCAGTGCTAACCACTGAGCCACCGTGCTGCCCCAGGAAACGCATCTGGAACACCGCCAAATTTTAGAAACTTAGAAACATTTTTATTTTCCGAAAGGCTAATGGGTCACAAAGAGGATATTTCGTAGGAAGTGCCTAGCATTCCCATACAGTCTCCCAACAGGATTTCTAATCTTCACTCAATACACAGCATCTAGTTTTATTTGCAAGCTCCAATCAGCAATAACTAGTCACCAACACATTATGTGAACATAAAGTTGTTGCTCCAGCTGTTATTTTAATAAAAGATTAGTTCCTAATCTCTTCAATGGCCTTTATTTCTCCACATAGCCTTGTTTGTTTTGGTAACTTCCTCCTCCGCACTATTTGTGGCAAATTAGCAACGAAAGACAAAAAAAAGCACCCCATGTTTGCAACCTCATGTATTGCTCAAGCTGTTTATTTTGGCTCTCACTTAGCACTAAAAACCTAAGGTCCCATTCTCAGCAGGCCCCACAGCAAAACCTCATCAATTCAGGTTGATGATGAAATCCTGGAAAATGGACCATTTTCCATTTGTTTAAAGCCTCCAGTCAATGAGTGCAAACATGGACAATAAAATTCATCACAGCCTCCAATATACCAGCACAGCCTTTGGCTAACTGAAGAGGAGTACTTGAGGACCAGGATCTCAAATTCAAGATTAAAGTTATTATTAGCTGTGATACAATTACTCCAAATGTCTTTGTGTATTAGGATCCTTCTAATCTGTTTCTCAAAAAGGCTAGCTAATTGCAGTGTTCTTTCCCAACCCAACGTCACTCAAAACCACTGGATGGGGCACCAGTGCCTGACACCGGTTCTGCCAAAGTAACTGATCTACTCTGAATTTGATCATGGCAGGAGATCACCCAAGAAGACACTAGGAATGTTTTTGAGATGTTCTCAATTCATCCCTGGGATATTCTCAATTCATCCCTGGAGAAGTGACAATTCCCTGCCGACTAGTAGAAGACCTTGGCTTGTGACCAACAAAGATTGGGAAGGCACCAAATACTTCAGGAAACTTTGTTGGGAATTTACAAAGTCAAGGCAAAAATCCACCTAGCCAAGCTTTAAAGCACCAACTGGTGACAGAATCTACACCTCATTGGATTTTATAACCATCTCAGAACGCATTGATCCAGCGTGGGGATAAGTCATCCCCATTGTGAGTCACTGCCTTAGAGAAGAGAAATTCTCCTTTTAAAAATATTGCAAAATCAATGGCCCAAATTCTCCAGTTACTGCAGAATAGATTCAACTGATGTGTGCATGATTCTTGATTAGTGGTGCTGGAAGAGCACAGTAGTTCAGGCAGCATCCAAGGAGCTTCAAAATTGACGTTTCGGGCAAAATCCCTTCATCAGGAATAAATATCAAGTGGGTGTGGATCGTAGTTGGAATCTAGTTGGTGGGGACGGAAGGGGAGAAGAGGGAGATGTGAAGTCCAGTGAGATCAGGATGGGAAGAATGTTGGGTCTGGTTGACAACTGGGTTAGAGGGCAGAGTAACAGTTCCAGGCATGTGTGTTGGGTTCAGGAGACTAGGGTACTGCTAAAGGTGTTGCCAAGGCTGAGTTAGACATTCTGTTTAATAGTTCCCTGGGAGCTGGATTAGGTTTTTAATCCTCTAACTTATCACAGATGACTATTAAGTTTGGAAAAGGCAGAGCCTTTAGAAATCTTCAACTTTATGGGACTTTTTCAGAGAGTTCAGACACAGGGGACGTGCCCATCAAAACTTTCAATTTCTTGGGCATTTGTCTTACAGTCAGCTGCATTGGAAGTTCTGCAGGATCTTGATGGGCAACTTCAGGTCTGTACTGCAGAGACAACTATCAGACCATCCGAAATTCTCGGGTAATTTTCTCTTTTCAGTTTGAGCTTAATGCTGGAATGTTAGTGTTTCATCTGTTCTTTATGTGAAACAGGGCACTGTGCTTTTCAGCTCTTTCATTGAGATCCTGAGTCCAAACTAGTAACTCATGATCTTCAGCTTATTGTGAAAAAGGGCAATGAGAACAACTCTTGGAAACAGAGAGGATAGGAGCAGGAATAGGCCATTCCACCCCTCAAGCCTGTTCCACCATTCAATTTGGTCATGGCTGATCATCTAGCTCAATACCCTAATCCAACCCTCCTCTCATATCCCTTGATCCCTTTAAGAAACAAGAGAAGAATCTACCTCCTTCTTGAAAACACATAATATTTTTGCCTCAACCACTGTCTGTGGTAGGGAATTCTATAGGGTCGCCACTTTGCATGAAGAGATTTTTCCTCGTTTACCCTTAATCTTTCAGCTATGATGCTAGTTTTAAGTTTTCCCACCATTGGGAAGGTCCTTC
Source organism: Chiloscyllium punctatum (assembly GCF_047496795.1). Classification (NCBI taxonomy): domain Eukaryota; kingdom Metazoa; phylum Chordata; class Chondrichthyes; order Orectolobiformes; family Hemiscylliidae; genus Chiloscyllium; species Chiloscyllium punctatum. Next base: position 154,125,473 of record NC_092741.1, read on the forward strand.
CTGGATCTAACCTGTCTAGTCCTGTTGGAATTTTAAAGATCCCCTCACAGATCCCCTCACTCTTCTAAATTCCAGGGAATACAATCCCAACTAACTCAATCTCTCCTCATACATCAGTACTTCCACCTCAGGAATCAATTTGATGAGCTTCTGGGCACTCCCAACATTCTTCCTTAGGTAAAGAAACTAAAACTGCACACAATATTCCAAGTGTGGCTTCACCAGTGCCCTGTATACTTGCAGCAAGATATCCTTTTTCTTGTTTCTCTACTTTCATATGTATCAACTCACAAGATCTGATAAAGAATACATTTCCAGAACTTTCCCTTATAATTTTAAATAGGTTGTGTTCAATAAATTTTATGATTAACGAAGGGAATTTGTAATTTCTCTGAAGAGATGCCTATTGCATGAGACACTTCTAATATGAAAATTGAAAGGACAGTCCAAGTTAGCACCATGATATTGCAGAGTGTTGGACATGCCAAGAGATCTAACTTGGGCCAAGAAGATAAAGGATGTGGTGTATGGGGTGTAGAGAGAGGAGAACAAAGAACACAATCCTTTAACTGTTGCTTTGCTTGGATGTTTTGAGTTTCTGCCCAGAACTAAATCCAATTGAACACATTTTATTCTGTAGGTGTAATGGAAATTTCACTGCTAACTGGATGACATTTTTAAGAACAGAATCACAGATGTGAATCTGAATGTATGAATTGGTCACCCATGCTGATTGATAACAGCAGCTGGGGTTTGATGAAATTCATTAGGTACAAACCAATGAAAAGGACACATCATTACACAATAAGTTCCAGGTATCTGTCTTCCATTCTTCTGAAGGGCAACTATGTTCTCTCATTCTGGGATTTTTGTAAATTAGAGGTCTTGACTTCATGTAAGAACAGGCATTTTCACCAAAAATACTATTTATTTACATTATTAGAAAAATTCTGTTGTTACATATAGAATCTATATCAAAATGGAATTTATACTAGAATGGAATAACTATTTATTATTAAGAGAAATTCAGCACCTGGTGTGAGAACCTTTACCTGTTGAAGGTACTTAATCAAAATTAACTCTCTGAAATATTAGCTCACTGTGCTTATTTGAATGTTCTAAATAATAAGAACCAGAAGCTAATGATAAAATCAATTTTTAAACTGATCTTTTTTGTTAAATTCAGTTAATGACACCGATGACAGGACAAATGGCTTATATTTTACCATATTTAATGAGGGTACTTCCCGTGAAATTTTCCTGCTGACCTTTGAAATGTGGTATTGTACATGTGTTAGTGGTTTATTAGTAGCAGTAAATCGGCAGTCAAGTCTCCAACCGCCAACATGTTCAGGGTACACTGCAACAACTTGGAAAGTGATTACAATACAGCCTGGTTTTAAGTTCTGTTAACAGTAGTTGGCAATCACATGACCAGCTCTTAATACATTGCAAAATATACAAACGTTTCATAAATGTTTATAATACCTTTTTATGTGACATGTGGATACTGAACAGAAGCCTACATTTTCTGAATAATGCAACAATTGGAATTTTCCCACTAAATCTGACCTGTTGCTGTCCCTAGTCCTTTCCCAGCTGCAAATAACATCTCAAAGTCCAGCATCTGAATCGTTTTATTTGAAAGTGCATTAAATATAATACCTCGAAAATCAGAAGGACTTGTCTTAGGCAGAAATTAGTTTTGCCTGAGCCAAAGAAGGATCTATATGAAAAATAATCCACTTTCCTATAAAACTTGCAGACTTTTCCTGTAGGCCACATATTTTTCACATACATTTTAGAAACTTGTTTCCATTCTTTAACATACATCACTTATTGTCAGAAACTAACCTAGCTTCTTAAATTATCTGGTTATATCTACATTGATCCCTCATCCATGTGTAATTTAGTTTTAAGCTCTTTGGTTCTTAAAGGAAGTATGTTCTCTCTGGCAAATATCACCAAAATGAAAGGGAATAGATTAGCCTTTCTTGAGAATCTAATGTCTTTTGATGCTTATAGGTTTGTTACCATCTAAAGATGATTTTTCTTTCATTCTAGATTAGCTAGAGGTATTTAAGATTTCACAGTTATTCTCCTCTCTGGTCCTTCCTTGCTAATGTCTGTTCATTATGACTTCCTACAAACTTGGCTTTATAACCTTCCAGCTACAGAGAGTTGAGAACACAGCTCAGTCCATCACGCAAACCAGGCTTCCATCCATTAAACTCCATCTATACCTCCCACTGCCTCAGGAAAGCAACCAGCATAATTAATAATCATAAGTGGGTGGCACAGTGGCTCAGTGGTTAGCACTGTTGCCTCACAGTACCAGAGACCCGTGTTTGGTTCCAGCATTGGGTGACTGTCTTTGTGGAGTTTGCATGTTCTCCCTGTGTCTGTGTGGGTTTCCTCTGGGTATTCCTGTTTCCTCCCACAATCCAAAAATGTGTAGGTTAGGTGGATTGGCCTTGTTAAATTGTCCTTAGTGTTATGTGCGTTCATCAGAGGAAAATGGGTCTGGGTGGATTACTCTTTGGAGAGTCGGTGTGGACTGTTGGGCCACACTGTAGGGAATCTAATCTAAACCTTTCTACTCGGTTATCCAAAAGTTTGTATATACTTTTGAACAGATTCAAGAAAAACTTCTTGCCTGCTGCTATCAGTCTTTTAAGTAGACCTCTTTCATGGTAATGTTGATCTTTCTCTCCACTTTCTTGGCAGCTGTAACATTGTATCCTGCACTCTGTTCTGTTACCCTGATGTACTTGTACAGTATAATTTGCCTGTAAAGCATGTAAAATAACACTTTTCACTATACCTCAGTGCACGTATCAATAACACATTAAATCAAATAATTATTTTTCCCACCTGGAGTTCGTTTCGTAACTTACTGCAAATACCAATTTTCAGAAAAAAGGTCCATTATTTTCACCCTCTAATTAGCCTGCTAATTGACTATTAATGTGAAACAATTTTTCTTATCTATATCAATACAGAATATCACCTCATTGTAGCACAATGTATGTGTAGAGAGAAGTTCTACTATAATAGGACCTGTATGTGAACAAGAACTAAACTGATCTACATAAACTATTGAGTTTGATGACAAAATAACTTAAAGTGTGTGCTATTATAGCTATACATCATACACATTTACCTAAAATGAATAGATTAATTATTGTTAATGAATCAATACATTCCTTCATAGAATTAAATAGGTCGCAGCGTTATTTATTTTTTCATTAATATGGCAATTAGGATATGGATTAAGACTCCAAGAAATATTACATATAGGATGTTGACATAAGAACTGTTTATTGTTCAAGCATATATGTGACCAAGATTTGTTTAAACAGAAAAAAACATTTCGAGAATCTGTTTCCAGCGACTAATACCTGAATATTTTAATTTTCAATGTATTTCTTCAACTGCATTAATAAGACCTAACCCTCCATATCTAGTCAGATTCCAGTCAGATACATTTCATATGAAAACATGGCACTGTAAATTGTTTGTAACTAAATTATTTGACAATCTTTCAATATGAGGCTGTCAACACAAAATTATTTCCTACTGCTGCACATAATTTTCCTTCGTTTACAATGAAATAAATAAAATATGGAGAATAAGAAATGACAAAATAACTTAAAGTGTGTGCTATTATAGCTATACATCATACACATTTACCTAAAATGAATAGATTAATTATTGTTAAAGAATCAATACATTCCTTCATAGAATTAAATAGGTTGCAGCGTTATTTATTTATGTAAAAGAAAGACTAGTATTTAGGAATTAAGGTTTTGTTTTTTTTTTGCTGGTCTTTGTTGCATTGGATGAAAAGAAGTAAATGAAGAATAATAACAGCTGTTTTAACCAAGATTTAATCACTCTCCCTTCTCCAGCTCTGTTGCCATTGTGTGTCTGTGAAGTGATTTTCTACATAACAAACAATGCAAGTTGTAGTTATTGGATTTTCTGAAAACACTCTCATCATGTTGATGGGATTTAAAATGCCTGAACATTTTCGGAAGTTTTCACCTTTAATTAAATACAGCAACTCCTGTTGATTATAATACTCATTGGCTCATCCAGATGAAATTGTTTACTGGCATAGTTCTGCATTAAGTTGATATTTTGCAATGACTCTCACTGTTCGTAGCCAACTTACAGTGTGTTTGCTTCCCTCTGTCTTACTGCTATTCTCCTCATAAGTATAATATAAATGGAAGCAGATGGCTGTTTGTTGGGCAGGTTGTGTAATTTTCTTTCTAACTTATTACGGAAAAGGAATTTCTCAGTCAACATTGGTCAGAGGCATAAAACAAGGATACAGGCTGTAGTTGGTTCTGATATAACGCGATAATCTGCTTCTAATGCAATCTCACATTATAAGAAGATCGCGCAATAGCTGCCCCATTTAAACTAATGGGGCTGGAATCTCATTATAGCCAATATGGGTAAGGAAAGTTCATGTTCTACAAATAATGGTTCAAATTCTTCAATCGCGTCAAAGTCAATTTGCATTGAAGAAACACGTGTTATAGCAGAACTGAGTGCACCTACCAGTCCTATAGGCTGTCGGACTGAAAAATTAATTTACTGTCATTTTTTGAATGCAGGAGCCACAATTCACAATCTAACTCTAATCTAGTCCAGACAAAAGTTGACACTATTCATCTTTTGCCTCACCTAGTAGACTGTGTTCAGCAATGCATTGCTGGCTGCTTGCACACTTTAACAGTTAGGGGAAGGGTTTGGGGTGGTGTTGCCTAACAACCTGTGAGGCCACCATGTTCTCCAGATAACCAGCAGCCATTGAACCTGCCTGGGCCTCCGAACGCTGAGCTGCACTGACTGAGATGAGGTAGCTGCTGACCACCCGTGCTGTGATTAGGACCAACTATAAACCCACGGCAAATGAAGTGGCAAGACAGAGAGAGTGTTCCCAGCTGGCCACACTGGAAGCTGCATGGAGGTTCAGAGAAGGGTAGATGTCATATTTCCTGGATTGGAGGGGGAGGGGTTGGGAGAGGGGATATTAGGCAGGTCAACGCAAGGAGTATGACCGCGAAGACCTGGCTACAGATACCGGAGAGCTTTCCATAACCTCAAGAAAGCTGTCAGTGCATTTTCACATGGCATTGTCTACCAACTATACCTCCAAGATCCCATGATGCTCAGTGCAGTCAGCACTCAGGACTAACAATCAGATAGTCCTCCCACACCTTCCAATAATGTCAGTTTCTAATCCCCCTGTCACTTCCGTCACATATCTAAAGCTGACTTGGAGATGCCAGTGTTGGACTGGGGTGTACAAAGTTAAAAATCACATAACACCAGGTTAGAGTCCAACAGGTTTATTTGGAAGCACTAGCTTTTGAGGCGCTGCCCCTTCATCAGGTGGTTAAACCTGTTGGACTATAACCTGGTGTTGTGTGATGCCTAAAACTCTTCTGCTTAGACACAGCTCCCAAATGTAGTGCAATACAACCATGGTCTTCTTCCCTCTTTGTTCCATTACAAGGTGAAATGCAATTGAAAGGAATAAAGCAAGAGTGACAGAGGATATATCTGCCTGCATCCCTCAAGTCCAAATGATATTCTGCCTCATAGACCCAGCTATGATTGAGTCTCCGGTAACTTGCAGATCCAGGTGTTATAGTTGCTATAAGGATTTGGGGCATAACAGACAATGGTTTGTGTATGATCACATACCAACTACACATTTACCAAATTTATACATTATCCATTGATATGGGAGCCCCCCTGCCAGAGACAGGTCTGTTAGCTCCTACAACAATTGGAATTTCAACACTCTAACAAATCTTTCTGGGGGGCTCTTCCTGCTTCTCTCTGCTTTGAAGGACATGATTTAATCTTGTCAGAGTCTCTGTTACCTCCAAGGTACTGCAACAAACAGTATATCGGAATGTGGTGACAGTCTCCTGCTTCCATCTGGAATGATTTAGTCAAATAGATGTTGAATGATGCAATGATATTTTTGGCCATTGGGTGGACCGTTCTTATTCTGATCTGTAGATGCACGTAATCTTGAACAAGTGACAGAATTCTGTGGCCATTTCCTCAAATATTGCTCCTGGGTGAATTAGGATTGTTAGGAGCACTCTCTGAAAAACCATGATGGATTGAACCTTCTGCTGAGCTCTGTCCTTCTCTTCCCTCTCTGTAAAAGTTTCCTTTCTTCATGGTCTCTGGTTCAGTCATCAATCATGCTGTGAACCTAGCGAGACTGCAACTACAGAAACCATAGTACTTCTCTAAACTTTATCACAGCAGTAATACTGACACACACACCCATTATATGTCCATCTCTGTAAAACTGACACATGTACCCACTATATGTCCACTTCTGTAGCCAAGATTTCTTTTATCTCCAAGTCATCAAATTCACTTATCAAGCAAATCAGCATTTAATTATCTTGAATTTCCTCCTAAAAGAGACTTTTTAAAAAAACTAAATGCAAAACAATCACATTTAAACTTTACCAAAGTAAGTACTAGGCTGAGTGACACACTTTAACAAAGTTAATTACAAGAAGTTTGACATTTCTTCAGCAAAAATTGTGAATTTAATTATAACTACATTAATGTCAAAAGTGGCGAGTTCACCTATTTGCACAAATGCTGCCAACATACCCCTTGCAGCTCTGTGTATTGGCAGTGCTTCCAGAGTGAACATTCATTCTGTCACTGCTGATGTAGTTCACCATCCTGAGGAACGAATGTTTGAATAACTGTGGCAGAATAAGCCAGTGCAAACTCAAATTGGTGTAGTCACATTTGTCAGTTAAAAACAACACAAATGCACACTTTCAGCTCATTAAGGGTTTTTTCTATTAATTTAGTTTGCTTTTAAAACAGTAGAAAATTGTTAAGCTTGGCGAAATTGTATGTTTTGCTTTGTCTCTATTCTCTCCCAGTATTAACATCCATCTTCACAATCTTTGTTGCTATTCACCAAAGAAAAAAAAAGATACTTTTGCAGATTGAATCTCTCATGTTAGCATTGCCAATACTGAATGTTTTGTAATTATGCTTCTCTTTGTAACTTGGCTGATTTTTCTTGCATTTATTTTAACTTCAAATTGTATGAGATTGGATGGGCTCACCTTTATTTTGATTGATGCAATTAGTTAAATAGAAACTTAAGTAAAGAAATAATGAACACAAGTGGCATATTTTAGAGACTTTTAGCTGACGTAAGCCTTCTTGATTCTGGGAGTTTCTCATACAAGAACTGTTACGTGTTCCAAAGGCAACAGAAGCAGCAAAGTTCCTGGTGACATATTACATGTTTATCTGTATTGTGATGGGGTCATCATTTCTATGACACAGTGTGATAGGAGGTGTCCATTCCACTGATAGCCCTGGTCTTGGGCTCCAAGTAACAAGTACAGACGTTTTTCAGAAATTACTTTCCAGGTTTAACAACAGCCAAGTTGGATTGGTGCAAAGGTCCTTTTGCTGACTTCATGTCCAGTTATGAATTATATTCAGGACTCAGAAAGTGTTTTCACTGGCATCAAAATCTTCTCAGTGTTTAGTTCAATGTCTGTTTCTAATTTTGATTTTTTGTTAGTCTTAGTTGTTACTTTTTAGACATTAATTAGACTATATTGTCAGATAGACTGATTCCTTATAAATTTGTATTATTTCATTTAGAAATGGGAAAAAAAGCCACATAGAATTTTGATTCACAAATATGTCATAGAACAGTACAGTTAAGAAAAGGTCCTTCGGCCCATCGCAACTGAACTGTCAAATCTACACTGGTCCCACTTCCCAGCACGAGGCCTGTAGCCTTGAATGTTATGACATTTCAAGTGCTCATCCAAGTACTTTTTAAAGGATTGAGTTTCCTCATCTCAACTACCCTCCCAGACAGTGCTTTCCAGACCCTCACTAACATTTGGGTGAAAACTCTTTTCCTCAAATCTCCCCTAAACCTCCTGTCTTTCACTTTAAAATAAAGCTCCCTTGTTATTGACCCTTGGACTAAGGGGAACAGCTGTCCATGCCTCTCATAACCTTATACACTTCTATCAAGTTCCTTCTCAATCTGAACCAAAAAACATTTCATAGTTATGCAACATCTCCTCTGCACCCCTCCAGGGCACTTGCTTTCCTTCCTATAATGCGGTGACCAGAACTGTTGGTTGTACTCCAACTGAACCAAAATTCTCTACATCTCCAAACTTCCTTACTCTTATAATCTGTGCCTTGACTGATAAAGGCAAGTGCCCCAATGCTTTCTTCGCCATCCTGTTAACCTGTCCTGCCACGGGGATTTGTGGACAAGCTCTTCAAGCCAACCCCATCCCTCTACTCCTTTTGTTCTGTCACTTTGATCACCCCTTCTGAGTCAATAACTCCTTTTGTGGACTTTATCCTTGCTGGAATTGATGTTTCACATGAAAGTAGATGAAATAAAATAATGATAACAATGACAAAGAAACTTGGATGCAAAAACAGAAATTGCTGGAGGAACTCAGCAGGTCAGGCAGCATCTGTGGAGAGAAAAACAGAGTTAATATTTTGAATCCAGTAAACCCTCTTCAAAACTGCTAACAATGACCTAGTGTGCTGGTTAAGTGCTACTTATATACATTTCAAAGTAGCAATAGTGCAGGCATAGATTAAATAGAGCTTTTCATTCAAAGCAGATTTGATTCATAGGAAAATTGCACACTCCAGCAGGTCCAGATTTCTTCTATCATATGGTGAGAAATGTTATTCAAATTCTATGGCAAGCATCAAAAATGAATTCCCTGAACTTCTCCCATTTCCAGGAGGGAGAAAGTGAGTACTGCAGATGCTGGAGATCAGGGTCAGAAATTGTGATGTTGGAAAAGCACAGCAGGTCAGGCAGCATCCGAAGAGCAGGAGAATCAATGTTTCAGGCAGAGGAGGGCTTATGCCCAAAACAGCGATTCTCCTGCGCCTGGGATGCTGCCTGACCTGCTTTGTTTTTCCAGCACCATACTTCTCAACCCATTTCCAGGGACAGTGATTGTTTTTAAATTTAACATTACGTCTATAATTTATTCATGCAGTTTTATTCCTCAGGTGTTCCTTCGTTAGAAGCGTAACTTTGTAAGCTATAACTATTTGTTACACTACTTTTCTGTATAGAGTCATAGAGTTATACAGCACGGAAACAGACATTTCGGTCCAACCAGTCCATGGTGAACATAATCCCAAACTAAACTAGTTTTGTCTGTCTGTTCCTGGCGCATATTCCTCCAAACCTTTCCTATTCATGTATCCATCCAAATGTCTTTTGTACCCGCATCCACAACTTTCACAGGAAATTCACTCCATATGCAAATCATCTTCAGTGTAAATTATTTGCCTTTTCTGTTTTTATTAAATCTCTCTCGTCCTCACCTTAAAAGTGTGCATCCTAGTCTTGAAATCCCCTATCCTAGGGAAGAGACAACTACCATTAAGGTGAAAGTGAGGACTGCAGATGCTGGAGATTAGAGACGAGAGCATGGTGCTGGTTAAGCACAGTCAGTCAGGCAGCATCCGAGGAGCAGGAAAATCGATGTTTCGGGCAAAAGCCCTTCATCAGGGATGAGACTGGGAGCCTTGGGGCTGGAGAGATAAATGGGAGAGGGGGGTGGTGGGGCTGGGGCTGGGGAGAAGGTAGCTGAGAGTGCGATAAGTGGATGGAGGTGGGGGTAAAGGCGATAGGTCAGGATGGAGGGTGGAGCGGATAGGTGGGAAGGAAGATAGACAGGTAGAACAGGTCATGAGGGCGGTGCTGAGCTGGAGGTTTGGAACTGGGATAAGGTGGAGGGGAGGGGAAATGAGCAAACTGGTGAAAACAACTACCATTAACCCTATCTAAAGCCCTCATAATTTTATAACCTTCTTTAAGGTCGCCTCTCAACCTCCTTCATCCCAGTGAAATGAATTCCAGACGATCCAACCTTTCTCTATAACTCAACCCTTCTGTACCCAGCAACATCCTGGAAAATTTCTTCTGAACCCTCCCCAACTTGATAAAATCCTTCTTATAATGAGGCGACCAGAACTGGACATGATTTGGAGATGCCTGTTTTGGACTTGGGTGTACAATGATAAAAATTACACAACACCAGATTATACTGGGCCAACATCGCTGGGCAATTTGTTTCAATATGCATATTGAGTTCTGATGATGTCCTCCAAATCAGACTGCTGTTTTTAACTGAAGGCTAAATGATGGTGCTGTTTACATCAGGCTACTTGACTCAAATTGAGACAAAGGATCAGGAAATGCCCAGAAGAGCGTGACTTTGTTTTATAGCGTTCCTTATGGATCAGAAAATGAAGACACTCCCTGGAATTCTCTCATCTCCCATTCCTCTTTCAGTTCTTCCCTCATTCTCCTCTGAAGAAGGGTCACTGCAAATGTTGACTCTGCTTTCTCTGCACAGGTGTTGCCAGACCTGCTGAGTTTCTCCAGTTATTTCTGTTTTTGTTTCAGATCTTTAGCATCTGCACTTCTTTGTTTTTGTTTTTTATTCCTTCATCTCTTGACTACAATTCCCCACTCTGAACCTTCTAGGCAATAAACTTTGCACCGAGGATCCCTGGCATGAGTCATTACCATCAGGGTCTGAATCACTTGATAATGGTGAGGTAGTTGTTTGCCACCATTTCCCTGTCCCTTGGGGTGTATAGTGGAGTGGTTGTATCTCTCTTTACCTCTGAGCTGGAAGGTCTGGGTTCAAGTCCTGCATTAGAATGTGAGGCGTACAGAGGTGTGTCATAACATGTCCAAACATGTTGATTAATCTTAAAACAAAAACATTTTCTTCACTGTTGAAAAGTGCAAAATGACAACAAATGGTATCCAGCCTTTAAGATGGACTGAGCTGTGATGTTGCTCTGGGAGATAACACCATAGAACATAGAACATAGAACATAGAAAAATATAGCGCAGTACAGGCCCTTCGGCCCTCGATGTTGCGCCGACCGAAGCCTACCTAACCTACACTAGCCCAATAACCTCCATATGCTTGTCCAATGCCCGCTTGAATGACCATAAAGAGGGAGAGTCCACCACTGCTACTGGCAGGGCATTCCATGAACTCACAACCCGCTGAGTAAAAAATCTACCCCTAACATCTGTCCTATACCTACCACCCCTTAATTTAAAGCTGTGTCCCCTAGTAACAGCTGACTCCATACGCGGAAAAAGGTTCTCACTGTCAACCCTATCTAAACCCCTAATCATCTTGTACACCTCTATCAAATCTCCCCTAAACCTTCTTTTCTCCAATGAGAAAAGTCCCAAGTGCCTCAGCCTTTCCTCATACGATCTTCCTACCATGCCAGGCAACATCCTGGTAAACCTCCTCTGCACTTGTTCCAATGCATCCACATCCTTCCTATAGTATGGTGACCAAAACTGCACACAATACTCCAGATGAGGCCGCACCAGAGTCTTATACAACTGCAACATGACCTCAGGACTCCGGAACTCAATAAAGCCCACTACACCATATGCCTTCTTCACAGCACTATTTACCTGGGTGGCAACTTTCAAAGATCTGTGTACATGGACACCAAGATCCCTCTGCTCATCCACACTACCAAGTAGTCTACCATTAGCCCAGTAATCCATCTTCTTGTTACTCCTACCAAAGTAAATGACTTCACACTTAGCTACATTGAATTCCATTTGCCACCTTACTGCCCAGCTCTGCAACTTATCTATATCGCGCTGTAACCTGCCACATTGTATCTAGGAGTGAAATTCAACCTTTAATTCTCAGATGTCAGAGTAACTTAATTAATTATAAAAATGAATTTAAGCTTCCCCTTTATTCTTTTGTTACCTTTTCATCCTTATTTATGAAGGTAAAATTCTACCTTCTCTCTCAGGTTTTTCCTCTTAAGCCCAGTCATCCAGGACCAAAAGTAATTGTCCATTGACTGAAGACATTTCCGTGGTTAGTTTTTCCATCTCGATGGTTAGTTTTTCCATCTCGATGGTTAGTTTTTCCAGATGATCAATATTCAGAACAGCAAGGCCAGCCATAACTGCATCTTAGGTATGAAAAGCTTGACTTAATCAAGGATTAAATTTAAGGCAATGTGACTGGAGTTATCCTAAATGATAACATTCCAATATCAATGAGATAATACAGTACCGGTGTGCCAATGGTTAACTTTGATTGTCTGTCTAGGCTGTTTAAGATAAAACTTTGAAAATCTCAATTCCTTTTTGAAATAGCTAGTTGAAACAATAAGTCTTAATGTAGTGAAATTACTATCCACTTATTACAAAAATCTGAGCACTTATCATCCATTATTTAGGCTGCAAAAGGAAATGGAATGTGTGTCAAAGATCAGTGGAAACTGGTGCCTCTAGACTTAATGCACACAATCTATGTCTGTGAACTTAATCTTTTAATTGCATAATTTTAATAATATTAATTCCACATCAGTTGCTGTAAACAGCTAGTGGTAAGATCACAAGCATTTGGCAAATAGTTTCAGATCAGTGCTCTAGAATTCAAATCATTGCTTAATTCACCTAAAAGCTCTAGTTCTGAGACTACCTGTTCACTACGCTGAACTTGTTAGTATTCTTTGGATTTCATTTACTGCCATTCAATAGGTATATAACTCTGGGCGTAGAATGATGAAATACCTGAAGTTCTGTCACTGCCTGAGGAAAGAGCACTGTCTGAGGAAAGACCAACCTTCGCATAAACCAAATCATCCGCTGACATTTCTGCCACCCCCAAACGGACCCCACCACCATGGATATATTTCCCTCCCCACCCCTTTCCGCCTTCCGCAAAGACCATTCCCTCGATGACTACCTGGTCAGGTCCATGACCCCCTACAACCCACCCTCCCGTCCTGGCACCTTCCCCTGCCACTGTAGGAATTGCAAAATCTGCGCCCACACCTCCTCCCTCACCTCCATCCAAGGCCCTAAAGGAGCCTTCCACATCCATCAATGTTTTACCTGCACATCCACCAATATCAATTATTGTATCCGCTGCTCCCGATGCGGTCTCCTCTACATTGGGGAGACTGGACGCCTCCTAGCAGAGCGCTTTAGGGAACATCTCTGGGACACCCGCACCAATCAACCACACAGCCCTGTGGCCCAACATTTCACTCTGCCGAGGACATGGAGGTCCTGGGCCTCCTTCACTGCCGCTCCCTCACCACCCGACGCCTGGATGAAGAACGCCTCATCTTCTGCCTCGGAACACTTTCAACCCCAGGGCATCAATGTGGACTTCAACAGTTTCCTCATTTCCCCTTCCCCCACCTCACCCTAGTTCCAAACTTCCAGCTCAGCACTGTCCCCATGACTTGTCCTACCTGCCTATCTTCTTTTCCACCTATCCAATCCATGCTCTCCTCCCTGACCTATCACCTTCATCCCCTCCCCCATTCACCTATTGTACTCTATGCTACTTTCTCCCCACCCCCACCCTCCTCTCACTTATCTCTCCACCCTTCAGGCTCTCTGCCTGTATTCCTGATGAAGGGCTTTTGCCCGAAATGTCGATTTTACTGCTGCTCGGATGCTGCCTGAATTTCTGTACTTTTCTAGCACCACTCTAACCTAGACCACTATCTGAGTAAAGGCCACTGTCTGAGGAAAGACCACTGTCTGAGGAAAGACCACTGTCTGGGAAAATTATAAAAGAATATTAATATCCTCAACTATGATTTTTTGTTATATCTTTTGAATTTCTTTCTCCTTTCATAGAATCATAACAATGAAACTGGGCAGAAGAAGGATATTTAGCTAGTGCCTTAGTTGGCTCTTGTGAAAAGCCTAAAGAGATTTTACGTTTTGTCACCATAACATTTTCCTTCAGCAGAGTACAGTCTCTCCTGAAGATAATTATCTGCATGCTGCCCTCCTTTAATGTGTGGATCTCACACATATTTCTAAATACCACAAAATACAAAACTACTGGCTCCTTTTATCTGAATCTCCTCTACACTGGGGAGACAGAACGGCTACTCACACAGCGCTTCAGAGAACATCTCCGGGACACCCGCACCAACCAACCCCACTGCCCCGTGGCTGAACACTTCAACTCCCCCTCCCACTCTGCCAAGGACATGCAGGTCCTGGGCCTCCTCAATCACCACTCCCTCACCGCCCGACCTCTGGAGGAAGAACGCCTCATCTTCTGCCTCGGGACCCTCCAACCCCAGGGCATCAATGCGGATATCACCAGTTTCCTCATTTCCCCTCCCCCCACCTCACCCCAGTTCTAACCTGCCAGCTCAGCACCATCCTCATGACCTGTCCTATGTGCCAATCTTCCTTCCCACCTATCTGCTCCATCCTCCCCTCCAACCTATCACCTTAACCCCCACCGCCATCCACCTATTACACTCTCAGCTAATATCCCTCCCCCAGCCCCGCCCCCCTCCCATTTTTCTCTCCACTCCCAAGGCTCCCAGCCTCATTCCTGATGAAGGACTTTTGCCCAAAACATCGATTTTCCTGGTCCTTGGATGCTGCCTGACATACTCTGCCTTTCCAGCACCACACTCTTTACCCTTTTACCTAAAGCCAACTGTTGTTTTTTCGGGGGAGAATCACGGAACTGCCTCCGCCACATAGAAGATAGAACAGTACAGCACAGTACAGGCCCTTCAGCCCATGATGTTGTGCCAATCTTTTATCCTATCCTAAGATCAGACTAACCCACTTACCCTTCATTGTACTATCATCCATGTGCCTATCCAAGAGTCACTTAAATGTCCTCAATATATCTGACTCTGCTACCATCGCTGGCACTGCATTCCACACACCCACCGCTCTCTGTGTAAAGAACCTACCACTGACATCTCCCCTAAACCTTCCTCCAATTACCTTAAAATTATGCCCCCTTGCAATAGCCATTTCCACCATGGGAAAAAAGTCTCAGGCTATCCACTCTCTCTATGCCTGGCATCATCTTTGAAGTCACCTCTCATCTTTCTTCGCTCCAATAAGAAAAGCCCTAGATCCCTCAATCTTTCTTCATGAGACACGGCCTCTAGTTCAGGCAACATCCTGGTAAATCTCCTCTGCACCCTCTCTATCCTTCCACATCCTTCCTATAATGAGGTGACCAAAACTGAACACAATATTCCAAGTGTGGTCTATCTTGGTTTTAATCTTTGAACTGGTCCAGTATGTCAGCCTTTTTTTTGTTGTAATGCAAATAGGTATCAACCACAAGGACATGTGATGTATTGCGTTGGATCAATATCTGCTTCTAGCTCTGGAGCTAATTTCAATTCACCTGATTATTTATAAATTTAATGGAGGCATGCACAAAATACTGCTTCACTCCATTGTAAAATTATTTGAGACAGCCAATTTAGAACATGGAGTCTTCAGAACTGGGCTCCAAAGGGCTAAGAAAAAAACAATATGTTCACAAAATACATCAGAGGGGGTTAGCTTAACATTGTTCTATCAAACCAGTAAGCATAAAAACATTCTGTGACAAGACTTGTCCACAGCTACTGTGCATCTGCTATCTGAGAACTGCAAGTGCCTTCATGACATGGAATAAAATCTATCATAATCCTGTCATCCAATTTAGAATCTTACAAACCCATTTATCTCTCATCAGCAGAGTGAGGGACATAAATAGAAAGAGAGCATTGAATGAGACAATCAACTGGGGAAACAGGGATATGTAAGAGAACGTGAAAAGGAGGCCTTGAAGAGGGAGTGTGAAAGGAAACAATGATGTGAAAGATGCCTACAGCAGCAAAAAAAAAGCCAATATGAGAAATGTCTGACCAGTACTGAATTGTGCAAAGAATGCACAGGAAATTTCATTTTTAAAATGGAACAATGTGGAATATTAAGAAAAAGAAATCAGATAATATTGTATTAATTGCTACACTTGCATGAAAACAGGTAATATTCCAGTGACCAATTCATCTCCATGCTGGTTATAAAGAGTGTCAATGGCTTTGTTAACTGCTAATCATTATACATTCTGTTTCATAAATTATGTCCATATTGGTTTGTTCAGTTCTGCTTTTTCTAATACATAGCCTAGGGATTCTCAGACTGCAGTCATATCGGAAAAGGATCAACCAGATGTTGCAAATTATGAATGCACAGTACACCATACCAGAGAATGAGTTCTGGACATTGGGAGCTGTAATGTGGGAGGATGAAATCTACATTAGCAATTTCTTGTGAGCATTAACGCTAACAACAGTGGCAATTGAACATTCATTATTGGCCAGTAATCTTTAAAGTCATTTGCATCTCGATTCTGCTTGTCTTTGAATTACTGTGTCAGTTTTGAAGTTTTGTATACATTGCATTACATGTAAGCTTATTAACATTAACACGATCTTTATTTATTAGTTTGTGATGATTAAAGAAAAAGTTCACAAGGTCTCAACCTTCACACATTTCATTCCCTTCTAAATTCCATGCTTTGCAAAATACCAGTCAAGGCTCAATCATACCACTGCTGGCTCAGATCCAGCTGCTTTTAGGTTCAAAGTGAACTTCAGGATTAAACGTTGACCACCGAAAGTCTTGCCCATATTTGGAGACATTGTGAGAACTCCACATCACTTCTGTTGGGAAGATTTAGCCAAGTTTTAAGTACATATCATAACCAGCCAGGACTTCCCTGGGATTTAGTATGGCAAGAACAGAAACCCCAGTCACTCTGAGCTGCCGATCTCTATCACTGGCAACATTACCAGGAGAGTGGTGTCTGCTCTTGGTAATGCTCCATTGACATCAGCCAGAATTGTTATGAGATCAGGCGAGTGAGGGTTTTGGTTGGGAGGGATATGGTTGAGGACCTGCAATGGAATTGGAGGCAGAGACACAGTGTGACTTTCAACACCTAACCCCCATCCTGCACCCTACCCTGCTCTCTCTGAAGCTGGGTCCCTTGATCAGGCACTGGGTGCTTGACAATGAGTGTGATAACCCCACCTTGGCAGGCCGCTGGCAAATGACCTGCATAGTTGATAGCCTTCAGGAGTCACAGGAAAGCCAGCTTCCTCCCAGTCATATCCCTGAGCCACCACTGAAGTCTAGTAGAGCTTGATCTAACTGACAATCCGCTATGAGAAGGCCAATCATTTTTCAAGTTGACCACTTCCTGTCTTTGACTAAATTTGATGGATTTTCCTGGCCATCATGCTTTCTGCTGTGACAGGCCAGATTAAATTCTGTTCGCAAGTGCATAAACCTCTAAAATAAAAGAAAGGAGTTGGACGCTGGAGACCTGAAACAAAAATAGAAATTGCTGGAGAAACCTGACAGGTCTGGCAGCATCTGTGGAGAGAGAGAGAGAGAGAGACAGAGAGACAGAGAAAGTTGAGTGTGAACGTTTTGAGTCTGATGGCTCTTCACCAGAACTGACAGCAGCTGGAAAAAAGGTGGTATTTATGCTGAAGACAAGGTTGGGGGGCGGTGGTGGGAGGGGGGAGTGGGGAGAGCTGAGCAGACAGGTAGAGACAGAACCCAGAGACAGAAAGATCCATAAAAGTGGTTGGTAGGCAAGGGGTTTATTGATCATAAACCAGGACAGAAGAGAAGCTGAATAAGTAATGATGAGAACTGAGAGTAGGAGAGTGTGGATAGGCTGTACTGATAGAACCAGGGTGTGGGGGTAGGTAAAAGAAACATGGATGGTCTGAATAAGGCTCACATAATCCTTTAGTTTAATACTTAAAAATACACCAACAAAACACTGTATTGTCAGCTGTGCCATCTTTAAGTGAGATTTTAAACCAAGACCCTTCCTTTTCTCTCTTGGTGTCATTGTGAACTATGATCCCTCAGTTAACAGCAGTAAAGCAGATTAACTGGTCATTTATCATTTTGCTGGTTATGGAAAGTGCCATGTGCAATTGTCTACCACGTTGCAAATTGACTACGCCTCAAATTCGGTTCAGTGGTGGAAGTGCTTGAGATATCCTGAGGACAACCTGGCTTGGTGACAGCCCTTTCTAATGAATTACTGTTGACCATTTTGTGCCAGACATCTTTGCCAGAATTAATTAAATAGGATTCCTGGGAGACTCTTTAACCCTGACTAATGGGTCTTTTGTGTTTCCTGCCAAGGAACAGAAGCGAATTACAGATTCAATGAGGCTAATGAAGCCACAAGAATCATTGCTTCTCATATCACTGACATCTTGAAATGGAACTTCCCATGTGAGGACCGATCAGGAGACACCTTACACCATAGCCTACCCCTGGGCTCGAAGGATCATTTGACAGCTGTTGTGTGCCCTATAGATTTGCTGTAAAAAAGCAGTTGTATTATATAAGAGGGGAAGCAATTTCAGAATCAAGGCTAAAATAGGAAACAGACACTGATTTTTTCAATTTCAAAAAGATACTTTATTCATAATAAGAAGTACAAAGTCATTAAAACAGTTCAGATCTGCACACGAGTATATGAAGAAACACAAAGTAACATTGGAGTTTTGACTCTATCCAACAAAACAAACCAAGGCATATCTTACTTGTGTAAGATTATATTTATTTATGACTGAGGCACCAGGAAGGTCTGATAACTGAACAGACCCCCATTTAACTTCAGCAGAAAGACCTCAGACAGTGGTCTTTCCTTCAGACAGTGGCCTTCCGTCAGAGAGTGGCCTTTCCTCAGAGAGTGGCCTTTCCTCAGACAGTGGCCTTTCCTCAGAGAGTGGCCTTTCCTCAGACAGTGGCTTTCCCTCACATAGTAACTTTTCTTCAGAGAGTGGCCTTTCCTCAGGCAGTGGCCTTTCTTCAGACAGTGGCCTTCCATCAGAGAGTGGCCTTTCCTCAGAGAGTGGCCTTTCCTCAGAGAGTGGCCTTTCCTCAGACAGTGGCTTTCCCTCAGATAGTAACTTTTCCTCAGAGAGTGGCCTTTCCTCAGGCAGTGGCCTTTCCTCAGACAGTGGCCTTTCCTCAGACAGTGGTCTTTCCTTCAGATAGTATCCTTTCCTCAGAGAGTGGCCTTTCCTCAGGCAGTGACCTTTCCTCAGACAGTGACCTTTCCTCAGACAGTGGCCTTCCCTCAGACAGTGGCCTTTCCTCAAACAGTGGCCTTTCCTCACAGAGTGGCCTTTCCTCCAGACAGTGGCCTTTCCTCAGACAGTGCTCTTTCCTCAGACAGTGGTCTTCCCTCAAGCAGTGGCCTTCCCTCAGACAGTGGCCTTTCCTCAGACAGTGGTCTTTCCTCCAGTGGCCTTCCCTCAGACAGTGGTCTTCCCTCAGACAGTGGTCTTTCCTCAGAGAGTGGCCTTCCCTCAGAGGGTGGTCTTTCCCTACTAAGCCTTGGTGTTAGCTGCCCCAACCTTTAGTGTGTTCCTCAGACACTGCTTACACGGGGAGTAGCTTGTAAAAGTTCACATTGTTTGGTGTTGCAAGTCACAAAAGAGGTTGGATTTCTGAGCCAACATGTATGCTTCCATCCACATTATAGTCTGGAGCTATAAATAGTGAAGGCCAAAGCTCCGACTTTCTTTCCATTGCATGTGTGATCAGGAGTTTCTCCACTTCTACCACTTGCTATTGGCTTTTGTTAGAGGGATTTGTAGATCGACAATCAATCTGATTGGCTGCATTATCAATGGAACATTTTTTGTCATCATGTCCTGGGGGAGGACTATAAACCAGAGCTTCCAGCTCACACTCTGGGATGTAATCCACTGTGCCTCAGAAATCCCACAAAAGATCACTGCACCCAAGAAAATTGGTACAAATGTTTGTTTATCCAAGATATATCCAGTGAAAGTGCTTGCACTGCCTATACTAGTTGGTCAGTCATACCACTAAGTTTCTTGTTTGTATTTCTTTGAAATTTAGAGTAGAATTTTACAGGACTCAATATCATGTTTTATAATTAGTCCCAGGAGACATTACATATGTAGTTCAGAAAGGTTTCTTGTAGTTTATAGAGAAATTTCAAAGCAACCATGGACATCATACTTATTCTTTAAAATCTCTCAAGACTCGAAGCCAAACATTTTACAGAATCAAAAGCTGTGATATAGTCATTTTGCAAGATGTGCTCATGCACATTGATGTCAGCCACAAACAGTGAAATGAGAACAAAACTGAAGGACATTCATATGGGCTAGTATTCACACTAATGACAAAGTAATAGAAACAGTTGGAGGCTACAGAGCTTGGCTTTTTTTTGTTTCATAACTGATCATAACTGACAGTATATGCTTGTGGACATCATTCAGTGAATTATTCAGATTTAAAGCCCCTTTTATTCTGGTATTTCAATAAAGCAGACCTTGCAATCAGTTTTGCATGATGACATTTTTGATGGGATATTCATTGGATATGGGCATCACTGGCTACACCAACATTTATTTTCTATCTCTAGTTGTCAAGAGGGCATCAAAGAGTCAACCACATTGGTGCGGGTCTGTAGGCCAGATGAAGTAAGGAGACCAGCTTCCTTCTCTAAAGGACATGAGCAAAGCAACTGTTTTTCCTAACAATTGTTTCATGGTCATCACTGGACTCTTACTTTTAGATTTTTATTGAATTCAATAGCCACTATCTGCTGTGGCAATATTCAAACTTAGGTGCCCAGAACATTACCTGGGTCCCTGGATTACCTCCTCATAACCCCAACTGGGATAGAAGTCTGTTATCCAAACAACAGTAACGGAGGCACCTTACTGTTACTTTAACTGAACTGACGGGGTCTTTACTCTGGGGAGCGGTTGTCTCTACATCTTACTTAAACTATATAAACCTACCAACGCATGGTCACAGTTACCTTATCAGTAAGCTTCACATTGTCAGGAAGGAGAGATCGCATCTAGAGTGAGACACAGCCTGCATGATTTAGAGTTTGAGGAATTTGGAGGCAATATACGAATTCAGTGCGGAGAGGAAGAAGTGCTTTTTGCTTGCCATTTTTAGCTCATAGTTTAAAGTTTATTTTTACAGAATAAATTAAGTCGGGGATCAGAGTCCCAGCATTAAAGAGTGACATCACAGGGAGACCATTAGTTCATTGATGATAGCTACTATTTGACTAGAATTGCTTACTTTCAGACTGAAGGTCAATAGAGAAACTATTTACGGGATACAAACTAAAAGACAAGTATGAAATTTTTAAAAATCCAATTAAAGAAAAATAACTAAAATAGAGATGTCAGGCCAAGCGATGTGTTGTATCTGTAAGGTGTGGGAGCTGGTGAACCCCATTGTGGTTCAATGATGTCGGTATTAAGTGTTGGTTGCTTGAGAAACCTGGGCTCAGTGTCGCTGAGTTGGAGTCTGAGCTTCCAACACAGCAACACGTCAGGGAGGGGGAGAGTTACTTGGACACTGTGTCTCAGGAGGTGTAACATTCCTAAGATTAACTATCTCGAATTTCATCAGTGGTCAGAGACAGGAGAGTGTGTGTACAAGCGACTAAAGTAGAGGGATCCATGAGGTAGTGCTGAAGGAGCCTCAGCTCTTGAGCTTGTCTAACAGGTTTGAGATTCTTGCTCCCTGTGTGGATGAGAGTGGGAGCTGTAGGGAGGATGAGCAAACTGATCAATGCATCATGGTAAAGGCAGCCATTATTGGGGATAGTATAGTCAGGGAAATAGACACTGTTTCCTGTGGCTAGAATCGAGGATCCCTAAGGCCTGGTGCCCAGGTTCAGGATATCCCATCCCGGCTGCAGAGCAACTTGGAGTGGGAGGGGAAAGGTCCGGTTGTCATGGTGCACAAAGGTAACAACAATATAGGTAGAAAGAGGAAAGCGGTTCTACTTAGTGAATAATAGAAGTTCAAAGCTAAATAAAAAGCAGAACTGAAAAGGCAATAATCTCTGGATTACTACCTGAGCTATGAGCAACAAGATGGAAGAGGTAGATATGTGGCTGAAAAGATTGGTGTGGGAGAAACGGGTTCAAATTCATGGGACATTGGCACCAGTACTGGGGAAGGAGGGAGTTACTCCAATGGGATGGGCTCCACCTGAATCATGCTGGGACCAGAATCTTGGTGAATCACGCAAGTAGGGATGTGGATAGGGCTTTAAACTAAATAGTGGGGGCGGGCTCAAATGCATGGAAAATTATGGAAGAAGTTAAAAAGGGAAAAGGGCTCAGCAGAGGTTATTCAAGTTTCCTAAATAAATAAAAGGGCAGAGAGTATGGAATGGGTCAGGACTGACCTCCGAACAACCGAACAATCATGAGAAGGGGTAGCAATCAATGCAGGACTGAGGGTGTTGTACTTAAATGTGATTATCCCAAGCAGAGGTCACCACCATTTACTGGCTAAATTCAACCTGAGTCATCCAGGGGTTTCCAAAATAAAGGTGTTGGTGACATGTTATGTCTGGTGACCAGGATTTGCTGCAGACACAACTGTGTTGGTGGGGCAGTACCAGAGTGCCAAAAATTAGTGCCATCAGCTTCCCCATATTCGTGGGAATGACGGGGTAAACCCTGGACTTGATTACACGTCGGACTATGCAGATCTTTCCATGGGCTCAATGCTATCTGTACACAAGATGGCGGCACACTAAGACTCTCCAGCTGGAACACCTCTGCACGTTTTATATAGAACAAGGTCAATGAGCTCTTAGTGCAGATTGGAATTAGCAGGTACAATGTTGTGGGTATCACAAAGGGGTGGCTGCAAGGGGATCAGGGAAACTATATATCCAAGGATACACATACTATCAAAAGGACAGGCAGAGGGGGGCTGGTGTTGCCTTGTTAGGAAGCAATTAAATCGACAGCAAGAAATGTTATAGAGTCAGAAGGTGTAGAATCTGTGGGGGTAGAGTTGAGGAACTGCAAATGCAAAAAGACCCTGATGGGAATTGTGTACAAGCCTCCTAACAGCAGTCAGGACGGAGGGAAGAAAATAAATCAGGAGATAGAAAAGACATGTAATAGAGGCACAATTACAATAATCATGGGGGACTTCAATAGGTAGGTGGACTGGGAAAATCAGGTTGGTAGCAAATCTCAAGAAAAGGAATTTTAGAATGTCTACAAGATGGTCTTTTGGAGCAACTTGTGGCAGAGCCCGGTAAAGAACAGGCAATTCTAGATTTGGTTATGTATAATGAGGGAAACTTGATTCGGGAGCTTAATGTGGAGGAACCCCTAGGGGACAGTGATCATAAAATAATGGAATTCACGTTGCAGTTTGAAAGGGAGAATTGAATAAAGACATGACAGAAGAGTTAGCCAGAGTTTATTGAAAGGGGAGCCCAGCAGGGGAATATGTTGGAGCCATAATGGAAGGGATTTCTGCGGCTAATTTGTAAGGCACAACAGAAATTCATACCAAGGAGGAAGATGAGGCAACCATGGCTGACAAAGGAAGTCCAGGACAACAAAAAAAACCCAAAAGAAATGTGATGTGATGAAGATTAGTGAGAAGCGAAAGGATTGTGCTGCCTTTAAAAATCAGGAGAGGATAACTAAGAATGTGATAAGGTGGGAGAAGATGCAATATGAGGGTAAAATGGAGATTTAAACAATTCTTGGATAAGTACATGGATGACTTTGGGACAGTGTAGGGGGACGAGCTGAAAATAGTTCACAGGTCAGCGCAACATTGAGGGCCGAAGGGCCTGTTCTGGGCTGTATTGTTCTATGTTCTATAACATAAAAGAGGATTGCTAGCTTTGTTTTAGATATCAAAAAGAGAGAGAGGCAAGAGTGGATATTGACTAATTCAATTGAATTGTATGATTGAATAGAATTAGCCTTTATTGTCATGTCCACTGGAATGAGTGCAATAAGCTGTTTGTAATGCCGGCACTTTGGCGCCATCTTAGGTATAGGGTACCTCAGTACAAAATACTTAAGTATGTGCTACAAACTTGAAGGAATCGTAAATAAAAGTTTATACACTTAATCGTAAGGTCCTAGGGAGTGTTGCTGAACAAAGAGACCTTGGAGTGCAGGTTCATAGCTCCTTGAAAGTAGAGTCACAGGTAGATAGGATAGTGAAGAAGGTATGCTTTCGTTTATTGGTCAGATATTGAGTCGAGATGTTGGGAGATCATTTTGCAGCTGGACAGGACATTGATTAGGTCACTTTTGGAATATTGCATGCAATTCTGGTTTCTTTCCTATCAAAAAGATGTTGTGAAACTTGAAAGGGTTCAGAAAAGATTTACAAGGATGTTGCCAGGGTTGGAGGATTTGAGCTACAGGGAGAGGCTGAACAGGCTGGGGCTGTTTTCCCTGGAGCGTCGGAGGCTGAGGGGTGACCAGTCCAGTTAGCGAAATGGGCAGCACCGGTCAAACCGATTGTGAAGCCCATCAGGTCGGTTCACCTTGGTGGGGATTTTATAAAATCATGAGGGGCATGGATAGACAAAGTATCTTCCCTGAGGTGGGGTAGTCTAGAACTAGACAGCATAGGTTTAGGGTGGAAGGGGATAGATATAAAAGAGACCTACAGGGCAATTTTTTCACGCAGAGGGTGATGCGTGTATGGAATGAACTGCCAGAGGAAGTGATGGAGACTGGTACAATTACAACATTTAAAAGGCATCTGAATAGGTATATGAATAGGAAGGGTTTGGAGGGATATGGGCTGGGTGCTGGCAGGTGGGACTAGATTGGATTGGGATATCTGGTCGGCATGGATAAGTTGGACCGAAGTACCTGTTTCCATGCTGTACATCTCTATGACTCCATAACTCGGTCTTGTTACTCTGTAGGTCACTTGGGGTTTAGATCACAAACATCAACATTACCAGGAACCTGCATGCAATTCCTGATGAAGGGCTTTTGCCCAAAACGTCAATTTTCCTGCTCCTCGGATGCTGCCTGACCTGCTGTGCTTTTCCAGCACCACTCTGATCTAAACTCTGGTTTCCAGCATCTTCAGTCCTCACTTTTGCCTAGGTCACTTGGGGTGCCTGGAACACATTTTTCCATTATATGGTGTGTGTCTGCCAAGGAGAAACATCTAAGGACTAGGTTCAAGTGCTCAAGTTATTGGTTTTCCCCATCATCTGGATAAATGGCGACCGAGGGTAGACGTTGTAAAATGTTCTTCATCGTCCATTGACAAATTGCATAGGCTGACAATACCCCAAATGACAGCCTTGTATATTGGTACAAACCCTATGATATTAATTGTAGCATACTGTTGGGAATTGTCATCTGATCACAATTGCATGTCTGTATGGCTCATGTCCAGCTTCCTGAAGGACAGTCCCCCTGCCAGCTTTGTGTATAAATCCTCCATGTGAGGGATTGGGTATTTACCCAGCTGTGAAAAACAGTTTACTGTTTGTTTAAAATCCCCACAAAGGTGAACTGACTCGATGGGCTTCACAATCGGGCAGGCCTTGCAGAATCACGGAATTACTTCCTGGTCAACATTCAAGGTGGCCTTGACTCCTTTGATAGCCCCTAGACTTTCCTGAAAAACCTCACTGAGGCAGCCATTTTCTATTCAAAAAATATTGAGCCAATCAGCCAAGTTCCCCCCCGCCCCCCACCCAATCAAGCTTGGGCCACAGCCTTTTACTGCAATCAGTGGTAACTGAACCAACTGCTTCTCATAAGAGACTGAAGTTGTACCCTTAATCTGCAATGGCTTCCCAGTAAAGGTTCTCAGTCTAGCCAAGGTGTTGCACAGACTTAAGGATTGAAGTCCAGAGCAAATTTTGTTAAAGACTGGTTCTACAATCCCTGATACAGCCGCGCTAGCATCGACTTCCATTAGAACCAGGTGGCCGTTTAACCAGATGTTTATTTTGATTGGTTCTGATTTGGATGTTGCAAAGCAATGTAACTATTCCAAGCCAGCTGTAGATGGACTTTCCATGGTGTGCACTCTCTTGGATACTGGCCCATGAGTTTTCTTATTTTATTTAGATTTAGTGGGACTCGAGTCTGCATACCAGCAGCAACTACAATGGCTTTCCGGCCTGAAATCTAGAAAAATGTTAACCATTTGGTCAAAGCTTGGCTTTATTTTAAAGTTTTGCTGTGAACTGACCTAGAGTCCCTCTTTTTGGTATACGTCCTGAGTGAGGCTATGTAATTACCTTCACCCAAGTGGTGTTCCCCACTTCAGTCAGACTGGTGAGGGTGTCCACGTCCATTGGAATATTCTGCAACCGATATGCTCCACTTGCCACATTTTCCAATGATGAAGCCAGTTGTAGCGCCTGCTTGAAGTCCAGTTGGGCTTCAGCTAGTTGGCGCTTTTGCATGGTTACATCATGAATCCCACATACCAACTGGTCTCTCAGCATCTCATTAAGGGCTAAACCAAAGTCACATGCCACCACCAATCATCTTAACC
Source organism: Chiloscyllium punctatum (assembly GCF_047496795.1). Classification (NCBI taxonomy): domain Eukaryota; kingdom Metazoa; phylum Chordata; class Chondrichthyes; order Orectolobiformes; family Hemiscylliidae; genus Chiloscyllium; species Chiloscyllium punctatum. The sequence continues at coordinate 154,151,781 of NC_092741.1, forward strand.
TAGTAAAAAATCCCAATACAATTCCCCTGGTTCTTGAATTGCAGAGTAAAAACAGTAGTGTCTCAGAATTGCAAGAGGCTTGGGGTTGCAATATTCATTAGGTAAATCTGCCAATTCTTGAACAGTTTTAGTATCTGGTGCCTCAGGAAACATTACGCTCCTAATAACGAAAAAGCTGTGGATCCACAAACTGTCAGAACTACTCATTGCTTTTCATCTGCTCCAATATCATTCACTTGGAAAACAACGTTTTCTTTCCACATTCTGGCCTGTCTTCAACAGCAGGATGAAACAAGTCAAGCTTCCCAAATAATGGCACGATACCAGAAATGATTCCTCCAACTCAAAGATGATTGTTGCAACTGAACTTATCCAGAAATGTGTGTTTCTCTCACTGCCACTGAAATAACTCCACAGAGGTTGGTATCCTGTCACTAAGTCCCCCTTTATTCATACGTGGAGAGTCCTTGACACTGATCCAGTTCTTTCAGAGACAGCTCTCAGAGTGAGCAGAACCTCTGACACACTTTATTCTTTGTGAGGAGACTCTCTAAATCTCCTGTGTGTTTTTTTATTTCTTCCCACAAGACGACAGTACCTAACAAGGTCTCTGCAGTTCAGCTTATATTTCCCCACATCACTCATAACTGTGTGTGTGTAATGACATGGTAGAGGGATGCTGTTTTACTAGAACTTTATTGTGTATTTTCTTGTCAGGGCTGCACCTATGCAGCTGGTGGAGACTCCTATCGATTGTCAGTAACATTGCGTAGCGTAGCCTAATCCCATAATACTAACAACCGTGCTCCTTCGATGCTGTCTGACCGGCTGTGCCTTCACATCTATTGACTCACTACAGGAGCAGCCTGTTGTCCTTTGTGTGATAAGGAGCTGATCAGACATCTGTGCTCAGGACCCACGTAAGGTCCAAATGTCAGGACTTTGGTGAAAATGTTAGCTTAAAATCCAGTGGCTGTTAATCATGACAGATCAAACCATCTCTGACTCAGATAGCAATACTTCAAAAGATCTGTGCTTCTCAAATGTAGTGCATGTAAGTTTCATAAATTCCTTCCAGACCAACAATGCTAAGTTTTCGATAACAGCTCTTTCTGGCATCTTCATGCTGAAGGAGCTGTGAACTCTCGATATGTTCCTCACACACTGAAGGCAGTCTTTATTACATTACTTTTCTATAGTTACACTGCAACTTGCTTCCCAATTCCTTTACTCAATGCACTGACTCAATTCAATAAAGGCAAGCCAACCAAACGCCTTCTTCACTAACTTGTTTACATGTGACTCAACCTTCAAGGAATTATGAACCTTCACCCCAGGGTCCCTTTCTGCAGCAACATTCCCCAGGACCCTACCATTCGGTGCTTAAGTCCTGCCCTGATTTGCCTTTTCAAAATGCAACTCACAGAACATAGAACAATACAGCGCAGAACAGGCCCTTCGGCCCTCAATGTTGCGCTGACCTGTGAACTATTCTCAGCTCGTCCCCCTATACCGTCCCAAAATCATCCATATGCTTATCTAAGGATTGTTTAAATCTCCCTAATGTTACCAAAACTATATTCTGTCTGCTGCTCCTCTGCCCAATAGTCCATCTGCTCAAGGTCCCATTGTACTCTGAGGTAACCTTCTTTGCTGTCATCTGCAAACTTACTAACTATACCTCCTATATTCACATCCAAATCATTTATATAAGTGATAAAAAGCAGTGGATTGAACACTGATCCTTGCAGCACACCACGGTCACAGGCCTCCAGTCCAAAATGCAATGCTCTACCATCACCCTCTGTCTCCTACCTTCCAGCCCAGTATTCCATGTGATCTAACCTTACTAACTAATCTACCACACAGAACCTGGTCGGACGCCTTGCTGTTCCTGCTATAGGGAAGACGTTATGAAATTTTGAAAGATCTCAGAAAAGATCTACAAGGATGTTGCCAGGGTTGGAAGGTTTGAGCTGTAGGGAGAGGCTGAATAGGCTGGGGCTATTTTCCCTGGAGCGTTGGAAGCTGAGGAGGACTTTATAGAAGTTTATAAAATCATGAAGGGCATGAACAGCGTGAATAGCCAAGAGGACATGGGTTTAAGTTGAGAATGGAAAGATTTAAATTGGACCTAAGAAGCAACTTTTTCACGCAGAGGGTGGTGTGTGTATGGAATGAGCTGTCAGAGAAAGTGCTGGAGGCTGGTACAATGACAACAGTTACTGGGCAGCTGGATAAGTACACGAATAGGAGGAGTTCAGAGGGATTTGAGCCAAATGCTAGCAAATGGGACATGACCAGATTGGGATACCTGGTCGACACTGATGAGTTGGACTGAAGGGTTTGTTTCCGTGATGTACAACTCTGATTCTGCATGCGAAATGAAACCTACTTAATTGCCTGACTGCATCTAGGTATCATCAAGATAAAATCCTTGTGAAAAAGCTGTACATAAAAAAAAATATACAAACACTTCAACTGGACACAATCTTGAAATATTAAACTTCTGGAGATATTCCGAAAATAGCTTTTATGCAATGTACAAAACAGCAGGCTTCAGGAATCATATTTATTTGCCAAGTGAGACAAAATTTGAAGTAATTTAATTCCTTTAACTTACACGCAGTGAAAGGTTCCATTGGTCAGACATGGCAGGTAGCCTCAATAAAGTAACAATTAATCAGGACCAGGCATTTCCATTACACAACAGCACAAACCATTAAAAAGAATTAAGTTCAGGGATGGGGTTTAGGACTAGCCTTCACTCAAGAGTGACAATGGAGGAATGGGACTCATTAATGCTCCTGCAAACTTTCAAAGGTCCAGGAGACTGCAATATCAATGGAGAAAATTAATCACATCCAACAGCATGTTCCAATATATTACTTTATCATTCTATGCAAACGCAAACTTAAACTCTTTGAAAATGTCATCCAGACTGTGCTCAATGATAACTATTTTTTAACACAAACTGCAACTTTTTATTCAAGTAGGCAATAATTCACAAACTATAAGTTTTTCATTTCAGGCAGCTTCCCAACAGGATATTTACAATACTTTAGTGGTCAAATCACTCCCACCATTCTCTCACTCACATCCCACAATTTCTTTGCAACTGCATCATCCGTCGCCTTCGGCAACAATTCCTCTTCTTTGCAGTCTCCAAAGTATTTTCCAGATACCCCTTTAACTTCTGGAGAGGTAGCTAGGTAAAGCGTGGTCTGTGCTCCTTGTTCTGGTGTTTTGAAGAATGCCCAAGATACCATCTTGAAAATCGGTTGTCCAAGTAAGGGTATATTGATGTGTCTTCCCAAGTTTGTGCGCACAATGCCAGGATGTAGACAATTCACAGTAACACCAGTGCCTTCCAGCTGCTTGGCTAGCTCATGAGTGAACAGAATATTAGCCAATTTACTCCTGCTGTAACTGAAGCTTTTGTTGTAGCTTTTCTCACTGTTCAGATCATCAAAGTTGATTTCACCGTACTTGTACAGTTTGGAGGATACGACCACCACCCTGCTTGGAGCAGAGCGTTTGAGAAGGTCAAGGAGGAGATTGGTCAGAAGGAAGTGACCCAAGTGATTCACTCCAAACTGCATCTCAAAACCTTCCTCTGTTTTCATGTAGGGACACTGGAAAATCCCTGCATTATTGATCAGGACATCTAGCCTTGGCTCTTCCTTGTGGGCAGAAGATAGGAACAAAAAGCCTTTTGATTCACTGCTCTGATGAATTATCCACACATAATGAAAAATAGCAACCCCACCCATGCGTTCCCCCTCCCCCACCCACACACACACACACACACTGCTTCCCCCACTCTCCCACCACTACACACCCCCCTCCCCTTCCAAAGTTGCCTGGCAATTTCATAACCTGCCAGCAGAAACTGCTGTCTAACCCCACAATTTACCTTCAGGGATTTACTAGCTCCTTGGGCTAACCCTAGGGCCATTACTCCTTGGCATTCACCACCTTCAATAAATTCAACCCCTGGGATTTATCCCTGGGTATCCTGCACCTCGTATTCCCCTGATATCTCCCTGTTCTCTTCTGGGATATTTATCCCTCCTCCCCATGTACATTTCCCTCAGAGATACCACCCATCCCTGTGTTTATTTATCCACAGGTTTATTTCCTCTCCTCTCTGGGGTATTTGCACCCCCTGCCCAGGGGTATCTATTAGCCTACCTGGGGGTATTTGCACTCCCTACCCAGGGGTATATATTACCCTTCCTGGGGTATTTACACTCCCTGCCTGTGGGTATATACTACCCTACCTGGGGTATTTACACTCCCTACCCAGGGGTATATACTACCCTACCTGGGGTGTTTACACTCCCTACCCAGGGGTATATACTACCCTACCCGGGGCATTTAAATTCCCTACCCAGGGGTATATATTACCCTACCTGGGGTATTTACACTCCCTGCCCAGGGGTATATACTACCCTACCTGGGGTATTTACACTCCCTACCCAGGGGTATATACTACCCTACCTGGGGTATTTACACTCCCTGCCCAGGGGTATATACTACTTTACCTTGAGTATTTACACTCCCTACCCAGGGGTATAAATTACCCTACCTGGGGTATTTACACTCCCTGTCTGTGGGTATATACTACCCTTCCTGGGATATTTACACTCCCTGCCTGGGGGTATATATTACCCTACCTGGGGTATTTACACTCCTTGTCTGTGGGTATATACTACCCTTCCTGGGGTATTTACACTCCCTACCCAGGGGTATATACTACCCTACCTGGGGTATTTACACTCCCTACCCAGGGGTATATACTACCCTACCTGGGGTATTTACACTCCCTGCCCAGTGATATATACTACCCTACCTGGGGTATTTACACTCCCTGCCCAGTGATATATACTACCCTACCTGGGGTATTTACATTCCCTGCCCAGGGTATATACAACCCAACCTGAGGTATTTACACTCCCCACAAAAGGGTATATACTACCCTACCTGAGGTATTTACATTTCCTGTCCAGTGATATATACGACCCAACCTGAGGAATTTATACTCCCCATAAAGAGGTATATACTACCCTACCTGGGGTATTTTCCCCCACTGGGGTATTACCTCCTTCCCAGGGTAACCTCTGATTCAGGGTACTTACCCCCTCCAAGATATTCCACGTGCTTTATTACTTCGAGGGTCTCCCCGTACCCATGGTACATATTTCTCCCTGATGTATTCCCCCATGTATCCCCCCATGTATCCCCCTCCCTCTGCCCAAATTATCTCCTGGGGTAATCCCGTGGTAGATTTATTTCTATCTGTTGTATTTACCCTTTTCCCGAGGGTAATCATTGTTTCCTACATTTCTCCCCACCCCGTGGGGGTACCCTACAGCATATTTATCCCCTTATATTTATCCCACCCCAGGTATCATTACCTTCTGGAGGTGTGGTATTGACCAGTGGGGGAAATTACATACCCCACACCCTGCACATTTACCCCGGGGTGAGGAGCATCGATTTACTCCTAGGGATATTTATTTACCCACTCACTGTAAATGTACACCCAGGTGGTGAGTAGTTATTTACCTCATGGGGTAAATATTTACCCCCAGATGGGGAGCATTTAATTACACCTAAGATATTTACTTACCCCACTCCCTGCATACTTACTCCCTGGGGGTATTTATTTATCCTCTCCTTGAATATTTATCCTCTCCCTGAATATTTACCCTCTCCCTGAATATTTACCCACTCCCTGTATATTTCCCCCCCCCAGGGCGTACTTATTCACTGTCTCACTGTATATTTACCACCGGGAGTTATTTACTGTCTCCCTGTATAGGGGGGGTATTTACTGCCTCCCTGTATATTTACCTCCCCGGGGGGTATTTACTCACTGTCTCCCTGTACATTTATCCCCGGGGGTATTTACTGTCTCCCTGTATATTTACCCCCCGGGGGTATTTACTCACTGTCTCCCTGTATATTTACCCCCCCCCGGGTTTTTACTCACCCTCTCACTGTATATTTACCCTGTCCCTGTATATTTACCCCCCAGGGGTATTTACTCACTGTCTCCCTGCATATTCACCCCCGGGGGTATTTACTAACTGTCTCCCTGCATATTTACCCCCCAGGGGCTATTTACCCACCCCCTCCCTGTATATTTACCCCCCGGGGGGTATTTACCCACCCCTCCCTGTATATTTACCCCCAGGGGCTATTTACCCACCCCCTCCCTGTATATTTACCCCCCAGGGGTGTATTTAACCACCCGCTCCCTGTATATTTACCCCCCAGGGGTGTATTTACCCACCCCCTCCCTGTATATTTACCCCCCAGGGGTGTATTTACCCACCCCCTCCCTGTATATTTACCCCCCCGGGGTGTATTTACCCACCCCCTCCCTGTATATTTACCCCCCAGGGGGTATTTACCCACCCCCTCCCTGTATATTTACCCCCCAGGGGGGTATTTACCCACCCTCCCCCTGTATATTTACCCCCCCAGGGGTGTATTTACCCACCCCCTCCCTGTATATTTACCCACCCCCTCCCTGTATATTTACCCCCCAGGGGTGTATTTACCCACCCCTCCCTGTATATTTATCCCCAGGGGAGTATTCACCCACCCCCTCCCTGCATATTTATCCCCCAGGGTGTATTCACTCACCCCCTCCCTGTATATTTACCCCCCAGGGGGGTATTTACCCACCCCTCCCTATATATTTACCCCTGGGGGGTATTTACTCACCCTCCCTGTATATTTACCCCCCCGGGGGGGTATTTACCCACCTCCCCCTGTATATTTACCCCCTGGGGGGTATTTACCCACCCCTCCCTGTATATTTACCCCCCAGGGGGGTATTTACCTACCTCCCCCTGTATATTTACCCCCTGGGGGGTATTTACCCACCCTCCCCCTGTATATTTACCCCCTGGGGGGTATTTACCCACCGCTCCCCCTGTATATTTACCCTCCAGGGGGGTATTTACCCACCCCTCCCTGTATATTTACCCCCCGGGGGGGGGTATTTACCCGGGGGTAAATATACAGGGAGGGTGAGTAAATACCCCCCAGGGGTAAATATATAGGGAGGGGTGGGTAAATACCCCCTACACCCCCCCCCCCCCGGGTGTATTTACCCCCTCCCCCTGTATATTTACCCCCCTCCCCCTGTATATTTACCCCCCGGGGGGGTATTTACCCCCTCCCCCTGTATATTTAACCCCCGGGGGGGTATTTACCCCCCTCCCCCTGTATATTTACCCCCCGGGGGTGTATTTACCCCTCCCCCTGTATATTTACCCCCTCCCCCTGTATATTTACCCCCTCCCCCTGTATATTTACCCCCCAGGGGGTATTTACCCCCCCTCCCCCTGTATATTTACCCCCCGGGGGTGTATTTACCCCCTCTCCCTGTATATTTACCCCCCCAGGGGGTATTTACCCCCTTCCCCCCCCCCCCCCCCCCCCCCCCCCCCCCCCCCCTGTATATTTACCCCCCCTCCCCCTGTATATTTACCCCCTCCCCCTGTATATTTACCCCCCAGGGGGGTATTTACCCCCCTCCCCCTGTATATTTACCCCCTGGGGGTGTATTTACCCCCCTCCCTGTATATTTACCCCCCAGGGGGTATTTACCCCCCTCCCCCTGTATATTTACCCCCCTCCCCCTGTATATTTACCCCCCTCCCCCTGTATATTTACCCCCCGGGGGGGTATTTACCCTCTCCCCCTGTATATTTACCCCCCGGGGGTGTATTGACACCCCCCCCCTGTATATTTACCCCCCAGGGGTGTATTTACCCCCTCCCCCCTGTATATTTACCCCCTGGGGGTGTATTTACCCCCTCCCCCTGTATATTTACCCCCCAGGGGTGTATTTACCCCCTCCCCCTGTATATTTACCCCCCGGGGGTGTATTTACACCCCCCCCTGTATATTTACCCCCCAGGGGTGTATTTACCCCCCTCCCCCTCTATATTTACCCCCAGGGGGGGTATTTACCCCCCTCCCCCTGTATACTTACCCCCCCTCCCCCTGTATATTTACCCCCCAGGGGTGTATTTACCCCCTCCCCCTGTATATTTACCCCCCTCCCCCTGTATATTTACCCCCCAGGGGTGTATTTACCCCCTCCCCCTGTATATTTACCCCCTGGGGGGTATTTACCCCCCTCCCCCTGTATATTTACCCCCCGGGGGTGTATTTACACCCCCCCCTGTATATTTACCCCCAGGGGGGTATTTACCCCCCTCCCCCTGTATATTTACCCCCCGGGGGTGTATTTACACCCCCCCCTGTATATTTACCCCCAGGGGGGTATTTACCCCCTCCCCCTGTATATTTACCCCCCGGGGGGGTATTTACCCCCTCCCCCTGTATATTTACCCCCCTCCCCCTGTATATTTACCCCCCGGGGGTGTATTTACACCCCCCCCTGTATATTTACCGCCAGGGGGGGTATTTACCCCCCTCCCCCTGTATATTTACCCCCCGGGGGTGTATTTACACCCCCCCTGTATATTTACCCCAGGGGGGTATTTACCCCCTCCCCCTGTATATTTACCCCCCGGGGGGGTATTTACCCCCCTCGCCCTGTATATTTACCCCCCGGGGGGGTATTTACCCCCTCCCCCTGTATATTTACCCCCCCGGGGGGGTATTTACCCCCTCCCCCTGTATATTTACCCCCAGGGGTGTATTTACCCCCTCCCCCTGTATATTTACCCCCGGGGGGGTATTTACCCCCTCCCCCTGTATATTTACCCCCCGGGGGGGTATTTACCCCCTCCCCCTGTATATTTACCCCCGGGGGGGGTATTTACCCCCTCCCCCTGTATATTTACCCCCCGGGGGGGTATTTACCCCCCTCCCCCTGTATATTTACCCCCCGGGGGGGTATTTACCCCCTCCCCCTGTATATTTACCCCCAGGGGGGTATTTACCCCCTCCCCCTGTATATTTACCCCCAGGGGGGTATTTACCCCCTCCCCCTGTATATTTACCCCCCGGGGGTGTATTTACACCCCCCCCTGTATATTTACCCCCGGGGGGGTATTTACCCCCTCCCCCTGTATATTTACCCCCCGGGGGGGTATTTACCCCCTCCCCCTGTATATTTACCCCCCGGGGGGGTATTTACACACTCCCCCTGTATATTTACCCCCCGGGGGGGTATTTACCCCCTCCCCCTGTATATTTACCCCCCGGGGGGGTATTTACACACTCACCTGGGTGACCCTGTCACAGAAGCCCCTGACTGACCGCAGTGAGGACAGGTCCAGGGGCCGGACCAGGAGCTCCCCCCCGCCCCCGGGGCCGATCTCCTGCAGGATCTGTCGGGCGGCCTGGGCCCCCGCTTTCTCATCGCGACACGCCATGATGACCCGGGCGTGGAGGCGGGCGAGCGCCGCTGCTGTGGCCCGGCCTAGTCCGCTGTTAGCCCCGGTCACTATCACCGTGCGGCCCCTCATCGAGGGCCCAGGCTCCGGGGCCTGACGGACCATCAGCCAGCGGCTCAGCCACGCGGCAGCGGCCAGGCCTGCAGCCACGGAGAGCCCGGTGATCAGCATGGGGGGTCCCTGCCGGCCTGTGGGCTCCGCTCCCGGGGACAGCGCTCCGCCTCCTCCCGCCCGCGGCCCGAGTCCCGCCTCCCGCCTCCCGCCAGCAGCAATACCGCGGGACACCACCAGGGGCCAGTGCTGAGGCACCGTGAGGGACAGGGCAACACACACCAGGCACAGATCACCCAAAGGTGCTCTCCTCCTCCCGCACCCAAAGGTGCTCTTCACATTGTCCCCCACCCAAAGGTGCTCTCCTCCTCCCGCACCCAAAGGTGCTCTTCACATTGTCCCCCACCCAAAGGTGCTCTCCTCCTCCCGCACCCAAAGGTGCTCTTCACATTGTCCCCCACCCAAAGGTGCTCTCCTCCTCCCGCACCCAAAGGTGCTCTTCACATTGTCCCCCACCCAAAGGTGCTCTCCTCCTCCCGCACCCAAAGGTGCTCTTCACATTGTCCCCCACCCAAAGGTGCTCTCCTCCTCCCGCACCCAAAGGTGCTCTTCACATTGTCCCCCACCCAAAGGTGCTCTCCTCCTCCCGCACCCAAAGGTGCTCTTCACATTGTCCCCCACCCAAAGGTGCTCTCCTCCTCCCGCACCCAAAGGTGCTCTTCACATTGTCCCCCACCCAAAGGTGCTCTCCTCCTCCCGCACCCAAAGGTGCTCTTCACATTGTCCCCCACCCAAAGGTGCTCTCCTCCTCCCGCACCCAAAGGTGCTCTTCACATTGTCCCCCCACCCAAAGGTGCTCTCCTCCTCCCGCACCCAAAGGTGCTCTTCACATTGTACCCCAGCCAAAGGTGCTCTACTCCTCCCTCACCCAAAGGTGCTCTCCTCCTCCCGCACCCAAAGGTGCTCTTCACATTGTACCCCACCCAAAGGTGCTCTCCTCCTCCTGTACCCAAAGGTGCTCTTCACATCGTACCCCACCCAAAGGTGCTCTCCTCCTCCCACACCCAAAGGTGCTCTCCTCCGCCCTCACCCAAAGGTGCTCTCCTCCTCCCGCACCCAAAGGTGCTCTCCTCCTCCCACACCCAAAGGTGCTCTTCACATTGTACCCCACCCAAAGGTGCTCTCCTCCTCCCGCACACCAAAGGTGCTCTCCTCCTCCCACACCCAAAGGTGCTCTCCTCCTCCCTCACCCAAAGGTGCTCTCCTCCCGCACCCAAAGGTGCTCCTCCTCCCCGCACCCAAAGGTGCTCTTCACATTGTCCCCCACCCAAAGGTGCTCTCCTCCTCCCGCACCCAAAGGTGCTCTCCTCCTCCCACACCCAAAGGTGCTCTTCACATTGTACCCCACCCAAAGGTGCTCTCCTCCTCCCGCACCCAAAGGTGCTCTCCTCCTCCCACACCCAAAGGTGCTCCTCACATTATACCCCACCCAAAAGTGCTCTCCTCCTCCCGCACCCAAAGGTGCTCTCCTCCTCCCACACCCAAAGGTGCTCTTCACCTTGTACCCCACCCAAAGGTGCTCTCCTCCTCCCGCACCCAAAGGTGCTCTCCTCCTCCCGCACCCAAAGGTGCTCTTCACATTGTACCCCACCCAAAGGTGCTCTCCTCCTCCCGCACCCAAAGGTGCTCTTCACATTGTCCCCCACCCAAAGGTGCTCTCCTCCTCCCGCACCCAAAGGTGCTCTCCTCCTCCCACACCCAAAGGTGCTCCTCACATTATACCCCACCCAAAAGTGCTCTCCTCCTTCCGCACCCAAAAGTGCTCTCCTCCTCCCGCACCCAAAGGTGCTCTTCACATTGTCCCCCACCCAAAGGTGCTCTCCTCCTCCCGCACCCAAAGGTGCTCTCCTCCTCCCGCACCCAAAGGTGCTCTTCACATTGTCCCCCACCCAAAGGTGCTCTCCTCCTCCCACACCCAAAGGTGCTCCTCACATTATACCCCACCCAAAAGTGCTCTCCTCCTTCCGCACCCAAAAGTGCTCTCCTCCTCCCGCACCCAAAGGTGCTCTTCACATTGTACCCCAGCCAAAGGTGCTCTACTCCTCCCTCACCCAAAGGTGCTCTCCTCCTCCCGCACCCAAAGGTGCTCTTCACATTGTACCCCACCCAAAGGTGCTCTCCTCCTCCTGTACCCAAAGGTGCTCTTCACATCGTACCCCACCCAAAGGTGCTCTCCTCCTCCCACACCCAAAGGTGCTCTCCTCCTCCCTCACCCAAAGGTGCTCTCCTCCTCCCACACCCAAAGGTGCTCTTCACATTGTACCCCACCCAAAGGTGCTCTCCTCCTCCCGCACCCAAAGGTGCTCTCCTCCTCCCACACCCAAAGGTGCTCTCCTCCTCCCTCACCCAAAGGTGCACTCCTCCCGCACCCAAAGGTGCTCCTCCTCCCGCACCCAAAGGTGCTCTTCACATTGTCCCCCACCCAAAGGTGCTCTCCTACTCCCACACCCAAAGGTGCTCTTCACATTGTACCCCACCCAAAGGTGCTCTCCTCCTCCCGCACCCAAAGGTGCTCTCCTCCTCCCACACCCAAAGGTGCTCTCCTCCTCCCTCACCCAAAGGTGCTCTCCTCCCGCACCCAAAGGTGCTCCTCCTCCCGCACCCAAAGGTGCTCTTCACATTGTCCCCCACCCAAAGGTGCTCTCCTCCTCCCACACCCAAAGGTGCTCCTCACATTATACCCCACCCAAAAGTGCTCTCCTCCTCCCGCACCCAAAGGTGCTCTCCTCCTCCCACACCCAAAGGTGCTCTTCACCTTGTACCCCACCCAAAGGTGCTCTCCTCCTCCCGCACCCAAAGGTGCTCTTCACATTGTACCCCACCCAAAGGTGCTCTCCTCCTCCCGCACCCAAAGGTGCTCTTCACATTGTCCCCCACCCAAAGGTGCTCTCCTCCTCCCGCACCCAAAGGTGCTCTCCTCCTCCCACACCCAAAGGTGCTCCTCACATTATACCCCACCCAAAAGTGCTCTCCTCCTTCCGCACCCAAAAGTGCTCTCCTCCTCCCGCACCCAAAGGTGCTCTTCACATTGTACCCCAGCCAAAGGTGCTCTACTCCTCCCTCACCCAAAGGTGCTCTCCTCCTCCCGCACCCAAAGGTGCTCTTCACATTGTACCCCACCCAAAGGTGCTCTCCTCCTCCTGTACCCAAAGGTGCTCTTCACATCGTACCCCACCCAAAGGTACTCTTCACATTGTACCTCACCCAAAGGTGCTTTCCTCCTCCCACACCCAAAGGTGCACTTCACATTGTACTTCACCCAAAGGTGCTCTCCTCCTCCTGCACCCAAAGAGCTCTTCACATTGTTCTACACGCAAAAGGTGCTCTCCTCCTTCTTCACCCAAAGCTGCTCTCCTCCTCCCGCACCCAAAGGTGCTCCTCACATTGTACCTCATCCAAAGGTGCTCTCCTCCACCTGCACCCAAAGGTGCTCCTCACATTGTACCTCACCCAAAGGTGCTCTCCTCCTCCTGCACCCAAAGTGCTCTTCACATTGTTCTACCCCTAAAGGTGCTCTCCTCCTGCACCCAAAGGTGCTCACATTGTCTTACACCCAAATGTGCTCCTCACATTGTTTCTCACCCCAAAGTGCTCCTCACATTGTGCCTCACGAAAGATGCTCCTCTCTTCTGCACTCAAATGTGCTCTGACCTTGTTTCTGCTCAATCACACCCAGAGATGCTCCTCTCCTGCACCCAAAGGTGCTATTCTCCCACACCCATGAGTGCTCCTTTCCCACACCTAAAGGTGCTCCAGGCACGGCTCCCCACCCAAGGGTGCTCCTCTCCACACCCGATGGCATTGCTCCCAATTCCAGGCTCTCCCTCATACAGCTCCAAATCTGTGTTTTGGTTAAAGGAAAAATATTTTGAATTGAGGTTGATCTCAACCAGACAATGGAGTGTGTTGGATGGGGATTATTCAAACCTTCTTTGAAGGTTAAAGTGGAGAGTCATCATGATGGGAAATGGATCTGTCAGGAGACAGTAACTCCAAAAGTGGACAGATGGGACCAGAAACTGTGAATTGTGGAAATAATGTGAAGCATCAGAAGAACCAGAAATGTATTGAGTTCCTCACTATTTAATTTGTTAGATGGGGAATTGTGGAATTTGTGTTACCCATAAATAATGAATCATTTATGATGACAGAGGTGGAGTAGGCAGCGTTCAGGATCCTGTGTCTGGGATTGTCCTCCACATCTGCATTTTCCTTTTCCCTTTCACCCCTTTTTCTTCCTCAAACATACCTGATACAGAGATCTCTACAGTAGGAGGCAGCTTCGATGGGCATTGGGGTGGTGTGGGTGTCCTTAGAGGCAGCACGGCTGCAGAGACGGTCAGTCAGCATGGGAAACCTGGAGCAGGACTCTCACTTCCACATGGAGTGGGCCCCTGGTCACGGCATGGTGTGGGCTCGTGTAGTCCGGAGTGGGACACTCTCTCTGGGGGATGGTGTGGGCTGGTGTAGCCCAGAGTGGGACACTCTCTCTGGGGGATGGTGTGGGCTGGTGTAGCCCAGAGTGGGACACTCTCTCTGGGGGATGGTGTGGGCTGGTGTAGCCCAGAGTGGGACACTCTCTCTGGGGGATGGTGCGGGCTGGTGTAGCCCAGAGTGGGAAACTCTCTCTGGGGGATGGTGCGGGCTGGTGTAGCCCAAAGTGGGACACTCTCTCTGGGGGATGGTGCGGGCTGGTGTAGCCCAGAGTGAGACACTCTCTCTGGGGGATGGTGGGGGCTGGTGTAGCCTGGAGTGGGACACTCTCTCTGGGGTACGGTGTGGGCTGGTGTAGCCCAGAGTGGGACACTCTCTCTGGGGCATGGTGTGGGCTGGTGTAGCCCGGAGTGGGACACTCTCAATGGGGGATGGTGTGGGCTGGTGTAGCCCAGAGTGGGACACTCTCTCTGGGGGATGGTGTGGGCTGGTGTAGCCCAGAGTGGGACACTCTCTCTGGGGGATGGTGTGGGCTGGTGTAGCCCAGAGTGGGACACTCTCTCTGGGGGATGGTGCGGGCTGGTGTAGCCCAAAGTGGGACACTCTCTCTGGGGGATGGTGCGGGCTGGTGTAGCCCAGAGTGAGACACTCTCTCTGGGGGATGGTGGGGGCTGGTGTAGCCTGGAGTGGGACACTCTCTCTGGGACACACTGTGGGCTGGTGTAGCCTGGAGTGGGACACTCTCTCTGGGGTACGGTGTGGGCTGGTGTAGCCCAGAGTGGGACACTCTCTCTGGGGCATGGTGTGGGCTGGTGTAGCCCGGAGTGGGACACTCTCAATGGGGGATGGTGTGGGCTGGTGTAGCCCAGAGTGGGACACTCTCTCTGGGGGATGGTGTGGGCTGGTGTAGCCCAGAGTGGGACACTCTCTCTGGGGGATGGTGTGGGCTGGTGTAGCCCAGAGTGAGACACTCTCTCTGGGGGATGGTGGGGGCTGGTGTAGCCTGGAGTGGGACACTCTCTCTGGGACACACTGTGGGCTGGTGTAGCCTGGAGTGGGACACTCTCTCTGGGGGATGGTGCGGGCTGGTGTAGCCCAAAGTGGGACACTCTCTCTGGGGGATGGTGCGGGCTGGTGTAGCCTGGAGTGGGACACTCTCTCTGGTGGATGGTGTGGGCTGGTGTAGCCTGGAGTGGGACACTCTCTCTGGGGGATGGTGCGGGCTGGTGTAGCCCAGAGTGGGACACTCTCTCTGGGACATGGTGCGGGCTGGTGTAGCCCAAAGCGTGACATTCTCTCTGTGACATGGTGTGGGCTGGTGTAGCCTGGAATGGGAACTCTCTCTGGGACATGGTATGGGCTGGTGTTACCCAGAGTGGGACACTCTGTCTGGGACATGGTGTGGGATGATGTAGCCCTGAGTGGGACACTCTCTGGGACATGGTGTGGGCTGGTGTAACCCAGAGTGGGGTACTGGGCTAATGGTCAAATATGTGGTAGTGTGGATGAGCAGAGGGATCTTGGTGTCCATGTACACAGATCTTTGAAATTTTCCACCCAGGTAAATAGTGCGGTGAAGAAGGCATATGGCGTACTGGCTTTTATTGGTAGAGGAATTGAGTTCCGGAGTCCTGAGGTCATGTTGCAGTTGTATAAGACTCTGGTGCGGCCGCATCTGGAGTATTGTGTGCAGTTTTGGTCGCCATACAAGAGGAAGGATATGGAGGCACTGGAACGGGTGCAAAGGAGGTTTACCAGGATGTTGCCTGGTATGGTAGGAAGATCGTATGAGGAAAGGCTGAGGCACTTGGGGCTGTTTTCATTGGAGAAAAGAAGGTTTGGGGTGACTTGATAGAGGTGTACAAGATGATTAGGGGTTTAGATAGGGTTAACCATGAGAACCTTTTTCCATGTATGGAGTCAGCTATTACGAGGGGGCATCCCTTTAAATTAAGGGGTGGTAGGTATTGGACAGATGTTAGGGGTAGATTCTTTACTCAGCGAGTCGTGAGTCGCCAGTATCAGTGGTGGACTCTCCCTCTTCATGGGCATTGAAACGGGCATTGGATAGGCATATGGAGGATTGTGGGCTAGTGTAGGTTAGGTGGGCTTGGATTGGCGCAACATCGAGGGCCAAAGGGCCTGTACCGTTCTATGTTCTATGTTCTCTCTGGGGGATGGTGTGGGCTGGTGTAGCCCAGAGTGGGACACTCTCTCTGGGGGATGGTGTGGGCTGGTGTAGCCCAGAGTGGGACACTCTCTCTGGGGTGTGGTGTGGGCTGGTGTAGCCCAGAGTGGGACACTCTCTCTGGGGGATGGTGTGGGCTGGTGTAGCCCAGAGTGGGACACTCTCTCTGGGGGATGGTGTGGGCTGGTGTAGCCCAGAGTGGGACACTCTGGGACACAGTGTGGGCTGGTGTAGCCTGGAGTGGGACACTCTCTCTGGGAGATGGTGCGGGCTGGTGTAGCCCAGAGTGGGACACTCTCTCTGGGGTGTGGTGTGGGCTGGTGTAGCCTGGAGTGGGACACTCTCTCTGGGAGATGGTGCGGGCTGGTGTAGCCCAGAGTGGGACACTCTCTCTGGGGGATGGTGTGGGCTGGTGTAGCCCAGAGTGGGACACTCTGGGACACAGTGTGGGCTGGTGTAGCCTGGAGTGGGACACTCTCTCTGGGAGATGGTGCGGGCTGGTGTAGCCCAGAGTGGGACACTCTCTCTGGGGTGTGGTGTGGGCTGGTGTAGCCCAGAGTGGGACACTCTCTCTGGGGGATGGTGTGGGCTGGTGTAGCCCAGAGTGGGACACTCTGGGACACAGTGTGGGCTGGTGTAGCCCGGAGTGGGACACTCTCCCTGGGGTGTGGTGTGGGCTGGTGTAGCCCAGAGTGGGACACTCTCTCTGGGGTGTGGTGTGGGCTGGTGTAGTCCGGAGTGGGACATTCTCTCTGGGGTGTGGTGTGGGCTGGTGTAGCCCGGAGTGGGACACTCTCTCTGGGGTGTGGTGTGGGCTGGTGTAGCCCAGAGTGGGACACTCTCTCTGGGGTGTGGTGTGGGCTGGTGTAGCCCAGAGTGGGACACTCTCTCTGGGGTGTGGTGTGGGCTGGTGTAGCCCAGAGTGGGACACTCTCCCTGGGGTGTGGTGTGGGCTGGTGTAGCCCAGAGTGGGACACTCTCCCTGGGGTGTGGTGTGGGCTGGTGTAGCCCGGAGTGGGACACTCTCCCTGGGGTGTGGTGTGGGCTGGTGTAGCCCAGAGTGGGACACTCTCCCTGGGGTGTGGTGTGGGCTGGTGTAGCCCAGAGTGGGACACTCTCCCTGGGGTGTGGTGTGGGCTGGTGTAGCCCGGAGTGGGACACTCTCCCTGGGGTGTGGTGTGGGCTGGTGTAGCCCAGAGTGGGACACTCTCCCTGGGGTGTGGTGTGGGCTGGTGTAGCCCAGAGTGGGACACTCTCCCTGGGGTGTGGTGTGGGCTGGTGTAGCCCAGAGTGGGACACTCTCCCTGGGGTGTGGTGTGGGCTGGTGTAGCCCAGAGTGGGACCCTGACAGCGATATGCTGTAGCAGCGGAGAAGGAAAAGTTGGACTCTCTTTAAGTTTTCTTTCTTTACGCTTTTTTTGTGAATGGCACTTATGTACGAGTGACAGTGCACACGTTTCACTGTATTTTAATTTACATGCACGTATACACGTACCACCCTCTGCGTGAAAAAGTTGCCCCTTAGGTCTCTTTTACATCTTTCCCCTCTCACCCTAAACCTATGCCATCTAGTTCTGGACTCCTGGACCCCAGGGAAAAGACTTTGTCTATTTACCCTATCCATGCCCCTCATAATTTTGTAACCTCTATAAGGTCACCCCTCAGCCTCAGACGCTCCAGGGAAAACAGCCCAACCCGTTTCAGCCTCTCCCTATAGCTCAAATCCTCCAACCCTGGCAACATCCTTGTAAATCTTTTCTGAACCCTTTCAAGTTTCATAACATCTTTCCGATAGGAAGGAGACCAGAATTGCATGCAATATTCCAACAGTGGCCTAACCAATGTCCTGTACAGCCGCAACATGACTTCCCAACTCCTGTACTCAATACTCTGATCAATAAAGGAAAGCATACCAAACGCCTTCTTCACTATCCTATATGTCTGCAACTCCACTTTCAAGGAGCTATGACCCTGCACTCCAAGGTCTCTTTGTTCAGCAACACTCCCTACGACCTTACCATTAAGTCTATAAGTCCTGCTAAGATTTGCTTTCCCAAAATGCAGCACCTCGCATTTATCTGAATTAAACTCCATCTGCCACTTCTCAGCCCATTGGCCCATCTGGTCAAGATCCTGTTGTAATCTTCACTGTCCACTACACCTCCAATTTTGGTGTAATCTGCAAATTTACTAACTGTACCTCTTATGCTCGCCTCCAAATCATTTATGTAAATGACAAAAGGTAGAGGGCCCAGCACCGATCCTTGTGGCACTCCATTGGTCACAGGCCTCCAGTCTGAAAAACAACCCTCCACCACTACCCTCTGTCTTCTACTTTTCAGCCAGTTCTGTATCCAAATGGCTAGTTCTCCCTGTATTCCATGAGATTTAACCTTGCTAATCAGTCTCCCATGGGGAACCTTGTTGAACACCTTACTGAAGTCCATATAGATCACATCTACTGCTCTGCCCTTGTCAATCCTCTTTGTTACTTCCTCAAAAAACTCAATCAAGTTTGTGAGACATGATTTCCCATGCACAAAGCCATGTTGACTATCCCGAATCAGCCCTTGCCTTTCCAAGTACATGTACATCCTGTCCCTCAGGATTCCCTCCAACAACTTGCCCACCACTGAGGTCAGGCTCACTGGTCTAAACTACTTTCAGAGAGAATCTTTTTAATTTTCATGTTTCATCATTGAATTAGCTTTCCTTGTGCAATTTCTCATTTAATTTTAAATATTTTCCAATTTCATTAAAAGTCTTTTTTTATTTCATGTTCTTTAGTATTTATCAAGTATTTTTTGCATTATATTTCTAGCAGCCAATGTTAAATTTGCAATACTGCCAATTTATCCTCAAAAAACATTTTTGTTGTTAATTTCCATGTCTAAAACCCTCAAGTTCCTGCCATAGTTCCTAAACAGCTCTCTTCAAATTCCCAAAAGATGTCCGATGTGATTGTAACAAACGGAAACTATTCCTCTTGTCTTTTTCAACATGGCTGCAGCATTCAAGATGACTGACCACATCATCCTCCACCAACCCTTTGCCACTATCAGTGGCTGAGTGAAACTACACTTGTCTGATTCCATTTTTTTAAATATCAATCTCATTGTATCCAGGGCATCACATCCGATGGTGTCTTTTTGACTTTCACATTGTTATCTCTAACATCCGATGAGGATCCAGAAATAGACCTCATCTTATTTCTCATCCACATCCTACAGTTTGGTGAAATCATCCAACAGTTCAATGTTGGTCACCACAAGTGTCCTGTCAACAGTGAACATTCCTTCAACTCCATCTCTCTCCAAACGTCCATTGTCACGAAATTATCAGACTGTTAGTCAGCCTTTCAGTACTGCAGGAACAGAAATTTCTTCAAATTGTGTATTGGGAAGACAGAAGCTACAAACTCTGTTTTCCTCATTTCTACCCCTTGCTGCTCTGTGGGAACTGACTGAGGGTGAACCAACCTTTTGCATCTTACTGTCCTAATTTACACCAAGGTGTGGTTTTGACCACATGAAGGTTGCAAGGCCAATACGAAATGTAATGGCATAATCCATCAAATACATTGATATAAAGGATCGATGAGGGTACTTTCTGGATGGTATGAAATTAAATACAGTGGAATTCCAAAGAGACTTGGGTGCTCAGGTGCATGGATCACAGACAGGTATTGAAAATTCTCACAAAGGTTATGGGAATGGTGGCCTTTATAACTAGAACACTGGAATACAAGTCTACAGAGGTTATGCCACAGCTATAGAAAGCCCTGGTTAGACCCTACTTAGATAGTTGTGAGTAAATCTGGACACCACACTAAGGAATGATATACTGGCCTTGGAGAAAGTTCAACATACGGTTACAAGAATGATACCTGGATTTCAGTGGTTATGAAGAGAGATTATACAAATAAAGCTTACTTATTTTAGTATTTAGAAGGATAAATGGTGAACTGACTGAAGTTTTCAAAAGATGTTAGGAAGCACGTGTACACACAAAGGGTAGCAGATGTTTGCAACTCTCTTCCACAAATGACGGTGGATGCCAGATACACTGTTAATTTTAAGATCTAAGATAGTTTTTTTTTTGTTAAACAAAGATATTAAGGGATATGCGCCAAAGGCAGGTAAATGGACTTAGGTCATGGATCAGCCATGATCTTATTGTATGGTGGAACGGGGGCTGAAGAAACTTGTGCAGTGATGAAATATGATATAATCAGGACGTGTGTTGAACCAACACATTTGTATCCTTCTCCAAAAAGATGCCCACACAAAGTTCCAAAAGTAGAGGAATTGAAACCCCAATTCACAGGAGCTAAATTATTTTCCAAACTTCATGCAAAACATAGATTGGTTAGTTCACTTGGCAAATGAATCTCAAGAAGTCACTACTTTTAGAAGACAACTTGGAAGACGATGCTTCCAGAGACCACCTTTCACTCAGGATACGTTCCAGCAGCATGTGGAGAGAATTACTGATAATATTGCTGGATCTGTACATATTCCCAATGATACTGCAGAGCTGGGAAAAGTGAACCAAGAGCATGACCAAAAAATGGCTGTGGATCATCATAAAGGACTTGTCTTCAACAGCAAGAAGTGCCAGGTGAATCAGGTCAGATCAACTTTTTGACTCTATCTATTCAGGTTATGGGACCAATAACAGCTTTCTAAGATAAGTCTTTTGCTTAGGGTGAGGGAGTTCAAAACTAGGGGGCATATTTTTCAGGTGAGAGAAGCAACATTTTTACACTCAGAGTGGTTCGTGTGTAGAATGAGAAAGTGGTGGATATAGGTACAGTTACAACATTTAAAAGATATCTGGATAAGTTCACAAATAGGAAAGGTTTAGAGGGATATGGGCCAAGTGCGGGCAGGTGGGATTAGTTTCGTTTGGGAACATAGTCAGCATGGGCTGGTTGGATGGAAGGGTCTGTTTCTTTGTTGTATGGCCCTATGACTCTAAGATGAAGAAATCCTGCAGCAATGCCTTGGAATTTGTACCTTCCTGGCATCACATATATTAAACTGTTCCAACAAAGAATTAACATTAAGAGAACTCTGATGGAAAGACATACCATATATATGGAAGAAAGATCACCAGCATGTGTTCCAATCACAGCTAAACATTGTCAACAGAAACTTGTATCCTACAATATAATGAGCCCAGGGAAAACAACAATACTGGATACCATGCTTTTTCAGGAAAGGCTTGTCCAAAATGGGAAACCAATTGTATTTGGATCTGTAGTCGATAATATACACAGTCCAACACTGAATTGAATCGAATTGAACATATACTTCAACATAGGGCATGAAACCCTCAAATGCACAGTATCACATGATTCCATACGTACCTGATCTATAAGCAATTCCCTGTGGAAACCGATCACAAATCATTGGTAACGATTTGACAGAAACCAGTGACAAGTGTACCACATCGAGATAACAACTTCCGGTAATAACACACAGATGTAGAGAGTCATAAAGTCATAGAGTTCTGCAGCATGGAGACAGGTCTTTTGTCCCAAAATGGTCCATGCTGACCAAACTGTCCATCGACTCTAACCCCATTTCCCTGCACTTGGCCCATATTCGTCTCAACCTTTCCTATCCACATATTTGTCCAAATGCATTTTAAATATTATATCTTCAGTCATGAATCATTAGCTACTTCTTCTTGTTTGTATTGGAGCCTGAGGACATATTCCATCTCAATGTACATCATGATGTCTTATAGGTGTAATGTCTTATAGGTGTAATGTCTCAACCACTTCTGCTGTCAGCGCATTCCATATGCGCACCACCCTCTGTGTAAAAGATTTGCCCCTCAGGTTCCTTTTTATTCTTTCCCCTCCAAACCTAAACTGATGCCCTCTAGTCCTCAATCCCCAACCCTGGGAAAAAGACTGAGTGCATTCACCCTCTCCATGCCTCTCATGATCTTATACACTTCTATAAGATGCCCCCCTCAGTCTCCTACACTCTAAAGAAAACATCCTAGCTTGTTCAACCTCTTCCCATAACTTAAGAGTCCTGGCAACATCCTTGTAAATTTCTTCTGCACTCTTTCCAGTTCAATAACATCCTTCCCATAACAAGGCACCAAAACTGAACACAATACTCCAAGTGTGGTCTCACCAATGTCCTGTACAACTGCAACATAACTTCAATATATGACTTGATGTTTGCTTCAATCATGGTACCAAAATGGTTATATCACATGCACTGAGTGATGACCAAATATGCATAAGAATATTAAAATTCCATTACACTTCTAAGACAACATGATGTACATCAAGTTGAAATATGTCCTCAGGGTCAAACTGACTAATTTGGATTGGCTCCAATACAACCAAGTAGAAGCAGTTAATGATTCATAACTGAAGATACATTGAAATTCATGACTGAAGGATGGATAAAGCATGAAAAAAACAGAAATTGTGGTAAAACTCATCAGGTCTGGCAGCATCTGTTCGGGGAAAGCAGAGATAAAGTTTGGAGTCTGATGACTCTTCACCAGAATGCTCTAGTGTTCTGTGAAAGAGTCACTGGATTCCAAACATTAACTCTGTTACTCTCTCCACAGATGCAGCTAGAAATATTGAGTCTCTCCTGCAATTTGTTTTTATTTCAGATCTCCACAGTTCTTTGTTTCATGTTATGGTAAAAGAGGTACCAGACACAAGTGTTTTTGGTCATACAGAGACTAACCAACTATTTCAAGAGGCATTACTTAAAAAGAGCGAAATGTGCTTGTACCTCAGGGTCTTCACTAGGATGTATTTTCAGTTTCATCAAGGACCCAGTCACAAAGTGAAGAGGTTGCCTGGCACAGGGTACTGTACATTGGCCAGGGATATACCATGGCAGTAAGACAGCAGTGAGAATGTGTGAAACACGCAGAGTCATCAACCATAGCGACACATCTCTGTTACTCTAATCTCAGCATGCAGCCCGCTCATCAGACGAGTCAAACCGGTTCGGAAGCAGATGAACACCCGGCTCGGCAGGGACCATTTCTGCTCCTCAAGGCTGTTTTGAGCGCACTCACTGGCACATGTTCAGGGAGGTGACAACCGAAGGTGATTCCATCAGTTTGGAGTACACGGTATCGGTAATTTGCTAGTGTACCGACAATGTCACTGTGTCTACGACCATCACCTCTTGTCCAAACCAGAAGCCGTGGATGACTGCAAGGGTGTGGGCACTGCTGAAGCCCCGTGATTTTGTCTTCAGAGCGGATGAGAAGGTGGCCCTAACAATAGCAAGAGCCAACTTGACCCAGGCCATCAAAGAGGCAAATAGTGAACATGCACAGAGAATATACAGCCACTTTCAGGACAGCAGTGATACGCTGGTATCAGGCCATCACAGACCACTGAACAGCATTGCCTGCTTGTGCTGGTGATGCCTCCCTCCTAGAGGAGTTGAACAACTTCTACGCATGGGTTTGAAACACTAAATGACATGGCAGTGAGGAAGCACACCCCCCCCCCTCCCCACGGCAGATGTAAGGAAAACCCTATGCAGGGTCAACCCACATAAGGCTGCTGGGTCAGATAACATCCCTGGCAGAGTGCTCAGAGGATGCTTTGACGAACTGGCAGATGTTCTCACAGACATTTTGAACATCTTCCTGAGCTGTGCCCTCGTTCCAACGTGCTTCAAGGTCGCTATCATCATACCAGTGCCAAAGATGTCTTCAGGGTCCTGTCTCAACGACTACCGCCCTGCTGCATGTACACCCATCATCATGAAGCGCTTCAAGAGGCTCATGATGAGGCAGATTAAGACCCTGCTGCCCCCCCATCTCTGGACACCCTGCAGTTCACATATTGACCCAACCGCTCAACAGATGATGCCATTTCCACCACCCTCCATCTGGCCCTCACCCACCTGGAGAAGAAGGACACCTATATCAGACTGCTATTCATAGACTTCAGATCGGCATTTAACACTATCATTCCTCAGCACCTGATTGGAAAGCTGAGTCTGCTGGGCATAAATACCTGGATCCTGGAATTCCTGACAGGGAGCCCTCAGTCAGTCCGGATTGGGAATAGCATCTCCAACGCCATCACACTGAGCATGAAGGCTCCCCAGGGCTGTGTGCTCAGTCCACTGCTGTTCACCTTATTGACACACAACTGCACAGCGATGCACAGGTCAAATCACATCATCAAGTTCACTGATGACACGCCTATAGTGGGTGTCATCAGCAGGAACGACGAGTCAGCATACAGAGAGAGGGTGCAGCAGCTAATGGACTGGTGCAGAGCCAACAACCTGTATCTGAACGTGGACAAGATGAAAGAGATGGTTGTTGACTTCAGGAGGGCATGGACTGACCACTCTCTATTGGACATTGACAGCTTATCCGTGGAGATCGTGAAGAGCCCAAATTTCTTGGCGCACAACTGGCAGAGAATCTCATCTGGACCCTCAACACCAGCTCCATTGCCAAGAAAACCCAGCATCATCTCTAATTTCTGCACAGACTGAGGAATTCCCACCTCCGACCCCCCCCCCATCCTCACCACATTCTACCGAGGGTTCATTGAGAGTACCCTGAGCTGCAGCATCACTGCCTGGTTCAGGAGTTACACTGTTTCATATTGTAAGACCCTACAACAGAGAGTGAGGACGGCTGAGAGGATCATCGGGGTCTCTCTTCCCTCCATTACAGACATTTATACCACACGCTGCATCCAAAAGGCTAACAGCATTGTGGGAAACCCCACATGACCCTCACTCAAACTCTTCTCCCTCCTGCCATCTGGCAGAAGATACCGAAGCACTCGGTCTCTCACAGCCAGACTGTGCAACAGTTTCTTCCCTCAAGCCATCAAGATCCTTAACACAGTATAATCGGACTCTTTTCTATTGCAGCTAGAAAAAAAAATCTATCATTCACCATTCTTCTGTTACACTGTAACTTGCATTTCTTATGCACTGTATGTTGCATACAATTGTGTAGTTTGTACTGTCCATGCAGCACCCTCGGTCCTGGAGGAACTCTGTCCCATTTTTACTGTATCAGTGTATATGGTAGGAACTATTCTACTCTCTACTAGCCGAACAAAGATCCTCTGCAGTGAAGTCAGAATTCACCAGTCCCTTAGTACAAAAGGACTACACATTTATTTACCAGACAGAGTAATAATTTTCTTTAAATCACTGACTACTTTTTCAAATATCTAATTGTTAGACAGTTAGATGATATTTAAAGCACATCCATTGAAGACAAGTGAGTACAATATTCAGTCTTTTCGATCCACTTAAATAGATCATATCAGACAATAGGCCACTATATCCAGACTCTTAAATAGTTTAATTATTGTTTCTGTTTAAGTAATTTTGCAATTACTCTAATGTGTACATACTTTTACTTATTTAACTTTATCTTGTAAAATCGGGGCATGTATTATTGTTTTAAGTATGTTAACAAAGCCAAGGACAAAGATGAAACCACATGGTTAATGGATATGCAATCAAGCAGATGCATACAAAAGAAAGCCGTATATGTCGTCATCTGGTTTAAAAGACATTTGGATAGGTTCATGGAGAGGAAAGGTTTGGAGGGGTATTGGTGAAGTGGGACAAGTCTAGTTTGGATGTTTCCATGCTGTATCACTCTATAAATGCAACTTTTCATAGAATCCCTACAGTTTGGAAACAGGCCATTTGGCCCAACAAGTCCACAGCAACTCTCCAAAGAGCATCCCGCCCAGACTCAACCCCCTCCCCCCCCACCGTTTTTCACATGGCTGATCCATCTAACCCTGGACACTACAGGCCAATCCACCACCTGACCTGCACGTCTTCGGACTGTGGGAGGAAACTAGAGCACCCAGAGGAAACCCACACAGACACGGGGAGAATATGCAAACTCCACACAGACAGTCGCCCGAGGCCGGATTCGAACCCGGGTCCCTGGTGCAGTGAGGCAGCAGTGCTAACCATCATGTCACCTACAGTCTGCACTGTTTAATTAAACCTGTATGACATTTCAAATTGAATAGAATCCATACTACTAATGTGTTACTTATCAATAAGAAATGTAACAGCTAATTTATTTATTAAGAATATATACTTTCTATATTTGTGTTGAACCTTTGTCTTGCGTTTTCTTCTTTATGCAGATAAGTAAATACCAAAGACTGCATATATAATTACATACTTCAATTTGGAATCTGTGAACCAGGACCTGGTACAGTATTTTGTTTCTTATACTCTTGTTTTCTAAATCAAATGTTTTTGTTAATTTCTGATAAATAAATCTCACACTCCATTTCCAACATAAAAATTCTACCTATATGGCATGAGGTAGCATAGTGGCAAGAAATGTCTCATTCATGGACCTTTTTAAATATTAATTATAAGCAGTTCTCATTCTCCAACAGTCTTCCATTTGGTTCTCACAGTTGCAAGTTTTTTTTTGCCCCAGTAGCTTTAAAATGAAAGGTGTAGAACACATGAGGGTTACAGACTGCTCCATGTCCAAAGGTTCAGCAACTGGAGCAAGCAGCAATTCATGTTGCAGCACCAAGCTGGCCAGCAGATAATGAAGTACACCAAACCCAGAACTAGACCCAAACCTTCCCAAATTAACCAGCAAATATTCTCCATTTCTCACTTCTGTTCAAAATGACAGCCTATAAAGTCATCTAGGTCTGTCACTGAAGGAAGGTGAAACCAAACACCTCAGTTTCTTACACAGGGATTACAGCTGGGACTGGGCTAGCAGCGGGCTGAATGTTGGCCACTTTTGGGACCTACTTTCAGCCACCCATTCCCTTCTGTGGTCTTGTTTTCCGCAATATTACTGCAGGCTCCTCTGTTACTGACACCGCTGAAAGTCTCCTGTACAATAACTGTCCCAGCTTCTCTAATCACAGATTCCCTCCTCCCATCCTTGAATTCTAAATGCTCTCTCTGGAAGAGAGGGAAAGAGGGATTCTGTAGAGATTGATGGAGCTGGAACACCTAATGTGGAAGAGACAGAATCTACAATTAGAGTTGCAGATTCTTAGAGATTCAGCCTCTCTAATACTCACTGCTACTTGAATCAGAATAGAATAGAATTGAATTGAACTTTTCTCCTCATTGATGGGATGAGGGTGGCACTATCTAAACCAGTATTTATTGTCCATAGTGAATTGTGCTGGGAAAGGTGGTGGTGAGCTGTCATCTTGAGGTTCTGTAGTCCTTACGGTTTTGGGATACTCACAGAGCTGTTAGGAAGGAAGTTGTAAGATTTTGACCAAGGGATAGTGAAGGAAAAACAATATAGTTCAAAATCAGGATGCTGTGTGTTTGGAGGGAAACTCGCAAGAAATGGTGATCCTTGTGCCTGGTGCCTTTACCCTTCTATATGATAGATCTCACAGGGTACGAAAATGTTGTCCAGAGACCTTTAATGAGTTACTGCATTAATGGTGAAGGAGGTCAATGTTGAAGCTGTGTTTGGGTTGACCATTAAGTGCTGTTAGAGCTGCACTCACCCAGGCAGGTTGAGAGTATTCTTCAGTCTCCTAACTTTGGACTTATAGCTGATGAGGCAAAAGTGAGTACCGCAGATGCTGGAGAGTCGCGAGTGAAGAATGTGGTGCTGGAAAAGCACAGCACGTCAGGCAGCTTCTGAGGAGCAGCAGAATCGATGTTTCAGGCATCTGCAGTCCTCACTTTCTTACAGTCTTCATATGGCCTGCCTAGTTCAGGTGCTGGTCAATGATAACACCAGGAATCAACCACGGGGGATGCAGTAATGGTAATCCATTGAATGTCAAGGAGCGATGCTTAGATTCTCTCTTGTTGGAGATGGTCATTGCTTTGCATTGTTCAGGTTACTTGCATTATTATCCAGCTCCCAGGGATAACTGTTCTTTCAACTGATAAATTGGATGACAAAGATGCTAATAATTTGAACAGATCAATCTTTCTCTGATTTTCCTCTTTGTTGTTGAAATTTCATGGTCACATTTTAAGGGTGAATTTGTCTGGCGCCTGTGTATTTTGAGCTCTGCAGGAGACTTCAGGCCAGGCCAATGTTGGTGTAACTGAGTCCTGAATGAATATATGGCCCTTCTGGTGCCCTCTGCTGGGTTACACTGGGAGTACACTAGAAAGACCATCAATTTTCTTGGGCAGAAGTGGGTACTGCAGATGCTGGAGATTAGGGTCAATATTAGAATGTACAAAGTTAAAAATCATACAACACCAGGTTATAGTCCAACAGGTTTATTTGGAAGCACTAGCTTTCGAAATGTCGCTCCTTCATCAGGTGGTTGTGACACAACAACCCCCAGCTTTCAGGACTTTCAGGAGGATGGGCACAGTATTAGGGCAATATTCAATTTTTCATGATGATGGCATCAAATTTCCTACTCACTTCTAGTCATTTCCAAGGGTAAGATTTCAAGTTTTATCCGTGATTATAAAATAGCTCACATCTTTGTTCGGCCACATTTTGCTTTCCATATTTCTGAATCAAAGGAAGAAAATCAGAATATTCTGTATATACTTGAGTAATAGTCAAATTGTTTTGATTACTTTTTAAGGTTAAAGTTATTGGGTGGACTATTAATGGATACTACTTTTGAGGGGCTGAAATTCATTCCTGTCAGAATTCATACTGCATCATTAGCAGAAGCCCAATTGATCTCTAAACAAATAATGAAAAAGTTCGAATTATGTTAATGCTGAAAACCCGGAGTGGAAAACAATGGCCAGTGGATTGGAATACTGGGTGCAGAAAGGAACAACCAGCAGACTGGAAATCTGGAGTGGGACATGATGGTCAGCGCACTGACTCATAAACGTTGATCTGTTATCTGCAAAGAACTAGGGTTGATTTTTCCATGAGATCGACTATTACTTGAGTATGTACAGTAATAACAGGAATAGGCCATTCAGCCCCTTGGGTCTGTCCCATCATTCAATGAGATCATGGCCAGATCTGTGACCTCACTCCATATCCCTTAATACCATTGCTTAACAAAATGTATCTACTTTGGACTTAAAATTAACAACTGATCCAGCATCCATTACCATTTGTAGAAGAGAGTTCCAAACCTCTAGCACCCTTTGTGTGTTGAAATGTTTCTTAACACCTCTTCTGGCCCAAATTCTCAGACTAGGTCCTTAGTTCTAGAATCTGCAAACAATGAATACAGTTTATCGTTATCTGCCCTGCCTTTTCATGTCAATACCTTGAAACCTTCAATTAGATCATCCCTTAACATTCTAAATTCTGGAGAAAAAAACAGGTCTAATTTGTACAATTCCTTCTCATAATGTAACCTCTAAAGTCCCAGGAATCTATGTTGCACTCCATGCAAGGCCAATATGTTCATCCTAAAGTGTGATACCGAGATCTGCTCACAGTACTCGAAGTGAGTTCTAACTAGGTTGTGTAGAACCACAGCTTAACTTCTACTTCCTTGTACTCCAGATATCTCAAGATATGAAGAGCAGCATTCAATTAACTTTATTGATCATTTTCTGAATCTCTTTGTATCTGAACCCTCAATTCATCTTAGATATCCACTGTATTTAACTTCATACCATCTAGAAAACATCCTGATCTCTCCTTTTTTCTTATCTAAAATGGATAACTTATACTTGTTTACATTTCACTCCAGCTGTCACAATTTTGCTCATTCACTTGGTCTAACACTATCCCTTTGTAACTTTAGTGTGGAGGTGCCGGTGTTGGACTGGGGCGGACATGGTCAGCTTCACTAGGTGACATAGGAGAGAAGCACACAGACACAGAATGTAAAGGCAGAGACATCATAGAATATAGGTTACAGGTGCTTCCACTCTTGATGTTGCGCCAACCCGTGGAACCAATCTGAACCACATGTAATCTACACTATTCCATTCTTGTCCATATCCCTATCCAAAGACCATTTAAATGCCCTTAAAGTGGCGAGTCTACTACTGTTGCGGGCAGTGTGTTCCACACCCCTACTACTCTCTGAGTAAAGAAACTACCTCTGACATCTGTCCTATATCTATCACCCCTCAGTTTAAAGCTATGCCCCCTTGTGCTAGCCATCACCATCTGAGGAAAAAGGCTCTCACTGTCCACCCGATCTAACCCTCTGATTATCTTATATGCCTCAATTAAATCACCTTGCAACCTTCTTCTCTTGAATGAAAACAGCCTCAAGTCCCTCGGCCTTTCCCTGTAAGACCTTCCCTTCATATCAGACAACACCCTAGTAAATCTCCTCTGAACCCTTTCCAAAGCTTCCACATCCTTCCTATAATGCGGTGACCAGAACTGTATGCAATACTCTGAGACCAATGGGCTGTGAGATCAAAAGATCATACAAATGGTTTGACTGAAGTATCAATAGGCTGAATAATAGGTCTCTGCAGATGATCGAGAGCATCAGATGGTGTGAGTAAAATATGAATAGCTGCATAACAAGCGAAGGGATGACCTATAATCCGATAAAATGAGGCAGAGAGATAATTACAAATCATTTAAAATAAGGTGGTCCTGGAGACAAACCAAATGACTAGAATAACATGATAGGTATAAGAGTCCCATGCCGAGGTTCAAACCAAAGTAATAAGTAACTCAAAACTGTACAAACTAATTAAGGTAGAAAGATCATAACAATTCATTAAGATGATGGTGTCAAAGCCGGACATTAAGGAAGGTTTTACAGATACAGAACAGTAAGGTGGGGCCACATATAGCGTGACATGGACCCAAGATCAATGTTGAGGTTGTCTTCATGGGTATGGAAGATGGCTGTCAGTTGCTGCTCGGCGTTCCTGCATTGCTGTGTATCTCGAAGACTGCCTTGGAGTACTCTTACCCAAAGATCGGAGGTTGAATGTCCATGACCATTAACGCGTTGGGGCAGTAGGGGGCAGTGTTGTGTGGCAGGACTCGGCTGCTGAAGACCTTTTGTTCTCTGGGAATTTAATGAGAGGCTTGTTCTCTCCTATATCGCAGTGAATACATCGACAATGGTTTTAGGCTTGACCTTTGAGTGTGTGCATACACAGGGGTCCCCTGCATCCTGCAGCTCAATGACAGAACTTGGGGGATTCTTGGTTCTGGCCTGGAGGAGCCCAGGTGTGAACAGTTTCTGGCTCATTCTGTAGATTCACTCCACTGTGGCAGGGAGTGAGGACAGTGACTCCACTGTGGCAGGGAGTGAGGACAGGGACCATGTATTTGTGCGTGTGTGAAATACCTCTTAGTAATATAGTTTCTATGATGTCCCATGAAATAAGTTTTGAGAAAATGGGATTCAAAGCAAGAAATCAAACTGACAGAAATGAATTCATCCTACACCAAAATGGACACTAGATGGAGACTGTGACTAATTTATAAAGTATATTTTGAGTTTCTGCTTTTAGCTTTACATTCAGCAGATAAGCATACAATCCCTACAGTGAGGAATAAGCCATTCAGCCCAAGTCCACACCAACTCTCTGAAGGGCATCCCATCCAAACCCACCCCTCTGCCCTGTTAACCTGCATTTCCCATGGCTAACTCACCCAGCCTGCACATCCCTGAAGACTAGGGGCAACTTAACATGGCCAATCCACCTAACATGTACTTGGACTGTGGGAGGAAACAGAACACCTGGAGGAAACCCATGCAGACAAGGGGAGAATGTGCAAACTCCACACAGACAGTTGCCTGAGGCTGGTATTGAACCCAGGTCCCTGGCGCTGTGAGGCAGCAGTGCTAACCACTGTGCCACCGTGCTGCTAGTTCTGCTGGATGGCCATATTGACAAGTGTAAAAGTAAACCGTTGAGCTCCATATTTTCACGGTGCACTTACTGACATCATTATTGAATTAAGTTATTTACAAGGGACTTCTGGGTGGAAATTTCCAAGCTCCTGAACAATGTGGGTAATGGCGAGAAGGTTGAAAAAATAAGGTGAGAAATAACAATAGAGATTCTTGATGTTGATATTTCAGAGTTTCAGCAGCATGATGAAGCTTGCTTGAGACTGGTAACTGAACCATTTGCATTTACTAACATCTCATTATTACCTTATCTCACTTCCTGTGTTTGTAAGTAGTTAGTTTGCCAGGCAGCAGAGAGCAATTGGACTGCACCCAGTTCCGACAGAAAATATAAAGCCATTACCAGACTGAGAGCTCACACACTTTGGATGCTCATGGTATCTTGGTGTTGCTTTGATTTGTTTTTTCCACTTTCCCACTTCACCCAGAACATCCAGGCTCACAAAACGTCAGTCTTGCTTTGACCTTTAGTGCAGACACAAAGTCTGGTAGCTGGTTACTCCTATGAGCAGTCAAGGGAGTGGACGTAGAGTCATAGAAACGTACAGCACAGAAACAGACACTTCAGTACAACTCTTCCATGCCGACCAGATATCCTAAATTAATCTCGTCCCATTTGCCAGCCCTTGGCCCAGATTCCTCTAAACCCTTCTTATTCATATACCCATCCAGATGCCTTTTAAATGTAATTGTACCAGTCTCCACCACTTCTTCTGGCAGCTCATTCCATACACACACCACCCTCTGCGTGAAAGAATTGCCCCTTATGTCTCTTTTAAATATTTCCCCTCTCCCCTTACACCTATGTCCTCTAGTTCTGGACTCCCCTATCCTGGGAAAAAAAGACTTTGTCTATTCACCCTAATCATCCATTTATAATTTATAAATCTCTATAAGGTCACCCCTCAGCCTCTGATGCTCCAGGGAAAACAGCCCCAGCCAGTTCAACCTCTCTCTATCGCTCAAACCCACCAAATGTGGTAACGTCCTTGCAAATCTATTCTGAACCTTTTCAAGTTTCACAACATCGCTCCTATAGCAGGGACACCAGAATTGAGTGCAGTATTCCAGAAATGACCTAACCAATGTCCTGTACAGCTGCAACATAACCTCCCAACTCAGTCAGTAAAGGAAACCAATGTCTAGGGCCAAAAAAGAGAAAATGCTGGAAAATCTCAGCAGGTCTGACAGCATCTATAAGGAGAGAAAAGAGCTGACAATTCGACTCTAACTGACCCTTTGTCAAAGCTCTTTTTTTTTCTTTTGGGGGAGAAGGGTAGCAGAGGGGGAAGAGGAGAGGAAAAAAGTGATGAGAGAGTGGGGAGCGAGAGAAAGAGAGGCAATCAAGAAATAAGAGGTACAGAACAGTGAAAAAAATATATTAAAACAATAAATAAAGTAAATAAATTAAAATAAAATTACGGTGCAGAATGAAAACAGAGGGGTCAAGATGGGATAATGATCTGAAGTTGGGAGCAACGAATGCAATAGACCAAATTGAAAGAGGTACAAGTGAAAAGCTGCTTAATCTGAAATGAGTGTCTGGGGCCTTGGGTGGTGAGCGTGGAAGAGAAAAAGGGGCAGGTGCTGTACCTTCTGCAATTGCATGGGAAGGTACCGTGTGTGATGGGAGAGGGGTTAGGTGTGATGGGAAGGTGCCGTGTGTGATGGGAGAGGGGTTAGGTGTGATGGGAAGGTGCCGTGTGTGATGGGAGAGGGGTTAGGTGTGATGGGAAGGTGCCGTGTGTGATGGGAGAGGGGTTAGGTGTGATGGGAAGGTGCCGTGTGCGATGGGAGAGGTGTTAGGTGTGATAGGAAGGTGCCATGTGTGATGGGAGAGGTGTTAGGTGAGATGGGAAGGTGCCATGTGTGATGGGAGAGGTGTTAGGTGTGATGGGAAGGTGCTGTGTGTGATGGGAGAGGGGTTAGGTGTGATGGGAGAGGTGCCGTGTGTGATGGGAGAGGTGATAGGTGTGATGGGAAGGTGCCGTGTGCGATGGGAGAGGTGTTAGGTGTGATGGGAAGGTGCCATGTGTGATGGGAGAGGTGTTAGGTGTGATGGGAAGGTGCCGTGTGCGAAGGGAGAGGTGCCGTGTGTGATGGGAGAGGTGTTAGGTGTGATGGGAGAGGTGCCGTGTGTGATGGGAGAGGTGTTAGGTGTGATGGGAGAGGTGTTAGGTGTGATGGGAGAGATGTCGTGTGTGATGGGGGAGGTGTTAGGTGTGATGGGAAGGTGCCATGTGTGATGGGAGAGGTGTTAGGTGTGATGGGGGAGGTGTTAGGTGTGATGGGAAGGTGCCGTGTGTGATGGGAGAGGTGTTAGGTGTGATGGGAGAGGTGTCGTGTGTGATGGGAGAGGTGTTAGATGTGATGGGAAGGTGCCGTGTGTGATGGGAGAGATGTCATGTGTGATGGGGGAGGTGTTAGGTGTGATGGGAAGGTGCCATGTGTGATGGGAGAGGTGTTAGGTGTGATGGGGGAGGTGTTAGATGTGATGGGAAGGTGCCGTGTGTGATGGGAGAGGTGTTAGGTGTGATGGGGGAGGTGTTAGGTGTGATGGGAAGGTGCCGTGTGTGATGGAAAGGTGCCTTGTGTGATGGGAGAGATGTCGTGTGTGATGGGGGAGGTGTTAGGTGTGATGGGAAGGTGCCGTGTGTGATGGGAGAGGTGTTAGGTGTGATGGGAAGGTGCCGGGTGTGATGGGAGAGGTGTTAGGTGTGATGGAGGAGTGGACTAGGTTGTCCTGGAGGGAACGATTTCTGAGGAATGCAGACAGGGGGAGGGAATGGAAGATGTGTTTAGTGGTGACGTCGTGTTGGAGTTGGCGAAAATAGCAGAGATTACTCTTTGCATGTGAAGGCTGGTGGGGTGAAAGGTGAGAACAAGAGGGACCCTATCCTTGTTCTGGGAGGGGGTGGGGGGCTGAAGGTAGTGGCACGGGAGATGGATCGCACACTGCCGAGAGCCCTGTCAACAACTGTAGGTGGGAAGCCACGGTTGGAGAAGAAGGAGCACATATTAAGAGTACCACTTTGGAAAGTGGCCTCATCGGAACAAATACGGTGGAGGTGAAGGAGCTGAGAGAAAGGGATAGAGTCCTTACAGGACGTAGGGTGAGAAGAGCTGTAGTCCAGATAGCTGTGGGAGTCAGTGGGCTTGTAATGGATATTAGTGGATAGACTATTGTCGGAAATGGAGACAGCTAGGTCAAGGAAAGGAAGGCACGTGTCGGAGATGGACCAGGTGAAGGTGATGGAGGGATGGAAACTGGAAGCGAAGTTTATGAATTTTTCCAGGTCAGGACGAGAGCATGAAGCCGCACCAAAATAGTCATCGATGTACCGATAAAGCAGTTGTGGGAGGGGACCTGGTTGGGCCTGGAACAAGAATTGTTCCACATACCCCATGAAAAGGCAGGCAGATCTAGGACCCATGTGGGTACCCATTGCTACACCTTTGATTTGGAGAAAATGGGATGAGTTGAAGGAGAAGGTGTTGAGAGAGAGAACAAGTTCAGCCAGGCGGAGGAGAGTGGTGGTGGATGGAGATTGTTCGGGCCTCTTTTCGAGAAAGAAGCAAATAGCTTTCAAGCGGTCATGGTGTGGGATGGAGGTGTAAAGAGATTGCACATCCATGGTGAATAGAAGATGGTTAGGGCTTGCAAATTCAAAGCTGTCAATGTGTCGCAGGGCATCAGAGGAATCCCGGATGTAGGTGGGGAGGGAGTGAACCAGAGGAGTAAGGATGGAGTCAAGGTAGGAGGAAATAGGTTCAGTGGGGCAGGAGCATGCTGACACAATGGGCCTGCCGGGACAGTCCTTCTTATGGATTTTGGGGAGTAGGTAGAAACGGGCTGTCCAGGGTTGGGAGACTATGAGGTTGGAAGCTATGGGGGGGGGGGAGGCATCCGGAGGAAATGAGGTCAGTCACGGTGTTGGTGACAATGGCTTGATGCTCAGTGGTGTGGTCATGCGCCAGGGGGAGGTAGGAGGAGGAATCTGAGAGTTGGTGCCCAGCCTCTGTGAGGTAGAGGTCAGTACGCCAGACGACAACAGCAACCCCTTTGTCAGCAGGTTTGATGACAAGGTTGGGGTTAGACCTAAGGGAGCGAAGGGCAGAAAGTTCGGATGGAGAGCGGTTGGAATGGGTAAGAGGGACAGGGAAATGAAGGCAGCCAATGTCCCGTCGACAATTGCTAATGAAGAGATCGAGGGCAGGAAACTGTCCTGGCGGGGGGTGTCCAATTAGAGGTGAAATGTTGGAGGGATGTGAAAGGATCTGTGGAGCAGGGGGAGGACTCTTTGCTGATGATACAAAGCTGGGTGGTAGGGTGAAATGTGATGAGGATGTTAGGAGATTACAGGGTGACCTGGACAAGTTGGGTGAGTGGGCAGATGCATGGCAGATGCAGTTTAATGTGGATAAATGTCTGGTTATCCACTTTGGTGGCAAGAACAGGAAGGCAGATTACTACCTCAATGGTATCAAATTCGGTAAAGGGGCTGTTCAGAGAGATCTGGGTGTTCTTGTCCACCAGTCAATGAAGGCAAGCATGCAGGTACAGCAGGTCATGAAGAAGGCTAATAGCATGCTGGCCTTCATAACAAGAGGGATTGAGTATAGAAGCAAAGAGGTGCTTCTGCAGCTGTACAGGGCCCTGGTGAGACCACACCTGGAGTACTGTGTGCAGTTCTGGTCTCCAAATTTGAGGAAAGACATTCTGGCTATTGAGGGAGTGCAGCGTAGGTTCACGAGTTCAATTCCTGGAATGGCAGGATTGCCTTACACGGAAAGACTGAAGCGACTGGGCTTGTATACCCTTGAGTTTAGAAGACTGAGAGGGGATCTGATTGAAACGTATAGGATTATGAAAGGATTGGACACTCTGGCAGGAGGAAACATATTTCCGCTGATGGGGGAGTGCCGAACCAGAGGACACAACTTAAAAATACGGGGTAGACCATTTAGGACAGAGATGAGGAGAAACTTCTTCACCCAGAGAGTGGTGGCTGTGTGGAATGCTCTGCCCCAGAGGGCAGTGGAGGCCCAGTCTCTGGATTCATTTAAGAAAGAATTGGATAGAGCTCTTAAAGATAGTGGAGTCAAGGGTTATGGAGATAAGGCTGGAACTGGATACTGATTGGGAATGATCAGCCATGATCATATTGAATGGCGGTGCAGGCTCGAAGGGCTGAATGGCCTACTCCTGCATCTATTGTCTATTGTCTATTGTCTAAGAAGTGTGCACGAAGGTGAAGGTGACGGAAGATGAGCTCAGCATCATGTCGAGCCCAGAATTCATTGCGGTGGGGATGTAAGGGTACAAAGCTGAGTCCTTTGCTGAGAACAGCACACTCAGCCTCAGAGAGGGGAAGGTCAGAGGGTATGGTGAACACACAGCAAGGGCTGGAGCTGGAAGAGATGGGGTTCGAGGGATTGGGACTGTTGGAAGGTGGAGGGTGGGCAGGGGTGTGGATGAGAAGTTGAAGCTTGTGTTCCTTAACATCTGCAAGAAACAGAAAAAGTTTGGAGTTAAGGCACTGAATAATATGAAGGATGAAATGAAACCGTGGACCTGGACAGCTTTGAGAGAGAGTAAGTCAGTGCTGCTGGAGAGACGTGTCGAGTGCTTTCATGTGGTGGCACATGGCCCTGAGTGTGGCTTTTAGGATGCGGTGAGAACAGCAGTTGGAAAAATATTGTACATCGTGCAAGTACCTGTAATCCTGGAGGCTGCATGCAGGGTGGGATTTGAGTTGAAATCCACGTGGAGTAAGTTGGAGGCGAAGACAGTCCCTGAGGAAGGAAATATGGCTGTGGAAGCGAGTCTTAGTAAATACCTTGTCTAACACTGAGAGAGAAAAGGAAAGCAGTGAAGCTGGACAGGGGGAGAGAGACAAATGAAAATCCTGTCGGAGAGAAGAGCAGTACTTCCTCAGGGTAGGCATTCCTGGGAGAGAGATGGCAGTGGGTTAAAGACTGGATAAAAGCAAATTACTGTGGATGCTGGAAAGAGGAAATGCTGGAAAATCTCAGCAAGTCTGGCAGCATCTGTAAGGAGAGAAAAGAGCTGACATTTCGAGTCTAACTGATCCTTTGTCAATGTCTAGGGCATTAGACATGGTCTGTTGGTCACTCAAGGTGCTCAGGGTCAGGGATTCCATATCATTTAGTCCAGGAATTAGACCATAGCCAACCCTGCAGGTCCAATCAGCATCAGGTGAGAGAGTCAGGGATCTACCCAGATATCAGGCACAGCTGGGAGAGTCTACAACCAGAGGAAATAGTCTCAGAATAACAGACTGCCCATTGAAGGGAGGGGGGGTGAGCAACAGCCTAGTGGTATTACCACTGGTCTATTAATCCAATGACCTGGGTTCGAATCCCACCAGACCAGATGGTGAAATTTGAATTCAATAAAAGTCTGAAATTAAGAGTCTAACGATGATTGAGAATGCATTGTCACTTGTCAGGAGAAAACCCAAACATGTCCCCGAGGGATGGAAACTGCCATCCTTACCTGGTCTGGCCTACATGTGACTCCAGAGCCAGAGCAATGTGGTTGACTCTCAACTGCCCCCTGGGCAATTAGGGATGGACAATAAATCCTGCCCTCGGCAGTATGCCCTCATCCCGTGAATGAATTGAAAAAAAAGATGGGGCCGAGGAAGATTTTTTTCTCTCAAAATGTGGAATTCATGAGCACATGATGGGTAATTAAATATATTCAAGGCTGAGACAGATTTTTAATCAATAAGGAAATCAGGAGTTATGGGATGGGAAAGTGGCATCGAAGGTTATGAGATCAGTCACGATCTTATTGAATGGCAAAACAGACTCAGATGGATAACATCTGCTCCTGCATCTTATGATCTATGGTTAGGTCACAGTTACCAAAGCATTGTATCAATTTCCCTAGATTGATCATCTCCTTCTCAGTTCTTAATACACTGGGACTGTGAAGTCCGATTCTGGGCCTGTACTATTGGACTGTTCCCACAACTGGGCTTTAAAGATGCTGCCAGGGGCAGAAAGACACTTGGAAGACCCATCACAATGAGTACCTCTGCCATGGGTATGCCAGCTAGTGTGAGATTGGCACTGGGGATACCTGGTGTATTCTGCATGAGGTAAGCAATGTAAAATGGCCTGACAAAGCTCACTAGAACTCCAGAAGAAAATCCTCCCTGAACCTCAACAAAGTTTGATGTGCTGTCAAAATTTGGGAAGGTTTAACTGAATATTTTTTATCTTTGAAAGGAAACGATCCAATCAGGAATTAGAAAAAAGACATTACGTTTGTTTTTGTCTTTTTTTGTTATTGAAAAAAGTGTAAAATGGAACAAGTGAATAAAACATCGACTTTGATATTTGACAAAAACTGAAAGAAGGTGAATGTGTCTAAGAAATCTTCAAAAAATAAGTGACACTTTACTGTCCATCCCTACTTGTTCTCGAAGATATTGGTGGGAATTTTTTCCTTGCGCTGTTGAAGTCTTTGATGATTCCTCAGTACCTCAAGAAGTAATTAGGAACCTTAACCAGTTAGAAATTCCCTTCAGGATTGCATCTGGGCTCCTAATGAGGAGCTCAATTAAAGTGGGAGCGAGGGCATTCACCAGCTATATGTTGGATTGAAAAAAGTTATTATGAGTCCCTGTTTCCTTCATGGGCATATATCTAGAGTTTTTACAGCTGTTTCCCAGTGAATAAAACTGCCATCAAATTGGGACACCTGGAAAACAGTGTTCAATGAGTTGACAAGAAGGGAAATCCTCTAGGTATTGTCTCCTTGCCAATATTTACATGAGGCAGGTCAGAGAAGGAGCAGCCAGTAGCAGTCCTAGTGGGAACAGAATGAATATCTTTCCCGGTCAGAGCAGTGAGTCCTTCACAGATGGTCAAACGCTGCTGCAATTCAACTTGATTGTTTTGTTGGGAAAGTGAAATCCATGTATTGTTCATCACTCCTCTGATGGTTTTAAACACGTTAGATAAATTAACATAAATGGAGAGTTCACACATTAGTCAATTTTGGGGGCTTTGTATTATTATTAAGAACTCCATTTGAGTCCCAATCAATTAACAACTGAGTATTGTCTTCCACGTAAGCTGAATTTTGGCTCAATAACAGAAATATTCAAATGATTATTAAAACATGATGGGGGCGGGGGGGGGGGGGGAGTTTGTGCCATAGCAATAAATTTAATGCCACAGGTAACGAGGACTGACAACAAAAATACAGCTATTAAAACACTTCAATATGGTTTCTAAACCAAGAAGCCTTACCTGTGTCCAGATAGGCAGCTCATTCCACCATTTTATTTCTCCAAATTCATTTCCATGGGCATCATCATTCTTTAATTGGCAAGGACATCGTTTAGTGGCTGAAACCTGCAGCCTGTCTAAGGCCAGGAGAGGAGCAACAACGATGAAAAATAAGGGGAAACACAGGCAGAAAAGGGGACACTAAAAGGAAAACGAAGCAAAGCCAGCAAAAAAAATCAAACAAGCACTGCACTCAAGATCATGTGGATGGTCAAATGCAATGTGTGCACTTTCACAGGAGATCTGTCTCCCTACTAACCTCTTACATGACCCAATCAACCACAGGGAGGAGAAAGTGAGGACTGCAGATGCTGGAGATCAGAGTTGAGAGTGTGATGCTGGAAAACACAGCAAGTCAAGCAGCATCCAAGGAACAGGAGGATTGAACCACGGCCCTATCACTTGGCCATCAGCACTTCCTAGCACTCAGAAGTCATACCCGGCATAGAGATTGATATGACAGGTCAGTGCAACACCGAGGGCCGAAGGGCCTTTACTGTGCTGTAATGTTCTATGTTCTATGTGGAGATATTCTGCCTCTCCCTTGCAGATATACTAATGATGCCCACTTCATATATCTCACTGCTAGAATGTACTCTCAGCCATTTGGTTGGAGTTGGCAATGGCCCAATCACATTGCCAAAAAAACTGACAATCCGCCGTCTCAGTCCCAGCGCAAGCGTACAATAGAGCTGGAACAAAGCAGAGCCGAATCTGTGGGGAACAAGGACATCTGAAACCTGCGGAGAAGATGGTGGTTCATGTGATGGGACGAGTGGTAACAGGCACACAGCAACACTAGGGACATTGAGGGTCCGATGTCTCCCTGTTTTGTGTCCCTCCTGTACCCCCAGCTCACCACCATTCTACAATCTGGTATTGACGTGCAGGCTGCATATGGTGCAACCGTGGATTTCTCACTTTCCACCCTAACTTGTGTTCCCTCACTCCAATATTCCTCCTTTTGATTTGCTGCTTTCAAACACCCACCAATATCAGCCACTGATCAACCACTGGTCTCAGCAACTGATCTGCTACTCCCAGCCACTCACTCTGACACTGACTCAGACATAGCCTGAAGCTAGCCAATCAGGATGTGGTGAATCAGAGGCAGGTCATCAAATCCTCTGGCCTCCAGGAAGGCGGATGATCTTGTAGGAATGCACTTAGCACAGGTCCAGGTAGCAGCAGTCAAAGGGTTATTCAACCTGGTGGCCTGCCTTTTACAAGAAAGGTGCATATTATGTACACAGGCATGGCTGAGGCCTTTCACTACCAGTGCACATCAGAGTGATTTGAATGCATCATCATATAGTTTTTGATTTGTTAAGTTTCCTTTAAGGGTTAGCTTTATTTCAACAATTCACTCATCTGTGCCCCTTCAAGAATGGGCTACTCATGACTCTTTTCATTCGTCAAAACATCCAACAATTCAAATAAATTAACAAGCAAGATGGGAGTTATGTTATTGCATCCATGTTACAGGTATAGGCAATATTTCACAAACGTAGGTACAAATAAATAACTCAGTAACTGTCTCGGAAATAACCTCAATCTCTTTAGCAAACCCCCTCCAACATTCTCAAATATAAGTTCTTAACTCATGAACCTAATGGTTCTTCCTAATTGGCCCTCATCTTCACTTTATGCCATTCCTCATCAAACAGCCCCAACTGTAGTCATAATAGTAGAGGCTTCCTATTGCTCTATAGTTATAGCACTTGTGACAATCTCGGTTCTGTTGGCATCAGCTCCCTGCTTAAACTGTAGTCAACAACCATACATGCTATTTAAATGTGCAATGACATTCAGCTTCCAGTTAATGAGCTGAGTTGATCTGTTGATATCAGCTTTGCTACCCCTGCACCTGCATTGGAAACATCGGTTGTGATCCAGTGACCAAAACGAATGTACAATTTCTGGAGTTGGATCCACCTATCCCAAAGATTTTAGCACATGGAAATGTGCCCCTGATAGGTGTCATCCTCATAATGCAAACTGTGACATGTTTATTTTCTTTGAAGGGGAGGGCATGTCAATTTTTAAATCATTTCAGAGTGGAATAGAAGTAATTTAACATGAAATTGTAAGAAGACATTAAAACCAGAAAGTTTCACTTCATTAATACATTTTTAACCTGACTACTAGCTTTCCTTGTTATAATGATGACTGAGCTTCAAGGTTATTAACAAAATATTTGACAAAATAGAATCAGTTAATAACTTTATTGCAATAATCTCTTGTCTTGTTTCCTTATCCTGAATATAGAATTACTTCAGCTAGGTTCGTTTATGCTTATAAACTTCATCAATATTACAAATTCAAAAGAAAAAATACAGGAGTAGACAAGAGATCAGGGTAACACAGATTTACACACTTCACATCACCTAAAACACTTCCCTTTTAAAATCTTCATAATGCAATTCATGGAAAAGAAAACAGGTGCAATTCTACAGCAGTCATTACTTGTGCAGGTTATTTAAAAACCAATAAACTCCATTCAAACAAAATGCAGTGACAAAACACGGTTTTAAATTGCCACCCAGAAGGTTAGCAAAAAGTAAAATAAAATCAGTTCACACTGATGGAGGAGACATATTGGTCTCTTATTGGCTCTCCATTTTGAAGTGTACAATATCAATAAGATCAGTGTGTCTCATTTACCAGTTTAACTGTTTTCTTTCCTTCCGGGTGTAGAAGCTATTTTTCAGATCTCGATCATGGATGAATACTGGCCAGAACGTGAGCAGAACTCAGTGTAATTTGAAAAATGCTGTGGAATTAGGCAGACTCTGGCTCAGTTATAACATCTCATCTAAACGACTGCACCCCCAACATTGCAAGGTGAAACTTAATGCACAACGTTTGGAAGGTGGTTTTAACCAAGAGCCTTTTGACTGCTACCAACTCAGCTAATGTTTTGGATTTGGTGCACAAATAATTGCAAATAAAATCATAAGAACAACACATATCAACGTTAACACTTAATTGATATACAGGGTGAACAAATAATGTTTTCTGTCACAATTTCTTACTCACAGGATACCATCTGCAGCAATTTACAATAATAAATAGAGTTCTGAAGTTGTCAGTAGAATTCTTTTAATTATGATTTTGACATAGATATTGCATTGTTTCATAAAGGTCAGTATCTACAATGCAGTTAAAGTTAAACTTCAGTACAACTTGAGGTACTTTGAATGGAGAAACCATTTGAGCTAAGCTGACTGTCAAAGAAAATATGAGGCAATATGATGTCTAAGACTGCTTTTTTCGGTGAACCGGCAAGATAGAGAGTTTCGTCGATCTCCAGGCCATAGTCGCTAATTGTCCTTAAAACTCTTCCTACAGACTTTATGGGTTTTCTTCCTGTGATTAAGTATGTGCGGATAGGACATTCCAAGTGTTGATTTTTGGCAAAGAACTTTCTCTGGACTTTTCCCAGTAATTCTATAAATCCTTTGATATGGTTCTGTTTGTGAAATAGGCAAATTACAACTTCAGAGATAGTTGTTCTGCAAT
Organism: Chiloscyllium punctatum; assembly: GCF_047496795.1. Lineage (NCBI taxonomy): Eukaryota > Metazoa > Chordata > Chondrichthyes > Orectolobiformes > Hemiscylliidae > Chiloscyllium > Chiloscyllium punctatum. Next base: position 154,195,564 of record NC_092741.1, read on the forward strand.
AATGTACACAATTAACATTCCATATTCTTTTATTTTAGCTAATTAATGCCAATAGCAACTTCAAAACAAAAAGCTGGCGATGAATAGCAAAAGTCTTTTCCCTAGGGTAGGAGAATCCAAAACGAGGGGGCATATTTTTAAGGTAAGAAGAGAGATTTAAAAGTGATGTGAGGGGGAGCCTTCTTACACAAGAGAGTGGCTTATAAGTGGAATGAATTTCCAGAGAAAGTAATAGATGCAGGTACAGTTACAACATTTTTAAAAGAAAATTTGGATAATTACATGAGTAAGAAATGTTTGGAGGGATATCGGCCAAACGCAGGCAGGTAGTACTAGTTTAGTTTGGGAACGTGGTCGGCGTGGAGTGGTTGGACCGAAGGGTCTGTTTCCATGCTGAATGACTCTATAATTTCAATCCCTATAACCACAGTTATGCTAAAATCAAAGCCCAATGACAGGACACACAAAGCTTTATTTAAACTTTTACTAGACTCAGCTGTAAATCACAATTCAAGAATCTAAAAGTGCAATTTGCATTTATTCATGCCTGAGAGAAAATTAAAGGCCATATAAATTGAGCTCAAAGTTCAGATAGCATTTGAAAACAACTTTTGTGTTAAGACCACAAGGTTATAGAGAGTAATTTGTTGATTTTGTGCTTGCAGTGGGGAAGCCTTCTCTGCCAGAATAAGATATCTGAATTTCCAACACAGCCCTGTACATATTTTACCACTATCATCTTAAGTGGTTGGAGAGTCAGATGTATGGTAGAGACAATATTTCATTATCTGGGCTCAGCAGGTGATACACCTCACCAAGAATTAGAAAATTATCCCTGCAGAGTCATTGAAACCATAACAATATCCATTGGGTCTTCTGCTGTGAGCATACAGCATTTTTGAATTATATACACCATTCTTCCATTCTTAAAGCTGGAATGTCACATTGCCTTGAGAGTAATTTTTGCTTTATAGTTTTTGATTAGACTGTCAATGAAGAAAATTATTCATAAAGGATCAAAATGTTAGCATACATAAATTATTCAATTAAAATACAAAAGCAATTAGAAAGCTCTTGATTCAGTAGGAACTATGGATACAGATTTACAGCAGGGAAAAAACAGAATAAAACGACAAATTAAATTCCTAAGTCTTGCCTTAGTTATGTGATGAGTTGTGAGAGTCAAATTACTGTTCATTTTCTAGTGTTTTTGTGTTCTTAATTAAAGCACCTGAGTGTGTTGAGAAAGGAGCTGTATTTTCTCTGCAATATCCTTTCAATTATTGCTCAGATTGCTTATTTACCATTTAAAGATAGCTGCTCCCTCATAAAATTGGTTAGCACCGCTTCCTCACAGTGGCAGGGACCTGGATTCGATGCTACCATTGGGCAACTGTGTGGAGTTTGCACATTATCTTCATATGTGCATAGGTTTCCTCCCATTGTCCAAAGATGTGCAGGTTAGTTGGATTGGCCATGCTGAATTATCCATCATGTCCAGGGGTGTACAGGCTAGGTGGATTAGCTGTAGGAAATGTGGGATTACAGGGATAGAGTTGGGAGGTGGATCTGTATGGGATGCTCTTCGGACGGTCAGTGGAAACTTGATGGACAGAATGGCCTGAGTCCACGCTGTAGGGATTCTATGAAAATGACATAACCCTGACACACTGTGATAGCATCATTTTATCAAGAGGAAATGTGTTTACAGAATAAGCAATAAAAAATTTGTTGGTATCCCAGGTTCAAACGATGATCCTTCACATTCAGGTCTAACTATGGGTTGTGCTGTTATAGCATCATAGAGTCATAGAGATGTACAGCCCGAAAACAGACCCTTCAGTCCGACTCGTCCACGCCAACCAGATATCCTAAATGAATCTAGTCCCACTTTCCAGCATTTGGCCCATATTCCTCTAAACCCTTTCTATTCATATACCCATCCAGATGCCTTTTAAATATTGTAATTGTACCACCCTCCACCACTTCCTCTGGCAGCTCATTCCACACACGCACCACCCTCTGTGTGAAAAGGTTGCCCCTTTGGCCCCTTTTAAATCTTTCCCCTCTCTCCTTAAACCTATACCCTTGAGTTTTGGACTCCCCGACCATGCAAAGGGATTTCTCCTCTGAATGTTTGGAGGCTAAATTGCTGAGGTTTTTAAAGGGGAGTCAGATAGATTTTTGTCATATTGATGCTTATGAGGAGCTGTTTTATCCTATACACAAAATGTACAATAAAAGTTTTATTCTAAGCTGTTGACCAGCCAGCTTAACAACCATGTTGGGGTAGATTCCAGAATCTACAATTTAAGAAGGAATAGAAGAGTATCTGAGACATAAAACAGTAAAACAAAAGTCGGTGAGGCTTCAAACAGGTCAAGTTATACTTAACTATCTGCAAGAACACTTTGAAAATGTAATGGAAAGAGCGCATAAGGGCAATTCAGTAGAAATTAGATCCTTAAATTTTCTGAAGATAAGACACTGTAGACTATGTTAATGATTTAGATGAGGGAACTAAATGTAGTATCTCAACATTTGCAACTGACACAAAGCTGGGTGGGAGGAGGATGCAGAGGTGTTGCAGGTGATTTGGACAGGCTGGCTGAGCGGACAAATGCATTGCAGATATAATTGAATGTGGATAAAGGTGAGGTAATCCACTTTGGTAGCAAAAAATAGGAAAGCTGATTATTATTTGAATGGCTGTAAATTGAGAGAGGAGAATGTTCAACGTGACCTGGGTGTCCTTATGCATGAGATGCTGAAACTAAGTGCGAAGGTGAGCAGGCAGTAACGAAGACAAACTGTATGCTGAGGGTTCGAGTGCAGGAACAAGAATGTCTTGTTGCAATTATGTAATTAATTTTAACTCTTGTTTATTAAATGCTCAGTTTTAATATTTTTTCTTTGTGGTTGAGTGGAGGGGGTAGGGTGGGAGCAGTGGAATTTCCACTTTTGACAGCCTATGATCAACTTGAGGGCGTCAGCTCCCCCAGTCACAGAGGCAACAAAACAGGCACATGGGAAAGGATCATTGCTGAAATAGCTCAGTGCAGCAGGCCATGATACCTGCTCCTGAGAGTCTTCAATCGTTAGTGAATGGTTTCTTCTGTCAAAGCATCACCTATGTGGGACCACACAGCAGCCAGGAGGTTGCATGTAAATGACTCACAAGTTGACCGCTGAATGTTCCAACGCACTGACTATTGTAATGAACGCACTGCATACACCAAACAAAAGGAAAAATGGGTCATTGCTTCCACCCACTCAATATTTCCATTCAGCACAAGCATAATTTCAGCAAGCTGCCTTCTCTTATATTTCCAAGAAATGAATGAAGAGTATCTGCAATATACAAGACCCAACTAATCTCCATGTATTCCAAGAAAAAATATACTTTCTTGCTTACTACATCGTTGGTATTTTGCAATCTTTTGGAAGTTACTTTAGAACTTTCCCTTAGGAAAACAAATGAACACAATTCACATTCAGATGATTCTTAATTCCTTAATAGATTGCATTCACAGCCGGTAATCTGAACTCCGGTAATTCTGGGCCACTTAACCATTTCCCAGTGTTCACTGCCTTATGTCAGCTGCCAAAGTGCAAAGTTCTGCATTTCCCTCCCTAAACTGTTCCACTTTTCTACTTAAGACACTGTTAGGAAGCAAGCTCTTTCACCAAGTTTGTACCCACCTGTCCTAATACTTCCTTGTGTGGTTTAGTGTCAAATTTAGTTCAATAATACTCTTGTGAAGCTTTCATGACACTTTTCTCTGGCACCCAATAAATACAAGGTCGGACTGTTCAGCTAACAAACCCGATCTACTTGTATAGGAAATCTGTAGACATTTTCTTGAAAAAAAGTTGATAGCCGATTATTAATGACACCATTACATCAAACAGGATGAGGCTTCAACTCTTTCCTTTGATTCCATAGAATCATGCAGGACACAAGAGGCCCTTTGTCTCAAGGAGTCTGTGCTGGCAAAGTAACAATACTACCCAAACTAATCCCACTTTCCCGCACTTGGCTTATAGCCTTGAATGTTATGACACTTCAAGTGCTCATCCAAGTACGTTCCAGACCCCCCACCACACTCTGGATGAAGATAGTTTTCCTCACATTCCCTTTAAGCCTCCTCCCTTTCAGTTTAATATTATGCGCTTTTTGTTACTGACCCTTCAAATTAGGAGTACAGCTGCCTTCTATTCAGCCTGTTCGTACCCCTCATAATCGTATACACCTCAATCAAATTGCCACCGCCCCTTAACCTTCTCTTTTCCAAAGTAAGCAACCCGAGCTTATCCAGCCTCTCTTCATCGCTGAAATGCTCCATCCTAGGCAACACCCTGGGGAATTTTATCTGCACACCCTCCAGTGCAATCACATCCTTCCTTTAGTATGGTGATCAGAACTACACTCCAGCTGTGGCCTAACGGAAGTCCTGCACAGCTCCACCATAACCTCCTGCTCTTATAGTCTCTGCCTTGACTGATAAATTCAAAGGTCCCATGTGTCTCCTGAACTGCCCGATGAACCTATCCAGGGACCTGTGGATAGTACCCCAAGATCCCACTGTTCCTTTGAGCTTCTTAGTGTCCTGCCCTTCACTGAGTACCCCTTTGTCTTGTTACAGCTTCCAAACCTCACATTTGTCAGGATTCCATTTCATCTGCTACCAATCTGCCCATCTCACAAATCTTATGATATCCACCTCTACCTTAATACCTTCCTCCTCACTACCAACCTCCGAATCGCATGTTAATTGTATTCCACTAAATTACTTTGCAACTTTACCAATAGGAAGATCATACATATCTTTTAAGTTAAATGCTTGTTATTGGTTCTTGACAATTATAAATGTTTCGCACATTTGATAGATCTGGACAAGAAATGAAAGAGTGCCAAACCTCTAAACTGTGAAATTATCAGGAATTACCTGCATTTGTTTGGTCTACAAATGTTGGCTGCAATCATTGGAATAGGGTTTCTAAAGCCTGTACCAAATCAGTTGCTTCAATTCACTAGCCAGTGGTAACATAGTCACCTCCCTACACTACAATATTGATTTTCAAAAACACGAGACAGATAATATCCTTTATCCAAAATTCTGAAACCCGAAAATCTCTGAAATCCGAAATGTTTATCGTGTAGTGTGGAGGGTTAATTTGATGTGTGAACAGGTGACTCAACTCCATACGCCCTGGGACCCATGCGACTCAGATGTGACGTGAGGGCAGGGTCAGCACTGGCAGGCGTCAAAAGTGTCTCAGTGCTTGCACTATTCACACATTTGTCTGCTGTTAGGTAATTATTTTATTTTACTGTGAAAGTATCACTTATTCAGAAATCTGAAAAATTCCAAATTCCGAAAAACAATTACCCCAAGGGTTTCGGATAAAGGATTATGTACCTGCATTAGCATTCAATTAAACTCTTGCTCAAATTTATTCTTCAACAAACGTTCTATTTTGCTATCTATTTCTTGCTGTTTGTAGGATCTTCCCCTGTACAAATGGGCTGCCACATTTAGCTACATTATAACAATGTACATTTCAAATTACTGCATTAGCTGTGAAGTACTTTGAGACACTAACGTCCCAAAAAACACCATATAAATGCAAGTTTTTCTTTCTTAAACAATCAGAAACAACACAAATGACAGCTTGCAGGCAGTTGGTTCAGCTGCTGGGGTTGGTACAGATCTGTCAGGGTAATTGCATTGTATCTTGCTAGATAAGACATGTGTGGGAGTTTTAGGATTTTAGATAGAACAAAGTGATATAGACTTAGGAAAAGGAAAGGAGCTGAGATTCCTCCCTGACAGTGTGTCTGCCTCAGATCAGACAGTGACAAGTTTTGATTGGTTGTTCAAATAACTGCACAGAGGCCAGTAGCCCACACCAAATCACCTTATATTTACAAGTGTACAGTCCATGGGCTCTGACCACCCAGTTTGGAGCCAATCCCTGGACTGGGAAAATTCTAAATCCCCTGTTTCTTTTCTTCCCCCACACTACCGCCTAACTGTGGGAGTGCTAAATCCCCTGTTTCTGACAGCCAGGGCTCCCTGATTGGCCCAGGTCAACAACCCCCAATCAAGGATCTTATTGTCAATGAGAACCACCTAGCTCTGGCTCCAGATGTGAATAACACATAAAACATCACTCAGATCATAGCATAAAACACCTTAGTTATTCGTTCAAAAGTAACTGAGGAATGGGACTCACTTTACCTCATTAAGGATGTCAAGGATTGTGTTTTTGCCATCCAAAAAAAACAGGGCGAGTGTTCTGAATGCTTTGACCTGGAAGGAGTTTGTGACATTTCAGCAAGGTTAGGCAGATATCAGAAGCTAATCTTCCCAGAAAACCTCCAAGGAAGGAAGGTGGTACTTTATGAATGTTTTCTCCGAAAGAGTCACAATGTCAATGTTTATATCAAACTATGAGAAAGCAATTCCAGATTGCCAGAGCAGTGAAGCATAATACATAAAACACTGTCTAAACCATAAACATAAAGTTGATTTTAAGCAGTTAAAATGCTTGAAGAGGGAAAGAGAACAGTGATAGAAATAAGTGTCAAACAGTTGGACTTTTGAGAGCCCTCACCAGTTGATCTGAAAGTTGGGAGCACATAAAATCCAGCAGGTGATCTACTTGCTGATGATACACCAGTTGGGAATTTTAAGGAATGGGGGAGGAAGGCATTGACCTCCCACCTGACCTTGGGCCAATTGAGACCCTGAAAGAGTCTGTTTTATGCTTCTTCCTGCTGCCCCTGGTATTGTACTGATGGCAGATAGAGACTCCATCGCACGAAGGAACCCAGTAGCTTTAGCTGCATCGGCTGGTGGTGGACAAGGGCAGAGGGGAATTTCCATTATGAGCTCACTGGGTCCATGGAAGCACTCCTCATAAAGTTCATACCCACTGTCAGCCCTTCCATTGACCTCTTAAACCCAGCCGCCTCCCTTCTTACAGATCCTGGTTGTGGCTGGGCTCCTCAGTCTGGTAGAATTTCCTGCACCACCAACAGTGACCAGCAGCTCCCAGAGGCAGCGGTGGGAACAAAGAGCTGCCGGATCATCGGATCAGACAACCGTTCACTAAAATGGGACTTCCCCCGGCATCAGGCCCTTAAAGTAATTAATGCTGTTAAATTAGTGCAGACAGACATTGGAATCATGAATGGGCTTGCAAACATGTTGGCCAAAGCACAGCAGGTACTGCAGATAGAATCTCCCAAAGTCAAATTGGATTTCCAAAATGGAGGTAAAGCCCAGCCTAATTTGAACAAATGTGGTCATAAAAGAACATGGAGTCATCATCTTTGGGTCAGCAAAGTTATATGCATTCATTGCCTAAACCCAGAATTGAACCAGTGACCTTTAGATCATCAGTCTAGCACTCAGCTATTTCGTAGTGTCTAGACATATGGTCGCTGGATCAGGGACTTTTCAGTTATTAAACTGTCAAGAACAGAAACCAGACATGGTCTGAGGGCCTCAGTTTGGGCGGCAACCTTCCATCTTTGAGAACTTTGAGTGAAGCCAGATCAGATCATCTTCTATTAATGGCTGAACAAGTCGTCTTTGGAAAGACATCATTTGCCTCTAGTCCACCCTGAAGTTTTCCTCTTTGGGTGGTGTGGATGACTCTGTTGTCTATCTGAGGGTGTCAGCTTTGCAGCTTCTTAAACCACATCTTTGCGCTCGCAAATTCCTGCCCACAGTTGGTGCTGTCATTTGCAGAGGTCATGATCACCCCTGGACAACTCTGCAGTTCCTCGTGTGACAAGCTGCCTGCCTCTCCCCCTGGCAGTATGTCACTGAACAGTCTGTCTGAAAAAGTAATGAGAGTCTACCAGAGAATGATAGCCTGTCAATCAGTGAATGGGTACTAACACGATGGACACAGACTGGCAGCTGGCAAGGAAGTGTAAAATGAAAGAGTTCAAGGAAATCCAGCTAAGAGCCGAAAAGATACATCCTGTCCAAATGCATGAGATGCACGAGTCTCCTTTCGTGCAAAGTGATTTTGCAAGTTATAGTTGTTGCTGAGCTCTGAAGTAGAGCTGTGAAGGACTGAAGAGAGGACAAGTTGATCTGAGAGCAGGCACAGTGATTGGTGAGGCTGCTGGTTTGCTGATACTGAGGGGTTGAGGATGTTAGTGTGCATGCAGGAACATTAAGCTGAAGAGAGAGTTGGATGAAGGCTCGGACAAGTATTCAGCAAACTGCAGTCACTGGGTACCTGCTCTGATGTACACCCCAGGAATAGTTTTGTGGGGAGGAGAGCAGAACTGATGGCTTTAATAAGATTAAAACACATGGCAATAAGGTAGTCACCACTCAGTAGCAAATTCTGAAGTCACCACTTAAGGCTTAAAGGGAGAATTGCAAACTTAATTTCTCGACGTTGGGATTCTGATATTTTCATTTTCCCCAATTTTCCCACTTTCTCACCACTGCACATGTCGCACCATGAGGCTTTGTGGTGGTGATTGGTTGCAGGGGGTGGGATTTTTGTCCACTGTTTCAAACATTCCAATCGTATTAATCTAATAATTTTAATAAGAGAATGGCAGCAATTCGGTTCCCAGTCTAATTTTCTTTGTATTCTTTGTGTTTTATATCTATGATTATTGTGTTACAAAGTACAATTCAAATGTAGTTAAATTAGCATGCCTTACTTTTTATCCTAGAGAGTTGGAAATAGAAATTTCAAACATACATTCCAGAATAAACTCAGCAGGTCTGGCAGCATCAACAGGAATAAAGCAGAGTTAAGGCTTTGAGTTCAGTGACTTTTCATCAGAATTAGTTCGAAAGAAGAATCACTAACTTGAAATGTTAACTCTGGTTTTTTTCCTTCCACAGATACTTCCAGACCTGATGAGTTTCTCCAGTAATTTCTGATTTTGTTTCAGATCGCTAGCATCCACAGTTCTTGGTTTCATTTTGTTCCTGAATAAATTGCTGTTTAAAATCTCTCTGACCTTTGACTGATGTTCTTGAACTAGTTACTCATTATTTGTAACTCTAAAAGGCAGGTCAGCATCAGTCAGGTTGTCCTGATTTTGTGCCTTACTGATAACAGCAAAGAAATATTTCCACTTGTTTGACAGACAACTTCATTGCAGGCTAACAATTATTTTGTTCTAATGCAATGTTCAAGATAGCAAAAGATAGGGGTAGTTTACATTTGGTTAGTTCATAAGCAATTCTAATACTAATTCACTTTGATATGCACAAAGTCATATTAAGAAAAGATGTTTTGTTCAAATGTTTACTTATTCTTGTTCACTCTGTAAATACAGATTTTACATATTTTGCGGAAGCTCTTTGTTTTCAGTTTTTTAATGCATTTAAACATTTTGTTTGTGAATTCCATCTGGAAAGCATTACTTGGGATGAAGGTTTGAGATCCTAAGGCTCATTCAACTCAAATTATTTCGGACATGTTGAATGCTCTCTCCCAAAATAAACCCTGAGCCATCACTGAGTATGTTGTCACTGACTGGCAGATATGTTTGCTGTGGCAAATTTCAAACTGATAGTCAACATATTTTGTAGGAACTTGCCCAAGCCTAGTGTGATGTGCAAACAGACCAAATTTATGGTAAAAATCTTATTTACACGGTGCATCATTTTTTGCATGCTTATGAAAGTAACTACATAATTTGTGAAAGGAGCTCTATATTTGGAAATAACATGCCTTATAATTCAAATGAGAATGTTGTATGTTAGAAGATAACATAATTTGTTTTAACAGCAAACAGCACTAGAATAAACCTTGCTCTTCCTTCCTGACACATTCAAACTCATAAAAGTATATAAAAAACAAGCACTGATATTTGAGAAACTGCCTAATTTAAGAAAAATAAATACATAAAATTGACAATTACATAAAGGAGTTTAATATCACAGCCTTAGATTAAACAGACAGATTGATCTTTACAATTTGTAAGAGAATGTTTTTTTCAATTCAGAAAAAAATGGCTTAACTAACATCTGGATCTCATAAACATGTTGAAAATAAGACTGTCCCATGCTTTAAGAATAGCCATCCAAAAGATGAGAAATGCAAACGTACTGACTTAAAAAAAATGACATGGAGATACCGGTGTTGGACTGGAGTGGACAAAGTTTAAAATCACACAACACCAGGTTATAGCCCAACAGGTTTATTTGGAAGTACAAGCTTTTAGAGAGGAAGTGGTGGAGGTCAGTACAATTGCAACATTTAAGAGGCATTTGGATGGGTATATGAATAGGAAGAGTTTGGAGGGATATGGGCTGGGTGCTGGCAGGTGGGACTAGATTGGGTTGGGATATCTGGTCGGCATGGACTGGTTGGACCAAAGGGTCTGTTTCCATGCTATACGTCTCTATGACTCTAGTGCACGCACACACACACATATAAATCTATGGGGTGAATTTGCATTTGCAGAATTGTATTTGCAGATACATTCTATTTTGTTCAAAAAGCACACAATTTGTCAGCAGTCAATAGTTTTTATAATCCATGTGACATTTTATAAATTCCTACTTTGGAAATAGAACCAGTCTGACTCAATATTGGAATAGGAGAAAGTGAGGACTGCAGATGCTGGAGATCAGAGCTGAAAATGTGTTGCTGGAAAAGTGCAGCAGGTCAGGCAGCATCCAAGCAGCAGGAGAATCGACGTTTTGGGGATTCCTGAAAAAGGGCTCATGCCCGAAACATCGATTCTCCTGCTCCTTGGATGCTGCCTGACCTGCAGAGCTTTTCCAGCAACACATTTTCAGCTCAATATTGGAATACACAAAGACTGCAACCTTACACCTTTAATGCATTGTCTGAGCTGTGATATCACTTTTTTATAAAACCTGCAGTTATCTTGGGAATGCAACTTGAAAGAAATTCTTGGATCTACGTCTTAATGATTCGAAACCTGCAACCCATTCTAAAAGATGAAAGATTTAACAACAATCCAGGTTTGTTCAATATATCGACACGATGATCTTTTGCTTAAAATTCTGTGTCCTATGATCCTGCTCCACTAGCTACCTGATGAAGGAGTAGTGCTCCGAAAGCAAGTGCTTCAAAATTAACCTGTTGCGCTATAATCTGGTGTCATGCGATTTTTAACTAAATACATATAGTAAGGATAATTCTTATTAAATTTGACATCATCCTGAGCAAATACTTGCTTCTTGCTGATAATTTCTTCTGAAGGATATCACTTTATCCAGATATAATTCACAATAAAACACACAACTTTGGAATGTTTCGGTAACGTAACTTTAATTTTCCTTGTAGTGTACAGTTCGTACTCTGAAAAACTGCAACATGACTTTTGCAAGGACCATGGCATCCTTTAATGTGCAATGGCTGCAGCATTTGTTGACTGGAACATCTGGTCATCAAAGTAAATATGAGGGCCTATTTTGTTAAGAAGTTCTACTGCTGACAAGCCAGAAAGGATGAATGTCTCATCAACATCCAGCCCCCAGGAACGAATCGTCTTCAAAGCTTTTAATCCAACAGCTGAACCGCCTTTTTTTACGATCAAGTATACTCGGATTGGGCAATTCAAACGTTCTTTTTTGGCATAAAACTTTTTCTGGAGTCTTCCGAGTGATTCCAGAAATCCTACGAGGACGCCCTATTTGTGAAACAGGTGAATGATAACTTCAGAAACAGTTTGCGTGCAACATTTTCCAAAATCTGATCATACATTTAAGTGTTGTTAACGTTATACACTGGAATTTTAGATAATCAACCACAAGGCCTATTGATCTTTTAGCTCATATTTTTGTGTTAGGATCACCCTTTCAAGTGAATCAAAATCATACATCATTTCCCCGGTCATAATTCTCAAAAGGGTTCTTCGAGGCTTTTTTGTATGCCAGTCCAAACTGGCTTTCAATAGGAGTGTATGAAGGTCTCCAACTATCTCACTACAAAATATTTCCTTTTCCTTTTAGGCTATTACAGAATATTTCCACTCATGAACTTCTGATGGGGAATGGAAGCTGATTATGGAAAACCACCAGACTTTAAAAGGCTTTTGGATCCCGACTACATTGTAGAACCAACTCCTATATTAATGTATCAACATCAATGATGTGGCATATATTTTCTTGCTGGAAAGCTCAGAATATTACCTGGCATTTACAGCAAAAGAAATGTTGGATTTTAACTCACTATATTTATATTTATTTTAAGCATTATATGTTTGCTATAGCCATTGACTTTTTCAAATGACACACCTTCAAGCTTTGAAAATATTATATAAATACAAATCTTTCAAAAAATCATTTGTAGCACAAGAGTATTCTAAAACTGGTCTTTCAAAGACACAAAGAGGCTAAGGGTCCAGGGCATTTCTAAGATGCCAATTGTAGGACGCCAACGGACATGTGGAATTATGACAAGACTCAGGGATGTCAGTTTCCACTTGTAGTCCAACCCTCTGGGAAACTGAGCAAAGGCTTGATGAAAGGAAGAGGTGAGACTTCTGCTTGTCCTAAATGCAATCCCAGCAGAAAGAGGGGAATCTCTTTGTTTCTGAACTCAGCACTGTGCAGTTTCATTGGTGCAGCCAAAGTTGAGCCCACCTGTACAGCCAGGTCTACATTCTCCATCAATTTGTTGGCAGAATGAGATAAAACTTGCCCTTCACTTGACAGAATTGACAATGTACAGACACACACCCATTAGTCAGAAGCTTTCCAATATGATCTCCATCCAACTTTGGCTTCCAATTCATTCTCAAATGTGCCTACTCTGTCACACTGCTATCAGTGGAGTGGTGCTCTGAAATCTTGATCTTGTCTTTTAAATACTGCATTATTTTATAAATCTGATTAAATCAAATAAAGCAACTAAATATAATCAACTGAAACAACCTCACATTTATCTAAATTATTCACTGTGATTCACCATCTATATCTTACAAATATTTTTCAACAATTCTTTTTCAATATTGCTGAAGAGAGATAAAGTTAAAAATCACACAACACCAGGTTATAGTCCAACAGGTTTAATTGGAAGCACACTAGCTTTCGGAGCGTCGCTCCTTTATCAGGTGGTAGTGGTAGCCACTATCACCTGATGAAGGAGCGACGCTCCGAAAGCTAGTGTGCTTCCAATTAAACCTGTTGGACTATAACCTGGTGTTGTGTGATTTTTAACTTTGTACACCCCAGTCCAACACCGGCATCTCCAAATCATGAAGAGAGATATGTTGTCAAAGTTTTCATTTTGCATTCATTAAAACAATTAATACACACATGCTAAGTTTTGAATGATTGCAACAATTTCTGCCGTAAGAGGAAAATGATGCCTATTATTTAGCAAGCCAACTCTTGGTTGGTTGGTTAGGCATTACCACAGAGAAAGCAATGGAAAAATATAGGCTCCCAGGGTCCCTGAGCAATTCAAGAGAAGGCACAACGCTGGAACATGTTTCTTTCTTTCATAGAAAACAAGTCCCACTTATCGATGTAGTTTGTTTCTTGTGAGCGTAAAAAAAAGAACATTACAACATCAACTTATTATCTTAAATTGGTTATTATGTAACTATTCAAACATTCAAGAATGTTCAATACATACTTTGTTTGTTTGGGATTTGAAGCATGGGCATTTTGAGAACAATGTGCACTCAGTCAATTTTCAACAACTAAAGGAACAATTTTTTGATTCAATCAGCCATTTGCTGGATGTATGGTTCATGTACTTGACATCACACTGGCACTGAAAGCCATACATGATGTTGCAAAATGTTTGCCATTAGATGTGATTCATTCAAATAGGCAACATACACTGAACATTCTGAATGCATCAGTAGTTACCCATACAGCCAATTTGAGATAATCAGTGGAGCTCATAATGTGACTCATTTATGTTTGCTGGAAGCAACACATTTGCATAAACAGGGACCTATTCCTGGAAACAAAAGTAAAATGTTCAAACCTTTTGAACGTTTTGAATTACCTGGAACATTGCGAGTTTATAAATCCAATTTTCTCTCTCGATAGCATTGCCTTAGCCCACCAAAGTTGACTTGACAACCATGATGTGGAGATGCCGGTATTGTACTGGGGTGGACAAAGTCAGAAATCACATGACACCATGTTATAGTCCAACAGGTTTATTTGAAATCACAAGCTTTCGGAGCACTGCTCCTTTATCAGGTTGAAGACTTCACCTAACGAAGGAACAGCACTCTGAAAGCCTGTGATTTCAAATAAACCTGTTGGACTATAATCTGGTGCCATCTGACTTGACAACCAATCAGCACTGTTATGAGCGATTGAATTTTGACAATCTTGTGTTTGCCCTGTGTGAAAAATAAAATCTTTTGGCAACATGGTCCACTCTTCAGTAAAATTCAAAATATTTGCCAATTTATAATTTAGTATAATGTTGTTCTAAACTGCACATAAGGCATTCTGTCAGTGACATCTTTGAATCTTCAAAATGAAAAATAAAATTGCAATACCTAAAGCCTCATGATCTACTAGCTCAGGCAGTGTCCAGTCACAACTGCTGATGGCAAGGGAGGGGTTTACAAACACTTCATGTTTTCATTGAATAGAAACCACTCTGCGTTTAGACAAACACTTTCGGGGTTTCCTAAAATATGATAAATTAAGCCAGCAGTACCCCATCTCAAGTTTCAAATGGTAATATCAACAATACATAGAAAATGAATGCTACCACCAGTTTAGGGGACATCTTACATCAGCTTATGACAAGAAAAATAGTGATCTAGAAACTATTCACGCATTGAAGATAGAGAGTTAAGATTATTCCTTCTAGACTCTACAAACATCACTAAAATGGAATCAATGATGGCCTCTAGTTCAACCGATGCTCAGAAAGCAACAGTAATTTTGATTATAAAGCGTTATAGAATGGGAGATGTAACTTTTGCTTGTTTTTGCTCCATGAAAACTTGTTTAGGGCAGAAAACTGGCATTGTTTTGGCCTCTCTACTGAAATCCTGACTCTCACACACAAAGCCTTAATAATATTCATAAACATAATGAGGTCATGCTATCTATATGTGAGGAGGATTTGTTGTATTAGCTCAGATTTAGTGGTGAACAGTGAACAGTGTACACCTTTTAAAGCAGATGGCCATGCATAGACTTGCTATATGGTTTTGTACAGCAACTTATGGTATTTAAAAATCTATTTCAGTATGTTGCCCTCTACAGGGGAGTTTGGAACTGTGTGACTATGGTAAGCAAAAATATTTGTCTTCAACCAATCTCCTTAGTGAGGCACATAGCAGCAGAACCAGGAAATGTCAATTAAAATATTTAATTGAATGAGAAATTATGTGTGAAAAGCAAGATAAAAAGAGGAAAGAAAGATGGGATTGAGAGAAAAGATAAATGAGGTTAACAGAAAAAAAACATAAATCTTCAGTATAATTAATCCTGATGATATTACAACCAGCATTTATAGAAATTAATTTTCATGCCAAAGAGGTTGTTTGTCCTTAATTAAGACTTTTAAACAACTGCTACAACAAAGTATTTTAAACTTGTCCTAAGTCCTAAGGCTATGATAGTTTGTTGGTAACTATGCAATGGATCACTGCATGAACCTCAAGTCCTCCTTGAGTTATGTTAAATTTGTCACTATGGTACCAATGTAGTCACGTTAGTGGAAGAGAAGGGTAACCAATGAACAACCTCATGGTTCTCTGCATTGAACTATTCAATTGCAAACACAGGAAGATGCTATCTGTTTTAACTCCTGTTGATGGTATGTGGTGATAGTCTCTACCCTGTTGTTCCAACTGCAAAATCCAAGCCAACATCCAATTTAAGATAAACTTCTTCATCAAACTCCTGACTGAAGATGAAGGACTGACTCTTGCCAAGTTGAAGGTATCACAGAGTACATCTCAGGCCTCTTAGAGGTATGTTGATATGATAGACATCTGAACAAACTTTTCTGTTTCACATAATGTGGTAAATGCTGCTGCATTTCATTCCATTTATTAGATATCTTTGGGGAATTCTGCCATTTTTAGTTTTTGGTGCACTGAATTTCTTCAATATGCTTAGTTTATTGAAGGAATTTAAATTGCACATTCAAAATCATAGAAACACTGGCTGATTTCAGCAGGGAGGGAGGTAATTTGGCACAGCAGGTCTGTGCTGGCTGTCTGGAAGAGCAAGTCAGTTAGATCTAGTCCTCTGCCCTTTCTCCATAGTTATGCAATTTTCTTGGATTGAATCTGTCTCCATCACATTCTCATTCAGTAGATGCCAGGTCCTAACCACTTGAGGCCTTGTGGCACCACTGTTTCTTTTGCCAAACACCTTAAATCAACTTCCTCTTATTCTCCACCCTTCTGCCAATGCAAACAGTTCTATCTATTCTGTCTAGATCCCTCATGGTTTTGAACACCTCTATTTATGCTGCTCTCAATCCTCTCTTCACTCAGGAGAACAATGCCAGCTTCACCAATTCTAAGTAAGTAACTGAAGTTCTTGTCCCTGGAACCATTCTTACAAATCTATTTTGCATTCTCTCTAAAACCTTCGTATCTTTTCCAAAGTGCAGTGCAAAGAATTGAACACAATCCTGCTGAGGCCCAATCAGTGTTTTATAAAGGTTCATCACAGCTTCATTTCTTTTGTAGTGTTTATTAAGCCTAGGATTCCATAAGCTTGGTTAACGACTTTCTGCATTGGTCTTGCCACCTTGAAACCTCAGTTGTGTCTGGGGTAGTACCCATTTTAGATTTGTACCCTTTGTGTTTATTTTGTCTCTCCACACTAACTCTGCCAAAGTGGGTCACTTCACCCTTTTCTGCATTGAAATATACCTGCCATGGGTTCAATACCTTCGTGATGTCTATTACTATTCTCCTCAAATTTCAAAATGCATCCAAGTTTTATGTATTCTGTAAATTTTGTGTCCTCAAATTTGATCTTTAATAAGTATCAAGAAATGCAATGGTCCAGGTTCTGTCCCCTGGAAAACCCCATTGTACAACTACTTTTATTCATCAAGACAATGCTGTATTCATGTTGCCATTATCCAGTTGAGTTGGGCATCAGATTTTCAGTAAATCTGAAATTGATTTTTCAGTAAATTAGATGACTTGCTTAACAACAAAGTCACTCTTAAGTGACAGAGTGGTGGATTGAAACATGTCTCTCTCTGTTTGGCAATGGTATAAATGTGTCCATTTCAAAGCTGAAAATTTAAATTGACTCATAATCCACCACTCTATTACTTAAGAGAAAGCCAGCTATCTACTTAAATTTGTATGGTCAAAATGCTTTCTTACATCCCTCCTAAATGGCCAACTCTAATTTTTAAGATTCTGCACTTCTTTCTCAATTCCTCCACCAACGAAAACAGTTTCTCTTTACCTACTATACTGAGTCACTTCTTATTGTTAAACAGGTCTAATAGGTCACAGTTCAAGCCTTTAAAATCAAAGAAATACAAGCCAAGTACTCTAACCCGAAACGTCGATTCTCCTGCTTCTCGGATGCTGCCTGACCTGCTGTGCTTTTCCAGAAACACACTCTCGACTCTGATCTCCAGCATCTGCAGTCCTCACTTTCTCCTGATCTTTGAGGGGCCCTATTCTCTCCCTCGTTACCTTTTTATCCTTACCATATTTGTAGAAACCCTTTGGATTCGCCTTAACTTGATTTGCCAAAGCTATCTCATATCCCATTTTTGCCCTCCTTAATTCCCTCTTCAGTATACCACTACTTCTTTTATACTCTTCTGAGGATTCACTTGATCTATTCTGTCTGTACCTGACATATGCTTCCTTCTTTTCCTTAATGAAACCCTCAATTTCTTTAGTCATCCAGCATTCCCTACACCTACCAGCCTTTCCTTTCACCCTGACAGGATTATACTGTCTCTGGACTCTCGTTATTTCATTTATGAAGGCTTCCCATTTTTCAGCTGTCCCTTTACCTGCAAAATCTGCCCCCAATCAGCTTTTGAAAGTTCTTGCCTAATACTATCAAAATTAGCCTTCCTCCTAGTTAGGACTTCAACTTTTAGATCGGGTCTATCCTTTTCCATCAATATTTGAAAACTAATAGAATTATAGTCATTGGCCCCAAAGTGCTCTGTTCTGTTCTTTCCCAAATGTACAGCACAGCATAACACCTTCTCATTTTTCAGTGTAGGAACGCCATGTACTGGAAAGCCTTTAAAATTCGAAGTTGGCAAAGCACAAAAAGGTAGAGATGAGGTGAGCATCCGAATAGGTGCAGAATGAATGAATCCTGAGAAAGCAGGTGAGGAGCATCTTTACCCAGTGTGGGAGATGGCTGCCTACAAAGTGTTCTGGCAGCAGCATTTTCGTGAAAGCTGCTGGTGTGTTCCAAAATGCAGCACTGCGGTGGAGAACTGCATTCTAACTGGGTTGAGGACACGCCATGATGATGTGGTAAGGCTGCTGAATGACTGATGCCAACCTCCATAGACTGGGTGTGTGGCAATCATTGCCAATGGAATGCCCTCTCTGATATGGATGACTGCTACCCAAGGTGGAGACCCGATGGGGGAATGATGTGCTCCAGGCACCAGGAACTTACTCTGACCTCCATGTTGGGAATTGTTCCTGTGCAGTTCTTCTCTGGCACATGTGTGTCAATGAGGCCACACAATGAGGCATGTAAAAAGGTCTCTCGCTGCTCATTGCTGAGATCCTCACCTCACCATTCCAACCTCGGTGGCAGAATCAGATTTTTCTATCCCAACATCAAGGATCTAATTTTCTGATCGAACTATATGTTCTTAACACACATCCTTACCCCATTGGTCAGAGACTAGGAAGATTCGGTCCAAGAATGCTGGATTTCCATTTCTTTATGCTTTGAACCAACAATGTCTTTTTTTAAAAAACAATTAACCTATTTTTCCTAATCAACCTGCTCAGAGATGTGAATACACACCCCTGGAGCAGGTACGATGTGAACCTGGGTCTCTCAGTGCAGGGGTAGGGACACTACCACTACACCACCAAAGTCTTTCACCTCATTTGTTGAGCACATTAACTTAATTACACAAGAGACTTTGACTTTTGCACTGTTATACCAGTATTTTATCAAACTCATGGAGACAAAGTGTGATATATAGTAAGGTCCCTTCCCTTTACAAATTTTTCAACTTTGTCTGTAGGTTTAGTATGACCAAATTATTACTCATCTGTTCAAAGTATACCTTACTTAAACTCAAAACTCTGTGTGGGTCACCTTGCAACCTCTCAAAACGATTATCAAAATAAATCATTTCATGGCGGCTGCCTGCAAGATGTTCCCTTACCATTAGGCTGACAACTAAATCTATTATCTATTTCATTGTTAGTTATAAAAAATGTATTTCCAGAAAATCGTTTTAATATATTCTAGATCTATGTTGTCTGCACTTTGAGGTCTTCTGCTGCTCACAGTCAGTGAATGTATAATATTTTACATCATCACCACTTTCTTTCAGAGGCCTGCTTCCCTAACTTCTTTCATTTCTGATGAAGGGCTTTTGCCCGAAACGTCGATTTTCCTGCTCCTCGGATGCTGCCTGACCTGCTGTGTTTTTCCAGCACCACTCTGATCTAATCCCTGACTTCTTTGTTCATTTATGCACAAAAGTATATGCTGCAACATATATATAAAAAACATATGCTGGGAAGACTAACATTTGGCTGGATGATTGGCAAGTTATTTTGGAAACCAGGAAAAGGACGACTAAAAAGATAAGGAAGAGGAAGAAATTACAATATGACAGAAAGCAAGCTGGAAAGAAAGAGAGACAACAGTAAAGACTTTTGCCATTTTGCAAAATGGAAAAGTATAGTGAAATAAATGTTGATTCCCTAGATAATGAGACTGATGTGTTCAGTAAAGAGGATAGCTTGCTCCTCTTCTCCAGTATCCTATTCACCAGGGCCTCGAGCACTCTGTCAGTAAAGCAACGTGACAACTTAGTCCTGATAAGCCTTTCTGGGGCAGTTTTTCCCACACTGCAACTTGTGAAAGGCAATTCCTGGCATGCAGCATTTAAACTGGTGCACAACTGGGCTGTAAAGATGGTGTTGGCAGTGTGGTTCCAGCAAGGTCCCAGGCAGTGTTCTGTGAGTGAACACATGACAGTACATGTGCCATAAAGACATGATGCATACACAATGAGGTGAGCAGCAGAGAACTGTGTGAAACAGTTTACTAAAAATCAGAATGAAACCCTCCATGAAATTCCCCCCAAATCATAGTTTACCAATTTTGGATAAAATTCAGCCCTGTGTCAGTTACAATGTTGCTGCAATTCTGTCTCTTATTCAGCTTACTAAATTTCTACAGATGCTATAACCTGGAATTTTTCGTTTGTTAACTAGTCTCCAGGTATCTGCAATATCTACTGCACCATATCCTTTAAAGTGAAGTCATCTATGCTATTTCATACCTACTGTACTTTTTCAACACTTACAATTCATTATACTTTTTGTCAATGCTATGTAGCATATTCCTGTCCAGCCAATATAATGAGGTAAATATGACTGAAATGCCACAAATTGTAACAGATTATAATTTGGTTTCCTTTTTAACCTCATCCTTAATATCAGATTATATTTAAATTCCTGGAAATCCAAACTCATAATGTTCATGTTGCCCTTGAGTTTCGATCACCACATTAACGAATAGTATAGTTACTCAACTGATGAAAGTGTAACATAGAGAAGGGGACTGATGGACAAGGAAATAGAGTGAAGTACAATAGAATAAAATTAGATATAGAATGAGAGATACAGAAAGGTGAAAATTATGAACTGAGAGAGAAAATTAACTGAATATAAAAATAAAAATAAAAATAAAATAACAAATTGAAGAGAGCTATGTTGGACAGGTTTTGAAAATGAGTTAAATGTGTGAGATGAACAAACATTTGGCACCACAGTGGTTCAGCAATTAACATTGCTGCCTCACAGCGTCAGGGACCTGGGCTCAATTCCACCCTTGGGCGATTGTCTGTGTGGAGTTTATACATTCTCCCTGTGTCTGCGTGGGTGTGGTCCAGTTTCCTTCCACAATCCAAAGATGTGCAGGTTAAGTGAATTGGCCATGCTAACTTACCCATAGTGTTCAGAGATGTGTAGGCTAGGTGCATGAGTCTGGGGCAAATATAGGGAAATGGGTCTGGCTGGGTTACTCTTCGGAGGTTCGGTGTGGACTTGTTGGGCTGAAGGGCCTATTTCCACACTGTAAGGAATCTATGAAATTCTTGACTTGTTGAAGTGGCCCTGTCCATGAGGATCTGGAAAGTGGAACTATTTCCATAGCAACAGAGGAGCTTCTAAAAGCTCTTTATCATTCTCTTTCAAATATCTTAGTAGATGCAAGATAGAACAGGAATGAGTGTATTGAGCAATTATTAGTCAATCTCTATTAGTTTATAACAGACTCTGAAATTATTCAACGAAATGTCAGTGATGGAGAGTTTGACAAAGCAAAGGTCCTAACTCACCCCTTTGCTTCAAAGCATACAATACACAGTACAAGATGATTCAAATTATTAATACACTGTATCCTCAAACAATTTCTAAAAGTAATCTATTGAATGTGGAGGAAACAGACCTGAGAAAGATGGAGACAGAATGGTGAAGTCATCACATAAAACGCAGATGAAATTCAACGTACAGAAGTCTGAAGTAATACACTTTCAATGAGTATTAAATGATATTAATTTGAAGGCAGTACAGAAATACAGAGGCTTGGAAACGTTGAGACAGAAATCTTTTACAGGCCAGAATAAATCAATAAGGTTGTTAAAGCTTTCCAACAAAAGTTTACATTCCAAAAGCTGGGATGTTATGGCAAATGTTCAATAATTCTTGGGTTAGATTGCAACCCGTGTCTTGGATAATAACGTTTGGAAAATATGCCAAGGTCTTGGAGAGATTTCATTTATCAGAATGCTAACAGAGAAGAGGGTCTCAGGAACTGGAGACTTTGAGATTGTTCTTCATGGAACAAAAGGTGGAATCTTGTGCCCTCCCTGAGGCCAAATACACTGCCAACTTCCCACCTCTACCCTGATTAGGTCTATAGTAGGAAGATTCAACATCGTTGTGGTTCTGTTCGCCAAGCTGGGAATTTATGTTGCAGACGTTTCGTCCCCTGTCTAGGTGACATCCTCAGTGCTTGGGAGCCTCCTGTGAAGCGCTTCTGTGATGTTTCCTCCGGCATTTGTAGTGGTTTGAATCTGCCGCTTCCGGTTGTCAGTTCCAGCTGTCTGCTGCAGTGGCCGGTATATTGGATCCAGGTCGATGTGCTTATTGATTGAATCTGTGGATGAATGCCATGCCTCTACGAATTCCCTGGCTGTTCTCTGTTTGGTTTGTCCTATAATAGAAGTGTTGTCTCAGTCGAATTCATGTTGCTTGTCATCTGCGTGTGTGGCTACTAAGGATAGCTGGTCGTGTCGTTTCGTGGCTAGTTGGTGTTCATGGATGCGGATCGTTAGCTGTCTTCCTGTTTGTCCTATGTAGTGTTTTGTGCAGTCCTTGCATGGGATTTTGTACACTACATTGGTTTTACTCATGCTGGGTATTGGGTCCTTTGTTCTGGTGAGTTGTCTGAGTGTGGCTGTTGGTTTGTGTGCTGTTATGAGTCCTAGTGGTCGCAGTAGTCTGGCTGTCAGTTTGGAAATGCTCTTGATGTATGGTAGTGTGGCTAGTCCTTTGGATTGCAGCATGTCCTCGTTCCGTTGTCTTTCCCTTCGGCATCTGTTGATAAAATTGCGCGGGCATCCGTTTTTGGCGAATACATTGTATAGTTGTTCTTCTTCCTCTTTTTGCAGTTCTGGTGTACTGCAGTGTGTTGTGGCCCTTTTGAATAGTGTCTTGATGCAACTTCTTTTGTGTGTGTACTACGAAAGCAACCACCCCAACACACACAAAATATCTACCTGAGACTCCACTTTCAAGGAACTATGAACCTGCACTCCAAGGTCTCTTTGTTCAGCAACATTCTCGAGGACCTTACTATTAAGTGCATAAGTCCTGCTAAGATTTGCTTTCCCATCTCACAGTTATCTGAATTAAACTCCATCTGCCACTTCCCAGCTCATTGGCCCAGCTGGTCAAGATCCTGGTGTAATCTGAGGTAACCTTCTTTGCTGTCCACCACACCTCCAATTTTGGTGTCATCTGCAAACTTGACACCAAAATTGGAGATTTAGAGAGAAAGTGAGGACTGCAGATGCTGGAGAGTCACAGTCTAAAAGTGCTTTTCCAGTGCTGTACGTTACAACCCTCTACATCTGAAGAGAGAAAACTGAGCTGGTGTTTTAGGACCAGGACCCTTCTTCAGAACTATTAGTCACTAGGAAATGGTGGTATCTACACTGAAGACAGAGAAAGGGGAAGGTGAAGGAGGGGTTGGGGGTGTACAGGAAGCAGTAAGTGAATAGACAGGGAAAGAGCCTAGAGAGTGAGGGAAACAGTTCGGTAAACAAAGGGGTGGATAATGGTAAGACAGGGAGGAAGAAAAAAGCCAAAATTGGAGACCCTAAATAGGTGAAAATGAGTTGGCTGGGCAATACTGAGGCATTGAGAAATTAGAATGACATTGGAATAACAGGATTGCTGACATCAAGTTAAAAAAGTCCAATATTCCAACTAGGTTTTAACAGCGTGTCAAGAATCTTCCTAATGTGTGGGAAAGGCAATTGGGGAGGCAATGGTCTAGTGGTCACTGGACTGTTCATCCAGGGACCTCAGTGATGTTCTGGGGACCTGGGTTCGAATCCAGCCACAGTAAATGGTGGAATTTGAACTCAATAAAAATCTGGAATTAAGAGTCTCGTGATGACCATGAAACGACTGTTCCTTGTCCTTTAGCAAAGGAAACTACCATTCTCACTTGGTCTGGCCTACACGTGACTCCAGACTCTCAGCAATGTGTTTGACTGTTAACTGCCCTCTGGGCAATTAGGGATGGGTAATAAATGCTGGTCTAGCCAGTCCTGACTCAAGAGAGCAGTTGAGGCCTGCAGTGTATCAGCCTGATCATGTCAAAAGGCAGTGCAGGCTTGAGAGGCTGAATGGCCTAATTTTCTTATCAGGTGCCACTGCTGTAGTTGGCAAGTTGGGAGGTCAATTTTAGAGTCAGTATGCCAAGATGCAGAAGGGACATTAATATAGGCGTGGGGCAGTGGTGATCTCAAACAGCTCAAGGATAAGTGGGGGAAGAAACTGGATGATGTGGCTTACTGTGGAGTGAGGGTGGGAGTACTAACATCACTGCACCCTGGGCTTTAACAGAGGAAGAATGCAACATGGTAGTTGCCAGGACTAAGTTGTCAGGCAGGGCTCAGGAGGCAATGGTGGGAGTTAAAGACTTGAATGAAAGAGCTGGGTGGGAATGTGTGAAAGCACAGAACTAATGCAGACAACAGTGCACGAAAGAAAGGCACATGAAGGTTTGAGGGATCAGCGAGATGAACGTGCTGATCCTGTAGGTCATGCTGTGAAGTGTAAGCTGTGTTTTCATCTGAATCACTAACGTGTGTGGTAAATGAAAAATGACTGCCAGAAAACTGGAACAGGCTACCTTCCAATCTCATACAAATCCTGAATACATAACCAAAAGGAAAACTCACTGCCACCATCTCGCAGCGAAATGTGAAATGTGTGGGTTAATCTTGTAAGTGATGTGAGGCCCTTGAAGTGGCAATAGCACAAAGCAGGTCCCTACACGGGACAGGTCACTAGTGCAAGTCAGTGGGACTGCAGCATCATGGAGGTGGGGTGCGTATACAATGAGGTGAACAAGAGGGAAACATGAGATAATTTTCAAGAGTTCATAGAGAGTTACCTTGCCGGAAATAGTCATTGGTGATACTTTTTGGTAAAATTTGGCCCCATGTATTTCTGGGCCCTGCCTAATTTTCTACCCTTGCAATTGTGGGTCCAGAAGTCCGTCTGAGACTACAAGTAAATTAAATCATTTAGCTTCTTTAGGAGTTGGTTGAGCGACAAGAATGCTGAGCATAACTCGAGAGTGTTGCATGGGCCTGCCAGCTGTTTACGTGGAATGAGCTGCTGTTGATGAAGAAAGGAGCCACTTGCTTTAGTGTAGACCTGTTTTCTCTCATGATGCAGGAATACCATTTCCTCAACAAACCAGAGTCTCAGGTAAGTAATAAAATGCAGCTTATTCCATGTTAGCAACTAGTCACAGATTGCGCTGATTTGACAGTTGATTAAAAATCACACAACACCAGGTTATAGTCCAAGAGGTATATTTGAAAGGACAAATTGAGGACTGCAGATTCTGGAGATCAGAGTCGAGAATGTGGTGCTGGAAAAGCACAGCCCGTCAGGCAGCATCCGAGAAGCAGGAGAATCAATGTTTTGGACATAAACCCTTCATCAGGTGGCTACCTGAAGAAGCAGTGCTCTGAAAGCTGGTACTTGCAAATAAACCTGTTGGACTATAACGTGGTGTTGTGTGATTTCTAACTTTGTCCACCCGAGTACAACACTAGCAGCTCCACTTTTTGACGGATAGTGTTACAGAGACTTTGAGGAGAACGTGCATGTTATTTCTCACTCCCTTGAGATCCCAAGCTTTCTGTCCAGAGCTCATATGTAAATATCCCAGTGGGTGGAAAATAAAGAAAGAAAGCTCACTTCTGTGCTCTTGATTTCATACCCAACTCGATCAATCATGAGTGCATAGCCATTAGCAAAGTTTTACCTTACTGAATCTGTATTAGATTCATTGGGGTAAGTATGGTTGAATTGTTTGTTCAAACGCTGGTGAGGGTTTTGACTTGCAATGGTAATATTTAGAATTACAAGCTAAACTAGGATTTTGCAGTCAATAATAAAGCACAGGCACACGCTGTGAACCTTGTAGAAAAGTGCCTAGAACAGCAGAGTGATGCCATTTTGAATGGGACATCATGTGACATTCAGGCATTCAGCAACAGCAATGCCATCAAGCAAAATTTCTTATTTTTTAATTCACTTTTGGGATGTGGGCATCAGTGGCTGACAAGTATTTATTGCCTGTTGCTAGTAGCCCCTTGAGAAGCTGGGGTGAGCTGCCTTCTTGAACTGCTGCAGTCCATGTGCTGCGAACTGACCCCAAATGCTCTTAGGGAGGGAATTCCAGGGTTTCAACCCAGCGAAGTCAGGAGGTAAGTTACGAGGGCAGGTTAGGATTCCTAACCTGCCCTCGTAGTCACTGTATTTAAATCACCAGTCAAATTCAAATAATAACCCAAAAGGTGGCATTATTGGGAGAATTCAGTGATGACAACACCGTTGAATGTCAAGGGATGGTGTTAGATTGCATCTTGTTGGCTATGGCCATTGTCTGGCATGCATATATGCAAATGTTGCCTGCTATTGATCAGCACAAACATGGATATTGTGCCAGTATGGACTGCTAAGGAGTTACAAATGGAGCTATACATTGCAGAGTCATCAGCAAAAATCCCCATTTCGGACCTTGCGATGGAAGGAAGATTATTGATGAAGCAGCTGACGATGGTTGGGCCAAGGACACTACCTTGAAGTACTCCTGCAGAGATATCCTGAAGCTGAGTTGATTGACCTCCAACAACCAGAACCATCTCCATATGGGGCAGGCTTGACTCCAACCAGCAGATAGTTTCCTCCTGATTGCTATTGACTCCAGTTTTGCCAGGATCCTTGATGCCACGTGGGGCCAAATGTGGATTTGGTGTCAAGAGCTGTCACTCTCACCTCACCTCAGGAATTCAGCTCTATTTCCATGTTTGAACCAAGACTGTAATAAGATCAGGAACCCAAACTGAGCATCACTGAGCACATTATTGCTGACAGGTACTGCTTTTTAGCACTGTTGATGACACCTTCCATCAGTTTCCTGATGATTAAGAGTGGATTGAGGGGGCGGTAATTGGCCAGGTTGGATTTAACTTGCTTTTTATGTACTAGACATACTTGGGCAATTTTCCACATTGTTGGGTAGATCCCAGTGTTGTAACCATACTGGAACAGCTTGACTGGTTCTTGAGCACATGGCTTCAGAGTATTGCCAGAATTTTGTCAGGTCCCATACCCAGTACTTCCAATCATTTCTTCATATCACGTGCAGTGAATCAAACTGGCTGATGACTGGCATTGGAATCCTGGGGACCACTGGAAGATCCACTTGGTACATCTGAATAAAGATTGCCATGAATACTTCAGCCTGATCATTTGCTCTGACGTGCTTGGCTCTCTCATCATTGAGGATGGGGATATTTGTGGAGCCTCCTCCTCCACTGTGTTGTTTAATCGTCCACCACCATTCACAACTGGATGTGACAACTGCATGAGCAGCAAGTGATAGAGAGAGCTAGACAATTCCATAATCACCAGATCAGATTTGTCTATCACTTGCTGCTCATGCTGTTTGCATGCAAGCAGTCTTGTTTGGTAACTGCCCCAGGTTGACACCTCATTTTGCACAGCTGCTCCTGGTATGCCATCCTGCACTCACCATGGAACCAGGGTTAACCCCCGGACTGAACAGTCACATTGAGGTATTCTCAAAGACACTAAATGCCTTCATTCAGAATTTTGGAAATTGATAGATAGTAAAATACAGTGTGGACATACAGCAACAGCAGACAAAAAGAACTGCAGATGATGGAAATCTGAAAGAGAAACAGAAATTGTGAGAGAAACTCAGCAGGCCTGCAGCTACTGTGGAGAGAAATAGAGTTTCTGGTGCCATGACCCTTCTGCAGAATCCCACATACATCTGGGATGAAGGTAGAAGCTAAAATATCTTAAACACACTTTCAAAAATGTGATAATGTGCCTTTTACTTTAAAATAAACCAGACATTTAGCATTCAACAACTATAAGAAATTCTTTAAAAAGTGACTAAGAACTTTGTACATGTGTACAATCTGGTGCAGGTGCATGCAACACGCGTAGAAATGGAAGCTCTTGTTAGCTCAATGCTTTCTAATTGTTTGCCTCAGTAGTGTATCCTCTGGAGAAGCATAGAATTGCTGACAGGAATTTCTGGATGTCAACATTTAAATGCTCATGCAGAGATGCTGGGGGTGGGGCGTCTGATTTTTATCTTAATGGAAGAGAATGAGTTTTGAGTGGGTGAAAATATGATCCCAGATGTCGCTATCAGTTGCACTGTCATTAATATTGCAAATCCTATGTTAATGTTTGCAATTACTTTGCACCTTGCATACCAAGATGTCTCAAAGTTTTATGCATGACATATCTTCTGAGGTGGGGTGACGGTTTAGAAATAAAGAATGCTTGGTGGAAAACTCTAATCACATCATTGTTTTCAGCCGAGGGCCCTGAGCACATTAGCACACCACTGATCTGTTCCAGGGAAATTACTGTAACAACATTTGGGACTAATCATATGCAATTTCTACTCTGGGCTGGTGGCAAAGAACACAATTCTGGATTAGTGGTGCTGGAAGAGCACAGCAGTTCAGGCAGCATCTATCCAAGGAGCAGCGAAATCAACGTTTCGGGCAAAAGCCCTTCATTGGGAATCCCGATGAAGGGCTTTCGCTGCTCCTTGGATACTGCCTGAACTGCTGTGCTCCTTCAGCACCACTAATCCAGAATCTGGTTTCCAGCATCTGCAGTCATTGTTTTTACCTGGCAAAGAACACAAGTTTCGGTAATTTCAACAACGGAATGAGCTTAGGTACCTTCAACAATCTTCCAGAGAGGGTAAACCAATAAGCAAATCTATTGATGACACAGCGTAAATTGAAGGAAACCATAAAGATGCAGTCAGAAATCATTGCTGAAGTAAATTAACGGGATCTTCCCTTGACTTCAAATTTGCTTTACATCTAATCTGGAAATATTGATACTGGGGTCCAGATTTTTACTACCAAGGTGGGTAGCTTAAGTCAGAACAATTCCTAACTCAGAGGCCTTTGTAATTTTCAGTCTGGGGAGACAGGAATACTATTGAATCAAGCCGGTTCAGTTATCTGTGACTCTATCCCTATTGTCTGAAAAGCTGACAAGCCCTCACCTTTCAAATTTTCTCACACCTAAGTCTACACCTTGTGCTCTCTCCATGCCAACACAACTGTACTTCCTCATATATCCCTCTTGCCCTCCACACGACATCCATATGATGTCCTTAGATTAGATTAGATTACTTACAGTGTGGAAACAGGCCCTTCGGCCCAACAAGTCCACACCGACCTGCCGAAGCGCAACCCACCCATACCCCTACATCTACCCCTTACCTAACACCACGGGCAATTTAGGATGGTCAATTCACCTGACCTGCACATCTTTGGACTGTGGGAGGAAACCGGAGCACCCGGAGGAAACCCACGCAGACACGGGGAGAATGTGCAAACTCCACACAGTCAGTCGCCTGAGGCGGGAATTGAACCCGGGTCTCTGGCGCTGTGAGGCAGCAGTGCTAACCACTGTGCCACCGTGCCACCTCCCCAGGCATTTATCCACCACGAGAAAACTTCAGGAGCCTTATGGAGATCAAAGAAGTAAGTAAGCCTCTAACTCTCAAATAGCACTCTCACTTATACACACAAAGAAAATCATTGAAAGATTTCAAATCCACTTGATTGAGTAAACAGTGATAAGATCAAATTTCTATTCAGTAACTCCATCAATACAGCTTATTTCATAACTGTTGTTAAAAACTGTCAAATAAAATGTGAACTCAGTCTGGCTGAAATAAATGTATTTTTGTTGCTTTTGAAACTCAGCTAAACATTCATAATAACCGCAGTTGTATTAATAGCTCTTGGGAAATAACAAACTCAAGTATAGATCAGATTCTCTTTTTGTTTCTATAAACGAGTAGCAATCAGCAGTTGGTTCAGTTTTTTTTTCCATAAACAGAGTTTATCTTCATAAGAATGTAACAGTCACACAGAAATTGAAATTCGGGATCTGCTTTTTTATATCTCAGCACTGATTTGAAAAGAAAATCTGAAATTCTTCAAAAGGGTCAGTGGACCTAAAACATTAACTCTGCTTTCTCTCTCTCCACAGATGCTGCCAGACCTGCTCAGTTTCTCCAGCAATTTCTGATTCTGTTTCAGGTTTCCAGCTTTGTTTACCAATTTCAAAAGGCCCCACTGAGGCCAGATTTTCAACATGTAGGTTTTATGACCCCCCCTGTTTTCCCAAACAGGAAAAATATGATCTGCAGCCAACAGTTATAAGACTTCCACTCAGAGTCAGCCTGACTTCACACATATCAGACCCTTGACATCAAGGTGTCCCTGTTGCCAGGAATTACTTTCATCTTTTGATGGATCAAATAATTCAATAAAAGTCATGTTGAAATATCTAAACATCCACTGCCAGTGATACCAATCATACTTTGAACCAGAAATACATTTTGCATTGATTCCTTGTTGATAGTATTGGGTCACTGTATTTTTGTTAACAGTAGGATATTAACTTGATTCAAAAACAGAAATTGATGGAAACACTCAGCAGGTCTGGCAGCATCTGTGGAGAGAAATCAGAGTTAATGTTTTCAGTCCGGTCCTGAAGGGTCACTGGATCTGAAACATTAACTTTGATTTCTGTCCACAGTTGCTGGGCATTTCTAGCAATTTCTGTTATTTATTTCTGATTTCCAGCATCCACAGTTTTTGCTGTTTTGATTAATTTGATTCACTAACCTACATGCTAGAAAGCACTTAAATACACCATGATGCTGTATTAATGCAAAACCTTATAGTATGGAAAATGTGACAAGAATGGACTGCAGTAATAATAGTTGAAAAATGTGCTGCCTGGCCTGCTGCGTTTTTCCAGCACCACATTTTCAACTCTGGTCTCCAGCATCTGCAGTCCTCACTTTCTCCTGCAGTAATAATAGTCAACTTTTCATTAATTTTGGTGGATAATAATTAAAAGTAAAAGAAGTGGACACGGCTGACAATAAATTGGTTAAATCATTAAGTCCTGAGGTTGTGGATCAGTTGGTATGCAATATTGTTGCATTATTCAAAAAGAGTTAGGAACAATAATATTTTGTGTGTGTGCATCTTTAGGCTGAGTCTAAGTGTTGGTTGTGTTGTGATTTTGGAGGGTTTTTCACTGCAAGGCCAAGCAGGATTTCTTATTGTATCTTACCAAACCCATTGCACTGATTAGATCCCATGCCCCCTACTGGTTCTTCCAAAATCAACAGCACACCCTCAGTCACTCCATCATCTGCTCCAGCAGGCAGGGAGGTGACAGTGACAATCCTTGACATCAAGGTTGCATGAGATATCAAGGAGCCCTGGCAAAACTGGAATCAATTGGTGTCAGGGAACAAACTCCCTTCTGGTTGGAGTCATACCTGACACACAGGAAGATGGTTGTGGTTATTGTAGGTCAGTCATCTCAGCTCCAGGACATCTCTGCAGGAGTTCCTCAGGGTAGTGTCTTAGGCCCAACCATCTTCAGCTGCTTCATCAATGACCTTCCCTTTGTCATAAGGTCAGAATTGGGGATGTTTGCTGATGATTGCACAATTATGTTAATAATACCCTATTATTAACATAAATTAACATTCACGACTCATGTACAAATACAACAAATTCTAGACAACATCCAGAACGTGCAAACGACAGACTCTGACCATCAACAGTAAGAGACAATCTGATCCTGCCCCTTGATATTTAATGTATTTACCATCTTTGAATTCCCCATTATCAGTTCCGTACATATTGGGAGGGATCTAATATTTACTCCCTTCCCCTTCCTCTGCCCTATCTTCTGCATAAAATCCAACATTTCCGAGCTGCCATCAGTTCTGAGGAAGGGTTACTGGACCAGAAACGTTAACTCTGATTTCTCTCTACAGATGTTGTCAAACCTGCTGAGTTTTCTCAGTAACTTCTGCTGTTGTCGTTAATACTTAATGTGTGGCTACACCAGGAATGCAGTCCATTTTTTGAACATGCTGTAGCGATTACTGTTGACCATAACAGTGACTGAACATTTAAAATGTTTAAAACTGCATTCCCTTATGCACTCTTTTAATTAAGGCATGATTAATTTTAACTTAAATGCAGTAAATGATTCTGCTTCAAACCTAGTGTGTACTCATTCAGCAGTAATTTCCAGCTGTAAATTTTGAGGCAACGCCACTGAGTTATTTAAATCATGAATAGACTAATTTACATAGAGTTACATTGTGCTCATGTAACACAATATAGCCAGTTAATTACTTGATCTCCTACCAACTATTCTAATCGAGACAGAAACACAGGCAATTTGAGTATAGCAAGCTCCCACAGACAACAATTAGATAATGAAACAAGAAATGCTGGAGATCACAGTGGGTCAGGTAACATCCATGGAGAGACAGCAAGCTCACGTTTCAACTCTCGATGACTCTCCACGGACGCTGCCTGACCTACTGTGATCTCCAGTACAGATTCCAGCATCTGTAGTAATTTACTCCAACAAGTCGATAATGTTGGCTGAGAGATAAACATTAACCAGGACAATGGCAGAGCTCCTTATTCTTTTAAATGGTGCAACAGGATCTTATACAGTCAGCTGAGAGGACAGAATTGGTCAACATCATCCAAAACACTTGTGTCCTCTCTTAGATTAAATACTAATGAGATAATATATACAAATCCTAGATGCAGGCACCTTAACCTTGAAAAATATTTCAATATCTGAACAAAATATGGAACATTTTGAAGGAAGCATTTCATTAAAAACAAAACACATATATTTTGCCCAAAAATTCATTGTGATAAATTTATTTTCTCTACTTTCATTATTAAAGTAAGAATCTGTATACCTAATTATCCTGAAACATATCACTTTTAAGTTAATAAAAGTTCAGGTTAGATGCTTGAAGTGCATTTTAAGTGTGGAGGATTGTATTGTAAATATTATGAGATTAATGATTTCCTAAACATCAAATCTAATTCCTAAAATCCTGTATTTTTGTTATTTAAGAATTAGGAAATAGTTTGACCAAAAGACCATAAGACATAGAGTCATAGAGATGTAGAGCATGGAAACAGACCCTTCGGTCCAACCCGTCCATGCCAACCAGATATCCCAACCCAATCTAGTCCCACCTGCCAGCACCCAGCCCATATCCCTCTAAACCTTTCCTATTCATATACCCATCCAAATGCCTCTTAAATGTTGCAATTGTACCAGCCTCCACCACTTCCTCTGGTAGCTCTTTCCATACACGTACCACCCTCTGTGTGAAACTGTTGCCCTTATGTCTCTTTTAAATCTTTCCCCTCTTACCCTAAACCTATGCCCTCTAGTTCTGGACACCCCCACCCCAGGGAAAAGACTTTGTCTATTTATCCTATCCATGCCCCTCATAATTTTGTAAACTTCTATAAGGTCACCCCTCAGCCTCTGACGCTCCAGGGAAAACAAACCCATCCTGTTAAGCCTCTCCTTATAGCTCAAATCCTCCAACCCTGGCAACATCCTTGTAAATCTTTTCTGAACCATTTCAAGTTTCACAACATATTTCCAATAGGAAGAAGACCAGAATAGCATGCAATATTCCAACAGTGGCCTAACCAATGTCCTGTACAGCCGCAACATGACCTCCCAACTCCTGTACTCAATACTCTGACCAATAAAGGAAAGCATACCAAATGCCTTCTTCACTATCCTATCTACCTGTGACTCCACTTTCAAGAAGCTATGAACCTGCACTGCAAGGTCTCTTTGTTCAGCAACACTCCATAGGACCTTACCATTAAGTGTATAAGTCCTGCTAAGATTTGCTTTCCCAAAACGCAGCACCACGCATTTATCTGAATTAAACTCCATCTGCCACTTCTCAGCCCATTGGCCCATCTGATCAAGATCTCGTTGTAACCTGAGGTAACCTTCTTTGCTGTCCACCACACCTCCAATTTTGGTGTCATCTGCAAACTTACTAACTGTACCTCTTATGCTCGCATCCAAATCACTTATATAAATGACAAAACAAGATTAGACCATTTGGCCCATCGAATCTGCTCTGCCACTTGACCATCACTGATATATTATCAACCCGATTCTCCTGCCTTTTCCCTATAATCTCCTTACTAAACAAAACCTTATCCACCTCCATCTTAAATACACTCAATGACTTGGCCTCTGCAGCCTTCTGCAGCAATGACTTGGCACCAATTAGCACCCTGAGGCTGAAGAAATTCCTCCTCATCTCATCCCCTCATGGAGGCTGTGCCCTCGGGCCCTAGTTTCCCCTACTAGTGGAAACATCTCTTTGTCCACTCTATCCAGGCATCCCAGTATTTTGGAAGCTTCAATCAGATCCCACCTCATCCCTCTAAACTCCATCAAATGGAAGATAAAAATGTGGAGGCAGTGATGACCCTATCTTTTGCCTTCTCCTGAAACACATACTTTAAATACACTAGCCATGATGCTCTTATATTTGTCTTCCATCATTATCAGTCTCATGAGCGACATAAAAATATTGTCTTCTTCGTTAGTTGAGGTTGACGAATCCACCTGAAAATTTGTCAGTTATGGCACATGACTGCCTAAATCCTTGATGTTGACCATGTGGCAAATAATTAATATTGCCCCATATGTTGGCAGACTTACAAGAAAAATTAATTTGTTAAGTTGCAACATAATTAACTTCACAACCCAGTTAAATGCACAAATTCTGTAGCTACTAACACCTGACTGAAATCCAATGAATAATGCAGACTGTAGACAGAGTTGCATTTAACAAATGACTTGATTCAAATTTTGAGTTTCAAGTTATAAATCTGACCAATGTTTTTCTAAAAATACAAAATTTACCATCAGAAAAGACTGCCAATGGGATTGAATGTACTTTGTTGAGAATTAACTGCATTCACCTTAATATAAACTATGACGCCAATAATTTATCACTGACCTGTCTATTGGCCTTTTATTTGAAGGTTGCAATCACATCTCAATTCATCAGAAACTACCAAATCCAGAAGGAGAAGGGATTGTGAACTCAGAGATGACGTTTCTTGGAACTAGTCTGTCTTCATTTTCCTTGATATGGAGATGCCGGTGTTGGATAAAGTTAAAAATCACACAATATCAGGTTATAGTCAAACAGGGTTATTTGGAATTACAAGCTTCTGGAGCACTGCTCCTTCATCAGGTAGTCACGAACTACCTGACGAAGGAGCAGTGCTCCAAAAGCTTGTATTTCCAAATCAATCTGTCAGACTATAACCTTACGTTGTGATTTTCAACTTGATTTTCCTTGCAGCTTTTTAATTTCTCTCTGAAGAAAGATCTGTCATTCTCATGCCTGTGGATGGCATCTGACAGCTCTTCTTAGTCCTCTTGACCTGAAAACTGACCTGAAAGCTGTCACCTCCCATTTCATCTTCCTCACTGTTCAGTGAGGGAATTCATGGAGTTTTAAATCATTTTCAAGATATAATTCAAAACATTGTCTATCAGAATGGTGATGTGTGCTTCATTAAGTTTAGACTTATACATCCAGCAAAATGTTCCTCTGCTTAATGTGCCATTTTCTTGCATTTGCAAAGCATTTTGTTTCTAACATGCATTTAAATGAACTGATATATTTTGCTTGCAAGTGAATCCATTGCCTGCAACAAGTTGTGCTAAACAAATTTGTTCAAAGTCAAAGTGAAAAGTAACAGTTGATCCATTAAAACCAAAGCAATAGTACTTTGTTTTGCTTGTGCATTAAGATTTTTATTGATACCATTTGTTAAAAATAATCACAATCCACCAATTCCCCAATTCCAATAATCAGGGCAACTGCAACATTACCAATGAAGTAATTCAAACCTGCCTAAACTTGCTTAGTGTTGTGTAGGTTTGCCCACTTTTTATGTTAAAAAAAAGTTGGAAATTTCACAATCTAGCCTAATATCAGTCGTGAAAAACATCTTTACCCAAGTGTAAAGTTATTTTTCACAGTAGGTACATAGGAAAAGAAAAAAAGATGACAAAAAAACCTGCATTTAAATAGCACTTTTCATGACCTCAGTGAGTCCCAAATCACCTTTAATGAAAATGAAGTACTTCCCACCCTATCTCCTGTAAAAATGCCATCCCGTATTTCTAATTCCTCCACCTCCGCTGTATCTGTGTCTGCTCCCAGGAGGACCAGTTCCACTACAGAACACATAGGATGGCCTCCTTCTTTAGAGACCACAATTTCCCTTCCCATGTGGTTGAAGATGCCCTCCAACATATCTCATCCCCACCCTGCACCTCTGCCCTCAAACCTCACCCCTCCAAGCTTAATAAGAACAGAACCTCCCTGGTCCTCACCTTCCACCCTACCAACCTTCGCATTAACCGCATCATCCGCCGACATTTCCGCCACCTCTAAATGGACCCCTCCCCACCCCTTTCCACCTTCCGCAAAAACCATTCCCTCCGTGACTACCTGGTCAGGTCCACGCCTCCCAACAACCTGCCCTCCCGTCCTGGCACCCTCCCCTGCCACTGCAGGAATTGCAAAACCTGCGCCCACACCTCCCCCCTCACCTCCATCCAAGACCCCAAAAGAGCCTTCCATATCCATCAAAGTTTCACCTGCACTTCCACACGTCATTCACTGTATCCATAGCTCCCGATGCAGTCTCCTCTACACTGGGGAGACTGGATGCCTTCTCGCAGAGCACTTCAGGGAATATCTCTGGAACACCCGCACCAATCAACCCCACTGCCCCATGGCCCAACATATCATTCCACCTCCCCCACCCCGCCCACACCCCCCCATCTCCCCCACGCCACTCCCCCACTCTGCTGAGGACATGCAGGTCCTGGGCCTCCACCGCCACTCCCTCACCATCCAAAGCCTGGGAGGAAGAACACCTCATCTTCTGCCTTGGAACACTTCAACCCCAGGGCGTCAATGTGGATTTCACCAGTTTCCTCATTTCCCCTCCCCTCCCCTCCCCCCCACCTTACTCCAGTTCCAACCTTCCAGCTCAGTACCATCCCCATGACCTGTCCTACCTGCCAATCTTCCTTCCCACCTATCCAATCCACCCTCCTTTCTGACCTATCACCTTCATCCCGACCCCCATCCACCTATTGTACTCTTGGCTACCTTCTCCCCAGCCCCATCTCCATCCCCTCCCGTTTATCGCTCCACCCTGGAGGCTCTCTGCCTTCAATCCTGACGAAGAGTTTTTGCCCGAAATGTCGACTTTCCTGCTCCTCGGATGCTGCCTGACCTGCTGTGCTTTTCCAGTACCACTCTAATCTAGATTACTTTTGAAGTGTAGACACTGTTGCAATGTTGGAAATGTGACAGTAAACTCGGCAATGTGATCATCATTGGACAATCTGCTAGGCGATGTTGATTAGTTGATCATCATTGCCCAGAAAACCTTGGATAGCTCCACTGGTCTTTGAAACAAGGCCATGGGATATTTTCCATTCATTCAAGCAGCTAAATATGGTTTGGTTTAAGAGCTCATCCAAAGGACAATGCAGCATTCCCTCTATATTGCAATGGAGCATCAGCCTCAAATTTGTGCTCAAGCCTAGGACCTGGACTTTAATCTGAACCCTATGATGCAGAGGCTACAACGACCATCTCGAACATGGTTTAGTTTCAATTTGAAAACAAAACTTTGGCTTAGATATTGGTGGAAAAATGATCTGTAAGTTGATAACATTACAATAATGTGGTTATATTTGAACACAATTTGAACGCACATAAATAATTTGATACAAACATATTCACAGTTCACTATTAAGTGTAGCAAGAGGCTGAATATCTTTCAGTACTTTTTGCCTCAATGTTTTCAGCTTTTTGCTTACGGAGTGCATACAGTAAGAGTTATGTTTAAGACTACTGCAAAGAAAAAGCTAAAAGTTATTTAGATTTAAGTCAATACAGCAGGAGCCCATTCCCCAAGTGGTATCATCTGCAGCACCTGCAAATTCCTCAATGTTCTGGCAGGCTGGATGACCACATGTGGAGGACATGTGGCCAGTTCAAACAACTCGAGCAATGAGCATTAGAATTGGAGCAATGGCTGGAAGCACAGAGATACATCACTGTTATGAAGATGTGGGTATACCTTTAAGAGAGTTAAAAGCAGCAGAACTACCAGACATACCACCAAGTGTACTCAAAAATGGTAACAATGTAACATTGAGTCAAACCATTCAATTAGTTCATTGTTTGGAGACAAAAAACAAATTTGAATTTGGCCAATCAGTTTAAATTATACCCGAAACATATCAAACTCCAGTCAAGATTGAATTGAGTATACTGACAATCTTAAAAGCCAATGACACAATTCAATGCTCTGGAGTATAATATTGGGGAAAACTGAACAGTTGAGAGGAGAACTGCCACCACCGAGCATGTAAACAGAATGCTTGAAAATAGCTCTCTCTTACAAGTACCTTTTTGATCAGTAACCTGTGACACAGAAATTCCTAACAAGGAGAAAGGAAGATCCAAAGACAAAGACCTACAGCTGCCTAGTTTTGAGAGAACAAGTGTTGTTTTATAAATTTTAATTGGAGTTTTATCGGACGAGTATTATAAAAGGGAAGATAACAGATAGGTTAGAGAAAGAAATTGTAAATAGTGGTTAGTTAATTATTCTCTGTTATACTTTAAAAAATAAAGTTGTTAATTTTTACTTTAAATAGTTCTTGGCCACATGAATTTTTACAAATTACTGCATGGGATAAATCTTTTGTGTTGCTGGTTTTAAATTAAGCAAGAAGGCTTACCCCATGTTGTAACATCACGGAGGCTGAAGGATAGCACAATTCCTAAAGTGGGCAAGCCACAAAGCTGCAGGCAGAGTGGGAATGGGAGAGCAACAGGCAGAGGGAAGGTGCGAAGCAGGCATAGAACATAGAACATTACAGTGCGGTACAGACCCTACAGCCCTCGATGTTGCGTTGACCTGTGGAATCAATCTGAAGCCCTCTACCGACACTATTCCATTTTCAGCCATATGTTTATCCAATGACCACTTAAATGCCCTGAAAGTTGGCGAGTCCACTACTGTTGCAGGCAGTGCATTCCACACTCCTAATACTGAGTAAAGAAACTACCTCTGACCTCTGGCGTATATCTATCATCCTTCAATTTAAAGCTATATCTCCTTGTGCAAGCCATCATCATCTGAGGAAAAAGGCTCTCACTGTCCATTCTAAGTAACTGTCGCAATTAAGTCACCTCTCAACCTTCTCTCTAAAGAAAACAGCCTCAAGTCCCTCAACCTTTCTTCATAAGATCTTTCCACCATACCAAGCAACAGCCCAGTAAATATCCTCCACTTGGAATATTGTGCCCAGTTCTGGTCACCCTACTATAGGAAAGATACAGAGGCTTTGGAGAGGGTGCAAAGAAGGTTTACCAGGAAGCTGCCTGGACTGGAAGGCTTGCCTTATGAAGAGAGGTTAAATAAGCTTGGACTTTCCTATCTGGAGAGAAGGAGGAAGAGAGGAGACCTGATCGAGGTCTACAAAGTGGAATAGATAGAGTCAATAGCCAGAGACTTTTCCCCAGGGCAGGACTGGTATGAGAAGTTATAGTTTGAAGATATTAGGAGGAAGGTATAAAGGAGACGTCAGAGGTAGGTTCTTTATGCAGAGAGTTTTTTTTAGATTATTTACAATGTGGAAACAGGCCCTTCGGCCCAACAAGTCCACACCGACCCGCCGAAGCGTAACCCACCCATTCCCCTACATTTACCCCTTTTTTTTTAAACTAACACTACGGGCAATTTAGCACAGCCAATTCACCTGACCTGCACATTTTTTGGATTGTGGGAGGAAACTGGAGCACCCGGAGGAAACCCACGCAGACACGGGGAGAATGTGCAAACTCCACACAGTCAGTTGCCTGAGTCGGGAATTGAACCCGGGTCTCTGGCGCTGTGAGGCAGCAGTGCTAACCACCGTGCCGCCGAGTTGTGAATGCCTGGAATGCGTTGCCAGTTGTGATGGAAACAGAGTCATTGGGGACATTTTAGCGACTGCTGGACATGCATATGGACAGCAGTGAGTTAAGGGGTGCGGAGGTTAAGTTACTATATTTTACGTTACGATTAAGTCTCATCACAACATCGTGGGCCAAAGGGGTTGTGCTGTGCTGTACTTTTCTATGTTCTATGTCCTATGTAACCCTTTCCAAAGCTTTCACATCCTTCCTATAATGCAATGACCAAAACTGTGTGCAATACTCCAAGTGCAACCGCACCATAATTTTGTACAGCTGCAGCATGGCCTCATGACTCTGAAACTCAATCCCTCTACCAATAACAGCTACCACACTGTATGTCTTCTTCACAACCCCATCAACCTCGGTGGCAGCTTTCAGGAATCTATGTGACACTGAGATCTCTCTACTCATCTACACTACCAAGAATCTTACCATTAGCCCAGGACTTTCTATTCCTGTTGCTCCTTCCAAAGTGAATCACTTCACACTTTTCCACATTAAACTCCATTTGCCATTTCTCAGCCCAGTTCTACAGCTTATCTATGTCCCTCTGAAACCTACAACATCCTTCGACACTATCCACAACTCCACTGACCTTAGTGTCATCCACAAATTTACTAACCCATCCTTCTCCTGTCCTCATCCAGGTCATTTATAAAAATGACAAACAGTAGTGGCCCCAAAACAGATCCTTACGGTACACCATTAGTAACTGAACTCCAGGATGTACATTTCCCATCCATCACCATCTTCTTTCAGCTAGCCAATTTCTAATCCAAACCGCCAAATCACTCTCAATCCCATGCCTCTCCCGTGTATTTTCTGCAATAGCCTACCCTGGGGAACTTTATCAAACGCCTTTCTGAAATCCATATACAAAACATCAACCACTTTACCCTCATCCATCTGTTTGGTCACCATCTCAAAGAGCTCAATAAGGTTTGAGAGGCATGACTTTCCCTTCACAAAACCATGTTGACAATCCCTAATCGACTTATTCCTCTCTAGACAATTATAAATCTTATTGCTTATAACTTTTTCTAACACTTTACCCACAACTGAAGTAAGGCTCACAGGTCTATAATTACCAGGTTGCCTCTACTCCCCTTCTTGAACAAGGGGACATTTGCTATCCTCCAGTCTTCTGGCACTATTCATGTAGAAAATGACAATGCAAAAATCAAACTCAAAGGCTTGGAAATCTCCTCTCTGGCTTCCCAGAGAATCCTAGGATAAATCCTATCCAGCTTAGGGAACTTAACTATCTTCACACATTCCAGAATTTCTAACACCTCCTCCTCAATCCCGTCCAATCTAGTAGCCTGTATCTTAGTATTCCCCTCTACATCATTGTCTTTTTCCAGTGTGAATACTGATGAAAAATATTAATTTTGTGCTTCCTCTATGTCCTCGCACTCCACGCATAGCTTCCCAGTACTATCCTTGATTGGCCCTAATAATTCTCTAGTCATTCTTTTATTCCTGATATACCTGTTTTCCTTGATCCTATCTGCCAATGACTTCTCATGTCCCTTCCTGACTTTTCTTGGTTCTCTCTTTCGGTGTTTTCTGGCTAACTTACAACTCTCAAGTGTCCTAACTGAGCTATCACATCACATTCTAACATAAGCCTTCTTCTTCCTCGAGACAAGAGATTCAACTCCCTTATTAAACCACGGCTCCCACACTCAACCACTTCCTCCCTGCCTGATAGGTAAATAATTATCAAGGACATGTATTAGCTGTTCCTTGAATAAGCTCCACATTTCAATTGTGCCCATCCCCTGCAGTTTCCTTCTCAATCCTATGCATCCTAAATCTTGCTTAATTGCATCATAATTGCCTTTCCCCCCCATCAATAACTCTTACCCTGCGGTATATACCCATCGCTTTTCATCATCAAAGTAAACATAACTGAATTGTGGTCACAATCACCAAAGTGCTAACCTATCTCCAAATCTAACATCTGGCCAGGTACATTAGCCAGCACCAAATCAATGTGGCCTCACCCCTTATTGGCCTGCCCACATACTGTGCTAGGAAACACACATTGGACAAAAACTGACCCACCTAAAGTACTCGAACTACAGTATTTCCAGTCAATATTTGGAAAGTTAAAGTCCCCCATAACACCTACCCAGTTACTCTCACTCCTATCCAGAATTATCTGTTATCCTTTCCTCTACATTTCTGGAACTCTTTGGAGGCCGATAGAAAACTCCCAACAGGGTGACCTCTCCTTTCCTATTTCTAACCTCAGCTCATACTACCTCAGTAGACAAGTCCTCAAATGTCCTTTCTGCCAACGTAATACTGTCTTTGTCTAATAATGCCACACACACCCTCTTTTACCATCTTCTCTTTTTTTTACTTAAACATCTAAATCCCGGAACCTGCAACAACCATTCCTGTCCCTGCCTATCCATGTCTCAGAGATGGTCACAACATCGAAATCCCAGGTACCAACCTACACTGCACGTTCACGCACCTTATTCCGGATGCTCCTGGCATTGAAGTAGACGCACTTCAAACCACCTTCCTGCCTACTGGTGAACTCTTGCAACCTTGAAACCTCATTTCTGACGTCACTACTCTCAACCGCCTGGATATCAGAACTACAGTTTAAGTTCCCATTCCCCTGCTGAATTAGTTTAAACCCTCCCGAAGAACATTAGCAAATTCCCCCCCCCACCCCCGCCCCAGGATATTGGTACCCCTCTTGTTTGTTGAGGCCCCACCTACCCCAGAATAAGCTGCAATTGTCCAGGAATCCAAAACCCTCTCTCCTGCACCATCCCTGCAGCCTGTAGGGAGATAGCAAAGTCCCAGTGGTCATGTTGGCCTTAAAAATGATGTCTTCAAACCACATGATGAAATGTTAATAGCTGAGGGTTAATTGGACATGACAATGAGCAATTGAAACAAACTGGAAATGTACACGGAAATCAGCCTAGTGTCAAAAAGAAGGCCTGTTTTGGCTGGGAAGGAATTGCATTACTTTGATAGTCTGTGAGAACCATTCCTTTAGACAGTTAACACGCAGTCACCTGGGAGAAAGTGAGGACTGCAGATGCTGGAGATCAGAGACAAGGAGTGTGGTGCTGGAAAAGCAAGCAGGTCAGGCAGCCACCGAGGAGCAGAATAGATGTTTCAGCGTAAGCCCTTCATCAGAAATGTCCCCCTTAGTCCAGGAGCTCCCCACCTACATTCAGGACACCACTCACACCCTTCACCTCCTCCAAGATTTTCACTTCCCTGGCCCCCAATGCCTCATCTTCCCCATGGACATCCATCACTGTACACATCAATCCACCACAACAAAGGCCTCCAAAGCCCCCCATTTCTTCCTTTCACACCGTCCCAACCAATACCCTTCCACTGACAGCCTCATCCGCCTGGCTGAACTGGTCCTCACCCTTAACTTCTCCATCCAATTCTCTCACTTTCTCCAAACCAAAGGGGTAGACATAGGCACCCACATGGGCACCAGCTATGCCCGCCTCTTTGTCGGGTGCGTAGAACAATCCATCTACCGCAGCAACACTGGCACCACAACTCACCTGTTCCTCCGCGACTTTAATGACTGCATTGGCACTACCTCTTGCTCCCATGAAGAGGCTGAACAGTTCATCAACCTCACTAACACCTTTCACCCCACACTCAAGTTTGCCTGGACCAGCTTGGACCAGTTCCTTTGTGGAGCTCTCCATCTCGGCGACCGACTAACCACGGACATCTACTACAAATCCACTGACTCCGACAGCTACCTGCACGACACCTCCTCCCACCCACCTCCTGTAAAAGAACCATCCCTTATTCCCAATTCCTCCGCCTCCTCTGCATCTGTTCCCAGGATGACCAATTCCACCTTAGAAAATCCCAGATGACCTTGTTCTTTCAAGATCACAATTTCCCTTCCCATGTGGTTGGTGATACCCTCCAGCGCATCTCCTCCACTTCCTGCATCCCAACCCTTGAACCCCACCTCTCCAATCACAAGGACAGAAACCCCTGGACCTCACCTTCCACCCCATCAACCTCAGTATACATCGCATCATCTTCTGCCACTTCCAGTACCTACAAACGGACCCCACCACCAGAGATATAATTCCCTCTCCAGCCCTATCAGTGTTCCAGACAGACCATTCTCTCCTCGATCCCTTGTCAGGTCCACACCCCCACCAGCCCTCACTCCACTCCTGCCACAGCAGGAAGTGCAAAATCTGCACCCACACCACTCCCCTCACCTCCATCCAGGACTCCAAAGGATTCGTTCACATCCCAACAGAAATGTACTTGTACCGCCACCAATGTCATCTACTGTATCTATTGCACCCGATGTGGTCTCCTCTACATCGGGGAGACAGGACGCTACTGGCGGATTGTTTCAGAGAACATCTCTGGGACACCCGCACCAACTAATCCCACCACCCTGTGGCTAAACACTGCAACTACCCTTCTCACTCCACCAAGGACATGCAGGTCCTGGGCCTCCTCCACAGCCAAACTCCTACCTGACGCCTGGAGAAAGAATGCCTCATATTCTGCCTTAGGACCTTGCAACCACACGGGAATAATGCGGGTTTCAACAACTTCCTCATTTCCCCTCCCCCCACATTATCCTAGTCCCAAGCTTCCAACTTGGCACCACCTTCATGACCTGTCCATGACCTTTCCCGTCTATCTGCTCCACCCTCCTCTCCAACCTATCATTTTCTTCCTCACCTTCATCAAAATTGCTGATGGACTTATGCCCAAAACATCGATTCTCCTGCTCCTCGGATTCTGCCTGACCTGCTGTGCCTTTCCAGCACTGCAGGGGGGTACGGTGGCTCAGTGGTTAGCACTGCTGCTTCACAACACCAGGGACCC
Source organism: Chiloscyllium punctatum (assembly GCF_047496795.1). Classification (NCBI taxonomy): domain Eukaryota; kingdom Metazoa; phylum Chordata; class Chondrichthyes; order Orectolobiformes; family Hemiscylliidae; genus Chiloscyllium; species Chiloscyllium punctatum. The sequence continues at coordinate 154,240,419 of NC_092741.1, forward strand.
ACGCTCGATTGCAGCCTCCAGCGATTGTCTGTGTGGAGTTTGCACATTCTCCCTGTGTCTGCGTGGGTTTCCTCTGGGTGTTCCGATTTCCTCCCACAGTCCAAAAATGTGCAGATTAGGTGAATTGGCCGTGCTAAATTGCCCATAGTGCTAGGTAAATCATTCAGAGGGAAATGGGTTGGGTGGGTTACTGTTCGGAGGGTCAGTGTGGACTGGTTGGGCCGAAGGGCCTGTTTCCACGCTGTAGGGAATCGAATCTAATCTCACTGCATTCTCAACATGCAGTCACCTGGAGATGTTTTCAATGTGTTTTCTGCACAATGGAATTCTGGGAAAATTACTGAAAGTACTACAAAACACTGGTAGAGCACAGAGATAGAATAGTATTGATATAAAGGACTTTGCGCAATAGACAAGATGCTTCCAGTCAGACCAGGGTCATCAGATTGTGGACATGGAACAGTACCATTGGACTGCGGTTAATGAGGTTGGGGACATGGAATCTGAGATAGAGCTCCAAGTGCCAGCAACCCAAAATCCCCAGTGGGAAGACAAGGAAGTGAGTCTCATTTGTCTGCATATCTATGGAATAGTTTAAGCTAGAGTGGCTCAGTAGTTTGAATATAAAGTAGTTTAGATTAATAGATCTGCTCGGTAATGGCACAGTGGTTAGCACTGCTGCCTCACAGCACCAGAGACCCAGGTTCAAGTCCCGCCTCAGGCAACTGACTGTGTGGAGTTTGCATGTTCTCCCCGTGTCTGCGTGGGTTTCCTCCCACAGTCCAAAGATGTGCAGGTCAGGTGAATTGGCCATGCTAAATTGCCCGTAGTGGTAGATGTAGGGGAATGGGTCTGGGTGTGTTGCTCTTTGGACGGTCAGTGTGGACTTGTTGGGCCGAAGGGCCTGTTTCTACGCTGTGAGTAATCTAATGTAGTTTGCATATACATTAAGTAGATTAAGTTAATTAAATTAGGTATGTATTCAAGTGCATGTGGCTACTTGGAATTATTTAGTTTTAAAGAGCCAGTGAGGTACCTTCAGCCTAACAAGAGTGTCCCACTTGTTAACTATTTCACTCCCATACTGCTGGGAGTATGTTACAGGCCTCCAAACATAGTGGGCAATAGAGACGTTGTGTAGACAATCACGGAGGTGTGTGAGAATAACAATAATATCTATGAGGGGCAAGATGGGTGGGTAAGGTTCCCCTTGGCTGAAGGGTCAATAATGAGGGGGCATTATTTTAAAGTGAAGGGATTGACTTTTAGAGGGAAATAAAGGAAAGTATTTTCCCCCCCCAAATGGAGGGTGGAGGAGGTCTGGAATTCACTGCCTGAGAGGGTCGTAGAAGCAGGAAACCTCATAACCTTTAACTTGTACATGGATAAGCTCTTGAAATGTCATAACATTTCAGGTTGTGGGTCATGCACCAGAAAAAGGACTAGTGTCGATAGGTTGGTGCAGACTTGATGGACATTTTCTGTGCTGCATGACTTTAATTCAAAGATGTGAAAGTGTTTCTTTTTCCAAAATGTCAGAATATAAAATCAAATGTCTGTGATCGTCCATCCACATTGCATAAATTATATAAATAAATGTGAGATAACTCTTTCTAAAGATGAATGAAATCCCACTTACTGAAAAGCAAATATAATGATGTATCAACCACTTACAAAACATAATATACTGTAATCATTTTATCAGATAACAAAATAAATTGTAAAGGTACAAAGATTAAATATTCCTTTCTAAAGATAATTTGTAGATTAAAATATCCCTACTTTTTAAAAACCCAACATAAAATCACCGTTTTAAAAGTTGGGGTGAACTGTAGCTTCATTCAGTTGAGAAGGAGCATGGAGCAGAAACATATCATCACCCACAATCTCTCAGCAAACACTGGATGCTAGGGCTCTATTGCACAGTCGTTTCTGACTGAGAAATCCAAAAAGTCACACAAAGAACTGTGGATGCTGGAAATCGGAAACAAAAGCATAAATTGCTGGAAAACCTCAGCAAGTCTAGCAGCATCTGTGGAGATAAGTGGGTTGAAACATTAACTCTGATTTCTCTCCAGCGATGCTGCCAGGCCTACTGAGCTTTTCCAGCAATTTCTGCTTTTGTCAGCCTGGTCAAGAGACCTTCTCTGTCGGCTCTGGGCATGCACGGTTCCTTAGCCTCCACCTTCTTTGCTCTTTGCAGTTATGAATTACCTGCTCCTGCAAGGACAAGGTTCTAGTGATTGAATACAAAGGTGTTTAAGTGACACAGCTAAATAACTGGAGGGATTTTGATAAAGTGGGAACTCAATGTGAGGCTGATTAGTGTGTGCAAGTGAATGTTAAAGGTGAGTGCTGACAGCTGTTAGCTGAGTTGTAGGTTGAGCAGTATGAAAGGTCTTTGGAGTGACAGATAGAAGATATTATGTGAGGATGTGTTCAGAGACCTTCAGCAGCTATGTGAGCTCTTTCAATTTTATGTGACCATTCTGCCTGAGCCAGTCCCTGACCATGTTCATCCCTGGCCACCTACTCCCATTCCCTCCAAAAATAAATGCACTCCTGCAGAAAACGGCTTCTCACCTTGTGTTCATCTTCATGAGGGAGGCCATCAGACTTCAGAAGCCAGCTGTCTTCCGCAATCCTCCATTTCCTATGCTTTTACTTCTGTTTGTTTCTCCAGCTACATTTCAGTGATTGTCTCAGAGTTCAATGAAAGGAGCTGACTGTATTGAAGAGGAACAGGCTATCTACACCGTGTATTGTCTGTGTCTGTGGAGCATTCAAGCTACCAGCTACATTGGCACTTCTCCAATCCATGTTACAATCAGGTACCTGAGGACACAGCACTGAATTTCCAAGCTGCTGCTTCAATGGCATAGAAATCGTGCATCCTGCATCCAAAATCATGCACACCAATCTGTAGCCCAAAGTGCCTTTAATATGCCTTGGTGTATCTGAATGGCTACATTCGGATCCTACTTCAGAACATCAGAGACAAGAGGAGTTGATAAGTTTCCAATTTGAGAGAGTGGTGCTGGAAAGACAGATTCCTGATGAAAAGCTCTTGCCTGAAACGTTGATTCTCCAGCTCCTCAGATGCTGCCCGACCTGCTGTGCTTTTCCAGCACCACACTCCCGACTCTGATCTCCAACATCTGCAGTCCTCACTTTCTCCAAAGTTTCCAATTGGCAAGCTCCATCAGGACACCTGTTCAGGTTCGAGTGGTGCTCACTCCTGATGAAGAGCTTTTGCCCGAAACATTGAATTTCCTGCTCCTTGGATGCTGCCTGACCTGTTGTGCTTTTCCAGCACCACTATAATCTTGACTCTGATTTCCAGCACCTGCAGTACCCACTTCCACTCACCTGTTCAGGGGTTTACTTCCGACTGGTTTTATACCAGCCTGATGCCAATTTCTGACATTTCACATTCTTCAGACATATAATCACATTATAGCCCTACAGTGCAACTTTGGCTGAGAAAGTAGAATAATACTCAAAGAACTGGCCTGACCCTCCTCAAAGGATCACTGACCAGTGCTCTTTTAGGGAGCTCTTCCAGCCAAAGGCTGATGGGAATCTGGAATGCACAGTCTGGGAAAGAGGTTGAGGCAGGTAATCTCACAAGCTTTAAACAGTTCATGGATGAGCACTTGAAGTGTCATTGCATGTGCTGTAGAATAGGATAAGTGTTGATAGATCAGTTCAAGATATGGTGGGCCAAAGGGCCTCTTCTGTGTTGTATGACTAGAATAACTCTACATAATTAATTCCATTGGCTTGCTGACGACGTATCTTTTAATGAGCTCTTACACTCATACACCACGTTCTATGACAACATTCAACATCAGGTAAGCACAGAGGAGGACAGGGCATTTGAATGACTTACTGGTACATACAGAACAAGTTACCCGGCAACTGGAACTGGTGTGACATAGTGGCTCAGCATCAGCTTTTTCAATTGAACTGTCTCCCAGTCCTTCACTTTGGCTGGACAAAATCCAGAAGAGGAGAGAAAAAGGCATAATTTTGAAAACATTCTGCTGTATTCCCAGATGACAGTCATGCTTCAAAAATACAAGAAGAAATATGTTTCTTCATGGGTATTCATGCCTCATGGAAACTGACGGCCAACTTCCCAGAATCCCTGCAGTTTGGAAGCAGACCATTCAGCCCATCGAATCCACACCAAAAAGCATCCCTCCCAGACTCCAACCCTATCCCTGTCACTCTGCATTTCCCATGGCTAACCCACCTAGCCTGCACATGCCTGGACTCTACAGCAGTTTAGCATGCCCAATTCACCTAAACTGCACATCTTTGGACTGTGGGGGGGAACTGGAGCACCTGGAGGAAACCCACACAAACACGGAGGGAATGTGCAAACTCCACACAGACAGATGTTCAAGGTTGGAATCGAACCCACGTTTCTGGCAGGGTGAGACAGCAGTGCTAACCACTGAGCCACCTTGCAATCCTTATAATGACAGTAACTATTCTTCAAAAGTTAATCAAAGGCTGTGAAACATTTTGGTACACCCTGGGGAAGTGTAAGTTGCTCAGTAAATTGTACATTCCTCTGAAAGAAAGGGAAAGGAAATATACTTCAAATGGTTTAAGATTTGAATAGAAGAGAAACAAAGACTCCTTCAGGTAAAAATGGACATAATTACAAAGGATACACCCAGACTGAATCTTTTGACTTCGCAAGTATAATTACTGACAAATCAATGATGTTGAATGATGTCATTAATTAGGCTGCAGTTCAATTGTTAAGCAAGGAACACCAAGATGTGAATAATTATGAAATCCCTTGATTTCACAGAGCAGTCACCAGCTAATATATTGACAATATGTACTTCTGAGGAGAAATTAGATCAGCACGTGATGATACATTGCATTTAAATGGATTACAGACTGAACCAAGGGGAAGGAACAGCACAGCCCATTAGAGTGTAAGGACATACAGATGGAGTCGCTGAGATGTACAGCATGGAAACAGACCCTTCGGTCAAACTCGTCCATGCCAACCAGATATCCTACATAATCTGGTCCCATTTGCCAGCATTTGGCCCATATCCCTCTAAACCCTTCCTATTCATAAACCCATTCAGATACCTTTTAAATGCTGTAATTGTGACATCCTCAGGATTTACAGCAAAGGACTCAGAAGAGTGCTTTTGTATACAGAAAACAAGAATTATTGATTTCTTTTTAAAAATGCCATTTGCTAACCTTAGCAGAAATTTGAAAGGAAGAAATCTTCAGCATAGAGATTGGCATTTCACAATCTTATCCAAAGTCAATGAAAGTTTTTTAAACAAGTTTTTTTTAAATTCAGTTGTTGAGCTATCATAACATAATTAGACCACATACTATCACCCTATGACTGATGATGCTATTAATCACTGCCTTTCCCAAATACAATTATTTCCCTCCATTCACAGTTGGAAAATCAATGCAAAGTGAATTGCTGAATTACACCCAGAATTGTATCCCCAAGAAACAATACAGACTTGGGCTGGCTACAGATAATCACCTCGACTGTTGCCACTCTGCATTTGAAATGCTTTTCAGGTCAGCTTCATCACAATGATCCTGGTGCAGGTTCCAGACACATCCTGTTCCTATGGTCCTTTCGATGGTCCCTTCCACACACTAAAACATCCCATTGCTTACTACAACCCACATGCTACAATGCCACCACTGAAAGGAGAGATATGGAGAGTGGGCAGGAAAACGGAGTTAAAGGTCAAGATCAATTCTGATGGTATTGAATAGTGGAACAAGCTGAATAGACAGTTGGTACATTGCCAAGATTAGAGTGGTGCTGGAAAAGCACAAAAGGTCAGGCAGCATCCGAGGAGCTGGGAAAATGTCAATTTTCCTGCTCCTCGGATACTGCCTGACCGGCTGTGCTTTTCTAGCACCATTCTAATCTTGACTCTGATCTCTAGCATCTACAGTCCTCACTTTTGCCCAGTTAATACACTGCTCCTGTTTCTTGTGTTCTTGTAACGGTTTCAATACGGAAGGAAACATTTACATTATGAACATGGGCATTTTTATATTTGTATTGAAATTTTCTAAAATAAGGACAGAATATATGATGTTAAAAGAGGACTGAATGCGCCTGTATAACTGCAGAAATTGTCACTGACACTACTCTGTACTGTCACAAAGCTAGTCCTTTTCTTTCTAAAAGCTGTTCCTTGGCTCAAGGAGACTCTGTCCTTGATTTTTTTCAGAAGGGTAATAAACTGGGCCGGGATCCGATCAGTCTGGTTTGGTACAGAGATTAAAAAGATTTTGAGAGGCCTTTTGTTTATACGTAAACAGATGAGACTTCAGGCCAAAGTGGTCATGCTTTAGAAGTGACCTGTATAAAGCTGAGGTGAGCAGTTTTAGTTCAGTCTTGAACTGGTTGGGAGTTCAACAGGGAGCTGTGTGGAAACTCTCTCTCCTTCTAACTTCAACATGTAAGCATGTATTCCATTTAGACTGGATTTTAAAGGGAATTTGCTTATTGGGACTGTTGTGTATATTTGGAACAGCATAATTAAGTCCAGTTTAGACAGACTAAGTTCTATAGGGGTTCCGTATTCTGTTCTTTGTGTTTCACTGTGTAATTTTGTGAATACAGTTCTGTCTGTTTTAATATCTAGTAGTCAACCTAGCTAACTTACTCTGGGTAATCTTCACTGTACACTTACTGAAACAAATTGCAAAGTCATGGTCTGGGACTGCCTGCTTAGGAATGTTTGGAGAGTCTGGCTTAGTCCATAACATTACCAGCCTGCAAAATTTGGTCAGCCAGAGGATTGGACAGATATCCAATAGCAGTTTAAAAAAAAAGAGAGATAATAAAGAGAAAGAAAGAAGTTTCAAAAGAAAACAAGCAATTGAGATTCTAAACAAAAACATAGTACAAGTTATTACAGGTATTTGAAAACGAAAAGAATAACTAAAGCCAGTGTTGATTCTTTGGAGAATGAGTCTAAGAAATTGATAATGGAAGACAAGGAAATGGTGGAGGTATTGAACAGATATTGCGTCTGTCTTCGCAGTAGAAGGCTTAGGAACAGCCCAAAGATAATTGGAAATCATGAAGTGATTAGGAAGGATGAGCTTAGAGGAATCACCACTCCACTAGGAAAAAAGGTTCTGGGAAAACAACTGAACCCAAAGGTTGAAGAATCCTTAGGACCAGATGACCTGCATATTAAGGTCTGAAGAGAAGTAACATATAGATAATAGCTGTTTTCTAAAATTCCTTCGATTCTGGAAGGGTCCCAGCAGATTGAAAATTGCAGGAATTATTGGCCAATAGGCTTAGCACTTATCAGGAAAGGGGTTTGAATACATTATCATGGAGGTTATAGCAGGAGAGAGTCATAGAGTCCTCCAGTACAGAGACAGCCCTTTGGCCCAAACTGGTCCATCCACTCTAACCCAATTTCCCTGCACTTGGCCCATATCCTTCTAAACCGTTCCTATCTATGTATTTGTCCAAATGCCTTTTAATTGTTGTTAATGTACTTAAGACTTAAAAAAAACCCAATGTCTTTTGGCAGGACCAAAATGGGCTTATGAAAGGGGAATCACAAATGGCAGCTCTCTTCGAGCAAAATAACATTCATTTGGATCTGTTCATACCATTTGCATTGATGGGCAGCTGTAAATCTGGTTTCCTTGGATTCCAAAAGGCATTTAATAAATTGTCACATAGATTCTGCTCAAGGTTACAGCACAAAATGTAGGGGGCAAACTATTAGCATGGACAAAGGGTTGGTTAGCTAACAGGAAGCACAGTATCAGGGAAAAAATGGATAAATGGGACTTATCTGACCTGTAAATGGTGACATGCCACAGGAATCAGTGCCTCTTGGACCTCAGCTATTCACAACCTATACCAGTAATAGGGATGAAGGGACTGAATATAATTTTGCCAGTGACACCAAATTAATAGGAAAGTAAGTTGTTAACAGGTGGTAGGGAGACTGCAGAATGTGGTGGTAGAGACGGATCTGTATTTCCTGATACATAAATCACCATGTTTGTTCACATGTACTGCAAGTAATTAGGAAGGTCAATGCAATGTAGTTGTTGACTGGAAGGGCAATTGAATATAAAAATAAGCAAGTGTTACTGTAGCTGTACAGTACATTACTGAAAAGAAATGTTGGAGATCAGTGTGTCGGACAGCATTCAGGAAGAGAAAACAAGCTAATGTTTTGAACCTAGCTGACTCTCCATCAGAGTTGAAGTGAAGTGTGGAGGACACAGCATTTATACTATAGCTGGTGGCACGGTTGGGGGGAACAGGGAAGCAGGGAGTTGTCGGGGAGAAAGGATGTCATTCGTTCAGTTTAAGTGATCAGAATGTGAGAATTGCAGAACAATGGCGTGCCTGACTGCCAGACTGGGAAGAACAGATAGTCCCAGTAGATTGGGTTGTGGGGTGGTAGGGGTGGGAGAGAGAGGAGACAGAACTCACTTTACTCATCCCTGGGGTCAAAGACTTATTTTAGTAAGAAAAGTTAAACAAATTAGGCCAATCATCACTGGAGTTTTGAAGAATGTGAAGTAATCTTATTGAAACAGACAAGATCCTGGGAGACTAAATACGCTGGATACCAGCAGATGTTTCCTCTTGTAAGGAGACTAAACCTGGGGACATATTTTGAAAATGAGAGAGCTCCCTTTTAAGACAAAGCATTTCCTTCTCAGAGTCAGAGGATCTTCCTCATAACATATTGAGGCTGGGCCATTGAACTGCAGTTGGGTCAACACCTGCTCCAAGGTATCTATTTTTCTGTGTATTCTCCAATTTTCATTGCTTCACCTGAAAGTTACCATTTGTTTTGACTTCAAGAAGCAGACTTTGACAATTTGAAATTGTTTACAATAGCTGACAGTGAATCGACAGTGCACTTAACATCTCTCTCAACGTTTTATTTCCATTATAATGAAAACTATAAAGAGTGTTGCAAACTGGGTTGAAAATTCTCTATCACTTGTTTCCCACTACCAGGCAAAGTCAAAGAAGGTTAAAAAGGAAAGACAGAAAACATCATTAGACTTAAAAATGATTTCCAGAAACCTTTCAATTTTGGATGTGAGACTGCTGCAAATAGACAAATCCACAAATAAGCATAAATATGTTTTATAAGGCATTGCCATATTTATTCATTTGTAACTAGCTAATAAAAATCAGACTCAAATATTTCAAGTACAGTTAAATGCTGATTTAACAGATAGCAATTCATGACATTCATCCAATGAAACGATTTCACATACAAAATCAAGACTTAGCCCTTACAGTGACCCCAATAACTAGTTTAGCAGACCAAAGCCTTGTTTACCCTGATTGGTCTTGAAGGGATGTTTTTAACAAGAAAAATCTGGTTGCTTGCCACTGAATGTCAAAACATAGCAAATAGACCAGACCACCCGTGAACTAAAAATACCAACTATTGTAAAATCCCCTGTATCTCTGCAAATAAATCTCCATTAAAGTCATGTCGTCCATCCAAGATTTTAAGGTGGTTTCCAAGGGACATTTCCAACAGAAAAGAAGTTTGTTCCATTCTGGCAACTGAAGTAAAATCAGTAGATAAGACCACCCACAGAAGGAAAAATCCAAAAATGGAGAAAAGTGCTACTTTATCCCTGATGTACAGGTTTCTGACAGGCTGGAATCTACCCCTTTACATTGTCATTAGCAAAAACATACTACCAAAAAATTGCTTTTATTAATGGTTAGCACAATACTCAGAGCTAGGAAATGCTGTAAATGTGTTTCTCAACTGAGGATTTTATCAGGTTTACTTTGCTGAACATTCCTTCAAATCGATTTTTTAAACGTTATTGGAAGACTCAGGATGGGAGGGGAATATTCATTACTGACTTGCTGGATCAATGTTAACAGAGTAAAACAATTATTTTCAGGTGGAACAGTGTTTATTGTTATTAAGGTTAGGGTTACAGAGGCAGAGTACAAAATAATTCCAAGAGTCTGGATGTAGTGGGAGTGAGGAAGGGGCTGATATCAGTTGCCTCAGCTGGCCAGATGACCAGTGTAGTGTCAGATTGAAACCAGCAGTCTGAAGTTGATTCCCACTCCAGCTCAGATGGACAATGGACCTGTCTGTCCACTACCCTATCCCTCAGAGTGAAAGGCAAACCTCACTGACAAATTAAGGCAAAGTCACCCTAGCCTTACCAGACTACAGGGGTCCTGCCTCACTGGAGAGAGAGCAGGGGTGGTTTAACACGAGGGTCACTATGCCTCTGGTGAGGGAAGAAGTTGAGGAGAGTCCTTCACAATAACCTCAGCTGGTGCAGGAATTAAACCCACACTGTTACTATCACTCTGTCCCACAAGCCAGCTGTTCAGCCAAGTGAGCTAACCAACCTCCAAATAAAACTAATGATCAGAAACCTTTAAAACAGGAGTTTCACTGAAAGACTTTGCTGGATGGTTGTCAGTTAGCATAATAATATAAAAGAAAGAAACAGTAGTGCGCCATTTAGCCCATTGAGCCTGCTCCACCATTGAATAAGATCATGGCTGGCCTTTTCGTGGACATGGGAGACTCGTTGAATTTGGGAGAATCCCTGAGCCATCATTACATCCCGGTTAGTTCAAGAATAGCATTCTTTAAACCCTAACTTAGACCTAACCCTTTTAACTTTATAATTCTTTAATTAGCCATTGGGCAGGTTCCTCACATCAGTACATTCATGTTGCTGACTAAACTGGGGTCAGTTTCAGTTCCTGTGAGAATGGATCTCTCACTCGCCCATCTTTACAATCCTGCAGGTCTACTCACCACCCAGCCTGCTCTACTGGGCTCCAGTGATACAAACAGGCTGAAAAAAAAACTTACTTAAAGCACAATATGTTTCAATAGAATTAACAAAGATAAACCACTACTTCTAACTGGGAGACTAAAATACCAGAAGGGACATGCATAGCAAAGTACCAGGAGGGATAATGCATACAGAAAAGAGTGATACAGAATAATCAATGTGGGTTACCACTGAGGATAGTAAAGAGGGATGTTGTTCCAGGTGCTCTGAACAGGAGGGAAAGACAAACTTCTTTACAATGGAAATGTTGATATGTATTTAGATGTGACGATATTATCATGGGGGTTGTAAATTAGCCAGATGTCAGTGGGAAATTAGAAGAAAATCTAAATATTCAGAAACAGTCAAGCAGAGTGAAATGAGTCAACATTTTTCTATACGTCAGTGATATGAACAAGTTTGATAAATGGCTCCTGTACGAGCTGCAAAAACAATAGAGCGCCTGAAATTCAGAAATAGGTTGCAGCAGCTTTCAGCCTGTCATGCTCCAGGTTTTGACCAAGTTTGGAGCTGGGAAAAGCACAGCAGGTCAAGCAGCATCAGAGGAGCAGGGGAGTCGAGGTTTCAGGTCAGGACCTTCTCTCAGCTCTTTCACCACATCCTGAAAGTCCTATGAAAACCTGAAACATCGACTCTCCTGCTCCTCTGATGCTGCCTGACCTGCTGTACTTTTTCGAACTCCACACTTTATCGACTCTGACATTCCAGCATCTGCACACCTCATTATCTCCATGCTCCAGGTGGAATAGAGATAGCATACTGTCGAGGAAGATACTTATTGTTTCCAGTTTCATTTACTTACTACCAGTGGATTGGCCCGCTGTTTCCATTACATTCTGAGAGAGTGGGCAGCAAGATTTCTTGGTGGAGAAATGAAATGTAATTCTTTAAAGTAGCACCTGCACATCACATGGATTAGAACTTGTTCTGTCTCCATCTTAACAGCTCGCTGCAAAGGTCACATGACTTCACCTTCTGTATCAGTCTGCCATGATGGACCTTCTCAAAGGCCTTGCTGAAGTCCATATTGACATCATCCACCACCCTGCCCTCAGCAATTATCTTAGTTTGTTTGGGGAAGTGACAATCAAGTTTGTGAGACAAGACCTCCCCTACAGAAAGCCATGCTGTCTATTGGAGTAAGTCCTATCCCTAAGAATCTTCTCCAATAACTTCTCTGCCAATGATTGTAATTTTCTGGATTATCCCTTTCACTCTTCTTAAACAAAGGAACAACGTTGGCCTGTTCTCTAGTCCTTTGTATTTTCTTTAGTCATACGAGAAATCCCAAAGATTTCATATAAGGCCCAAGCAATTGCTTCCCTTTCCTCCCTCAGCATTCTGGGACAGAACCCATCATGACCTGACCTGGGGAGTTGTCAATCTGAATGCTTTTCAAAACATCAAACACCTCCTCCTTTTTATTTTACATTGACATGGTCTAGATTAAAGTGAATTGCATTAGCTTTATTGTCACATGTGCTCACATGAGTACAGTAAAAGGTTTACAAGTCACCACTTACAGTGTCATTGTAAGTACAAAGGTACCTAGCCATGGATTCCTGAGTACAAATTCTAAGACAAAAATTAGAAAAACGAAGAAATAGGAAGTTCACAATAACAGCTCTTCCATGATAACATAATGAAGCAAGAAAAGAAAATTCAAGACAAAGCCCACTTAATCCATTTCATGACTCTGTGATCAAGGACCCCACCTGCCACACCCACCCACACCCCCAACCCCCCTCCCACATACACCCCTCCCCTCCGTGTGAATAAAGTGTCAACAGCTGAATAAAAAGTGAATGGATGACTTATGAGCCAATTCATTATGGTAGAGACACAATGACAAATAATCAAAAATAAGACAAACCAAATGCCTAAAATAACTAGGTATCAGAGTTGAGTCTACTCACACTTTTTGTATTAATCTATTAACACTCTTGATCACCTGCAAGGACTCATTATTCAGCCCGTTGACATTCCACTTACTATTTGTACTTATCTGTTGACACTCTTAATTACCTGGAATTATCTTGCCATTATCTGTCCCCCTATATATTCTGTGCCTGTGTGCCTCCCTCCACTTCACCTGATGAAGGAGCAGTGCTCTGAAAACTTGTGATTCTACACAAACCTGTTGGACCATAATTTAATGTTGTGTGACCTCTGACTTTGCCCAATATAATTGGTTCAGTTAAACATTCGATCAATGGCAATCTCTGCAATGAGTGATTATTGATGTAGTATTGGTGAAGCCACAAAGGTGGAGGCAATGCTTTGGACTAGAGTGTTGTCTGTTCTACTATAAGAGGAATGGTGAATGGAAACACTGTTGAATCATCAGTTAACAGGTCCATCACTAACTCTATGTTAGAAGGGAGGTCTTTGACGAAACAGTTGAAGATAACTGCTTTGACACACTTCACCAAACTCCTACATGTATGCCTCAAGACTCTAAAATTAGCCTGCATCAACCACAATTATTTCTCTCAGTAACAAGTATGATGCCTGTTAGTGGAGAAATTGGCCTTCAGGTTTGCTATGGATCCATGATGCCAGTATCAATTGGACATTGCTTTGATAAAGAGGAATGCAGCTCTCACAATACCTCAAGTATTTAATTTATGTGTGTATATGAACTCCAGCTTTGAAACAATATGCAACTTGGAGGGTTTACAGAGTATTATGAATAAGAATACTTCAATGGCAATATTAATAACTTATTGTTACATTATTGATCATTGAGATTTTAGGCCAAGTTGACTGATAATTGGCTTTGCTAAAGCTACGCTTTTTATGAATGGTACATATTTTACATTGGCAGGTATATACTAGTGCCATGACTAAAATGGAATGGTTTGGTTGGTAAGTGGACCATCCTAGTGGCCTGCTAGTTTTCAGCATTACAGACAGGATGTGACCATAATATACTGCTTTTAGACTGTACTAAGTACTCTCAGAAACTATCTTACAAATGACGTATAGCAGCTTCCAGGGTCAGACGTAGGTGGTCTAACCATTTCAAATTACACTGCAATCCTCCCTTTATTTACCTTAAGGTCAGTCAGGTGAAAGTGAGGACTGCAGATGTTGGAGATCAGAGTCAAGAGTGTAGTGCTGGAAAAGCACAGCAGGTCAGGCATCATCCGAGGAGGAGGACAATCAACGTCTCGATCAGGAAAGTCAGTTAGCTCAGGTGACTGGATGGCTGTTTCGTGGACACATTGCCTGAGTTCAAATCCCATTTCAGCAAAGGTTACCGTGAAGAACCCTCTTTCTCAACCACTCCCATTACCTGCGCTGTGGTGACCCTCAGGTTAAACCACCACCAGTCACCTCTTGCACTCTCTGTAATGAGAGCACAACCTCATTGTCCGGCAGGACAAGAGTGACTTTCCTTTTTTTCAAAATGTGTCACAAACCTCAGACCATGAACAGCTTGGTGACAGCAAGGAGTGTGATTTTTGAAGAGAGAACACTAAGCAAAAAGAACGATTGAAAGGGAGTCAATATAAAGGTGACAAAGGAGCAGCAAGACATTAACCTGAAGAGCTGTTCCTGGCTGATCTTAGATACAAATGTGAGAATGGCTGCCATGCTTAACAGGAGTTATAGATACTTGGTTGTATAGAACTCAAATATTACTGAAACAAAGAGACACGCTGTTAAAGGTTTTACAGCTTGTACTCATCAGGATTGATGCAAGAATGCCAGATTTCAAAGGCAGCAACAATTTATGCTGTATAACAAAAGGATGGGCTGATTGGTTGTTCAGTCAGCGTCAATTGATCAGATGTTGCCTGGAGAATGCACCAGGGAGCTGCTATTCCCCACATCAATGTAGCAGAAAGTTTTACTTTTGGGGTACCATTCATCGCCTGGAGTACTAGACAGGAGTGTTAGCATGGATGAGTCTATTTCCTATATTTGTGTACGATTATTTGATTGCTTCACAGAGCTACATTTGGACCAAGAGCAAAGCACATCTATAGATCACCCATCATCATAGAAGACCAATGTGTAGCTACGAGTGTGCAGGGCTCCCACCTCCTGATATGGGTCTCTGGCGATATTGACTAATACATTCTCCTTATGTTGACTGTTCATGCATCCATAACACTTTGCTCTCCAGCTTCCACATGCTGGAGTCAAAATAAGAATAAATAATGTTACTTACAAACTAGGGCGCTGGTAGTTCGGTAATTAAGGTAGAAATCTTTCTGAGAATTCACTGGAACTGAACCCTTCACTGTTTCCAATAAAACAATGTGACGCTAGTAGGTACAGTGGTCATATCCAACTTCTAAACCAGGAGTCCCACTTGCTCCAGAGCTGTATCATAACATCTCTGAACAGGTGGATTTGAAAATATCCGTACCTTAAAATCGGAAAAAACAATTGAAGTGTTTTTATTCAAGCTGGTCTCTTTAGTCGGAGCATCACTGAGCTCAGAAAAGCAATTAGTGTCTGCTCCCCCTACTGTTGATTTTTATATTGCTTCTGTCAGTACATTCTTTGTAAATAACAAGCACTCAATTCTCAAACCTGGTGTCCTCTAATGGAAAAGGATGGTTGCTCCTTGATTTATTATTCCATTTCCCAACAGCTACAGAGTTAAGGGATGTGATTAGAAGCAACCACAGACACTGGATCAGAGACCAATTTCGGAGACTCTGGAAGGCCTAACACTCTGCAGTGCCACTGCACTCAGTGATATTGGTCTTTTTCCAGATGAGATGTTCAACCAAGCTCACTCTTGCTCATTCAGATGAGCAGAAAAGATCTTACTGTTTTGAGAAAAAGAGCTGTGGGTTATTCTAAGTGTCCTCACCAACATGTATCCCTCAATCAACCTCACAATAATAATTTATTTTGTGACTTCTCTCCGTGCTGATTGTCAAAGCATGCAGGAGACAAACTGACTGCCATGTTTCACTGGCTTAGAGCAGTCATTACACTGCAGAGTTTAATGAATGATTGTGCACCCTACCGGTTTCATGGGTAGCCGTGCCTCCGAAAAAGAAAAGGAAAAGAAAGCCAAAAATCCTTCACTTACCTTTAAAATGACTCTGATATCCAGGTATCAAAATTGAGGTTCATAATGGCCAAGAGTTATATGTTTCTTTGTGAAATTGAATGTATGCATATAGGTAGCTGTCCCAGTGAAGGACACTTTCAAGTACAGGTGTAAGCTTGATAAGACCATAAGACATAGGAGCAGAAATTAGTCCATTCAGCCCATCGTGTTCTGCTCTGCCATTTAATGATGGCTCATAATTTTCTTGCTTTCTCCCCATAACCCTTGATCCTCAAGAACCTATCCATCTCAGTCTTAAATATACTCAATGACCTGGCCTTCACAGCCTTCTGTGGCAATGAATTCCATAGATTTTCCCACTCCATGGCTGTGTCGGCACTGGTCAGATGCAAGGATATCGTTTCAGTGGTGTGAAAGAAGTTAGACTTGTTTAGTAAAATACATTCTTAAAAAGCAGAAATTAATTCTCGTCTAATCTGATAGTATTGAAAGAAATGCGATAATCCTGAGTAGCAGTAAATAACCTGTGGGTGATGAACTGATCACCCAGACCAACTGTCTATTCAGGATACAAGTTGGTCACTTTGAATTCCTCCATTCCAAACAAAAGGTCCCCTCGTTTCTTTTGGGAGTAACCTAGGTGTCTACTGGGAAATAGACAGTAATGGGAGATAATGATTGGAACAGTAAGGTGTTCACTGTTTTAAATGTTATAACTATTTGCTTTGTAACATGTTTTATGATTCACAAGTACTACATATCCTGCAAATATTCTGAACTTTAAAGGTGCTGTCGGTGCTTAAGAAAGGTGACAACTTTTACATTTATTTTTGATTGCGTTTACAGCATAACCAAAATGTGACAGCCCACTTGTGCAAACAAGATTCCATAGATTCTGAAATAATTACCAAGCATAGCCATTTTGGCCAAGTTGACAAGGTGCTAGGACACAGAGGTCCCTGACTCTGCTTCAAATAGTTTTGAAAATTCATTCACAGGATGAGTGTTGCTGGCTACTCCAGCAATACTGTCTGTTTCCATCTCAGAATGTCCTGGAGAAGGTGGTGACGAGCTGTCTCCTTGAACAGCTGCAGTCCGTAAGGTGTATAGAAGAAAATTATCACTGCTAACATGGACTTGGAGAAGACTGGTGTTGGAAAGTTAGACATAACAACCAAGATGCAATGATTGCTAGACAGAGCAAAGGAGAAGTCTACAAGTGTTGTGCTGGAAAAGCAAAGCAGGTCAGGCAGCATCTGAGCAGCAGGAGAATTGATATTTCAGACATAAGCCCTTCTCCACCTGAAACATTGACTCTGCTGCTCCTCGGATGCTGCCTGATCTGCTGGGCTTTTCCTGTGCCACACTTTCCAACTCTGATCTCCAGCATCTGCAGTCCTCACTTTCTCTAGAGCATCATAAAAGTATCTAATCTGGTACTGGAGCACCAGAAGAGAAGGCATTCATGATTGTGACAAACATCTGAGCAGTAATTGCAGACAACTCAAACTTCAGGGGTTATGGTCAGAACCCAACTTGTAAGCTCAGGCTTTCTGGCTGAACATACTTGGAAGCCAGTTCCACCCATTTCAGCCTGGTTCCTTTTGCTTTAAAGGTCACAAATGTCCTGGCCTTCAAAGCTTGACAAAAAGCAGTAGGCTGTAATTTTCAGCATCAGTGCCCATAACACACAATGGTGTACCATTAACTGGGAAGGCATGAATTAAGCTGCGAGAACTTTGGAATGAATTTGAGGGAAAAGCAAAGGACCGAGAATGAGATAGCAAGATCACAAACAATCGAGGGAGGAATAAAGCTGCCCACATCAAATTAGAGGATTTGGAGAGAACAGCCCAGTTTAAAGTAAGAACATCAATGGGAAAAGAGAACTACTTGGACTGAAGAAGGAGAAGGGTGAAGAACTGGAATGAATTGTGGTACAGAGAAAAGCATTTGTTTGACTTGGTGATGGGGTGGGGGGAAGTGGGGGGAGGGACAAGCATACCCACTAACCATGCAACAAAGACTATATGAATATTCAACTTGAACGTGTGGATGGAGGTAAGAGTGCCACATAGATATATAACAGAGAGGAGGAGAAGAAAAGTGCCACAGCATCAAAAACAGCAGAAAACCTCCCTGAGACACAGTGATGGTATTCTTATCAACCTATGATTTACATGGCTTTAGCGTTTATGGGATTTAAATCACTGGCCGAGATTTAAAATATTGAAAAACATCATTTCATAGGCAGAACACAGCAGCTTTAAAGATGATTGATTGAACATTAGCATTGCAGAAATCTGCAAATTGTCAAGCCTCTGTAATAGAGCCAACCAGTCTGGAAGAATCCACCAGAGACAGAGGTAGGTAAATGAGCCATCTTCTACCCATTCACAAAACACCTAGACAACATGTGCATTCATCTGGGTTTAGAACAAGCCATTAGATGTAATCAATGTAGACAATGGACTCTGGGTGAGAAAGGAACTCTTTCATCTCTAATCTAAACATGTCTAAAACACCAACCTGGAATAAACTTGCTCTGGTCATATTTGGATGTCTGGTCAGTTGGTGAGAGGGGATCGTGTGATGACCAAGTGCCATTCTTTTCTGTGTTCTACATTTCTTCATGCCATAAAACTGAAGAGGAAAGATACAGAAGAAGCAGAACACTGATTCTCAGGACACTGACACACTCTCTCTCTGTCCAACAGATTTGAGCCCGACCTGATTAGTCACAATCCACACACTGGAGACATGTTTTAAGAAACAATCCAGCGGAGTCTGCCTCCAGAAACAAGACCTATAAATCCTTCATTAACACCTCTGAATTGTCTCATACAGAATTCAGAAGGACCAGCAAGCTCAATCCAAAGCTGCTCAACTCCTCAATCTATATATGATCTGTATCCCACTGACTTTTATTTGACTTCTTACAAACTAGTTAATTGATCCTCCCACATTGTACTTTACGTGTGTGTGTGTGTGTGTGTGAGTAAGAGAGAGAGAGAGAGAGCACGCGTGCATGTCTGAGTGTGTGTGTATATACGTACTCTTGAATGCGTGTGTGTGTTGTGGTACTTTCATTATTACAATTACATTGGGTCTTAAGTACAATAAATATTTTTCTGGTTTTTTTCCATAAATAAACTGTGGCATTTTTATAGTCAGAGCACTTGTACAGGGAAACATTGACAGTATTGTCAAGGACACTATTTTAAAAATACAAATTGTTTTGGCCAAATTAGAAGTGGGGCAAAGAGGATAGTAATTCTACCCCTTCTCCTCGCATCTGAGCACTATTGATAGCACTGGCTTTTTGTATGCAGCCCAAAAAACATTGTGGTCATGAATATGTGTGTATTATGTTGATAACATATTTTGATTCCCCCAAGTTCAAGGCCTACCACAAAGGTTTATAGAAAATGATCAGTCGATGCTCTTATTGTCAATTTGCCTTCTCCATGAAGGTCTACATGGACTGGTGCTAAAGCAAATTAAATTACGAGGAGTCTACGCAGCTGCCCAATGCTAAGACCCATGGAATATGTGATGTGGGAAAATATTTTTGAAAACGTTTGCTTGTTACGCCACAGAAATTAACTAGTAATTTCAAATTCTCACGCTTAATCTAGAAATGATGCATATTATGGATGATCAGGCAGTATCTGAAATCCCGATCAATCTTGAACAGATAAGAAGCCATGTTGCTGGATGGACAAAGGAAATTCAATCTATTTCACTTCCAGGCATCCCAATTATCCCATTATATCAAGTTAATGGAGTTGTTGACTAATATGTAATAGCAATCAATAAAGATTGGTTAATTATAGCCTCCTGCATTTTACAAGGAAAACACAGCAATTGAGAGCTTTGGAAACATTTCCTTTAATAACAACATTCTTTTTATCTCTTCCAGTCATTAGTATAACTACTGAAAGCCTTGGATACATTACTAGAATGGTTTCTTTTCTATTCATCTGAATAATAATATTCATCAGGGAGTTCAGCTGAACTACGCTTTATGACAGCCACAGGTGTCTGTGTGTGATATATTGAAATGTAGAATGAAAAGCTGAATAAAGTATAAAAGTGAGCTTGAAGTCTCCTGATCTAACCTTCAATATATTGCAGATTATGTGATGAATCGAGTCCCCTTGCAAGTATCTTTTAAAAAAAAACTTACATTTCTTTTTTTTTCTTCTCAAAGTACAAGTCCAGCTTTTCTTGGGTCTACATCAGAGTCTAATAATTTGGCTGTGCAGTATGAAAAACAGCAAACCAGGTCGGATAGATTACGCACCACTAAGGGTGGTTACCTTGATTACCTATGTAGGCATAGATTACGCACCACTAAGGGTGGTTACCTTGATTACCTATGTAGGCACTGAAGGACATTTGGGGAAACTATGTAGAGCTTATGGAGCAAGTGCCAATTTGACAGCGGTCTGCAAAGGAGACATGGAAGCTTGAGGGGCCAGGAGCAGATGCAATGTTTTTGGATTGTACTGTCCACTGCTACAAGTATCTTCAGCTCCAATTTGTCCAAAAAGATGAAACTTGTAGACTCAAGAGACTTTGAATATCAGATTTTTAGGCTCTCAATCCTTCCTATTGTTTCAGAGTGTGTTCTTTCAGAGATAAGAGAGAGAAGTATTGAAATAGCTGGATCACAAAATTTTCATTGAAGAATTACAGCATAGCATCACACTTGCTGTTCACACTGAAATATTATTTAGAACAGAATAGTAAACACCTTTTGAGGATATTATAATGATCAGTAACAGACAGAAAAATCAGTTACCTCTTCTCAAACCATTTCTATTGGTGAGGAATGCCCAATCATCATTTACATTTAATCTTTCCTGTTCCATGAAACTGTTCCCAAAAGTCATATTGGACTCAAAGCGTTAGGTATATCGCCAGGGATGGGACAGGAATCCCGACTAGATATCTGAGCAGGATAGCCAAAACACAATGTACCATCAGCTGACTCCCTTCATAACCCTAGGAATTCTTTTTAGCACTTCTCTCTCTCCATAGATAATGCCAGATTTGCTGAGTTTCTCCAGAACCTTGTTTTTATTTCAGAGCTTCAGCATTCACAGTATTTTGTTGTTATTAAAGGAAAATAAATTGGTTGTGCCCCAGTTCAGAATATAGAGATATACAACTAAACAGGCTATGTGAATGTTTGAATTCAGGTGGAAGCTAAAGCACTGAGGTTTAGACCAGATATATCAGAAAGTGGATTTAAGTGCGAGAAAGAATTCCAAGGGTTATGAAGAGAGGCAGCTGATGGTGCATTGTGGCCAGGTATTTTGTCAGGATCCCTGTCCCATCTTTTAGTCTCCTGACTTTGTACCTAAAATACTGAATAACAACAGGTTTTAAATCAACAGGGAAGGTTTACTTAAATGTCTTGTTAGTAACACTGACAAAAAACAAAAATATATGACAACCATATTGCCTGGACATTGAAAGTAATTTATTTAGCACAATGTGAGAATCTCTTACTAAATCCTTGCATCCAATTTAGGCCCCATACTTTCAAAGAAAGTGGAATATGTATTCCACAGTATTTAAAACAATTTGCACTACATCAATCCAATAGCATCATTAACCAAATTCTTGTGTATCCTTTTTTAGCTGCATTGTCTGGTTCTACATGTTGCCACTAAATAGGCAATTTCTTCAACATGGTAGATGGAACATATTTCAATGATCAGTAAAAGCCAGAAAAATAGGTAATCACATCTAAACTCTTTTCTGCTATTGCTAAAGAACGCTTTGTCATCATGTACATTCTATGTTCCTATTCAATTATGTAGTGCCCTACATATATCTGCATCACAGCCCATTTTCTTCACCTCATGTTTAATTGGTCCAGATAAGTTTTTTTTTGGTGATGAATGTCTCATTTATTCACATCACATTGCTGCATATCTTTATATCATTAGCAAAATGCTATAACCTTACAAAAGTATTATTCTCTAAAGCATGGAAGAAAAAGAAAAGACTTGCATTTACATAGCATTTTCAATGGACTCAGAAGGTTTCAAAAAGTGCTTGACAGAAAATGAAGCTTTCTGTTTAAAAAGAGTGTAGCCACCATTACAGCGTCAAAAACACTCTAAATCATTTATGAGCACTGTACAGATAGCAGGTCCCAGAACAAACCCAATGGAATTCTACATGTCTGTACCCCAACGATTATAAAATAATAATTCTCATTACCAAGCCAGATTTTCCAACTAGCTAAGTCTTTACAAGTTTTAAAGGCAAAACTTAATCACATATCAATACAACCAAATAAATAATATCTTAAAATGCAGCTAATCGATTCTATCACTTACTGTTTTTAAGTACAGTCGAAACCCCAATTTAGTTTCCACGGTTTCAGTTACCCGCGGTTTACCACGGCCCAAAAATATTACATGGAACGT
The DNA here is from genome assembly GCF_047496795.1 of Chiloscyllium punctatum. Lineage (NCBI taxonomy): Eukaryota > Metazoa > Chordata > Chondrichthyes > Orectolobiformes > Hemiscylliidae > Chiloscyllium > Chiloscyllium punctatum. Next base: position 154,262,787 of record NC_092741.1, read on the forward strand.
TCCAGAAATAATTCTGGGGGCTGCAGGGGAGGGAAATTTCCCAGTTAAACGATAGGGTTCACTACTATCTGCGGTTTCAGGCATCCGCGGTAGGTCTTGGAACGTGTCTCCTGCAGACACGGGGTTGGGGGGGGGGGGGGGAAGGGGGAGGGGGTGGGGGAGGGGGGAGGGGGGGTGTGTGGGGGGGAAGGGGGGGGGGGGGAAGGGGGGGGAAGGGGGGGGTGGGAGGGGGGTGGGGAAGGGGGGGGTGGGGGGGGAGGGAAAGGGGGGGAAGGGGGGGTGGGGTGGGGGGAAGGGGGGGTGGAAGGGGGAAGGGGGAAGGGGGGGGTGGGGGGGGGGAAGGGGGGGGAAGGGAAGTGGGGGGGGGGTGAGGGGAAGCCACCTGTATTTTACTCTTTGAATGAGAATCAATCCTGCAATAATATTGTGAAGTAAGTATGCCAGCACAAATATATGGTTAATGATGGTTAGTTTTAGATGACTACTCCTTCAATATTGAGATAACATTTGCTATTTCCGAGCATGTAGGTCAATTGATTAAAAGTGATACCCAATGATATAACTTTGTGAATTTTCTTTAATTTGCTTGAGACATCGATGACTACCCCAGCAAAAGAAAAATAAAATTTCTCCACGTCACCAAAATCTTATCTTCAACAACAATGTTACAATTAAGGACACGGAAAAAAATAATTTTGTCTTTCCAACGTATTTCCCTTCCATGACATTAACCTACCTCACTGGTACATTCAAGGCATTAGTCATAAGTAGCAAGTTAATAGTTATTTTATCTCAAATTTCAAAGTGATTTTAAAACTACAACTAAATAAGAATGGTTTAAAAATTCCTGTGTTTTCAATTCAAATGCTGTTTTAAAAACGCTGCAATCTTTGCCTCCCATTCCTTCTAATGCACATGAGAGAGAGAAAGAGAGAGAGAGAGAAATGGTCCAGATTGATAATACAGAAAAAAATCAACTCAAGGTATAGAAGGGATTCAGAATGCAAGTAGAATTGACTTAAAATCTACATGATTACCATCATCATGAAAGGAATATAATTTAATTGTTAATAAATAATTGAGCTTTGGTGTTAGTGACTATGAATAGGACGCATAGTTTGCTCAGGAGGGCAGCAGAAAACAAATCAGATGGTTTGCACTTTGAAATAAAATAGAAAATATGAATAAAGAAAAATGCTCAATAGTGAATAGAAGCAATATAAACAAAAAGTGAACGAAATAAAATTGTGATAAATCCTTGGCTTTTAAATAATAATCCCTACAACTGATCAAATTTATTGCTGAGCTTTTGAAACAGTTCCTAAAATGTGCTTGGGGTTCAGTTTAGCTGCTAACCAAATTAATCATATTAACTGTTCAACCTCCTACCCGATTGTAACTGATTCATTCTGATCTTAATGATCACTGAGATCATTATGATCAAGAGATAAATTGAATCCAATTAACAAACCACCATTGTATTGCTCTGAAGTCATGCCATGGATTATGAACATTAAGCACAAGTCTTCTTTTTAACTAACTAGGTTCCAATAGTGGAGAAGGACTTCAAGCTAAGTGCTAAATTCTATTATCATCCCACTACCTCAAGACAGCTGCGACCAAATGTGATACAAGTGTTGAACACTGACAACAGTTCTATAAATTACAATGTAAAAAGAAATGCTCTCTACCAACCTTTCAATAAGAAATGATTATCTGGCTTAATCAGACATGTAACAGTGTAAACGCGTAACATTAATATTCCTTGTTATGAAGGTAAAGAAAACTGTATTCAGATAATCACTTTTATAATGGAAATTTGATTTCATTTTTTGATAGTTGAAAATCAATTTTTTGCGTTTGTAATCCTAATTGATGTTTTGACCCTCCACTAACATAGGAACAATATTGTGTTACCAACTTGTGAAATCTTAATATGTGCTCCATACAAGAAAATTGTCTGCCAGCACTAAGAAAAGAAACCTTTTTAGATATTTTTGAAAGTAAAATGCCACAGATTGTAAAATGTTCCTGTTTCATGTCAACCACCCAAATGTTACATCAACTAAGAACTTTTTCAGGTTTAGTAGTAATCCATACCTGTGATGTTAACTTGGACTCATGGCTGTAGGGTGAATTTGATCGCATACATGTCTCTGTATTTCTGTCATCCTGGTCTTGCTGTATCAAGGAGTCTCCGTCAAATGCCACTCTTAGTTGCTTCTCAGAAAGTTGCCCTTCTTTGTCAATGTGATACATTGTTGCTGCTGCAATTCCTGAAATGGCAGAAACAAAGCTGTCCGGCTTTGTAAATTTTGTTTCTCTCCCCTACAAATTAACAATTCAAGCAAAACTCAAACTACTTCCTCGATTTTCATTTTATGATTGCAATGTTTACCAAGATGAAAAATGACTGATACCGAGTGAGGACAGAACATTATCTGTATTCAGTTGCAACGTCCTACACCTTAATTTCTCTAGTTGCAATAGATCAGTGAAGACTCTGCTCTAGCCGCACGCCTGAGTATCAACCTTAGCACTTTACCCCTTCCAAGTCAGCCTCCCAGTTTTAATTGAGAGCGTAGCTGTAGCTTCCTTTGTTTCTGGAAACATGCCAGAAGGTTGTCCATCAGATCCCTTAACAAGTGTGCCAATAAAATCACAGACAACTCAAAATCGTCAAAGGCAGCAATCCAGACCTCAAACCCCTATGGAGTCCTGGCCTCATTCCTGCTACAGTCAATTTGTTCCTTCTCACGAGGCATACCGACCAGCAACTTATGGAAATTGACACTGAAAGCTAGAATCCAATTCTTAATCTAATTCCCAGGCCATCTCCACACACTAGTGTCAGAGAGGTTGTGGAATATTTGGCCCAGGTCTTCCTTATTGAAAGAAATTCAACGATAATTGATTTTACCTATTTACTGTACATAGAATCTACGATCTCAAACTCAGGAGGGTTTGTCTGTAATGAATAGCAAGGTTTATTGTGGCAATGTCTGCCTTGCAAAAATTGTAACATGCCACAAGGTGGAAATGATTGATCATGTAATTTGTCAAGATATTTCCTTTACTGGGATTGACATTTTCTGTGTTACCATCTTAAGTTGCTCTTACTCATATTCCTGTGCTGTGTCAGAGTTAAGTTAATATTGGAAAAGGTTTCTTTCAATATCAACATGTAAAATGTAATTAAGATGTCCTGAATAATGATTAGGGAGGTGATGGCCCAGTAGTATTACCACTTGACTAGTAATTCAGAGACACAGATAATGTTCTGGGACTTGGGCTCAAATCCGGTCATGGAAGATTTCAAATTCTACAGGAATTAATGATGACCACTAAACCATTATCAATTGATGGGAAAAACCATCTGGTTCGCTGATATCCCTAAGGAAGGAAATCTGCCTCTCTTACCTCATCTGGCCAATATTTGACTCTTAACTGCCCTCTGAGCAGCTAGGAATGGGCAAAAAATTCTGACCTGCCAACAATGCCAACACGAATAAATAGAGTACTTAGAGTTCATTAAGTTTATAGAAAACTTTTGTTGCTTTCTGCTTTACTGACGTGAAGGAGGTTTAAAATCCTCAATCAAGAGTTATGGTTACAAATGCTGTACATTCTCCTGAGTCACAAACCTTACTGTATCTCATTCACGGATGATAAAAGCATCAAATACTAGAAAGACAACATGAGGCTTGGGAACTTAACTGATGCTTTTTATGTGGAAAAAAAACAATTAGTAGCAAATAAGTTCGAGATGAAAGACAATGTAGCTATGTTAAAGGGCTGATACGTTTCTGTTGCATAATAATTTTATGTAAATGGAATACGATCATTAGACTAGAAATAGAGACCAGACGTAGAGACAGACTCACTGATAGGGTATCCTGGTAGGGTATTTAGAAACTGGAAGTACTTGGAAGGCACTGGTCAGTGAAGTCAGCTTATGTCATGTATACTTGATCTCTAGGATTCCTGACGAGTGAACTCACCAATTCAGAACAGTTCACTCATAGTCATCAATCTCATCTCTAATTAGGACAAGATGGTACAGAAAACCTGACAGAAAGACAGAGAGCTAGGCATGGCTCATGAGCCACCTTAATTCTAACAGTCACAAATCAGGAGGCACTCAAGATAAGTTGAATGTTGGTGACCCTGGTAGCAGAATGAAATATCAAACAGCCACATGATATTCAGTATTTTTAACCAAATTTGGGCAGCCAAATGAAGTATGATTATGTGCATGATGCTCAGGTAGGATCTTCTCATTTTTACAGCTCTCAATTGTGTCTTTAATATCCTACAGTCCCATTGAGCATCCCACAAGTGGTGGTGCAGGAGAAAGACAAAGATTCAATGTGAGAATGTACTATCAGACTCATGGAAATGATCAGCTCAGATACACACAAATCCACTCGGACATGTAGTTTTCCAATAGTGTTTCACACATCAGAAAATCGACAAGAGTAGATAATGCGGATGACAGAAACAGCAGTGAGAAGCCCCATCTCAGAGGACTCAGGATATTCCAAACTCAGCACAACTAGACCTAGGATCTGAGCCTCAATGACCAAAGACGATAAGTTTGAGGGACCAGCAGTAATGTGTGAAATACTGTTAGGCTCCTCAAATCCCTCTGTAACGGTGCACAATGCTGCTGAAAATTCTGTCTCCAGTATGAATAATATAACACCTCAGGTCTTGGCAATGAGGTCTTTGCTCCTGGAAAGAGGGAATACAGATGTGGAGTGTCAAACGTGACAGCCTGATGAAGGCATGTACCATACCTTTAAGAGAGTGTGAATATTGTTCTGCACTGAAAGCTTACAAGAGCACCCTCAGAATGTACTGGAAAATTGAAAATAAAACATTTAGCTGTGAAATAGATACCAGAGTTGGTTGCTATTTTGACAATTCAAATTTAATCAGTTTAAATTATACGCCAGTATACTAAAGCCCAATCCAATTTGAATTTATTGTTTTGCCAACATCAAAACAATAAGAGGATCCAATGTTGGGGATATAGAAAAACAGGCATTTTGAAAGTCAGACTGAGCAACTGCCATTGAAACCCACCCGCCCCACCCCTCCGCCCCAATCAAAAGGTACCTTTTCACACGAAACATATTTGCATAAAAAGAAAGATGACGACCCAGGGAAATCTTCAGCCTGAAGAAGAAAAACACTGATGATGACAGCTGCTGTATGGTTATGAAATTAAGTTAATGCAACTTTAGTAAGTGTCTTATTGGAACAATATATTGCTACAGAGTTGGAGGCAGATAATAAGCAGTTAAGAGAAGGGAGGGCTTAGAGTTGTGAACAGTTGTTGTTTAATGTTCACTTTTAGATTTAAAGAATAAATTGATATTATTTTCTTTAAATAGTGGAACTTGGGAGTTCTCTGTAACTCGTTTTATCAGATCACAAGGCAAGGTGAGCTTTTCTGGGTGTGTTTTAATTAACAGAAGGGTTCACCGCCGTGTCATAACACTGAGTGTGAACAACAGGTATTTTCAATGGTTTTCACACTCAGAATGTGACCTCAGAGAGAACTGATCAAATCCCTGCCTTGGGCCCTTCAGTATCTTGCTGATGCTTATCAAAGTGAGCTCCAGTTCAGGAGTATATGTAGAGCGGGAGGATGGAAAAAAGAAAAAAGAAGTTGAAGTGAGGGTCCTGCTGAGAGCATCTGAATGTCTTATCAGTGCCCCCACCTCACTCAGTGATCCATATGAGCTCAGACCTCCATTGTGTTTCACTGCCTTCCCCCACTCTTCACTGCAACCCACGGGTGTCTGATTTTCTTTGTTTTGCTTTTACCAAAGCTGACCTTTACTCTGTCATTAACAGCTCATATGAGCATCTACACTGGGCTTTGCATTTTTTTCTCCAGTCATTGTTATTACTTTTGTTATTTGTTTTGTGATATATGTGATCTCTAATCCCACTCATCCTCTGACCATCCTCTGGACCTACCTGCTCCAGGACATTCTCCCTCCCTTTTTCCTACATTATAAACCCATCACTTCTCCACCTCTCACTTCAGTTCTGTAGAAGAGTCACATCAGAATCAGATTGTTCGCTCTATTTTTCTCTCCTCACAGATGCTGCTGGAACTGCTGTGTTCCTTTTCTTTATTTTGTCCTGCAATTCTCACTGGCTTGATTGGTGTCAAGTATCTCGTTATCAGGATGTATGTTTGCTCGCAGAGCTGGAAGGTTCATTTTCAGACGTTTCGTCACCATACTAGGTAACATCATCAGTGAGCCTCTGGTGAAGCACCGGTGGTATGGCCCGCTTTTTATTTACGTGTTTAGGTTTCCTTGGGTTAGTGATGTCATTTCCTGCAGTGTCATTTCCTTTTTTTTCCCTCAGGGGAGGGTAAATGGGATCAAAGTCATAGAGTTCATAGAGATGTACAGCATGGAAACAGACACTTCGGTCCAACTCGTCCATGCCGACCAGATATCCCAACCCAATCTAGTCCCACCTGCCAGCACCCGATCCATATGCCTCCAAACCCTTCCTATTCATATACCCATTTAAATGCCTCTTAAATGTTACAATTGTACCAGCCTCCACCACATCCTCTGGCAGCTTATTCCATACACGTACCACCCTCTGTGTGAAAATGTTGCCCCTTAGGTCTCTTTTATATCTTTCCCCTCTCACCCTAAACCTATGCCCTCTAGTTCTGGACTCCCTGACCCCAGGGAAAAGACTTAGTCTATTTATCTTATCTATGCCCCTCATAAATTTGTAAACCTGTATAAGGTCACCCCTCAGCCTCCAACGTTCCAAGGAAAACAGCCCCAGCATTTTATCTGATGGTAAGATTTTGAGAAGATTTATAGCTCAGGTTGAGCTTCTGGATGTAGGTTTGATCGCCGAGCTGCAAGGTTCATTTTCAGATGTTTCATCACCATTTTAGGCAACATCAACAGTGACCCTCTGGTGAAGCACTATTAGTATGGCCCATGTTTGATCTATGTGCTAGGTTTCTTTGTAGCAAGCTACAACAACAACAAGCAAAATTAATGTCATTTACAAAATACCTTGCAACATCTGTAACAAACATGATTTTGGACAAAAAGACAGATAACTAGCCACAAAAATACATGACCCACTCTCGTTAGTATCTTTACATACATATGGGCGGCACAGTGACTCAGTGGTTAGTACTGCTGCCTCATAGCCCCAGGGCTCCAGGTTCGCTTCCAGCCTTAGGTGACTGTCTGTGTGGAGTTTGCACATTCTCCCCGTGTCTGTGTGGGTTTCCTCTGGGTACACCGGTTTCCTCGCACTGTCACAAAGATGTGCAGGTCAGGTGAACTGGCCATGCTAAATTGCCCATAGAGTTAGGTGCATAAGTCAGAGGTAAATGGATCTGGGTGGGTTACTCTTTGGAGGGTCGGCGTGGACTTGTTGGACCAAATGGCCTGTTTCGACACTGTAGGGAATCTAATCTAATCTACACAGATGAGGAAGGACAACATAACCATCTTCGGACAAGCCAAACAGAGGAACGCACAAGAATTCCTAGAATTATAGCACTCCAATCAGAATTCCATCAGCAATCACACATTGTACGTGTACACACGCGCGCGTCGCGTACGCATACACACACAAGTACGTGCATGCGTGTACACACACACACACAGAAGAAAGATGAAGATTTCAGAACCTCTTCGAAACTGGAATGCAACCAGAATACAGAGTAATTTGTCAGCATGTCACCAAGACTACTGGGATTTAATCTGGGGATAGTGAATGTGCCCACTCACTGGTAAGTATTGAGTGAGCTCACCTCTACCGACAATGGAAGGCCAGTCTGAATTTACAGTCCTCAGACAGTTAGTTGCCGACGTTGTGTGTGAGGAATATGCGAATAGTACAGGAAAATTGTGTTACCACGTAGAAGGTCCGTCATGATCTCATTGAATGGCGGAGTGGATCCGCAGGGCAGAATGGCCTACTCCTGCTCATATTTATAACACTTCTGGGTTCTTAAGTAAATAAATACACTGTCATTGGAAAACCTCCTAAAAAAACATTTACAAGGTATCGTAATATATTTGTCAAATACCATATATACTCATAGATAGGTTGATTGCATTGTCAGAGAAATTGAGCCCAATAAATCAGAGTTGACAAAACGAGGATCGCAGTGAAATTGACAGTAGTTTAATTAAACAAAATAATATCGTGGAAGAGACTATTTGGCGAAGACTGGGGCACCTTGGGTAGTTCCTGTATATGTTGGTAGGCCTGATTTCTGTGTTTTACAGGCCAGCTTCTGTGTTTTTTATGTGGCCATGCTGTAGGTGGGCAGGGAGGCAAGATCTTTCTCCCACACTCATGTATAAGTCAACCCCTTATCTTTGGCCAAAAAAGTCTGGTATTTTTCATGCATCGCGTGTATAAGTTGATCCTTGGTCTTTAGGGGTCTCTTCCTGACCATATATGCAGCCTTAAAGGGCATGATTGGCACATTTTTGATACAAATGCAATATCTGCTTCATCACATGTTACACGCACCAGCATATATTTATACAATACAATTTTCAAATCATTAAATTGAATGTTGATAACTATATATACTATATATATTTATGTAATATTTACATACATATATTTGACTGGTGCATGCAAATATCTACGGTACCTTATGGCAGCCCTCAATCTTAATCTTCCCGCTGTTGCCTCAGTTTCTCAAAAGTAGGGGTCAGGTACAGTTGTGCTCTGAATTTATTGTACAACTCCCCCAATTCTTTCTGACAAAATGGTATCACGAAGGAACGAGTATACAGCACAGTTTAAACTAATAAAGTCATTGAAGTTGCAGCGAAGAACAATAATAGCGCAGCTGCAAGGGAGTTCTGTGTTTCTGAAAAACTTGAGATTGGAGGAAATAAGCCACACAGTTAAAGGCTATGCCAAAACAGAAGAATGCCAACAGAGGATAGATGAACAAGTGGCCACAACTGAAACAGATTGCTGACTGGGTAATTCAGTCAGCTATCGGAAGGGAAGCATAGTGACTCGACAGCATATAAGAATACGTGCTAAAAACGAAGGAAAAACAAAAATATGGATTCAGTGATTTCAAAGCCAGTGATGGATGGAGCAGTAGGTTTATGAAAAGGTCTGATTTGGTGCTTAGACAGAAAGCCAAGATTGCCCAAGATTGTCTCCCCTCAGAATTTAATGACAAGTTAATTGGGTTCCATTGCTTTGCAATCAGAAGTCAGAAGAGAAACGTCCAGGCTCTCGTGCATCGGCAATATGGACGAAACCCCAATAAACTTTGATATGCTAAGGAACAGAACAGTGGGCTAGATTGGAACAAAAACTATTTTAGTTAAGACTGCTGGCCATGAAAGGAGCCGATTTACTGTGGAATTTGGTTGTAAGGCAGACAGAACAAAGTTAAAGCCTGTGGTGGTTTTTAAGCGGAAAACTCTGCCCAAACGGAAATTTCCAAAAGGCATTGTTGTCCTCGTCCTTGAAAAGGGGTGGATGGATGAAGGTGGCTGGTAAACTTGGATTAAGGAGGTCTGGAATAAGTGACCAGGTGGACTGAGAAAGGAAGAAAGCTTACTGGTTTGGGGTGTGTTCAGATCACACTGAGTAAAAAGTATTATCAGTGAACTTTGAGCTAACAATACTGACATTGCAATGATTCCTGGAGGCCACTGCACATTAGCATCAATAAACCTTTTAAGTGTCCTGAAGAAACAGGACACTTGGATGCAAGAGGGATATCTGATTGGTATGGATGGGTTGGACCGAAGGGTCTGTTTCCATGCTGTACATCTCTATTACTCTAAGGGGAAAAAAGCTTCACAAAGGGTTACAACATGCATGCTCCATTACTTGCAACTGTCTATGAGTGGATTGTTGAGTCCTGGAAGGAAATGAAAACTGAAATTATTGTGAAAAACAATGTGGAATTTCTAATACTTCAAATGGTTTGGAGGCTGACTATTTATAGTCAGATGGAAGTGATGAAAACGTCAATTGATGATTTCCTTGAGAGTGAAGATGAAAGTGAACCATCCGGCGATATGCTTGACTCAAATGACTGGAATGGATTATTCAGTGGTGCAAGAGATGAGGACAGTGAATTTGAAGGATTCAAATAGACTTTTGCATGTACCTGCAACTTTTGTTTTAAGCAGCTATCCCATAATATCATAACAAGGCCATGTCAACTGTAGCAATAGAAGCAGCTAGAACAGAATGCTTTTCTTTCTTTTTAAATATATATCCAGAGGTGTTATCACACACAACCAAATGGCTTTTTCCCCATCACTAAGTTACCTGTGGTACTTTTCACCCATTATCCACCACCACCAAATCACCCATATTTCCAATTATTCAAACTATGTGAAACATCTGTGTAGGACAACGCAGACCACCAAAGGTGAGGGAGAGATAGAGAGAGAGGGGAGGGGACTAAATCAATTGGAGTTGGAAGGGGAGGTGACAGAATGTTTTTTCCAGAATGACCTTATTAATAAATATTGGTTGCTGCAGTGTTTGGAGAATGGGGCCATTAAAGTAACTATAAATGGGCTACTTTAGGGCCTCAATTAGCCCGTAAGAGAAGGACCACTGATCTCAAACTTCTCCATCATTGTTTTAGTTGGGGGGGTGGTGGTATTAAGAAAACATAGGCTCTGCAACCAGATCTTCCCACCTCATTATCTCACCTTAGCCTAGTCCTGGAGAGGGCAACAAATTCTACCCATTACCACGGAGGCAATCTTAAAAGGGGAGGGGTAAACGAGTGAGTTCAATGTTGCAGAGTTCACCATTTCTATATAGATTCTGAAATTCAGTATAAAAGTTGATCAAACTTGTGGATGACATCAACAAAGAGAGGTCATCGAATCAGGGTCAATGCAAACAATTTATGGAATGTTTCCAAGTACAATAATGGGGGTAGGAATAGCTGCTGAAGTTTAATCCCAACCATGTACAGTTCTGCAAGAATGAAGACAACACTCATTAAAAGCTAAAATACAAGTCAGAAGAGGAATCAGCCACATTTTTATAGCTCTGTGATCTGATCAGACCTAATTCTAGTTGTTCATTTAAAAGACATTTGGATAGGTATATGAATAGGAAAGGTTTAGAGGGACATGGACCAGATGCAGGCAAGTAGAATAGTTTAGTTAAGGAAACTTGGTCAGCTGTTTTTGTGCTGTATGACTCTGTGACAGATATTCTAGCTCTGCATATAGTGCAAAAAAACCACAAGACCAGATCCATTGTGTAATGGACCTGTGTATGAAGATGGACTAGAGAAATTTATGCCAATTGTAAACCTGGAATATTATTTCAAACATGGAAAGTGAATAATGGAAACAAATTCAGACTTGAGAGATCAACTTAGGATGATTTACAAAATCTTCACATAGGGTGATGAGTATATGAGAAATGGATATTCAAATAGCAATGCAGGGATAAAACCTAGAACTATTTTAGAGATATTTGAATATTACAAATGAAACGCCACTAAGATTATCTAGCTGGAAACGGTAACAAAGAATTTCTTGATTTTATTTTTACAATTTTGTAAAGTTTATTCTGCATGGCACTCCACCCGTAACATGCATATTCTTTTTATCATTCTGATAAACAAGATCTAATAATCATAGTTGTGGTTCATAAACATCCAAGCTACAGGTTGCCTCTGCAGTGAAACTTTAAGATATATAAATACACTTTTACTTCTGTGATACTTTGATTTCTTCGTCCTTACCTTCATTTAGTGCATTTGCAACTTTCACGGGATCTGATGAAAGGTACAAGTTGGTATGATATGCCTTTAAATAATTGATAGGACTTGTTCCACCCGTCATACAAAACCTTTCAATTGCCAAGCCTAAAACAAAAGTTACAACATGAAAACTGCTGTTCACTTGAAATAATTTAATGACGCCACTGTACTGTTTATTGCTGTGTGATCGCCAGTCTATCACAATATTGGTCACAAAGAAATGAAATCTCTCCCTGTCCAATTCCTGCTATTATCATGCTGTAGATGTGAAAATTAATTCTTCATGCAATGAAGTGGAAGATACAAGTTATGAGGTTATCCACAGCTGTAGAAAACGTGGGACAGGAAATTATTACCTAAACAGAGAACAGCCCTCCACTATCACCTGATGAAGGAACTACGCTCCGAAAGCTAGTGTGCTTCCAATTAAACCTGTTGAACTATAACCTGGTGTTGTGTGATTTTTAACTTCAAACAGAGAAAGGTTATAGAGTGAAACAATACAGATGGGATCTGGGTGTACACTTAGATGAAATCATAATAAGTGATCAAGTAAGAAGGAAAGCAAATGGAATATTGCCCTTAATTGTATTTGTCTCTTTCATAACATTTCAATTAAATGTAGATTAGATTAGATTACTTACAGCGTGGAAACAGGCCCTTCGGCCCAACAAGTCCACACCGCCTCGCCAAAGCGCAACCCACCCATACCCCTACATGTACCCCTTCCTAATACTACGGGCAATTTAGCATGGCCAATTCACCTGACCTGCACATCTTTGGACTGTGGGAGGAAACCGGAGCACCCGGAGGAAACCCACGCAGACACGGGGAGAACGTGCAAACTCCACACAGTTAGTCGCCTGAGGCGGGAATTGAACCCGGGTCTCTGGCGCTGTGAGGCAGCAGTGCTAACCACTGTGCCACCGTGCCGCCCAAATTATTAGATTCCCTACAGTATGGAAACAGGCCCTTCGGCCCAACAAGTCCACACCAACCCTCCAAACAGCAACCCACCCAGGCCCATTTCCCTCTGCCTAATGCACCTTATACTATGGGCAATGTAGCATGTACTTTGGTGTTTTTTCTGTTCTTCATAAAATTTATTATCTCACACAACCAAATTCAACTACATACACCTGCTTGTTCACTAACATATCCTCATTTCATTTTTTGCAGTTTTCTTGACTGCTCGCCGACTTTTGATTTTTCAGAAGAATTCAAAATTCTAGTTCAAGACTCCACCTTTACACCCAAGCCCAAACATCTACACATATGGACAAGGTCCCAGCATTCACCTCTAGTGTGCATTACTTACACTAACTATTCCTGTTGTTAACCGATGTCACGTTTTCTTTAATACCACATAACTGAATCTTTTTCTTCTTCTGACTTACCCTTATTGAGTGCTTTCCAAAACCCACAATTACAACATTTACAGCATCTACAAACCCAATACATGATTATATTTGTTGACACTGACTATGATAATTGGCTATGGCAAACCTGTGTTGCTTAACATAGCGATTTCATACATTTCTATATTTTCATTAATTTTAACTTGAATTATAAATTCTAAGAGCATTCTTACAACTACTAGAGATTCTTACCAGAAAAAAGTCATGTTTTCTTTTACAGTTTCACAGAAAAAAAAACTGAAGTGTCTACAAGACCATTATTGCATCTTAGCACATTATTCATTCTCTTATGGGATGTGGACATCACTGGCTGGGCCAGCATTGTACTGCCTGTCACTAGTTGACCCGAGGAGGTTGTAATAAGCTGACTTCTTGAACCGCTGCAGTCAACCTGCTGTGGCTAGACCCACAATGCCCTTAGGGAGAGAATTTCAGGAGTCTGACCCAGTAACAGTGAAAGAACGGCGATATATTTCCAAGTCAGGATGGTGAGTGGCTTGGAGGGGAACTTGCAAATGGTAGTGTTCCTATCTATCTGCCACCCTTGCACTTTGTGTTCAAGGAGTCATTTTTATTTTGCATGCACCACAGACTTCTTGATTTGTGTGGTTTTATATTCCCTTAGCTGACGGATTAGATAGCCTTGTGATAAAGAACATAGAAAATTGAAACAAAAGCAGGCAATATGGTTCCACAAGCCCGCTCCACCAGGTTTCCTGATTGATTTTACTTCAAATTTGACGTTCCCCACTAACTCCTTGAAATAACTCCATTGAGACTGATATTGTGTCACCAAGTTACCTTTTATTGGCACAGATCAGCTCTCTCACAGCCAGCACTCAGAGTGAACAGAACCTCTGACACTACTCTTCTTGTTTTATCCAGACAGCACAGTCTGTCCCCTCCTGAACACAAAATGGAGAGTCCTTCACCACTGATCCAGCTCCCTCAGAGCCAGCTCTCAGAGTTGCAGTATCTCTCACACTCCACTTTTTCTTTTTTTAAAATTATTTTCCCCCACACTACCACCTAGCAGCAGTAGTGTTTATTTTTCCCTAGCACCCTTGTAGTGTGAGTGCAGAAATAGACACTCTTTTGTATTAAGGGTGTGACACTCCTGTTCTTTTTTTCTTATTATTTACATGTCCATTATACTTGAAACTGATCCAGCTCCTCTGACAGAACCTCTGCCAGCACTCAGAGTGAACAAAACCTCTGACAGTCCTATTTTCTTCTCCCCCCCCCCCCCCTCCACTATCACCTAACAGTGGTAGCGCTTATTTTTCCCCAGCACCCATGTTGTGTGTGTACAGATGTAGACACTACTTTTTTTTAAACCCCCACTCTACCGCCTAACTGCGGTAGTGCTTATTTTTTCCCCCCACCACCCATGGTGTGTGTGTGTGCAGATGTGAGACACAGTGAAAGACACAAGGTGCATGAATCTTTATTCAATTTCCACCACCAGGAAGTTGGGAAAACCCCCAAGTGGCCAGTGACAAGCACTGCCCTTCACCTCAAAGGGCAATGCTGTGTGATCAAAACAGTGAAGGGGAGGGCAGGGATTAAATCAAAATAGAGTTGGAGGGGGAAGACACTACTTTTCTTTTTTTTTGCCCTTCAAACCAAACTGAGTGCCCTTTTTTCTCCTCTTTTTTTTTCTTTTTTTTGTGTGTGCAGGTGTGAGACACAGTGAGAGACACAAGGTGTATGAATTTTTATTCAATTTCCACCACCAGGAAGATAGGAAACACCCGAGTGGCCAATGACAAGCACTGCCCTTCACATCAAAGGGCAATGCTGTGTGATCAAACAAACAGTGAAGAGGAGGGCAGGGACTAAATCAAAATAGAGTTGGAGGGGGAGACACTATTTTTCTTATCTGTCATCCAGGGCTCCCTGATTGGACTAGCTTAGTCCAATCAGGAATGCATATTCTTTGAAGTCTACCTGGCTGGCATTGTTACAATCACTACACTCCTGATAATCTTGAATTGCCTTTCCCAATAGTGTGCACTTAGCTGCTGTATCAACAAGTTTAAATCTTCCAAAATTTGTTAAGTGAACCATCTGCTGCCTGAGAATTGGTTACTTATTATGTCAAGAGCAGCTAAATATTTTATTGTTGCTTTTTTTTTTTATAAAGATTTTTGCTGGAATCTCACTTTTAAGCTATATATCCCTGTGCTTTTGGTAATTATGTTTTAGATTAGATTAGATTACTTACAGTATGGAAACAGGCCCTTCGGCCCAACATTAGGCTATGTCACATTTTCTTTCCTACCACATAACTGAATCTTTGTTCTTCTGACATACCCTTATTGAGTGCCTTCCAAAACCGACAATTACACCATTTACAGCAATCAATCAACCCAATACATGATTATATTCGTTGACACTGATTATGATAACTGGCTATGACAAACCTGTGTTGCTTGATATAGTGAATTCATGCATTTTGACATTTTCATTATTTTTAAACTTGAATTATAAATTCTAAGAGCATTCTTACAACCAATGGAGATTCTTAACAGAAAACGTTATTTTGAGAAAAGCCTTCATTCCATCAATTTATTACACAAAGTCAATACACAACCTTTCACCTCATTATATAGTTAGTAAAGACAAATCCATGGGTATTAATTGTTACTACTGGTTAAAAAGACAAATCACAGTATACATACCATAGTGATTGATGCTGTTTATCAGTCTCACTCCTACTTGGGCATGGTTGTTAGTCATCAGAACTATATCAAATATTTCATCACTGCCAGGGTAAAGTTCATGTAGTCGAAAGTTAACTGTCTCCAGTGCCTGGAAATAAGACACAGGTTTCCAATTATAACAATATCATTCAAATATTTTTTATACATATAGTCCAAGTCTTATGTTTACACACAACTCCTGTTCACAAAGACATCAACGTTTCACTGCACTGTTATATAACCTTTTCCTCACTAAGTTCCTACATCCACATTGTCTCTCAGTTCCTCTTGTTACCTATTAAACTTACTTGTTACTAGGAGATGCTGAATTCTACTTTCTCTAAAATGCCACTATCCACTATTTTATCATTTGAATTACCTTTTGAGTCCCTTAATAATTTTATTAAGGAATGAACAAAATGTTAAAGCTTCACTCAAACTTCATCTTGAACTAGATGTATCTGCTTTGAATGACAATTTTATCAGGTGAATTCAGAATGCACAATTTTTGAAAATTTGCAATTTACCTAAATTTGCAAAAGTAGGAGAAAGTTGAAAAAATTGAGTATTTATATCTAAACTTTCAGAAATTCTGCCAATATTTGAAAAATAATTTTATGGTCTCAGGATGCAGGCCTCACATACTTATCTGACCTTTCGTGTTTCGGGGTGGGGAGGGGGCAGGCATTTCAATCGAACAGTTCTAGTCTAGAAGGCAAAACTCTCCTATTAATTAATCTGAAAGAAAGTGAGAGGCAAGTTTCAAAACATCTATATGCAAGTCTATATGTTGGTGAACTCTTGCAAACCAGAACAAAGAGGAGCACTGATTACGTAACTATAGTATTTTTCTATACATGTTGAAAACGTGCTTTCAGCCACCAGATTGAAGGGGAGAATAATTCAATTTGCACAAATTTCTGGCACAAAATGGTGGTTTAATTGAAATATACAGATGAAGAGGTCAGTTCGTTTGAACTTTGGGCCTCATTTGTTTTAAAATAGAGAACTGTGGATGTTAATCAGCCACTGTCATCAAATCAGCTTGCACTGTGCTAAGAAATTGTCATTCTGATGCTCTGAGGGTTCCTCTGCTGCAATGCTCGCATCCCTACCACTAAGCCAGCAAATTTTTATAAAAGGGTTATGTTTTAAATTACCTCTTTACTTGAAGTTGAAACCAAATAATGAATAGAGTGACACAATCTGAGCCAATTATGCCAACAAAAAGCCAATATATCTTAACTACCATGGGGAACAGGTCAGATATTGTTACAACATATATGCTTGATTTAAAGTATTAAAAAATGCAAAATCGAGTGTTCTTATTACAGTCTTTGTCACAGAGATTCAAACAGATAGAGAGCAAGAGAAAGGGGAAGAGGGAGGTGGGGAAGCAGCAAAGCATTGAGAATAGGAGGGATATACTGCCAGGTAGATTAGATTACTTACAGTGTGGAAACAGGCCCTTTGGCCCAACAAGTCCACACTGACCCGTCGAAGCACAACCCACCCAGATCCATTCCCCTACATTTACCCCTTCACCTGACACTATGGGCAATTTAGCATGGCCAATTCACCTAACCTGCACATTTTTGGACTGTGGGAGGAAACCAGAGCACCCGGAGGAAACCCACGCAGACACGGGGAGAATGTGCAAACTCCACACAGACAGTTGCCTGAGGCGGGAAATGAACCCGGGTCTCTGGCGCTGTGAGGCAGCAGTGCCAACCACTGTGCCACCGTGCTGTATAGGATGCAAGTGAAAACCCTACCCTTTGTGTCGGGAGATAGAACCAGGAGAGATTTAAGATCACTACAAGTTTCATCCTTGAGAGGCCAGGGAAGGAATCACAGGAAATGAACGTCACTGCTGAAAGTCAGTAACAACATTCTCAGAAGAATGAGGGAAATGGTTTTTAATGGATGCGGGGCATAATGACACAGTGAAACAAGGAAAACTGAACCAAATGGAAACTAAAATCGACTGAAGACTGTTTCCTGACAACTCTAATTTGTGGAAAGCGTGCTATAAAAGATACACAAGGCTAGTGATGGTGTTATTGTTTGTGTCAAACATTAATAGTTCATTTTTCCATACAGTACCAGCTACCAAAGAAGTAATTTCCAATTCATTTTGTTTCACAAAAACATAAACAGCTGGATAAACTCTGCAGGTCTGACAGCAGTTGCAGTGAGAAAGCAGAGTAAAGTTTTGGGTCCAGTGATCCTTCTGCAGAACAAAGCAGACTAGTCACTAGATGATCAAGACTCTACCTCTGCCTTTAAATTATTTCAAAAGGATCTTCATTCGCTGCCTTTCGTAAAAGTAATTGTTTCTGCATCCATCACTTCTTTGGACACTCATTCAAAAAAAAGTATATATAGATAAACTCAGCAACTATCAGAACATGAAGAAACAATTTCTGGGACAAAATTAGTAGTCTCAGACAAATGCAGGAAGGCCAGCAAGGACTTGTTAAGTGAACATAGTGCTTAATCAACTTGGTGGAGCTTTTTGAAGAAGTAACAAAAAAAAAAGCAATTGGATGGACAAGTGGCTGAAGTTTAAAAGGTGAGAAATATAAAGCGATTCACTTTTACAGGAAGAATGTGAAGAGATAGTCTAAACTAAAGGGTACAATTGTAAAGTGGGTCCAGGGACAGAGAAACCTGGGCACAAATGTGCATTTATCGCTGAAGGTGGTAGGATTGATGCAGTGAGTGGTTAATAATGTTATACTGTGTCCAAGGCTTTAACCAACAGGTGCAATCAAGCACAAGAGCAAGCAGCCACTAGCTTTCCCTCAGCTGGGACATTGCATCCAGATCAGGAGAGATGTGAAGCCTTAAAAGGGGGTCCAGGAGAAGTCACAAGAACAGTTCCAGGTATGAGGAACATCAGATATGAAGATAAATTGCTTCCACTCACAAGATGAAGGATGAGGGTACAGACTGAAGGCGATTTGCAAAAGGAAAACTAACCAGAGGAAAAACGTTTTCAAGCAGCAAATGGTTAAGTCTGGACTGCACTGTGGAGGGAGATTAATTCAAAGGGAATTAGACTATTTGAAAAGGAAGAATATACAAAGATTTAAGTTTCAAGGTGGACAGATAGCACGAGATGAATTGCTCACTTCCAGACATGATGAGCTGACTGATTGAGCTCTTTCTGCTCTGTCATGATTCTTTGAAATTAAGATCAAATCAATAAGGCAGTGGATCATTTTTAACATAGGGACGGATTTACGTTTGTTCATCCTGGCCCTGTCAATCAGCTTCCATTACTCTTCATCAGGAAACTCTGAAAACACACTCAACCCGTTTCTAATGGGGCCCTCCCCACTGAGCTGAAATATACAAAGCCTGGCGATGTGATCAGAGAGGTGTGTTCCACAAACTCTAATAGGTTAGGTTTACATGTGATTCCGCAAACACTCGACACCGTTTGAACAAACAGGTCCCTGGGGGGAGTGCTTAAAGGTCTCCTGGTCCTACCTTCATCAGGGCGAACGCCAATCCTTTCTTGAGTGGCTCGTGTTCATGATCCAGCTGGTATTTCACATACGATTCCAACCCATCAGACTCATAGATAGCCCTTTCATCAGACATGTTGAAGAGGGTCCTGGAGGACACAGCGATGGTAATGGCTTGCTGGGATTTGCTCTGATAAATACACAAAGAAACACAAGTTGAGATTGTTTTCGTTTTATTTTGTAGAGTTACACACCAGTACAAGTTACTCCCTACCTCTAACGGTACAGGGAGTTGAGTCCTGTCCCGTTCAACAACTGGGGAAATCTTGTTTGATGGTCCTCGGCTCTTCTTTGTTGACGAGGCTCTTTCTGGAACCGGGACAACGCAGAGGTCCATCTCGTCCAATAAGTACAGGCCGGTGTCACTCATCGTCCCTGATTCCCTGTGTTACTCCCCAACTCAACGAGTTGCAGCTGCTCGTGTAAGGCGGCCGCAGCAGGGTCGGATAGGCTCAGACCGAGCTCAGAGGCGCTGGGCTGGGCTGTACCTGGTCACCCCACTCATTCAGCAGCTCACACACACACACCGCAGCGTCACAAACAGACCAGCCTCTGTGACAGGGAGTTACAAACACGTCTGCGCTTGGTGTTACACACTGTTACACTCCTCTGGAGCGGGTAACTGCATTTACCCAGGGACTGCCTGCCCACTGAGAATGTTGGAACACTGCAACATGCCGACGATGTGAAAATATATTGGCGTTATTTCACTACTGTAGAGTAATGTGTTTTCATCACGGCCACTACACGGGCATGGTCTGAATCACTCTCTGTAATTCGTCCACACGTACTAGAGAGACTGCACTCTAATTGACAGAGATGTCTCTTAACGAGAGTCTATTAGCAACACTGTGTCAACTGCAGAGTGGCAGATGGAGTCTAATTCAGAACTGGACTTGTAAACTTAATGGGAATGTCCTGGAGATTGTTGCTGAACAAAGAGACCTTGGAGTGCAGATCCTTGAAAGGAGAGTCGCAGATAGACAGGGTGGTGAAGAAAATATATGGTTCTCTTGCCTTTGTTGGTCAGTGCATTGAGTGTAGGAGTTGGGAGGTCATGTTGTGGCTATACAGGACATTAGCAAGATCATAGAGTCATAGAAATGTACAGCATGGAAACAAACACTTTGGTCCAACCCGTCCATGCCGATCAGATATCCCAACCCAATCTAATCCCACCTGTCAGCACCCAGCCCATATCCCTCCAAACCCTTCCAATTCATATACCCATCCAGATGCCTTTTAAATGTTGCAATTGTACTTGTCTCCACCATTTCCTCTGGTAGCTCATTCATGTACCACCCTCTGAGTGAAAAAGTTGCCCCTTATCTCTCTTTTATATCTTTCCCCTCTCACCCTAAACCTATGCCCTATAGTTCTGGACTCTCCGACCCCAGGGAAAAGACTATTTACCCTATCCATGCCCCTCATAATTTTATAGATCTCTATAAAGTCACCCCTCAGCCTCTGACGCTCCAGGGAAAACAGCCCTATCCTATTCAACCTCTCCCTGTAGCTCAAATCCTCCAACCCTAATACTGGGTTTGAGCTATAGCGAGAGGCTGAACAGGCTAGGGCTATTTTACTTGGAGCATCAGAGGCTGAGGAGGTGACCTTACAGAGGTTTATAAAATCATGAGGGGCATGGATAGGATAAATAGACAAGGTCTTTTTCCTGGAGTGGGGGAGTCCAAAACCAGAGGGTGTAGGTTTAAGGTGAGAGGGCAAAGATTTAAAAGGGTCCTAAGGGGCAAACCTTTCACGAAGAGGATGGTGAGTGTTTAGAATGAGCTGCCAGAGGAAGTGGTGAAGGCTGGTACAATTACGACATTTAAAAGGCATCTGGATGGAGATATAAAAAGGAAGGATTTCAAGGGATGTGGGCCAAATGCTGGCAAATGGGACTCAATTAACTTAGGATATCTAATTAGCTTGGACCGAAGGGTCTGTTTCCATTCTGTACAGCTCAATGAGTCAATCGTTATCTCATAGTCTGGGTTTTCTGTTTACTTAAGTTCCTTTTGAATATATATACTGATATATGTATATGAGAAAGACTAATAAACTGAGAGTGAGATGAAAATCCTTATATCAGAGTGTTACATGTCTCAAAGCCATCTTAAATCATTGTGCTGTTTTAAGATTTGTGCAACAAAACAACATTCTTTTTTACCTTCTGAAGAATAGGAACTGCATTTTGATAAACATGTACATTCAGGTACATATCTTTATACATTAAGATAAACACATTTGCAGACATACAATCATCACGACTAGCCTGTACGGTTTAATTCCACAGTGTGCTGATTGTCACTGTGGATGAATATATATGATGGGCGAGAGGTGCGATACTTTCAGTATCTGAGCCATCATTTCTGAATGAGGAGATGGTTAATCCCTGGTGGGACTGGGTGTCACTGATTGGCCAGCATTTATTCGACATGAGGAGATGGCGGTAGTGAGCTGCCTTCTTGCTATAGATCAACCCACAATGCCCTTAGGGAAGGAATTCTAATTTTGGAGGATTTTGACACGGGACAGTGAAGGAAAAATATATTCCCGAGTCAGGACGGTAAGTGGCTTGGAGGGGAACATGCACGGAGTGCTGACAAAATGTATCTGCTGTCCTTTTCCTTTGCGATAGAATTGTTCGTGGATTTGGAAGGTGCTGTCTGAGGATTTTTGGTGAAATTCTGTAGTGCATCTTGTAGATAGCACTCATCCAGGCAAGTGGGGAGTATTCCATCACACTCCTGACTGATCCTGTACAACTCAAATGTGTTGTCTGTTTCGTTGTTGAGCTTGAACAGTGTTGTAAGACTTGGGTGTACAGAACATCATAGTATTTTCCGATGAACTCATATTTGTACGAAGATCTTGAAATCTGATAATTTGTTCTAGTTTAGCTTGGGATAACTATCTAAATGTTCATTAATCAAACTCTATTACCATTTTCTCCCTACTTTTCGACAGTGCATCATGAACATGTGTGTTGGATGGTAAGAGTGTTTGGGGAAAGCACTATGTGAATCTGTCTTCTAAACATTGGAGCTACCATTGAGAGTAAACCATTGGCTAAAGGAGCAGCATGCATATTTAAATCGTTCCGCAAACATCAAAAATTCACTTCATACTGAATGATCATGGATTTTACTGAATGGGTCATGCATTCGATAACACCAATACTTTGAAGGGAAGCGGCAAATTATCCTATCATACATATGCCTTGGAAGGGGGCAAAGTGTACCACAAACTGATATCAGGCACAATTTTTTGAGGAACACAAAATGTACTGAAAATGGTGATTAATGTATCAACGACTGTTAGGAACATAAATTGGAGCAAGAGTTGATCATTCAGCCCCTCAGTCCTGTTTTGCCATTTTATAAAATCATGGCTGATCTGTTCCAATCCTCAATTCCTTTTTCCTCACAGCCTTCAGCTCCTCCATTTTGAAAATCTATCCACCTCCCCCCCCCCCCCCCCCCCACCCCTTTAAATATTTTCAGAAATACATCCTCCATTGCTTTCTGGGATAGAGAATTCTGGATGTTCCCTCTCCAGGAGAAGAAATTCCTTCACACCTCAGTTTTAAATCAGTGTCCCTGTAATCTGTAAATATGTCCCCACTAGTGGAAGCATCATCTCAATGTCTACCTTGTCAAGCCCGCTCTCAGTGTTGTATGTCTCAATACAATCACTCCTTCATTCTTCTGAACTCTAATGAATAAACATTTAACATCATTACTGTCCTTGATAAGTTATCCACTAGAAATCAGTCGAGTGACCCCATTTTGAATTGCAACCTATCTTAACATGCTCTCTCTTGGACACAGGACAAGAACTGTACTCCAGGTGCAGCCTCAGCAATACCCTTTACAATTGTAACAAAACTTCTTAGATTAGATTACTTACACTGTGGAAACAGGCCCTTCGGCCCAACAAGTCCACACCGCCCCGCCGAAGTGTAACCCACCCATACCCCTACGTTTACCCCTTACCTAACTCTACGGGCAATTTAGCATGGCCAATTCACCTGACCTGCACATCTTTGGACTGTGGGAGGAAACCGGAGCACCCGGAGGAAACCCACGCAGACACGGGGAGAATGTGCAAACTCCACACAGTCAGTCGCCTGAGGCGGGAATTGAACCCGGGTCTCTGGCGCTGTGAGGCAGCAGTGCTAACCACTGTGCCACCGTGCCGCCCTTTTTTCAATTCCACCCCTCTGCCTCCCACGCTCCCACAATAAAGACTGAAATTCCATTTGTCTTCTTCATTACCTGCTGCACCTTCATGCTACCTTTTTGTGTTTCATACATAAGAACACCGATGTTCCTTTGAACTGAAAGTTGTTGCTGTTTCTCTCTATTACTGTAACAGTCGGCCTTTTCATTCTTTCCAAATAAAAGTGTGAGACCTCACCTTTTTCTACATTAAACTCTATTTGCCAAGATTTTGCCCACTCAACCTATTTGTACGTGCTTGTAGATTCCTTAAGTTCTCATCACAACATGTCATTGCATTTATTTTTGTATTATCACAGTGCCATGACACAATGCACTCTACCCCTCCTCCAAGTCATTCAGACAGTTTGTAAGTATTTGATGCTCTATGGCTGATCCATGTGGCACTCCATTAGTTAGGTCATTGCAATCGACCCAAAAAGACCCAATAATCTGGACTCTGTCTTCTCTGCTTGGCCAGAGAATCCTCAAGGAGAAAGTGAGGACTGCAGATGCTGGAGATCAGAGCTGAAAATGTGCTGCTGCGCTTTTCCAGAGAATCCTCAATTCATACTAACTCATTATTGCAAGCTCCTGTCTTCTACATTAAACTTTAATGTGGTACTTGATGAAATGCCTTTCACAAAACCATGTTCACTCTGTCTGATTATGACTTGGAGGTGCCAGTATTGGACTGGGATGGACAAAGTTAAAATTAAAAAACAGCAGGTTATAGTCCAACAGGTTTATTTGGAAGTACTAATTTTCAGAGAACCACTCTTTCATCAGGCTGAATATGTTACCCTTTTTGAAATGTCCTGCTATTTCTCCCTTAATATTGCATTCTAGCATTTTCCAAACAACTCTAGCAGCACAATAGTATCTTACAGTCAGAGAGTCATAGAGATGTGCAGCATGGAAACATACCCATCAGTCCAACCTGTCCATGCCGACCAGATATCCCAACTCCATCTAGTCCCACCTGCCAGCACTCGGCACACATCCCTCAAAATCCTTCCTATTCATATACCCGTCCAAATGCCTCTTAAATGCCCATTGTACCAGCCTCCACCTCTGGCCACTCATTCCATAGACATACCATCCTCTGTGTGAAAAAGTTGCCCCTTAGGTCTCTTTTATATCTTTCCCCTCTCACCCTAAACCTATGCCATCTAGTTCTGGACTCTCCCACCTCAGGGAAAAGACTTTGCCTATTTACCCTATCCATGCCCCTCATGATTTTGTAAACCTCTATAAGCTCACCCCTCAACCTCCAACGCTGCAGGGAAAACAGCCCAAGCTTGTTCAGCCTCTCCCTATAGCTCAAATCCTCCAACCCTGGCAACATCCTTGTAAATCTTTTCTGAACCCTTTCAAGTTTCACAACATCTTTCTGATAGGAAGGAGACCAGAACTGCATGCACTATTCCAACAGTGTCCTAACCATGTCCTGTACAGCCGCAATATGACCTCCCAACTCCTGTACTCAATACTCTGACCAATAAAGGAAAGCATACCAAATGCCTTCTTCACTATCCTATCTACCTGCGACTCCACTTTCAAGGAGCTATGGGCGTGCACTCCAAGGTCTCTTTGTTCAGGAACACTCCCTAGGACCTTACCATTAAGTGTATAAGTCCTGCTAAAATTTGCTTTCCCAAAATGCAGCACCTCGCATTTATCTGAATTAAAATCCATCTGCCACATCTCCACCCATTGGCCCATCTGGTCCAATCCCCTTCTTGAGCAGGAGTATTATTTTGACAGTTTTCCAGGCCACTGGAAATGTCCAGATTATAGTGAGTTCTGCAATATTTCAGCCAATGCCTCAACTCTCTCTGACACCATTTCCTTTGAAACCCTTAGATGCAGATCATTGATTTCTGATGACTTGTTTGCCTTCATTTCCACTAGTTTGTCAAGTATTTTGGCCCATGCGATACAAGCCTCTTTACGATGTTTAGGGTGACCTTCACAGTGGAGATGGATGGAAAATATCGGTTTAAATTATCTGTCATTTCCTTGTTTCCCATTATTAATTCCCCCATTCTATCCTCCAAGAGTTCCATCCTCACTATCCTCACTAACTATCCTCACTATAACTATCCTCACTATAACTATCCTCACTAACTATCCTCACTATAACTATTCTCACTATCCATACTATAACTATCCTCACTATAACTATCCTCAGTATCCTCACTATCCCTATCCTCACTATAACTATCCTCACTATAACTATTCTCTTTCTCTTTACAAGCACTAACTGTTTGTTTCTGTTTCTTGCCAACTTACTTTCATAATCGATTTTCTCCCTATTTGTTAGCTTTTTCATAATCCATGTTGCTTTCTAAAACAAAATCCAATACTCTGACCTATCATTATGTTTTGCCATTTCGCATGCCTTAATTTTTAATTGGATTTTTTACTTGACTACCTTTGTTAACCCAATGGTGCATCCTTCTCATTGAGTCCTTGTCTGACCAGAATAGTTTTTGCTAAGTGCTATGAAATATCTGTCTTATTGACTGCCATCTTCTGACTTCCCCCTTCGTCTATTTTCTCAGTGCACTTTAGACATCTAGAGAGAAAATACCCAAGATACTAATCGGACTAAAGACCTACAGGTGCCCTAGACCTGATGGGATGCATCCTTGGATATTAAAGGAAGTAGCTACAGATGTAGTGGATGCACAGGGAGTAATCTTCCAGGCATCCTTAGATTTTGGAAAAGTCCAAGAGGATTGGAGTGGCATGGTAGCTCAGTGGTTAGCACTGCTGCCTCATAGCTTCAGGGACCCAGATTCAATTCCAGCCTCAGGCAACTGTATGTGTGAAGTTTGCACATTCTCCTCATGTCTGCTTGGTTTTCCTCCGGGTGCTTCAGTTTCCTCCCACAATCTGAAGATGCGCAGGTTAGGTGAATTTGCTGTGCTAAATTGCCCATAGTGTTCAAGGAGGTGTAGGTTAGGTGCATTCATCAGGGGTAAATGTCGGGCAAATGTATCTGGGTGGGTTACTCTTCGGAGGATTGGTATGGACTTGTTGGGCTGAAGACCCTGTTTCTACACTGTAAGGATTCTATGATTGGAAAACTGCCAATGTAACACCTTTATTTCTAAAAATTATCAATAACAGTAGGTCAGTTAGCTTAATATCAGTTCCTGGGACAATGTTAGAATCTATTATGAAGGATATGACTATAAAAAGCATTTAGAAATACATAACAAGATCAAGCAGAGTCAACTTGGCTTCATGAAAGGGAAATGACACCTTATGAGTTTATTAAATTCTTTGAGAAGGTAACAAGCAGGGTCGATAAAAAGGGAGCAGTCGATGTGATATATTTGGATTTTCAGGAGGTGTTTGTTAACATTGAGCTATTAATATGATAAGGGCCCATGGTGTTGGAGGTCATATACTACCATGGATAGAGGATTGGCTAAATATTAGAAGATAGAATTGGGTTGAGTGAATGGACAAAAACTTGCCAGATAGAAAATATTTGAGGAAATGTAAGGTTATGTACTTTGGCAGAGGAGCTGAATATTATTTGTATTTGTATAAATAAACCTATAGAACAGAGGGAGTTTTGGGAGTGCTTGCCCATGAATCACAAAAAAGCTAACATTCGAATTCAGTAGGTTATAGGAAAGGCAAATGGGATTTGGCCCTTACTTCAAAGGGAATGAAATATAAAAGTTGGGAGGTTATGCTAAAACTATACAAGGCATTAGTCAGACCACCTGTGAAGTCATGCAAACAGTCCTCAGCACCTTATCTAAAGAACGATATACTGAGATTGGAGACAGACCAGAGAGAGTCCACTAGGGTGCCAGCAAAGAAAACTCAGTCTTTCGCAACCAAGGAAACAAAGCAAAGGAAGATGAAAGAAATAATAGCTGAACGTAGGCCTTCTTCCCCAGAGATAAGGGCACTTTCATTGCACCACAAGGGCCTTCCAGTTCCTCAGGATAGATATATATAATCAACCTGTTCAGAGATGTTATGAAATTCTTCTGGAGTAGGTGGGGCTTGAACTGGACTCCTGGCTCAGAGGTCGGGACACTGCACCCCATGAGACCTGGCTCTTTAGGTTCAGAATGAGATTGTCTCAGCGCAACCACCTTCAGCCCTTCGATCAATGTCCTTCTCTCCATCACTTGCTGATGATTACCAAATGTTCAGCACTGTGTGTGGATGGGTGCTTAATCTAGGATAGAAGTTCGGCACAACATCGTGGGCCGAAGAGCCTGTTCTGTGCTGTATTGTTCTATGTTCTATGTTCTATGTGTGTGACTCCTCAGCTACTGAATGCAGTCCCTATCTACATACAGCAGGAACTGGACAAATCCAGGTTGGAGCTGACAAAACGCAGAACATTTATGTCACAAATGCCAGGCAATGACCATCTCTAATGAGAGAGTTTAACAATCACTCCTTGACATTCAACAGTATTACTATTGTTTAATATCCAACTATCAAAATTCTGTGTGTTACAATTGACCAAAAACTAAATTGGATTAACCATATAAATTCTGTAACTGCAGGAGCAGGTTATAGACTAGGAAGCTGACAGTGAGTGACTCCTGTCATCCCAATGACTATCCACCATCTAAAAGGCACAATTTGGGAATGTGATGGGAATACTCAATCTTTGCCTGCCTGAGTGCAACTCCAAGAACACTCAAACTTGTCACCGTCCAGGTGGTCTCACCGTTACCTTGTAGAACTGTAGGAAAATCATATTTTATGTACTTAATTTCCCTTACAGTGAATGTCCTTGGTCTATTTGCCTTTCTAATTACTTGCTACACCTACACACCAAAGTTTTTTAAATTGTACATGACACCCAGAGCCCAGAAAGCACCACCATTACCCAATGGAAAAAATTAGAAAATGGCCCGTCAGGCTGTGCTGTCATCTTTGAATTTTCTGAATTTTTTTTTACTTAGGAAATGTCTACACTGGGATTGGTGTCAGGATTCAATGTCGTTAAATAAAGATCCATGTCCCTTAGCTCTTTCGCTGATCTGGTCTACTGTGGGGAAAAATAACCCACTCTGCCTGCCCACTACTTAGTCACAGAAACCATGCCTGTTCTTAGCTAAACAGAACATACCCAGAATACCTCAACTTGACCACAACCAGCTCAGGAACTAAACAGCAAAATGAGACATTACCTGAACAGCTTCTAGACTGAAGGAATCCACTCCTTAGATGATCTGATTACTGACTTCCTACCTCACAATAGCACCACCGCTCCCGCAGCCCCGAGGGCATCGCCAGTCTCCTCAGGTACTGAAGTACCACAAAGCTTACCTCGACTGAGTGGCACCCAGATAACCTGACAAGAACGCACACCACCCTGCAGACCCATTGTAACCAGGATACTGGACATTAGCATCTGCTCTAGGAGAGGAACAGAACCTTCTGTTACAATTATTACCTGATTGCTAATACTGAACAACCGATTGTTTTCCATTGAATGTAATGTAATTCATATTGTCTTGTAATTAACACTACACTACAGTAACACTATAAAAACCTTTCTCTATCTGCAGTTTGGGGAAGAGAATCCTCGACTTCACTGTGCACAGTGTCTGTTCTGTACCAGTCTTGCCAATTTCTCTTCCCACAATATGATTAGATTAGATTAGATTCTCTACAGTGCGGAACAGGCCCTTCAGCCCAACAAGTCCACACCATCCCTCCGAAGAGAAACCCACCCAGACCCATTCCCCTGCCCTATATTTACCCCTGACTAACGCACCTAACACTGTGGGCAATTTAGCATGGCCAATTCACCTGACCACCACATCTTTGGATTGTGGGAGGGAACCAGAACACCCGGAGGAAACGCACACAGACACTGGGAGAATGTGCAAACTCA
This sequence comes from Chiloscyllium punctatum, assembly GCF_047496795.1. Classification (NCBI taxonomy): domain Eukaryota; kingdom Metazoa; phylum Chordata; class Chondrichthyes; order Orectolobiformes; family Hemiscylliidae; genus Chiloscyllium; species Chiloscyllium punctatum. The sequence continues at coordinate 154,292,368 of NC_092741.1, forward strand.
ACACAGACAGGTGGGAATCAAACCCAGGTCCCTGGTGCTGTGAGGCAGCAGTGCTAACCACTGAGCCACCATATAGTGAGAAATAAACCAGTATTCGTCAATTTCACATGTGTGTGGCCTCTATTTGACAATTCTCCCACATCTACTAAGGACTTCAGGATTTTCAATTTCACCTTTCTGACATTCAAAATTTTCCTTTTTATCCATTAAATATGTTTTTGGTGTGAAGTACCAAATACTAGATTGATTGTGATTTTATACAAGCCAGCTTTATTGAAATTGAACCAAGTACAGTATACTTTTAAAAAAAAATGCACAAAAACAATTTCTGGTAACAAAACAAATAAAAACCCTACAATGCTAAAAGATAAACTTAAGTCATTATCATTTTGGAGACTATTGTAACCAAGCGTGGAGTTAAATGTTGTGCAGCTAATTTTTTTTCGAAAGGCAGAAAGATGTGATTTTTACAACAAAATACTGAAATAATCCAAACACAGACTACAAATGACATTGATCATTAATGGCTCTGACTATTTCTTTCATGCTTGAGTTAAAGATCACATCATTAGATATTTTCCAAATCTTGGTTGCTAGGAGAACAGAATGGAAATCTCCCTCTTGTACAATTACAGATGTTAATCCTATGAAGGATACATTTTTACACAATTCATTTATCACTTCTAATTCCAAAAGAAATTGAGGTATTCAAATTTGACATTAATTCCTTATCTATTTTCTGTTTGTTCATTCATAGGATGTCAGCGTTGCACGCTACCAGCACTTATTGCCCATCCCTAATAGCCCTGGGCAAGTTAGTGTGCTGCCATCTTATACCCCAATGACTGCAGGGGGCTCAAACTATGTTGGGGGGAGGGAGGGAGGGAGGCTAATCTTAGGATTTTAACCTATAACTCCTAGGCGAACGAGTCATACTGACCAACCAGCAGTTGTCGTTAGATATGTGACAATTTACTTTGTTCCAAGGGATTCTCTCTCTAATCAGGACAAAGGAGGGTGCACTGCTTCTATTTGATATCTAGATTTCCCGGAGTAGCCATCTTTGTGGCTTGTTAAGTGTGATTGCTTACTTAGGAAAAGTTCTGTTTGTTGGGAACTTTGTTGTCATTTTCACACACTCCTTGAAATACAGGTTGTTCTGTTATAACCTGTGGTCCGTCAACACAAAATTGCTGGAACACGATTGATGAATTGGGGATGCTGATGCTACAGTGCAAACATTTGAAGCGTGTGTTGGCTGTGACACGATTGAATCGCTTACACTTTAAGTGCTGTTTCTAAAGCACGATTTTTCTAATAACACGGGGTTGTACAAGAATGCAAACATCACATTATAGAAGAACTGACTGTATTCTTAAGCCAGCATCCCATCACCAGTCACCCTTTATTTACAAATGCATTGCCTTTGACAATAGTCCTGCCTCTCACTGAGTCAGGCATTCTAGGGATCCATATCCCTGACATTTATCCTTGTATGTCAGTCAGGTTTTATGTTAGACCAGACTAACAGCCCCAGTTAGGGAACTCATATTCAATGAGGTCCAGCTGGCTGATCTCATTACAATCACAACACTTTTGTTCAGAGATTCACAGAAAAAAACAGATCCTGTTTTCAAAAATTAAATAATCTCTAATTGCTTGTTATGAAAGTGTTAAGTGAATGAATTAATCAGAAAACATTTGAAAAATTACTTCTGTAGACTTAATTCTATTTTTAAAAATTCATTCAAAGGATGTGGGCATCATTGGTTAGGTCAACAATTATTGCCCAGGGTCAACCACATTGCTGTGGATCTGGAGTCATATGTTGGCCAGACCAGGTATGGATAGCAGATTTTCTTCCTAGAGCACATTACTGAACCAGATGAGTTTTCCTCCAACAATTGAGAATGTTATGATCATCGTTAGACCCTTAATTACAGATTTTTATTGAATTCAAATTCCACCATCTCCCATGGCATGTTTTGAACCTGGGACCCTTGATCATTAGCTGGGTCTCGGGATTAATTGCCAAGTGAGAATTCCATGAGGCCATTGCTTCCCTTCTTATAGCGGTTCATGAATGGATAGTGATTTTCATTGGTACAAAAACACAGAGGAATGTCCAACACATTTGATTTACTGACCAATCTCAGGCATTCCGAATGCAAAAGATTAAAAAACACATATCTCAACAAATCCATCATCTAGCATTCATTCAAAACATTCACTTCCAAATTATATCACTTTTAGAATCAATTGCACTTTTCATTTTACAATCCAAAATAAAAAACAGGAAATCAGGGATTATTTTCCAAGATTCACTGTTTAATTTCTGGACAATCCTTTCAAGCTCCCCAAACTACTTGATGAGTAATGGCGTCCTGCACCATGGGCACTTGACTTCTGCCGACATATTGCAATATTTAAAACTGTATGTTGTGAGATAATCATGAATGTAAACATACAAGCAGCTGCAGACAATAAAATGGATGGCAGATCTGATGTACAACAAGAGGAAAGAGCAATATTGTAATGATCACAGCATTGGACAAGGGAACATTGGTACGGATTACAGGCATGAATCCCAGTCTTTCAGAATTCTAGGATCATTGCCACTTGTTAGTATACTGAAGAGAAAATAATGAAAATATATGGTGTTATGTGGGACCTCAAAACAAATTCACATATAATGTGCATCATTGGCCTCAATCATACTTATACCCATTGTTTTCTTGTGTTCCAGCACATATGCTGCATAAAACTCCTTCCTCCAACTTAACATCAACTGCAATGTAGTGTCAAAACTTGTTTAAGACCAGTAGTGCTGAGTAATGGTTTCAGGGAACAGAGTTATTCATTGTGAAAAGGAATTGGAGAAACTGAAGCTTCTTCCATTTGAACAACAGAACCTGATAAACACAAAGAATTATTTAGCGAGATAGAAACAATTTCTTCTCTATGAAAATAGGGCAAAGATCAAATTGAGCATTTAGGATGAAAAAGATTAAGCAGGAGGGAATTTGGGACATTGAGGGATTGAGTCACATGATATTTTTTTCTCAGGTGCTGCATGGTCACTGAAGGCCTCAATGTGGGGAGAAGAGATTCAACAGTAGGTAACATGAGCAGACTGTCAGTCAGAAGTGCACCATTCACCACATTGCTACTGTCAAGAAAGATTCATTCCTTACCCACACTAAAAGCAGGCATTTAGCCCTTTACTGCCATGAATGAGAGATCTCAACACATGTTGCAGAACTGGTTTGCCCAGCACTTTGGGAAAACACTGATCATCAATTACACTTATAAAAAAAATCAAAGTCAAGTACTCAGCACAATTCATCACAAGATAGGAAAACTTTGGTAAAAACCGAAAGCACTACAGATACTGCAAATCAGAAACAAACACAGAAATTGCTGGGAAAGCTCACTAGATATGGCAACATCTTCAGAAAACAATGAGAGTTAACTTTTCGGGTCCAGTGACCTTCCTCAGAACTTCCCCTGAGGAAGGGTCACTCAATCTGAAATGTTACCTCTGATTTCTCTCTGTAAATGCTGCCAGAATAGGAAAACTTCAGTGATAACCTGATCATTCTGTAAACTTTACTTGTTTTTTTAAAGAAAAGCTATCTCAAATCATTTTAAATGGTTCCGGTTTCAAAGGGAAAGTCATGCAAAATGTGCATTTTTATGTGAACAAAACTGCTTCAAGGCTTCTGTGCTCAAATTAAATACAATGTGAAAACATTAAGTTGACTATTTCATGCAGCTCTCCTGCACTTAAGTTAAACAGCATAAAAAATTGAGTTGCAATACTAGAAAATGTGAAAACGAGGTCAAAATGTGTATAAGTGCTTTGTTGAATAGACCCCACTGAATAAAGCCAAATTTTGACCAGGATTGACTTTTTTTTCCACATTGCACTTATAGGTAGCATAGAATGATGCAGCACAAGTGTAAATTGGCTGAACTTACACACACACACGCACACGCATACACACGGGCATACACACGCGCACAGTAATTTTATCCTGCTCAAGATTAACTTTTCTTTGAAGGTTCAGTTATTGGGGTGCTTTTGTTGTATTTCTGAGCAACACCATAAGGAACATGTGCTGCAATCGTTCCCATTGCTTGTGCTCCTTTAACATGGAACATCTGGTCATCAAAGAAAATGTGAGGGCGTATTTTTTCCAAGAGTGGCCCTTTAGGTGCCCCTGCAAGGAAGAGTGCTTCATCAACCTCCAGGCCCCAGCTGCGAAGAGTCTTTAAAGCCCTTCCTCCAGAACTTGCAGCACTTCGTGCGGTGACCAGGTAAGTCCTGATGGGGCAGTCCAAGCGCAAATCCTTTGCATGGAACTTCTTCTGCAGTTTCCCCAATACTTCCAAAAATCCTTTGAGAGGACCCTACGTGCAAAATAAATGAATAAATTAGACTTTTCAAAAACCATTGAGGGGTAATGATTGCAGAACTGATATCTTTAACCTTTACTTAAAGATAATCTCTCATTTTATACTTCTGTCATCCAAGGTCAATGACCATTTATGACCTCAAAAGTACTTCTCTTTACCGCTCCCACCACCCAGTGTACTTTCAAGTTAAAACCAATTTGGATTAAACAGAATTGGCAACTCTCTGACATTCCTGCAATATACCCCGAGTACAATGTGAGAAAGATATTGCCTTTTACCCTGTACAGAAAAGCAATCCAATGATAAAACATACATTAATGCTTCAGTTATCTTGCGTGACAAACTCAGCCTGATGGGGTGGGGCAAAAGCAGTTTATCTGATTCAAAACAATCAAAACATTGTTTCCTTTTCTCTTAATGTTCCTCACATTTCATGGTGATAACGCTAGTGTCTCTCTTTCCAATCTGATGTATAATCTTGATGAGAATTTTCCTTTATGAATTTGAGCTATCTCTTCCCTTATTCTGGAAAATGTTTTTTAAAGTTTGAATTTCCCACTCCATACAGCGAGTGAGATTATGCAGTGAAAGTTAATATTTACGGAGGATAGTGGAGGGGTGAGAAAGGGGTGGGACGGTGACTGGGGGAAAATGATGTTCTGTCCAGAGGTCTGATGTCTCAAATCTCTTCGTCACTCCCATACTATTTAGCATCCCCACCCCTAAAACAATTCAAATGAAGACTGATCTTAGACCATTTTAATAGAGCATTATAAAGCTAATACGATACCCTGCACTGGCAAGTTCTCTTGGATGATGCCTCAGGTGGAATTTATTGTAGGAGCCAATAAAAGGCACAAGCCATGAAGAAATGGGTTCTGTTGCTATTCCTCCTCTAATCCAAGTACATCAGGTTTCTGTCACATGAGAGTTTCTGTTTCAAGACTTTCCTCACTTGTCTCATGGTCTGTAATTAGAATGTGTATGATTCATCTTAATATCCATATTTCAAAGGTCTCTTATTTCCCCAAAGATCTTTACTTATTGTCTATATTTCTGAAGCATATCGGAAGTTCAACAGTGTAGAATGTACAATTTAAAGATGTGCAGGCTAGGTGGATTAGCCATGGAAATGGAGAGTTACAGGGAATAGGGTAGGGGGCTGGGTTTGGGTGGGCTGTTCTTCAGAGGATTGGTGTGGACTTGATGGGCCAAATGACCTACTCCCATACTGGAGGGACTCTATGAAAGGTGTGGACAAATCCCTTTTGCCTACAAAGAACAGGGTCCTACATGTGAATGTATATAACTTCCAGCCTGTGTCAATGGGTCACATCACAAATCCAGCGGATAGTCTTAAACTGGTTTCCGACAGTTTTTTTCAGCATGAACAGAATTATTTAATAAATGCTGCCTAATAAGAAAACCATAACAAAAACGAGAGTGACAGATGCTGGAAATCTGAAACAAAAACTGAAATTGCTGGAGAAACTCAGCAGGTTGGTAGCATCTGTGGAGAGAGACCCTTTTTCAGAAAACTCCTATATGCTGGTCACTATATGGACTGGGTTTTGACATATGGGCTGGTTAAGCAGACAACATATGTTGCCAGTATGGAGGGTCGGTGTGGACTCTGTGTGTTGAACGGCCTACTTCTACACTGTTGAGATTCTATGGCTTTAGGAGGTGCATTTTGTCCTATTTTTTATGAAGAAAGCAGACTCTTTGGCATCTCTGTCTCAACCTTTCTTTACAAAAAAAAATCCAGGGCAAAATACACCTCTTGAAGCTGTAATGTCATTGCTCTACTAAGTATTGTCGAGTGTCAGTTTAACCTGGGCAAGAGGCTTGTCTTCAAACTTCAGCTCATGTTCAAAAAATGTATCTAATCCGTGAGCCTTGACAATCTTTTCCGATTCGTCAGAGAAAAGAACAGCATCTCCATCAAATGCCACCCTCAGCTGGTGATCTGAAAGCTGCAGGTCCTTGTCGCTCTGAAACATAGTCGCTGCTGCAATTCCTGCAATTGGGGAAACAAAACAAGGCAACATGCTATAACAGTCTCACTGCTGAATACAGGCACGTCACAAACGCTCCATATCACAACTATTGTCCCATATTGAACAATACATTTCACTTGGCACTGTTAGTGTTCTTCAGTTTTGGAGACTAGGGCTATATGATGATATTATAAGGTCCTTTTCAAAAGCTTTTCACTGTAGTCCAAAACCTGTCATATTGAAAATACTTGATACATTGACTCTCTCAAATTTAAGATACTTTGTACATCACTGGCGAGTCGGGGGTGAACTAGGCAGGAAGAATGCGTTTGGTTATAGAGTTATTGAGTCATTCAGCATGGAAACAAACCCTTCGATCCAACCAGTTCATGCCAACCATGTTTCCAAACTAAACTAAAATACCTGCTTGTGTTTGGCCCATATCCCTCCAAAGATTTTTTATTCACATACTTATCCAAATGTTTTCTTAAATGTTGTAACTGTATCTGCATCTTTTACTTCCTCTGGAAGTTCATTCCACTTATAAGCTACTCTCTTGTGTAAGAAGGCTCCCCCTCATGTTCCTTTTAAATCTCTCTTCTCACCTTAAAAATATGTCCCCTCGTTTTGAATTCTCCTACCCCAGGGAAAAGACCTTTGCTATTCACCTTATCTGTGCCCCATGTGATTTTATAAACCTCTATAAGGTCACCCATTTACACAATCTCGCTGGTTTGTGTTGTGTTCAGCACATGGGTCTGTGAGCAATGTTCTTACCCTTTATAAGCCCTATTCCTTGCAGATGGAGCCAATGACCCCATCCAATCAGAGTGTGCGTGGAACCAATTTCTTCCCCATGCCGGGCCCTCAGTTTCTAGCACTGTGGAAGGTGACAGTTGAGTGCTCTCCAACCAGTGGTCCACCTGAATGTGTCGGTGAGTCCCAGAACATCCCATATCCCCTTTGTAGAACCCTTTGTGTAAACCCCACAAGCTTTCATGCTTCTCCCACAGGGCTTCCCAATACAGTTAGTCAGAGGCAACTTCTGATATGAGTACGGTGCAATGTCTGCAGATCTGCTCAGCCTGGTTCCAGTCAGGGAATCAGAGCCTGTGGGGTCTGGGGAGTAGGGGAAGTGATCCAACACAGAGACCAATGTAGCAGCTTAGTGAGGCAGCCTTGCCCAGTCTAACAGCTGGGTGTACGTCCTGGGACATAAAGAATCGTTGCAGCAAAGCTAGTGACCAGTGAGCTCTGCAACATAAGCCTGTGCTTCCAAAGTGCACTGTCAGTGTATCGAAGAGGTGCCACAACAGTTATAAGGGGCCTGTAATACCACACACCAATGTCTGTGGACAAGGACAGCATACAGCTGGTACTTGTGGATTATGCCTTGGGCTGCAGTTTGGTTGTATGGGAACACGAAGGTCATTCGGACAAAGCAGCAAGAGTGATCCACTTGGTACCTGCTCTGCCTTCAACACAGCATTTTCCTCAATGTCAGGTTTATTTACTAGCAACATAGCTGCTCTAAAAGTTTGTTACGGTGCCAGAGTGTCAACTTTGGAGCTAGTGCTCAGTCTGGGGCTGGAACTCTCATTCCTCTGGTTTATAATTAAAGAGACTGAGCTACAGCTGACATTAGAGTATCCCAATACCATGAACTTGTGTGGCCTCGGCATTGGATAAACAAATGCTACAGAGAATTGACTTCAATCCAATCCCTCACCTTCAAATATATGATTGATAATATTACAGACGGTCACAAGGGAAATGGATCCTTCCTAGGATTTCAAGGTGTTTGAGGGATAAAGATTGCCCAGCACACTTGGATAGTTCCTCTCCTTCAGAATAGTTTTGCGGGATCCTTTACAATCATGAGGGCACAGGCGCAGTTTGAAGTTAATACCTTATTTGGCATCTCTGATAGTGCAGTGGGTATAGCAGTGGGTGTCAATTTTTTAGTGTGTTTAAGTCATGAGGTGAGAGTTGAATTCACAAGCTTTGATGCAGAAATGAGATTTCTCCAATGGAGCTAGGGTTTGTACATAATGTGTGAAGAGGCAAATTTAGGCCATTGAACACCCAGATCTACTCTGAGATTATTAATCTGACTTGTATTGTTCACAAAGTGCCTGCAATTGATCACGTAACTTGCTGACTTCCTTTTGCTACAAGGACAGTACTTCTTCATGACTTGTGGAAGATTTACCATTTCTAAATCTGGTGGAAAGCAGTGATTGGAATGTGTGCTACTACAGACGCTAACCCTAAAATACTCCTGATTCGGAGGTGCTGGTGTTGGACTGGGGTGGACAAAGTTAAAAATCACACCTTACCAGGTTATAGTCCAACAGGTTTATCTGGAAGCACTAGCTTTCGGAGCACAGCTCCTTCATCAGGTGGTTGTGGATGATAAGATCCTAAGACACAGAACTTATAACAAAAGTTTACAGTTTGATGTAACTGAAACTATATATTGCAAAAAGACCTGGATTGTTTGTTAAGTCTCCCATCTGTTAGAATGGGCGTGTTGGTTTCAGTTCTTTCATATGCAAATCTCAGAACCATCTTAAAGTTACATTCTCAAGTGAACTTTAACAACAGGTGCCAGGTTGGCCCAGATAATGCATTGAAGGTGTGAGGTGCCCGGTGTGAGGCTGTTGTGTGATTTTAAACTAAAATATTCCAGGAGCCTACTACTTACATCTATTTTCTCAGCTAAATGTGGTATAATATTTAAAGCAATGCAATTCTTGGAGGTAGTAACCCTAAATTTGCTGGTTTAATTGAAATGAGAAAATGACATACAAAACGTGCTCCAAAAACAGACGTCTCTGGAGATACTCTGCTGGCAGGAACTTAGGAGCATTGACATACTGAGGAATCTTAGGCTACAAATCTGTAGCTCCCCGAAAGTGGCACCACTATTGAGATAAGGTGGTACAAGATAAGGTGCTTGCCTTCATTGTGTAGGGCATTGAGTATAATAGTTGGCAAGTCATGTTACAGATATATAAGACTTTAACTCAGCTATATTTGGAGTGCTGCGTGCAGTTCTGGTTGCCACACTGTAGGAAGGATGTAGAGGCTTTGGAGAGGGTGCAAAAGAGATTTACAAGGATCCTAGCTGGATTGGAACATATTAGATATAAGGAGAGGTTGATTTGTTTAAACTAGAGCATTGGAGACCAAGAGGTGGCCTGATAGAGTATATATAAAATTATGAGAAACATGGATAGGGTGGATAGTCAGTCTTTCCCAGGTTGGAATATCAAATACTAGTGAGCCATAAGTTTAAGGTGAGGGGGACAAGTTTTAACGAGCAAGTTTTTTTTTTACACAGAGGATGGTAGGTGCCTGGAACATGTTGCCAGGTAGAAGCAAATACAATAGCAACTTGTAAGAGGCATTTAGATAGACACATGAACAAACAGGGAATAAAGGGATACAGATCACGAGCAGGCAGATGGGATTAGTTTAGAAGGGTCTCACGGGTCTGCACAGGCATGGTGGGTCGAAGGGCCTGTTCCTGCACTGCACTGTTCTATGTTTGGCAGCATCAGTGGAGAGAAAGTAGAGTTAATGTTGACTCTAGTCACCCTTCTCCAGAGCAGTGGAGATGTTAAGTCAGTTGTTCTTGCCACAGATACTCCCAGACCAGCTGAGTTTCTCCAGCAGGGTTCTGTTTTTGTTTCAGATTTCCAGAATCCATAGTTCTTTGTTTTATGAACATGCTTGCTCTATTGAACAGTCAACTGGTTGGATGATGGACTAATTGTTACATAGGTGTGTGTGTGTGGTGTGTGGGGTGCATGTGTGTGTGGGGTGCGTGGGGGGGTGTGTGTGATCTATCAGCAGGGTGTGATCTATCAGCCTGTGTGAGTGTGTGTGTGATCTAGTTCTGCTCAAAACGTACACAACGGGAGTGTGATGTACCGTATCAGTCAACAAAGCTCTTGGTCACACTGTGCTGTGTAAATATCATATGGTTGATTCGACAACTTAAAAGCTGCTAGGAAATAGCTTAAACAAGCAATTTGAAAAAACTGACCTATAATCAAGGTTCATTCAAACCGATATTAAACCTCTTTACAAAAGAGCACCTCCCCAACTGAGAGGAACATTAACTGGACCATGGAAAATGTTACAATCTTGTGGTACTGGCCAGTAATCAAAGTGATCAATTGCTGAAGACAGACCAGTGCCAAAGGAATATAAGGAAATGTGCCCAAGAGAGATAGTTAGCTAGTAAGACTCATTTGATCAGTAACTGAAAATGGACACAGAGCAGACTGATCACATAAAACATGACAACGCAGGATCAGGCCCTTTGGCCCCCAATGTTATGCTAAACATATCGCCAAATTAAATTAATCTAATTTAATCACTCTTAACTTTGACCTCCTGCATCTGCAGTCCTCACTTTCTCCTAGTGGGGGATTCAGTTATGATATTGCCATTGAATGTCAGGAGGCAGTTAGATTGTCTTCATTGGTGATGGTCATAACCTGGCATTTGTCTGGTGTGAATGTTACTTGCCACTTGTTAGCCCAAGCCTGGATATTGTCCAGATCTTGTTGCAATTGAATATAGACTGTTTCAGTATCTGAGGAGTTGTGAATAGTGCTGAACATTGTACAATTATCAGCGAACATCCCCACTTCTGACCTTATGTTGGAGGAAAGGCCATTGATAAAGCAACTGAAGATGAGCCTAGGACACTACCCTGAGAAATTTCTGCAGAGATGTCCTGGAGCTGAGATGACTGACCTCCAACAACCATGACCATATTCCGAGGTGCCAGGGTATGACTCCAAACAACAGATAGCTTTCCCCCCACACCTATTGATTCCAGTTTTGCAGGGCTCCTTGATGCGACACGCAGACAAATGCAGCCTTGATGTCAATGGCTGTCATTCTCCCCTCCCCTCTGGAATCCAGCTCTTTTGTCCATGTTTGAACCAAGACTGTAATGAGGTCAGGAGCTGAGTGACCTGACAGAACCCAAACTGGGCGTCACTGAGCAGGTTATTGCTGAGCAGGTGCTGCTTGATAGCACTGTTGATGACACCTTCCATCTCTTTCATGATTATTGAGTGTAGATTGATGGGACGGTTATTGGCTGGGTTGTGTTTGGCCTGCTTCTCATGTGCAGGACATATCTGGGCAGTTTTCCACATAGTCAAGTGGATCTTAGTGTGGTAACTATACTGGAACAGTTTGGCTAGGGGAGTGGCAAGTTCTGGAGCACAAGTCTTCAGTGCTCTTGCTGGAATGTTGTCAGGGCCCATAGCCTTTGCAGCATCCAATATCCCCAGCCATTTCTTGATGTCACATGGAGTGAATCGAATTGGCTGGAGACTGGTATCTGTAATGCTGGGGACCACTGGAGGAGGCTGAGATGGATCGTCCACTCTGCACTTCTGGCTGAAGATTACTGCAATTGCTTCAGCCTTATCTTCTACACTGATGTGCTGGGCTTTTCCGTCATTGAGGATGGGCATATTTCTGGAGCCTCCTCCTCCGCCAGTGAGTTGTTTAATTATCCAGCATCATTCACGTGGCAGGACTGCAGAGCTTAGATCTAACCTGTTGGTTGTGGGATTGCTTAGTTCTATCAATAGCTGCTATACTGTTTGGTGGCTTCACCAGTTTGACATCTCATCTTCAGGTATGCCTGGTGCTGCTCCTGGCATGCCCTCCTGCACTCTCCATTGAACTAGGGTTGAACCCCTGGCTTGATGGCAATGGTTGAATATGCCGGGCCATGAGGTTACAGATTGTGTTGGAATGTAGTTCTGCTGCTGTTGATGGCCCACAGCGCCTCATGGATGACCAGTTTTTAGTGGCCAGATCTGCTTGACATCTGTCCCATTTAGCACAGTGATAGTGTCATACAACACAATGGAGGTAATTCTCAATGTGAAGGCGGGACTTTGCACAAGGACTATGCGGTGCTCACTCTTACTGATACTGTCATGGACAGATGCATCTACAGATGGTAGATTGGGAAGTATGATGTTGAGTATGTTTTCCTTCTGGTTCGTTTCCTCACCATCTGCCACAGACCAAGTCTAGAAGCTATGTCCTTTAGGACCCAATCAGCTCAATTGCTGCTGCCAAACTACTCTTGGTGGTGGACATTGAAATCCCCAGAGTACCTTGTGTTGGTCAAGTGGACTGTAGACTGATGGAAACTGACTTTGTTAGGTACACAGGGATAGCAGCAGGTCATTCCATTCCTAAGACTCTTCTATCATCAGTTGGATCTAGATTTATATTTTAATTTCATCCACTGCCTTGTCTTAGTATCCTTTAATCCTCTTGGTCTCCAAAAGGTTATTATTTCTGATTTGTTATTAAATGAGCTCACATTTGCTTTTTGTATAAGAGGTGTACTTCGCAAGATTGAGCAGTCTGCTTAAAGCCAATAAAGTAAACAGCTTGTGAGGCCTTGTTTTTTTTTGAAAAGTTGGAACAATAGAAGCAGCCTGAATGGGTGGAATCAAGTTCCCACAGAACCAGGATTTTAAATTTCAGCTTTCAGCAGTTGCTGGGTCTTGAAGGTGGATGTGGAAGCTTTTAGTTCTCTCTGTTACAGCCAAAAGCTGGGATTCTCTTCCTGCTGCTAGAATTGCATGTGAGACAATGTACTTCACTGAATTTGTCTTTGTCAAGGGTGTGACTATGGGAAGTTAATTGAGTGGAACAGTTAATTAGTGGTAGTTAATATATATATATTATTTGTTCAGCATTTTCATAGAGTTGCAGTTAAACTAATTATTTTCTTTTATTCTTATTTTGTCTGTACTTTAACTGTAGTGTTTTATGTAAAGTCCAGTCGTTTGACCAATTGAATTGTTCCTGTAATGCAACACCTTACACTTACCTTTAAAATAAGAAGTAGTTAAGGTCTAGCCTATCTTCTTAATATATTTTGAGGGGATTTGGTCTGGTCTATAACAGACAGAACATTAGATTAGATTCCCTACAGTGTGGAAACAGGCCCTTCAGCCCAACTAGTCCACACCGACCCTCCGAAGAGTAACCCACCCAGACCCATTCCCCTCTGACTAATGCATCTAACACTATGGACAATTTAGCATGGCCAATTCACCTGACCTGCACATCTTTGGACTGTGGGAGGAAACCCACGCAGACACAGGGAGAATGTGCAAACTCCACTCAGAGGCTGGAATCGAACCAGAGTCCCTGGTGCTGTGAGTCAGCAGTGCTAACCACTGAGCCACCGTGCCACCAAGAGGAGAAATTTCTTTCCTGAGAGAGGGTTGTGAATCTGTGAAATTCTTTACTGTGGAAGACTAGTGGCCGGATCACTGACTGCATTCCAGGCTGATAGAGACAGATTTTTAATTAGTGAGGGAATCAAGGGTTATCGGGAAAAGGCAGGAAAGTGGAGTTGAGAATGATCAGATCAGCCATGACCTCGTTGAATGGCAGAGTAGACTCAATGAGTTGAATGGTCTACCATCTGCTGCTATGTTGTATGGTCTAATGCAATGACAGTGTACAGTGACGGGAAAAATGTGAGCTGACATTATCCTGCCATTTGCACTTCCTCATTTTGTTTATTCATGTCTAGAAGGCATACTCCACCCACATCACATCTGTCAGACTACTCCATAACAGCACTGACAAACCAGGAAAACAACTTCCAAAAGACTTAGCCCCACTCCCACACCACCAAATTTATATTAGTAAGTCGGGATGGAAACTCTAAAAGATAATCCTGGTTACTAATCGCATCTGATTTTTCTAAAAGGTTAGAGATGTCAATTACAGAACTAATATTCCATAAAATCAGTACCCTTTAGTTTTGAAAGGACAGAACACCCAATGAGCTGTAAAAATAGACCTAAATTAAAAAAAGTTGGATTCCAGATTATTCCGAAAATGATTTGCTCAGGATCAATATTTAAATGTTTCAGAATATCAAGAAAACATCAAACACTTTGAGCAGAGAATGTGCACAATGCAACAACCAGTATTTTTTTTAAGTGGAGAAACTAATTCCTTGCTGAAACCCTGTTGCTCAAAACTCCACCCATTAACACAAAAAAACCTTGCAGTTTCAGCATTGCTGTTACACCAATTCTGTCTCCTCCAACAGGACACAAGGCTGTCATAAGTTTACGTCAGTTTATTGAATCTGTACCTGCTTGAATTGCTTCTACCACTTTCTCAGAATCTGCCGAAAGATACAAGTTGGTGAGGTATGCTTTCAGATATCCAACTGGGCTTTTCCCACCAGTCATACAGAACCTTTCAATTGACAGATCTGTTTGAAAAAAAAAACAAAGGCAATATTTTTTAGGTGCAGCCTGCTTTAGATACTTGTTGCAATTATTTTTCAATTAATCAATAAAACATCTTCTAAAGGTGTATTTAATCACATTCTATTCCAAAACCTATTTAATATCTATATGAATGACAAGCTGCAAAATCTGTGAATGAGTATTTTGTTCTCTGTTTAAACCTGGCCAAATTTCTGTTTAATGCAGGTCAAAGTTTTTCAATAATTATATGGACGTGTGTATTGTGTATGAATGAGTCATTACACCTCAATGGCCCACACTTGCACACACCCTGAGTTTGACAAATTAACTTGAATTGACTTGTGTTAAAATGCTAATACAGCAAGATATCCATCATTCAGACATGCTTTGCATGACTTGGGTGCAGCAAACACAAATTTGTCAGGTCTTACTCAAGAGTTTCGTCTGTAATTGAGGGAATGAGTCTCTGTAAAGTGGGAGTCAGGATCCTGCACAGTTTATTGGGAAAACATACCTGAACTGCATTGTTTCAAAAATTCTTTTGTTGTATTTTCAGAAACTGAGTACCCATGAAGTAAATGTTTGCTTCTCTTCTGTTTCATTCCAGTTTTAGTGTTTGTTTTTCTCAGTGGGAACTAGAATGTGACCTGATAACTCAGTCAAGCACTTTGTTACACACATCATTGGGAGAATCTCGGATCCTGATTTTAAGGCAGGAGAGGGTTAACAGAAGAGAGGGGTCTGTCACATGTTAATCTGTTCAGATTATAAATTCTTCTTCAAATCTCTTCCATAATGCAGCTCCGAATCACAACACCACACCTTCTCAAAGGTAGGGCTTAGTAACAGATAGCCAAGCTATCCCAATCAACAGCAGGATAGATTCACACCAGCTAACTGGACTAACCACATTCTTCTTCCTGCCACTCCTTCCCCCACCACACCCTCCCCATGGTCAGCAGTCAGAGTTACTGTGCTAGCACATGCTTTTATTAGTATGCTGCGGTCTGGATCTCCAGCTATTGAATGCATATCCATATATTTCAGAGATTCATAGAATCACGACCACATGGAAACAGGCCATTTGTCCCATCCAATCCACACTGACCGCTGGAAGAGCATCCCACCCACACCCATCACTCTTGCTCTATAACCCTGCATTTTCCATGGCTAGTCCATCTCACCTGCACATCCTTGCACACTAGAGGCAATTTAGCATAGCCAATCCACCTAGCCTGAATATCATTGGACTATGGGAGGAAACCAAAGCAGCCGGAGAACATAGAAACTAGAGCAGGAGTAGGCCAACCAGCTCTTTGAGCCTGCTCTGGCATTCAATAAGATCATGGCTGATCTTTTTGAGGACTTAGATCCACTTACCCACCCTCTCACCGTAACCTTAAATTCCTTTGTTGTTCAAAAGCTGTCTACCTTAACTTTAAAAATGTTTCCTGAAGTGGCATCAACTACTTCACTGGGCAGGGAATTCCATAGATGCACAACCCTCTGGGTGAAAACATTCACACTGCTCTATTACACATCACTGATTCGGTTAGATTAGATTCCCTATAGTGTGGAAACAGGCCCTTCAGCCCAACAGGTCCACACAAACCCTCCAAAGACTAACCAACCCAGACCCATTCTTCTACTAATGCACCTATCACTACGGGCAATTTAGCATGGCCAATTCACCTGACCTGCACATCTTTGGACTGTGGGAGGAAGCCGGAGCACCCGGAGGAAACCCACGCAGACACGGGGATAATGTGCAAACTCCACACAGACAGTCACACGAGGCTGGAATTGAACCCGGGTCCCTGGCACTGTGAGGCAGCAGTGCTAACCACAGAGCCACCATGCTGTCTCATTCCTTCTCAATTCAGTCCTAAATCTGATCTCCCTAATCTTGAGGCTATCTTGTCCTCGCTTCATCTGCCAGTGGAAACATCCTCTCTACTTCTATCCTGTCCAATCCCTTCATAATTTTATGTTTTTATAAGATCCCCACTCATTCTTCTGAATAGAAAACCCACACAGACACGGGGAGAATGTGCAAACTCCACACAGTTGCCCAAGGCTAGAATCAAACCCACATCCCTGGTGCTGTGAGACAGGAGTGCTAACCACTGAGCCACGTGCCACCCCAAATGTTTCCATGACATGGATGACCACAAATTTATCCCACTTTTACTGCCTGCCATTGGTATGTTTGGAAGGAGTAACCAGTTGTGGCTCGATCTCTTTGGTAGTGTTATAAATGTACCTAGTTAGCTTAAGTGTGGGTTGGATACAGAACATTGGACACAGAACTGACAAGAATACATGTTAACCTAGTCTGTTTTGCTTATATCCATGAATTAATTAAACAAGGAGATATCATACCAAGCAGCTTTTTCAGTATCATCACTATCAGATCAGACTTCTGTTCTTATATTAACGATGCTGAGTTTGATGTGTCCAGAGCTATGTTTCTGGCACGTAATCTACAACATTTACTGATGAAAATTATTCTTCAGTTTGTGTAAAAAAAAAACTTTCTGACAATATTTTTATTCTTGTATTGTTCGATGAAGGATGTACCAAAATAAAAAAAATTGGGGGAAAAAGGCATGAAAAGGAGGCAAAATACAGAAAGTGACTAAAATATTTTGCAACACATTGATTAAAATAAGGATTACCGCTTTCTAACAGCCAAACTCTTCCTTAGATATAGCCCTATTATTTACATATTAACCAGCTTTCTGATATATTCCTCTTTGGCTGCGTAATCTCTTGAGCTAGATTTGTTATCTGTTTTTAAACTTTGAAACAATAGATACTCATCACCTGGAGGTTTTAATTTACTTATATTCCCAGTTTGGGTTCACTAGGGTGTAGAGATGGGCCAATGCTTTTTATGAGACTTTGGTCAACACGCACAAGCCAACCCTGCCCACTCTGTTCTGAATAAACCAAAAGCAACTTAACATGAAGTACCAGTAAAATGTTTAGTTAATTTCCTTTGAAGTGTTTCAGTAAAATTAACACTAATACAACACTGTAAACACATCCACTACATGTTATGCTTTTGATGGATTTTACAAGTGCGCCAAATGGCTTTGGGTTACATCAGTGGGGTATGACACTTAGTAATTGAATGCATTCCATTCAAATCAGCATATCTGAATTCTTATGGATAAAAAATGATATCTGCGGTTTTAAATATTGTTAAAGTATCACACTGCTGTGACTTTCTAAATTACTGAAACTTTATTTCTTCTTAAATTTAAACTGCTGAACCACGAGTATGTTTTAGATTCCTGTTCAAACATCTGGCTTTTTGAGTGGTTGAACACAGATTTTTTTTAAAATTGCATAATTACATACAGAGTAAATACCTAATGACCCAACCTAGAAAATTGCTACTTTTAATTTTAAAATCATCTGTCCTGGAGTACTTTCTAAGGAATTTGTTTTACGGGTGTATGGCGCAGTGAGCACTAATTATTTTATCACAAACGTATACTGACAAAATTAGGTACATCACTGCAGGAGTAAAAAGTGAGCTGACCATGGCAATAGCAAGTTACTGTATACAGATATAAACTAAGGAAGCGTAACTTTAGGGATATGAACCTGTCGTGCGTCTGGGAGAAAGCAGCAGAACCAGAGTGTAAATTCAAAATAAAATTCAATGTGCAAAGTAAGTAAGCATACACAGAAGTTTCTATGAACTTACCATAGTGATTGATGCTGTTTATCAGCCTCACACCTACTTGCGCATGGTTGTTTGTCATCAGAACTATATCAAATATTTCATCACTTTCAGGGTAAAGTTCACGTAGTCGTAAGTTAACCGTTTCCAGTGCCTGGAAGAAAGAAATGTATTATATTCTAGAAAACAATTCATTGTTCTACAGAAACTCAACTGGACTCACCACATAAACAGTGGCAACAAGAGCAGGAGAGGCTGGGAATACTGCAGTTAGTAACTCATTTACTGACTCCCTATAGCCTGTCCACCATGTACAAGGTGCGTCTCAAGTGTGAGATGGAATACTCCCTACTTGCCTGGATGGGTGCAGCACCAACAACATGCAAGAAGTTTGACACCATCCAGGACAAAGCAGCCCACTTGATTGGCACCACATCCACAAGCATCCACTCTCTCCACCACCGACACTCAGTAGCAGCGATGTGTAGCATCTACAAGATGCATTGTAGAAATTCACCAAAGATTCTCAAACAGCATCTTCCAAACCCAAGACTACTTCCATCTAGAAGGACACGGGACACCACCACCTTCAAGTTCCCCTCCAAGTCACTCACTGTCCTGACTTGGAAACATATCAATGACCCTGCACCATCGCTGGGTCAAATTCTTGGAAATCACTTCCTAATGGCATTGTGGGTCTACCTACAACATAGGGACTGCAGCGGTTCAAGAAGCCAGCTACCCTCACCTTCTCAAGGGCAACTAGGGACGGACAATACCTGGCCAGCCAGTAATGCCCACATCCCACAGAAATGAATACATCAGAAAGTAATGATTCAACTTAGTGAAAGCTGTTTTAAGTTTCATGGCCTTCATGAAAACGGATATCCCAGCACAGGAAGTGGCTATTTGGACAACCGTGTCTTTGTAGCTGCTCGCTTAGCAAGTGTCCTAACCTTTCAAATATTTATCCATTCTCTTTTACATGATGTCATATCCTACACTTTATAATGGTCATTAGGATAGCCGTTGTTTTAAAAGCATCCTAGTAAAAGGAGAAAATTGTGGGCAGGATGTAAAAGGGCTGAAATTCCAGTGGTCACTATCACTGAAATGCAGTAACAGATGAATGAACTGGACTTAAAGGCTGCCATATATGTTGTAAAATAAATATGTGTAGAGCCATTGGTTATATAATCTTCCAAAATTCCCTAGATCTTGGACAATTTCAAAGACTGCAAACGTAACACCTCTTTCAGAAAAGAGGAACAGAATAAAGCAGGAAACTGTAGGCCAGTAAGCCGGAGATTTGTCATGGTGATAATGGTAGAAGCCATTAATAGTATGAGCAATTAGCAGAAGTTGAAAAAACTTTAGAGAGTCAAATTATTTTATGAAAAGAAAATTGTGTTTGACATTTTTTAAAAGTATTTTTCAGGATGTAACAGACATGTTGGATAAAGGAGAATGACTGGAAGCCATGTATTTGAAATTCTAAAACATATTCAAGGAGTTGCCACAGAAATACTCATGGTGTTGAGATAATATATTAGCATAAATAGAAGATTATCCAACAAATAAAACAGAGTCAGGATAAACGTATCATTTTCAGGGTGACAAGGTGAAACACGGACTGACACAAAGATCAGTGCTGAGCCTCAATTATTTAAAATTATATTACTTATTTGGATGATGTGATCAGACATACTATAGCCAAATTAAATGACAGGAAGAGAGTCTAGATTAGAGTGGTGTTGGAAAAGCACAGCAGTTCAGGCAGCATCTGAGGAGCAGGAAAATTGACCTTTCGGGCAAAAGCCCTTCATCAGGAATAGAGGCAGAGTGCCTGCAGGGTGGAGAGATAAATGAGAGGGGGGTGAGGATGGGGAGAAAGTAGCACAGATTACAATAGGTGAAAGGTCAGGGAGGAGGTTGGGGGAAGGAAGCAAAGAGTACAATCGGTGAATGGGGGTGGGGATGAAGGTGATAGGTCAGAGAGGAGGGTGGAAAGGATAGGTGGAAAGGAAGATAGGCCAGTAGGACAAGTCATGGGGACAGTGCTGAGCTGGCAGTTTGGAACTGGGTGAGGTGGGGGAAGGGGAAATGAAGAAACTGGTGAATTCCACATTGATGCCCTGGGGTTGAAGTGTTCCGAGGTGGAAGATGAGGAGTTTCTCCTCCAGGTGTCGGGTGGTGAGGGAACGGCGGTGAAGGAGGCCCAGGACCTCCATGTCCTCGGCTGAGTGGGAGGGGGAATTGAAATGTTGGGCCACAGGGAAGTGTGGTTGATTGGTGCGGGTGTCCCAGAGATGTTCCCTAAAGCGCACTGTCTCCCCAGTGTAGAGGAGACCGCATCGGGAGCAACGGATACAATAAATGATATTGGTGGATGTGCAGGTAAAACGTTGACGGATGTGGAAGGCTCCTTTAGGGCCTTGGATGGAGGTGAGGGAGAAGGTGTGGGCGTAGGTTTTGCAATTCCTGTGGTGGCAGGGGAAGGTGCCAGGATGGGAGGGTGGGTTGTTGGGGGGCATGGACCTGACCAGATAGTCATGGAGGGAATGGTCTTTGCGGAAGGCGGAAAGGGGTGGAGAGGGAAATATATCCCTGGTGGTGGGGTCTTTTTGGAGGTGGCGGAAATGTCGGCGGATGATTTGGTTTATGCGAAGGTTGGTAGGGTGGAAAGTGAGTACCAGGGGCATTCTGTCCTTGTTACGGTTGGAGGGGTGGGGTCTGAGGGTGGAGGTGCGGGATGTAGATGAGATGCGTTGGAGGGCATCTTTAACCACGTGGGAAGGGAAATTGTGGTCTCTAAAGAAGGAGGCCATCTGGTGTGTTCTGTGGTGGAACTGGTCCTCCTGGGAGCGGAGGAATTGGGAATACGGGATGGCATTTTTGCAGGAGGTAGGGTGGGAAGAGGTGTAATCCAGGGAGCTGTGGGAATCGGTGGGTTTATAAAAAATGTCAGTGTCAAGTCGGTCGTCATTAATGGAGATGGAGGGGTCCAGGAAAGGGAGGGAGGTGTCAGAGATAGTCCAGGTAAATTTAAGGTCGGGGTGGAATGTGTTGGTGAAGTTGATGATTTGCTCAACCTCCTCGCAGGAGCACGAGGTGGCACCAATGCAGTCATCAATGTAGCGGAGGAAGAGGTGGGGAGTGGTGCTGATGTAATTACGGAAGATCGACTGTTCTACGTAGCCAACAAAGAGACAGGCATAGCTGGGGCCCATACAGTGCCCATGGCTACCCCTTTGGTCTGGAGGAAGTGGGAGGATTCGAAGGAGAATTTGTTAAGGGTGAGGACCAGTTCAGCCAAACGAATTAGTGTATCGGTGGAAGGGTACGGTTGGGAACATCGGGAGAGGAAGAAACGGAGGGTTTGGAGGCCCTGGTCATGGCAGATGGAGTTATAGAGGGATTGGACGTCCATGGTGAAGATGAGGCATTGGGGGCCAGGGAAACGGAAGTCTTGGAGGAGGTGGAGGGTGTGGGTGGTGTCTCGAACGTATGTGGGGAGTTCCTAGACGAGGGTGGATAGGACAGTATCAAGGTAGATAGAGATGAGTTCAGTGGGGAAGGAGCAGGCTGAGACAATGGGTCAGCCAGGGTGGTCAGGCTTGTGGATCTTGGGAAGGACCAGGCAGTCTGAGGTTCCCGGACTATGAGGTTGGAAGCTGTGGGTGGGAGATCTCCTGAGGTAATGAGGTTCTGTATGGTCTGGGAGATGATGGTTTGGTGATGGAGGGTGGGATCATGGTCGAGGGGTCGGTAGGACGAGGTGTCTTCGAGTTGGCATCTGGCTTCAGCGGTGTAGAGGTCAGTGCGCCAAACTAAATGACAGGAAGGCTAATGGAATGTTGGCCCTTATTTCAAGAGAATTAGAATATAAGAGTCAGGAGGTCTTACTGCAATTTTACAAGGTGCTAGGGAGATGGCATCTTGAGCAATTTTGGTCCTCTTATTTAAGGGAAGATATTGTTAATTGGAGACAGTCCACAGAAGGTTCACTTGGATGATTCTAGTATGGAGGGATTGTGTTGTGAACAAAGGCCAAACAGACTGGGAGTCTACTCACTGGAGTTTAGAAGAATGGGAGGTGATCTCATTGAAACATCTCGGATTCTGAAGGAGCTTGACAGAGACAATGCTGAGCGGGTGTTTTCCCTCAGTGGAGAGTCAAAGATCAGAGGGAATAGTCCCAGAATAAAGGGGCACCAATTTAAAAATGAGATGAGAAATTCCTTCTCTCAGTGGGTTGAGAGCCTTGGGAATCCCTTGCTGTAGAGAGCTGTAGGGGCAGAGTCCTCGTGCATATTTGAGGTTGACAGAGATTATTGATCAGTCGGGGAATCAAGGGAGATGAGGAATGTTGGATCAGCTATGATATTATCAAGTGATGGAGCAGGGATTGAACAGCCTACTCCTCCTCCTACTTCTTATGGTCTATGGACACAAAGTGAGCAGGAAAGTTAATTGTAAGAACACAACAAATAAAGACAGGTTAAGTGAATGCAAAAATAAAATTGACAGATGGGGTATAATTGTGAAGTTATTTAAATGAGTAGGCAGCAAAAAAATAGGTTTTAAATGTGGTTAACTGCAGCATGCAGCGATGCAGAGGGATTATGGTGGTTTCCACATAAAACACACAGTTCTCACGCAGGTACAATAAATACTACAAAGGCAAATAGAATGTTGATTTTCAGGCAAGGGAGATGAAGTATAAATATAGGAAAATCTTACAAACCCTTTGTCAAGTGTTGGAAACCACACCTAGATTACCATGTGCAGTTTGATCTTTTTGTTTAAAGATGGGATTTACCTTACAATAGAGAGAGTTTAGGATAAGTTTACTCCTATACATACAAAGATGGGATTACCTTAGGAGGAAAAGTATTGCCTAGAAACTGCTCAAATTATTTACTTATTGGCAAATATCTGAAAGCATTTTATAAAATAGAACTTCAGAAATGTACTGACTGAAACATTCATTGTATTCCTGAAATAGATTTTCAAATACTTTTTCTTGGCTGACATTTTGAGTAAATTGCAGCATGTGTAAGCTACAGTGCTTTGATTTTTCTGGTTGAATCCTATGAAAGGAATTCAGTGTTCAAAATAACTTCAATTTTCCCTCACAAGTTGCCATAGTTAACCACAGAGTTACATTACCCATTTATGTAAACCATCCCTGGAATTGAAAATGCCTTATACCTTATGGAACCTCTCAAAATCAAATCTATCACAATGTTTATTTCCCAAAGACAGGCCTAAGTGGACAGTAATGAAATAGTAGCCAGCAGCTCACAACACACAGCAGTCTCTTTAGTACATCTGAGGTCCACTCAATCTCCACCTTCTCGAGAGAGATCATCACATCACCTTTGATTTGTAGACAAGCTGGAGGCTGGAAGAACACAGCACACCAGACAGCATCGGGAGGTGGAGAATCAACATTTCAGGTATAACCCTTTTCATTTAATATGTGTCTGGACAGATGCACGAGTAGGTGGGGAGCAGAGGAATACAGATGCTTAGGAATCGGGCGACAGGTTGAGATAGTGCATTTGGATCAGCTCAGGCTTGGATGGCTGAAGGGCCTGTTCCTGAGCTGTAAATTTTCTTTTGTTTTATTTTCTTTGTTAGGACTTAACACTTCTTCCAGTCTCCTGTGTACTCCATCAGCAGGATGGGGGTGTCTGTCGCGTGAGAGAGAGAGAGAGAGAGAGAGAGAGAGAGAGAGAGATCTATCAGCAGGGTGGGGGTGTCTGTCGCGTGAGAGAGAGAGAGATCTATCAGCAGGGTGGGGGTGTCTGTCGCGTGAGAGAGAGAGAGAGAGAGAGAGAGAGAGAGAGATCTATCAGCAGGTTGGGGGTGTCTGTGTGTATGAGAGCGAGTGAGTGAGCGAGAGAGAGAGAGCGATCTATCAGGAGGGTGTGGGTGTCCGTGTGTGTGTGTGTGTGTGTGTGTGTGTGTGTGTGTGGTCTATCAGCAGGGTGGGTGTCCATGTGCGTATTATCTATCAGCAGGGTGGGGATGTCTGTGTGTGTGTGTGTGTGTTAGAGATCTATCAGCAGGGTGGGGGTGTCCCTGCGTGTGTGTGTGATCTATCAGCAGGGTGGGGGTGTCTGTGTGTGTGTGAGAGAGAGAGAGAGAGAGAGAATGTGTGTGATCTATCAGCACGGTGGGGTGTCCCTATGTGTGTGTGTGTGTGTGTGTGTGAGAGAGATCTGTCAGCAGGGTGGGGCTGTCCCTGCGTGTGTGCGTGTGGGTGGGGGAGGTAGTTGGGACAGGCAGTATAATTTGTTGCAACCGCTCGATATCGAAAATTGTACATTGAGCAACCTCCCTGTCAGAGTTGGAATGTTAAATCAACGTTAAATATTACAATGATCGAAACATGAGAATATTGATTCATGTTAATTTCGAAATGAACAATGCACATTTCCAAAAAGGCAGGATGTGGGAAACCAGAATTATTCACTACCTTCACCAATGGGAATGCCGGCCCCTTTTTCAGAGGCTCCTCTTCGTGGTCCTGTTGGTATTTCACGTAACTTTCCAGGCCTTGCTCTTGATATATTTTCCTTTCTTCCACCATGTTAAAGAGGCAGCGAGAAGACACAGCGATCGTGATAGCATCTTGAGACTTGGGCTAGCCAAGGAAAAGCACACGAGTTTATAAAGCATTGGGAAAAGTTGCATAGGATATTAAATACAAACCGCTTTTTTTTACATATACACTTACAGTCCGCAGTTTCTTTGTGGAAGCTATTTTTTCAAATTCCTTCTGTGCAGCTTTCCAGTCGGTAAACTGCTCCTTGTTTTGAGTGACTGTGCCTGAGGATTCACCCTCCGTTCTGAGTGTCTCCTCACTCATATTTGAAACAGATTTAAGAACTCAGGGATTCTCTCGCTGCCGGGGGATACAGACCCAGCTTCTGAAAATGGAACAAGGAAGTGTCAATGTTGCTCCTGGGCGTTCCTGCCCCCATGATTCTCTATGGTTGAGGCGTGTCACTTTCTGCTGGGCAAGTTCACTTGAGTGGGGGCTGTAGTGTTGCTTCAAGTTCCCGTGCAGCAGTGCAAGAACACACATTCACTGCATGGAAAACTCCATCTCCTTATTGTATAACAATTCACCTCACTAATTTGTCTTCCCATAAAACCCAGCTTGATCAAGTGGATCATCTTGTGGATTGGAGATGCATGTTTTTATTCCAAAGTTCTCGTTTTCTAGGTCTAAAAGAAGGTATAGGAGAAGGTGAGGACTGCAGATGCTGGGGATCAGAGCTTAAAAATGTGCTGCTGGAAAAGCGCAGTAGGTCAGGCAGCATCCAAGGAGCAGGAGAATCGACGTTTCGGGCATAAGTCTTTCCTCAGGAATGAGCAGGGTGTGCCAAGCAGGCTAAGATAAAAGGTAGGGAGGAGGGACTTGAGGGAGTGGTCTTTCCGGAACGCTGATAGGGGTGGGGAGGGAAATATATCCTTGGTGGTGGAGTCCGTTTGGAGGTGGCGGAAATGACGAAGGATGATCCGATGTATCTGGAGGTTGGTGGGGTGGTAGGTGAGGACTAGTGGGGTTCTGTCCTGGTGGTGATTGGAGGGGCGGGGCTCAAGGGCGGAGGAGGGCATCGTCAACAACGTCTGATGGGAAATTGCGGTCTTTGAAGAAGGAGGCCATCTGGGTTGTTCGGCATTGGAATTGGTCCTCCTGGGACCAGATGCGGCGAAGGCGAAGGAATTGGGAATACAGGGGGCAGGGTGGGAAGAGGTTTAATCTAGGTAGCTGTGGGAGTCAGTCGGTTTATAGTATACATCTGTGTTGAGTCAGTCGTCCGAGATAGAGATGGAGACGTCTAGGAAGGGGAGGGAGGAGTCTGAGATGGTCCAGGTAAATTTGAGGTCGGGGTGGAAGGTATTAGTAAAGTGGATGAACTGTTCAACCTCCTCGTGGGAGCACGAGGTAGCACCGATACAGTCATCGATGTAGCGGAGGAAAAGGTGGTGCCAGTGTAGCTGCGGAAGATGGATTGTTCCACATATCCGACGAAGAGGCAGGCATAGCTGGGGCCCATGCGGGTGCCCATGGCTACTCCTTTGGTTTGGAGGAAGTGGGAGGATTGGAAAGAGAAATTGTTCAGAGTGAGGACCAGTTTAGTCAGTAGAAGGAGGGTGTCAGTGGAAGGGTACTGGTCAGTTCGGCGGAAAAGGAAGAAGCGGAGGGCTTTGAGGCCTTCATGATGGGGGATGGAGGTGTATAGGGACTGGATGTCCATGGATGGTCTGGGAGGTGTCTGCGCCTCCCTTGTCTGCCGATTTGATGGTGATATTGCTGAGGCTAAACGCCAACCCCAACCTCGCCATCAAACCGGCAGACAAGGGAGGTGCGGTGGGAGTTTGGCGCACCGACCTTTACACCGCTGAGGCTAAACGCCAGCTCGCGGACACCTCCTCCTACTGCCCCCTTGACCATGACCCCACCTCCCACCACCAAACCATCATCTCCCAGACCATCCATAACCTCATCACCTCAGGGGATCTCCCATCCACCGCCTCCAACCTTATAGTCCCACAACCCCACACCGCCTGTTTCTACCTCCTGCCCAAAATCCCGAAACCTGACTGCCCCGGCCGACCCATTGTCTCAGCCTGCTCCTGCCCCACCGAACTCATCTCTGCATACCTCATCACGGTCCTGTCCCCCTTAGTCCAAGAACTCCCCACCTACGTTCGGGACACCACCCACACCCTCCACCTCCTCCATGATTTTCACTTCCCCGGCCCCCAACGCCTTATCTTCACCATGGACATCCAGTCCCTATACACCTCCATCCCCCATCACGAAGGCCTCAAAGCCCTCCGCTTCTTCCTTTCCCGCCGAACCAACCAGTACCCTTCCACTGACACCCTCCTTCGACTGACTGAACTGGTCCTCACTCTTAACAACTTCTCCTTCCAATCCTCCCACATCCTCCAAACCAAAGGAGTAGCCATGGGCACCCGTATGGGCCCCAGCTATGCCTGCCTCTTCATAGGATATGTGGAACAGTCCATCTTCCGCAGCTACACTGGCACCACCCCCCCGCCACCTTTTCCTCCGCTACATCGATGACTGTATTGGTGCTACCTCGTGCTCTCACGAGGAGGTTAAACAGTTCATCCACTTTACCAACACCTTCCACCCTGACCTCAAATTTACCTGGACCGTCTCAGACTCCTCCCTCCCCTTCCTAGACCTCTCCATCTCTATCTCGGACGACTGACTCAACACGGGCGTATACTATAAACCGACTGACTCCCACAGCTACCTAGATTACACCTCTTCCCACCCTGCCCCCTGTAAAAACGCCATCCCATATTCCCAATTCTTTTGCCTTCGCCGCATCTGCTCCCAGGAGGACCAATTCCAATACCGAACAACCCAGACGGCCTCCTTCTTCAAAGACCGCAATTTCCCCTCCAACGTGGTTGACGATGCCCTCCACCGCATCTCCTCCATTTCCCGCTCCTCCGCCCTTGAACCCCGCCCCTCCAATCGCCACCAGGACAGAACCCCACTGGTCCTCACCTACCACCCCACCAACCTCCAGATACATCGGATCATCCTTCATCATTTCCGCCACCTCCAAACGGATCCCACCACCAAGGATATATTTCCCTCCCCACCCCTATCAGCATTCCGGAAAGGCCACTCCCTCCGCGACTCCCTTGTCAGATCCACACCCCCCACTAACCCAACCTCCACTCCCAGCACCTTCACCTGCAACAGCAAAAAATGCAAAACTTGCACCCACACCTCCCCCCTCACTTCCCTCCAAGGTCCCAAGGGATCCTTCAATATCCATCACAAATTCACCTGCACCTCCACACACATCATTTACTGTATCCGCTGCACCCGATGTGGCCTCCTATACATTGGGGAGACAGGCCGCCTACTTGCGGAATGTTTCAGAGAACACCTCTGGGACACCCGCACCAACCAACCCAACCACCCCGTGGCTGAACACTTTAACTCCCCCTCCCACTCCGCCAAGGACATGCAGGTCCTTGGCCTCCTCCATCGCCAGAACATGGCAACACGAAGCCTGGACGAAGAGCGCCTCATCTTCGGCCTGGGAACCCTCCAACCACAAGGGATGAATGCAGATTTCTCCAGCTTCCTCATTTCCCCTCCCCCCACCTTTTCTCAGTCCCAACCCTCGGACTCAGCACCGCCTTCTTGACCTGCAATCTTCTTCCCGACCTCTCTGCCCCCACCCCCTCTCCGGCCTATCACCCTCACCTTAACCTCCTTCCACCTATCGCATTCCCAACGCCCTCCCCCAAGTCCCTCCTCCCTACCTTTTATCTTAGCCTGCTTGGCACACCCTTCTCATTCCTGAGGAAGGGCTTATGCCCGAAACGTCGATTCTCCTTCTCCTTTGATGCTGCCTGACGTGCTGTGCTTTTCCAGCAACACAGTTTTAAGCTAAAAGAAGGTATGTCAGGACAACTCTGTACAATTCTGTCACGGCAGGCGCTGCAAGACATGTCAGAGTGTGGACATGGATACCACCGTTACACGAGGGGACACCACCCACCATGCACACGGTAGGTACTCATGTGACTCAGCCAACGTTGTCTATCTCATACACTGCAGGTAAGGATGCCCCGAGACATGGTACATTGGTGAGACTGAACAGAGGCGACAGCAACAGATGAATGGGCATCACACAACAATCACCAGACAGGAGTGTTCCCTCCCAGTCGGAGAACACTTCAGCTGTCTGGAACATTTGACCTCGGACCTTCGGGTGACCGTCCTCCAAGACGGGCTTTGGGACAGGCAACGACGCAAAGTGACCGAGCAGAGGCTGATAGCCAAGTTCAGTACCCATGGGGATGGCCTCATCTGGGATCTTGGGTTCATGTCACACTACAGATGACCCCACTGTACTATACACTCTTTCACACATACATGCACACAAGCGGGCACATACACACACACACAAAAGTTCTGGGATTTACATATGATGGAACTGAAACTAATATGATCATTCTAAAAGATGAGAGACGTAAGCTGAAGTTGTTTAATATTCCAATCCATGACACTGCAATCCTGTTGCTATAACGTCTGTATCTCATGATTCTGCTTCACAACCGCCTGATGAAGAAGCAGCACTTCAAAAGCGAGAGCTTCCAAAAAAACCTGTTGAACTATAACCTGATGTTGTGTAATTTTTAACTTAGTCCACCCCAATCCAACACTGGCACCTCCAAATCATG
Source organism: Chiloscyllium punctatum (assembly GCF_047496795.1). NCBI lineage: Eukaryota > Metazoa > Chordata > Chondrichthyes > Orectolobiformes > Hemiscylliidae > Chiloscyllium > Chiloscyllium punctatum. Next base: position 154,322,049 of record NC_092741.1, read on the forward strand.
ACTCCTTAAACAGAACATTTAGTCAACTAACACGTTGCAATATCTTATGATATAGTGGGTATGTTGTCTGTCATCCTCAATCAAAGTTATTTTCATACACATCTCTAAAGTATCCATTTTAGCATTGTGACATGCCATGCCTATCATAGAATCCTGATAGTGTGGAAGAAGGCTTTAACAATCCTATTAAGAGCATCTACCCAGATCTAACTCATCCCTATCACCCTGCATTTCCATGGCTAACCCATCTAGTCCACAAATCTCTAGACACTATAGGTAATTTAGCATGGCCAAACCATTTATTTTGCCCATCTTTGGACTGTGGGAGGACATGAGTACTGGAGATAACCCACACACACACAGGGAGAGAGCATACAAACTCCACACACACAGTTGCCTGAGGCTGGAATTGAACCCAGGTCCCTGGAGGCAGCACCACTAACCACTGAGCCACTGGGCTGCCCATTGCTACTTAATACATAATCCCATATACGAACTTTCACCTAAGACCATTTCTGTTCTTGTTGGAGAAATTGTTACAAGTGGTCGGTCACTGGATGATGTGTTCCATAATTGAAACATCTCAGAGAAGATCATGGAACTCAACAGCTACATATTGTCTGCACTCTCACTGTAAAACTTCTGTGAAGGACTCTGGGTACTGGATTTCAACTTCTACTACTCGTGTTTTGTCTCTCAGTACTTTAAGAAACTTGCACATTATTATTATCACTGTATATTAGTACATGTACTGAGGATATAAGTAGCTCATCTGCCACTTACCCATCTTGTAGCATGATATGTTTCTCCTAAAAACATTTTCTTCTGTTGTATGTAACAGCTTGATGCCACCCAGACACTTAAGTTCCTGTCAATGTTCTGATTGTACATTGTTGGTTGTTTGTATTGCACGTCTGTTGCTTTCCTCAATATACTATACACTTCCGGTTTTTATGTTTTGAGGGATAACATGAGCATTTCCACATCAGGTAAAACATCCTGCTGGAGGCAAATTCACATGAACCCCCCCCCCCTCTCCATTGTTAATGCAAACAATGGGAACAACACCACAGAAATCAAAGATTTCTGGTGGGCGGCACGGTGGCACAGTGGTTAGCACTGCTGCCTCACAGCGCCAGAGACCTGGGTTCAACTCCCGCCTCAGGCGACTGACTGTGTGGAGTTTGCACGTTCTCCCCGTGTCTGCGTGGGTTTCCTCCCACAGTCCAAAGATGTGCAGGTCAGGTGACTTGGCCATGCTAAATTGCCCGTAGTGTTAGGTAAGGAATAAATGTAGGGGTATGGGTGGGTTGCGCTTCGGCGGGTCGGTGTGGACTTGTTGGGCCGAAGGGCCTGTTTCCACACTGTAATGTAATGTAATCTAATCTAATCTTTGGGAAACTGTCAATGGAACATACATCATTCCCTCAGGGACTTGTCAATCCAGTTGACAACAATCAGGCAAAACAATTCTTCAAAATCTGGATTCTCTCTTCTCAAGCCTCTTCATTGAGTTCCACAAACAGAAATTGCTGGAAAAGCTCAGCAGGTCCAGCAGCATCTGTGAATAGAAATCAGAATTAACGTTTCAGTTCTGGTCACGCTTCTTCAGAACAAGACTCGGAATGCTAACTCTGATTTCTCTTCAGAGATGCTGCCTGACCTGCTGAGCTTTTCCAGCAATTTCTGTTTTTGTTTCTGATTGACAGCATCCGCAGTTCTTTGGTTTTTATTTAGTATCTCCTCATTGAGTTGGCTGATTTCACCCGAAGGTGTGAGGATTGGGGGACGTGTGGTGGATGGGAAAGGTTTCAGGTCCTGCTGTAGTTGTTACTTTTCCAGGATGTCCTGGAACTCCTCACCAGCTTTTAATGGGCAACATGACAGTGGGCTTCACAATTGTTCCAGGTATTTGTTGCCCATGGAGGGAAGGACACAGTAAAAGCCTCTGTACATGAGCAATGCTTTGCTAATGACCTGATAGTTATAGCAGGAGCTCCACAATCGTCATTCATTTGCTCTACAGCGAGAGACTAATATCTTATGCTGTGTTGGTTTTAAATTCCCCAGTCAATCAGACTCAATTCTGTCCACTGGGTTCACGGTGCTCCTTGGGTATCGACACATCTTGCACCAATGCCACTGGCTCTGATTTTAACCCATATTTCTCAGTAGGTGTACGTGTGGCCTGTTCATACAGAAGCTGGTTCCTAAAAATATATCAGATCATGCCCCAATTGCATTATCATGGCTTGCCCACTAGTTTTAATCCTAGGTGTGCCAAGGAATGTTTTCTGCCTTTTCAGCCAGGGTAACCTTGTGGAATAAAGTGGGATGAGAAGTCCCAAATATTTCCCTGGAACTTTAGTTTCCACCCAACTGAACAGAACTGCATTTTCAGTGAATCTTTTACAATGGAACACAGAACTAGACACAGCACTCTGACATATTATTTCTTGTAGATAATATTATTTCTTGTGATAAGTAACACACCTCTGGCAATAATTTAACAGAATGATTTCTGCATCATGTGTAAGCAATGCAGTCTCAGTAGTCAATCCTGTTTATTATAATGAAGCATTAAATTGATATGAAATACCTTCAAGCCTAGTACAGCTACAGTTTTAGGGTTGTACAAAATCCTGCAATCACTGGTTTAACAAGGGAATAACAAGCTCGGCTTCTCCTCTTTGGAAAGCTTTCTCCGATAGATCAGACTTTCTAGCAGCTGTAGACATGACTCCAGGATAATGTGCTGCTTCCACTGTTACAGGTTAGAGATGTCACAGAGTGGCTGTGGTGCATCCTGAAGGGGGTAGGGGGAGTATTCAGAGATTGTGATACACATTGCTTCCCACAACATGCGACGAATGAGGGATGAGGTCTGCATCAAGAATTCAGGGAGCTAGGTAGTAGATCGAAAAGCATGACCTCTGCGTTTGTAACCTCTGGATTACTCCTGGTGCTATGTGCTGGTGAGTACAGAAATAGGAGATTAGGGTAGGTGGCAATGTGTCCCAGGAGTTGATGCAGGAAGACAGCTTTTAGATTCCTGGATCACTCGAATTGTTTCTTGGGAAGGTGGGACTTGTACAACGAATCAGAATGGGACCGGGATCCTTACAATAGGGACACAGCCTGGTAAAGGAGTTAGGGCACAGAAAGTTCAGCCATTTTTATTAAAGGCAATAAGACCAGGATGGATGGTGTCTACTTTAATGCTCAGGTAAGACAGGTGAGTTAAAAGCATGGTTTGGCATGTGGAATAGTGACATTGTTGCTATCACAGACACATAACTGAGAGAGGTAACTGCACATTCTGGGATAATAGATCTTCAGGCAAGACAGGGGAGAATGTAATAGACACAAGATGTCACCTTATTAATTCAGGAGCTAGTTATTGTAATAACGAGGGCCGAGATTTTGGACGAGCCTTCAAAGGAAGCTTTATGTGCACATTCCAGGAATAAAAAGGGAACAGTCACACTTTGAGCTGTATTATAGGCCCCCAAATATTCAAAGGACAAAAGAGGAACAGATAGGTAGACAATTCACTGAGATGTGCAAAAATAAAAATAGGGTGACTATATTAGGGGATTTCAACTTTCTGAACATTAATTGGCACAGACATAATATAAAAGGTTTAGTGGGTGTAGATTTCTTGAGATGTACACAGGAGAGCTTTATATGTCAACATGCAGTTGGTCCAAGAAGGACAGTGCAGTGCTAGACCCAATTGTGGGGAATGAAACTGGATTGATGTTTGAGGTGGCAGTAGGGGAACATTTTAGTGATAACGACCACAGCACCAGACTTCATAAGTTTGTCATGGAAAACAAAGGTCTGCAAAGAAGAGTTTTGGATAGGGGGAAGGCAGGTGTTATTCAAATAAGGAACAATCTGGCCAAGGTAGACTAGGGAGAGCTTCCTGTGGGAACACCTACAGCAGAACAGTGTGGGGGTGGATCAGAAACGGGAGAGTACAAGCTCATCATGGTGCCTTTAGGGTGAAATGTGGGAGCAATGAGACCAGAGAAGCCTGGATGTCTAGGAATATTCAGGACATCATAAGAAGGATAAGAAAAGAGAAGATTTTAGCACATGGAAAAAGAAAAGTCAACAGAGGCCCTGGTGGAGTGTAGAAAGTGTAAGGTGGAACTTAGGAGAGCAAAGAGGAGACATAAGAAAACACTGGCAGGTAAAATCTCATGATATTCTATAAATATATTCAAGAAAAGCAAATAACCAGGGAAAGAGTAGCACCCATTAGGGGCCATGAGGACAATCTGTGTTTGGAGCCAGAGGACATTGACAGAGTCTTCAATGAGTATGTCACATCTTAGAATCATAGAGTCATAGAGATGTACAGCATGGAAACAGACCCTTTGGTCCAACCCGTCCATGCCGACCAGATATCCCAATCCAATCTAGTCCCTCCAAACCCTTCCTATTCATATACCCGTCCAAATGCCTCTTAAATGTTGCAATTGTACCAGCCTCCACCACTTCCTCTAGCAGCTCATTCCATACACATACCACCCTCTGCGTGAAAAGGTTGCCCCTTAGGTCTCTTTTATATCTTTCCCCTCTCACCCTAAACCTATGCCCTCTAGTTCTGGACTCTCCGACCCCAGGGAAAAGACTTTGTCTATTTATCCTATCCATGCTCCTCATAATTTTGTAAATCTCTATAAGGTCACCCCTCAGCCTCTGATGCCCCAGCCTGTTCATCCTCTCCCTGTAGCTCAGGTCCTCCAACCCTGGTAACATCCTTGTAAATCTCTTCTGAACCCTTTCAAGTTTCACAACAGCTTTCCGATAGGAAGGAGACCAGAATTGCACGCAATATTCCTACAGTGGCCTAACCAATGTCCTGTACAGCCCGTAACATGACCTCCCAACTCCTGTACTCAATACTCTGATCAATAAAGGAAAGCATTCCAAATGCCTTCCTCACTATCCTATTTACCCGCGACTCCACTTTCAAGAAGCTATGAACCTGCACTCCAAGGTCTCTTTGTTCAGTAACACTCCCGAGGACATTACCATTAAGTGTATAAGTCCTGCTAAGATTTGCTTTCCCAAAATGCAGCACCTTGCATTTATCTGAATTAATCTCCATCTGCCACTTCTTAGCCCATTGGCCCATCTGGTCCAGATCCTGCTGTAATCTGAGGTAACCGTCTTCGCTGTCCACGACACCTCCAATTTTGGTGTCACCTGCAAACTTACTAACTGTACCTCTTATGCTCGCATCCAAATCATTTATGTAAATGACAAAAAGTAGAGGGCCCAGCACCGATCCTTGTGGCACTCCAGTGGTCACAAGCCTCCAGTCTGAAAAACAACTCTCCACCACCACCCTCTGTCTTCTACCTTTTAGCCAGTTCTGTATCCAAATGTCTAGTTCTCCCTGTATTCCATGAGATCTAACCTTGTTAACCAGTCTCCCATGGGGAACCTTGTTGAACACCTTACTGAAGTCCATACAGATCACATCTACTGCTCTGCCCTCATCAATGGTCTTTGTTACTTCTTCAAAGAACTCAATCAAGTTTGTGAGACATGATTTCCCACACACAAAGCCATGTTGACTATCCCGAATCAGTCCTTGCCTTTCCAAATACATGTACATCTTGTCCCTCAGGATTCCCTCCAACAACTTGCCCACCACCGAGGTCAGGCTCACCAGTCAATAGTTCCCTGGCTTGTCTTTACCGCCCTTCTTAAACAGTGGCACCACGTTTGCCAACCTCCAGCCTTTCGGCACCTCACCTGTGACTATCGATGATTCAAATATCTCAGCAAGAGGCCCAGCAATCACTTCTCTAGCTTCCCACAGAGTTCTAGGCTATACCTGATCAGGTCCTGGGGATTTATCCACTTTTAACTGTTTCAAGACATCCAGCACTTCCTCCTCTGTAATCTGGACATTTTGCAAGATGTCACCATCTATTTCCCTACAATCTATATCTTCCATATCCTTTTCCACAGTAAATATTGATGCAAAATACTCATTTAGTATCTCCCCCATTATCTGTGTCTCCACATAAAGGCCGCCTTGTGGATCTTTGAGGGGCCCTATTCTCTCCCTCGTTACCTATTTGTCCTTAATATATTTGTAAAAACCCTTTGGATTCTCCTTAATTCTATTTGCCAAAGCTATCTCATGTCCCTGTTTTGCCCTCCTGATTTCCCTCTTAAGTATACTCCTACTTTCTTTATACTCTTCTAAGGATTCACTCGATCCATCCTGTCTATACCTGACATATGCTTCCTTCTTTTTCTTAACCAAACTCTCAATTTCTTCAGTCATCCAGCATTCCCTATAGTTACCAGCCTTCCCTTTCACCCTGACAGAAATATACTTTCTCTGGATTCTCGTTATCTCATTTCTGAAGGCTTCCATTTTCCAGCCGTCCCTTTACCTGCGAACATCTGCCTCCAATCAGCTTTCGAAAGTTCTTGCCTCATACCTTCAAAATTGGCCTTCCTCCAATTTAGAACTTCAACTTTTAGATCTGGTCTATCCTTTTCCATCACTATTTTAAAATGAATAGAATTATGGTCGCTGGCCCCAAAGTGCTCCCCCACTGACACCTCAGTCACCTGCCCGGCCTTATTTCCCAAGAGTAGATCAAGTTTTGCACCTTCTGTAGTAGGTACATCCACATACTAAATCAGAAAATTGTCTTGTACACACTTAACAAATTCCTCTCCACCTAAAACTTTAACACTATGGCAGTCCCAGTCGATGTTTGGAAAGTTAAAATCCCCTACCATAACTACCCTATTATTGCTACAGATTGCTGAGATCTCCTTACAAGTTTGTTTCTCAATTTCCCTCTGATTACTGGGGGGTCTATAATACAATCCCAATAAGGTGATCATCCCTTTCTTATTTCTCAGTTCCACCCAAATAACTTCCCTGAATGTATTTCCAGGAATATCCTCCCTCAGCACAACTGTAATGCTATCCCTTATCAAAAATGCCACTCCCCCTCGTCTCTTGCCTCCCTTTCTATCCTTCCTGTAGCATTTGTATCCTGGAACATTAAGCTGCCAGTCCTGCCCATCCTTGAGCCATGTTCCATAATTGCTTTGACCCCAGTCTCATGTTGCTAACCATGCCCTGAGTTCATCTGCCTTCCCTGTTAGGCCCCTTGCATTGAAATAAATGCAGGTTAATTTATTAGTCCTACCTTGTCCATGCCTGCCGTGACTGTTTGACTCACTTCTGTTCTCAGTTGTACCTGTCTCAGTTTAATCCCTTTCCTCACTATCTCCCTGGGTCCCCCCCACCTTACTAGTTTAAATCCTCCCGAGCAGTTCTAGCAAATTTCCCTGCCAGTATATTAGTCCCCTTCCAATTTATGTGAAATCCGTCCTTCTTGTATAGGTCACTTCTACCCCAAAAGAGATTCCAATGATCCAAAAATGTGAATCCTTCTCCCATACACCAGCTCCTCAGCCATGCACTCATCTGCTCTATCCTCCTATTCCTGCCCTCACTTGCTCATAGCACTGGGAGTAATCCAGATATCACTACCCTTGAGGACCTCCTTTTTAAATTTCTGCCTAACTCTCTGTAATCTCCCTTCAGAGTCTCAACCTTTTTCCTTCCAATGTTATTGGTTCCAATGTGGACAATGACCTCCTGCTGGCCCCTTTCCCCCGTGAGAACATTCTGCACCCTCTCTGAGACATCCTTGATCCTGGCACCAGGGAAACAACACACCATTCTGCTTTTTCTCTGCTGGCCACAGAAACGTCAGTCTGTACCTCTGACTACAGAATCCCCTAACACAAATGAAGCCGAAGTACCCCTCGTTGCATTAGAGCCAGTCTCAATACCAGAAACTTGGCTGTTCGTGCTACCTTCCCCTGAGAATCCATCACTCCCTACATTTTCCAAAACAGCATACCTGTCTGAAATGGGTATATCCACAAAAGACTCCTGCCCTAGGTGCCGACCTCTCTCACCCTTCCTGGAGTTAACCCATCTATGTGACTGTATCTGAGACTTTCCCCCCTTCCTATAACTGCCATCCATCACATACTGTTGCTGTTGCAAATTCCTCATCGCTTCTATCTGTCTCTCCAACCGATCCACTCGATCTGATAAGATTCGTATCCAACAGCATTTATGGCAGATATAATCCGCAGTAACCCTTAAACTCACTTTAAACTCCCACATCTGACAAGAAGTACATATCACTGTAAAGGCCATTTTTGCTCCTTCACAATCTACAGACCAAGAAAATAACACCGTCTTATTCCTCAACAAACACTGACCCAGGTTAAATTAATAGTTATGGCTTATATTTTAAGTTTAATCAAGAGACTTATCTCCAAAAACATATAATCAAGAAAGAATTCACTATACTCACTACTGCAGCCTTTCTCTTGGACAGACTTAAAACAAAAATTAACTTATCTGATTCTGTGCTGTGAACTTTGCCCAACAGTTCCTCCAATATTAGTTGTGAATTTCACTGTTTCTTAATTTTCCCAGACGCACTCCGATGTTCAGCGAGTCACGAATTCAAACAGCAAAGGCAGCAACTGTGCAGGTTCTCGTTCGTTCGTTCGTATTTGTATTCGTGTTCGTGTTCGTGTTCGTGTTCGTTTTTTTTCTCTCTCTCTCTCTCTCTTCCCTGCACTGTCCTCACCATGTGCTTCCTTTGTCTGTTCTTCTCCCTTTTAAACTGCTGTTGTTTTGACTTTTTTTTCCCCAAAGTTCCAAAACAATGCAACAGCATATAAAACAGTAATTGCTGTTCCTGGAATTCGAGGAAATCATCTCCAACACCTAAAATACCTCAAAAAAAGGGGCAGCTCTTACAGCCAGAAATTGTTCCCATCCTCCATCTTGGATTACCCAGAATCCTCTGTCGTCACTTGGGAGAAGGAGGCACAGAATGTGGGGAGTGGAAGGTGAGTGATTTGAGCAGATTGATCTAAGGACAGAGGGGCTATTGGAGGTATTGGTAAGCTTTAAAATGAACAAATCCCCAGGAACAGATGAGCTGTATTGCAGGCAATTATGGGAGACAGGGAAGGAAATTCCAGGGGTTTGACTCAAATTTTCCATTCCTTTATGGCCATGCAGGAGGTGCCAGAGGACTGGAGGACAGCTAACATGGTTCCACTTGACAAGAAAGGTGGTAGTGATAAACTGGGGAAAACAGGCCTTTGAGTCTCACATCAGTGGTAGAGAAACTACTGGAGAAAATTCTGTGGGAGAGAATTAATCTCCACGATGACAGGCAAGAGTGGATCAGTGGTGGTCAGCATGGCTATGTCAAAGGGAGGTCACAATCAAAAAATTTGATATAATTTTTCGAGGAATGGTCAGCTGTGTAGATGGGAGTAGTGTACTGGATATAGTTTATGTAGATTTCAGCAAAGCCTTTGACAATCTCCCACATGGAAGACTGATGTAGAAGGTAAAAGGATCCAGAGTAACTTGGCACCCTAGATGCAAGCTGAAAATGTGTTGCTGGAAAAGCACAGCAGATCTGGCAGCATCCAAGGAGCAGGAGAATCAACGTTTTGGGCATGAACCCTTCTTCGATTCTCCTGCTCCTTGGATGCTGCCTGACCTGCTGCGCTTTTCCAGCAACACATTTTCAGCTCTGATCTCCAGCAGCTGCAGTCCTCACTTTCTCCACGCTAGATGCAAGGCTGGCTGAGTGGTAGGAGACATTTTGTGTGACTGGGGGCCTGTGTTCAGTGATTTATCACAGGGATTAACGCTGGGTCTCTTACTTTTCATGATATATGTAAATGATATTGATGAGAATATGGGAGGAAGGGGGATGATGATAAGTCAGTTTGTGGATGACAGGAAGATTGGCTGGGTTAATAGTAAGGAAAAAGGTCTAGGATTACAGAGGAACTCGACAAGTTGGTTAGATTGGCAGATCAGGGGCAGATGAAGTTTAATGCTGGAAAGTGTGAACACTTTGGAAGAAGGAACAAGACAAGGGAGTGCTCAATGAATGGCAGGATGCTAGGAAGCTCAGAGGAACAGAGGGACGTTGGCATGCCTGTGCACAGATCCATGAAGACAGCAGGACAGGTTATTGGGTGGTTAAGAAGGCATATGGGATGCTTGCCTTTATCTGTTGTGGCAAAGATTAGAAATAGAAGGAAGGTTATGTTGGAGCTGTAGAAATCTTTGGTTGGCCACAGCTGGAGTACTGCTCATTATGGAGCTCTGGTCACTGTGCTATAGGAAGGATGTGATTGCACTGAAGAGGATGTAGAGGAGATTTACCAGGATGTTACCTAAGATTGAGTGCTTTAGCTATGAAAAGAGGCTGGGTAAGCTCAGAGAAGACCAAGAGGGGAACCAATAGAGGTGTATAAGATAATGAGGGTGGTGGACAGAGTTGATAGAAAGCAGCTGTTACCCTTGGTCGAAGGACCAATACAAGGGGGCATCATTTAAAGATGAAGGGCTGGAGGTGGAAAGGGGATTTGAGGAGTTTTTATTTCACCCAGAGGGTGATGGCAATCTGGAATGCAGTAGAGGCAAGAAACCTTTATAATGAATATGATTGAGTACTAGAAAGTCATAACATTTAAGGCTACAGACCAAAAACTGGAAAGTGGGATTACTGCAAATAGGTTGGCACAGACTCAATGGGCCGAAGAGCCTCTTGTGTTCTGGATGGCTCGATAACGCTGTGAAATCTGAAATTGAAACCACTTAACATATACATGCTTTGCCAGGCAAATTTCCAGTCACAGCCACAACTCGGCGTGACTTTACATAGCAGTAAAATCCAAAATATTATGGACAATTAACCCCTGACTAATGCACCTAACATGATGGGCAATTTAGCATGGCCAATTCACTTAACCTGTACATCTTTGGACTGTGGGAGGAAACCGGAGAACCCGGAGGAAACTCACGCAGAGAATGTACTAACTCCATATAGAAAGCCGCCTGAGGCTGGAATTGAACCTGGTGCTATGAGACAGCAGTGCTAACCACTGAGCCACCGTGCCGCAAGTGTTTGGGAAAGGTTATAAGAGACAGGATTTATAATAACTGAGAAAGGAATAAGTTGATTAGAGATAGTCAACGTGGTTTTGTAAGGGTAGTTGTGCCCCACAAACCTTATTGAGTTCTTTGAGAAGGTGACCAAACAGGTGGATGAGGGTAAAGCATTCGATGGAGTGTGTACGGATTTCACTAAGGCATTTGATAAGGTTCCCCACGGCAGGCTATTGCACAAAATACAGAGGCATGCGATTGAGGGTGATTTAGTGGTTGGATCAGAAATTGGACAGCTGAAAGAAGGTGGTTGATGGGAAATATTCATCCTGGAGTTCAGTTACTAGTGGGGTACTGCAAGGATCTTTTTTGGGTCCACTGTTGTTTGTCATTTTTGTAAGTGACCTGGATGAGGGATGGATTAGTAAATTTGCGGATGACACGAAGGTCGGTGGAGGTGTGGATAGTGCCGAAGGATGTTGGAGGTTACAAAGGGACATAGATAAGCTGCACAACTGGACTAAGTAGTGGCAAATGGAGTTTAATGTGGAAAAGTGAGGTGATTCACTTTGGAAGGAACAACAGGAATGCAGAGTAATGGTAAGATTCATGGTAATGTAGATGAGCAGAAAGATCTCGGTGTCCAGGTGCATAGGTCCTTGAAAATTGCCACTCAGGTTGATAAGGTTGTTAAGAAGGCATACAGTGTGTTAGATTTTATTGGTAGAAGGACTGAGTTTTGGAACCATGAGATCATGCTGCAGCTGTACAAAACTGCATGTTTGGAATATTGCATACAGTTCTGGGCAGTGTAGGAAGTATGTGGGAAGCTTTGGAAAGGATTCAGAGGATATTTGCTAAGATATTGCCTGGTATGGAGGATAGGTCTTATGAGGAAAGGCTGAGGGACTTGAGGCTGTTTTTGTTAGAGAGAAGATTGAGAGACGACATAATTGAGATATAAAGATGATCAGACAGTTAGATAGGTAGGTCAGTGAGCGCCTTTTTCCTCAGATGGTGATGGCTAGCACAAGGGGACATAGCTTTAAATTGAGGGGTGAATGATATAGGACAGATGTCAGAGGTAGTTTCTTTACTCAGAGATTGCACTGCCTGTAATAGTTGTAGACTCGCCAAATTTAAGGGTATTTAAATGGTCACTAGATAGGCATATGGAGGAGAATGGAATAGTGTAGGTTAGCTGGGCTTCAGATTGGGTCCACAGGTCAGTACAACATCGAGGGCTGAAGGGCCTGTACTGCGCTGTAATGATCTATGTTCTATGTTGTATCTACTCATTCCCCTTTATCTGCAATATAAATTACTTTTTCACAGTATGGTGACTCAGTGCTTTGCACTGTTGTCTCAGAGTATCAGGGACCCAGGTTCAACCCCATCTTGAGCGAGTGTGTGGAGTTTGCACGTTCTCCTCATGTCTGCTGGGGTTTCCTTTGGGTGCTCTGGTTTCCTCCCACAGTCCAAAGAAATGGCAGATAGAGTTTAATTTGGGTATTTTGAGGTGCTGCAGTATAAGAGATCAAATGTTAAGGAAAAGTATACAGTTAATGGCAGGAGCCTGAACAGCATTGATGTCCAGAGGGATCTTGGGGTTCATGTCCAAAGCTCCCTGAAAGTAGCCACACAAGGGTGGTAAAGAAAGCATATGGCATGCTTGCCTTTACTGTATGGCGAATTGAGTACAAGAGTCAGGATGTCATGTTGCAGCTTTATAAAACTTTGGTTGGGCTGCACGTAGAGTATCTCATTTAATTCTGGTCACCACATCACAGGATGGATGTGAAGGCTTTCAAGAGGGTGCAGAAGAGGTTTACCAGGATGTTAGCTGAATTAGAGACGATGAGCTATAAGGAGAGGCTGGAAAAACCCAGGTTGTTTTCTCTTGAAGGGCAGAAGCTGAGGGGAGACTGAATAGAAGTTTATAAAATTATGAGATGCATAGATAAGGTTGACAGTTAGAATCTTTTTCCCAGAGTTGAAATGTCTAATGCAAGGGGACAAACATTTAAGGTGAAGGAGGGAAAGTTCACAGAGAGTATGGAACACACTGCCAGGGGTGGTGCTGAAAGCAGATACGATAGGGGTATTTAAATGGGTTTTAGATAAGCACATGAATATACGGGGAATGGAGGGTCATGGACCAAGGGCAGGGAGACGGGATTAGTTTATTTTGGTGTCATATTCAGCGCAACTTCATGGGCTGAAGGTCCCTATCCTGTGCTGTAATGTTCTATGTTCTATGTGCAGGTTAGGTGGATTAAACATGGGAAGTGTAGGTTCACAGGGATAGGATGGGGGGGTGGGTCTGGATGAGATGCTCTTTGGAAGGTCGGTGTTGACTCAGGGGGCTGAATGACCTGCTTCCACATTGTATGGTGCTATGATTCTTCAAAGAATTCCAATAAATTGGCGAAATATGATTTTCCTTTGGCAAAACTATGTTGGCTTTGTCTGATTACCTTGAACTTATCCAAATGTCCTTTTATGATGTAATAAATAATAGTTTCTTTTATTTTCCCAATAACAGATGTTAAGTCTGTAGTTTGTAAGTTTGAAATAAACCTATAGTTTCCTGCTTTCTGCCTCCTGACCTTTTTGAATAAAGAAATTACATTCTTGCTTTTCCAATAAAGGAGTCTTATCTGAATCTAATGAGCTTTGGAAAATTAAAACCAATGCATCAACTAGCTACGAAAATATTAGAATGAAATCCATCAGAATCTGGAAACTTGTCAACTCACAGTTCCAACAATTTATTCAGTACTATTTCCCTGGTAATTGTATTTTTCTTGAGTTCCTCCCTCCCTTTCAATTCCTCATTTACAGCTATTTCCCAGGATGTTACTTGTATCCTGTCTACTGAAGACGGAAACTAAATATCTCTTCAATTAATCTGGCATCATTTTATCCTCCATTACTTAGTCCCCAGACTCATTTTGTACGAGACCAAAATTTATTTTTTTAAACATTTTTCTTCTTTTAAATATCTGAAGAAACTTTTCTGGTCTGTTTTTATACTTTGGCTGATTTTCTCCTGTCCTGTAATTTGTCCCTCCGTATAAATTTTTTAGTAATTGTTTGTTTTTTTCTTGAATATTCTGTCCAATTTTCTGACCTGCCAGCTATCTTTGCACAATTAAATATCTTTTATTTGAGTCTGATACTAGATTTGACTTTTTTATTAATTGTGGGTGGCAGGTCCATCTTTTAGAATGTTTCTTATTTGTTGGATTGGATCTGTTCTGCTCTTGCTGAACCTTAAGCCATCAGCAATTTTTTTTTATCTTTGGCCCACACTTCCAATTGTAACACACCCTCCCATATTTGATGGACACATTTAACTGATGAACTAGTGGCAGGAATATGTGAGGTGATGCATTTCCAGTCATTCACACTTTTGTAAGGCTAGGTGGGTATCAAGAATGTTGTCATGTTCTGACATCCAAGAAGATAGAGGGATTTCAAAAAATAAAGCCTGTGTTACAACAACCATCTGATCATTTGCACTAGCCATGATGCACAAGCAATACTTCTTCATTTAACTGTTGTTTGAAAGGATAATAAGGTTTGTGGGGAGTCACGGTGGCTCAGTGGTTAGCACTGCTACCTCACAGCACCAGGTTCCCAGGTTCAATTCCAGCCTCTGTCTGTGTAAAGTTTGTACATTTTCCCCGTGTCTGCGTGGGTTTCCTCATACAGCCCAAAGATATGCAGGTCAGGTGAATTGGCCAAGGTAAATTGCCCATAGTGTAAGGTGCATTCATCAGAAGGAAATGGGTCTGGGTGGGTTACTCTTCGGAGGGTCAGTGTGGACTTGTTGGACTGAAGGGCCTGTTTCCACACTCTAGGGAATCTAATCTAACCCATAATATGATAAGATACAGGAGCAGAAGTGGACCATTTAGCTCACCATATCTGTGCTGCCATTCAATGAAATCGTGGCTGATTTGACAATCCTCAACTCTACTACCCTACCTTTCTCCCTTGTCAGACTGAATTATTGCTTATCAGTCTGTCTATCTCAGCCCTGAATATAATTAACAATACAGCCTCGCTCGCATTCAGTGTGAAAGAATGCCACAGATCCATTATCCTTCAAGGGAAGAAATTCCTTCATTATTTCTTGACTCCACTGATATGGATTCTAGATCGTCTGAGCCAAGAATATTTTTTGCTTTTTGGTTATTCCATCCTGAATGAATAAAATTACCCTACCTTTCCTTCCTGCCTGCCCTTTTAAAAATTCATGTTGCCCTGAATATTTAGTTCCCAGCTTTGATCTCTTGGTAAGCATATCTTTGTAATGGCTATAAGACAATTCTGATTCATCTCCATTTATGCTGTTAATTCATTTATGTTGTTCTGAATAATACATTTATACAAATAAAAAGCCATTCATTCACTATTGTTTTCCCACCATCGACGATTTTTTGCTGTATTTCTGTTTGGAAACTCTGTCCGATACTGTCCCACTCTGGGTGGTCAGTCTCCCAGTAGCTGCCCTGCTATTTGTAATCAATAAATCGGTCAAGGAATCGAGAATTATGAGGAAAGGCAGGAGAGTAGAATTGAGGATAATCAAATCAGCCATGATCTCAATGAATGGAAGAGCACACATGGCCGACTTTTGCTCCTATATCTTATCATCATACGACCTTACCATCCTTTCAGTCAACAATGAAATGAAAAAGCTCAAAAGCCTACCTTTCCCCTGCCCCAAACTCTGCCTCCTCCTAATTAGTTCAAAGGCCTCTCGAAAGCCCGAGTTATTTGACTTGCCAGGACACTGGGTATAGTTCAAGTGGAGAGCATCCCTTCTACGCCAGTATTGGTGCCAGTATCCCATGAACTGAAATCCATTCCACCCACACCAATCTCTGTGCCACACATTTAACGCATTGATTTTTTTTTAACCTTATGCCAGTCTGCCCAGGTAGTAATCCGCCTCCACTGTATCTGCTCCCAGGAGGACCAGTTCCACCACAGTAAACACCAGATGGCCTCCTTCTTTAAAAACCGCAATTTCCCCTCCCACGTTGCTGATTGTGCCCTCCAGCACATTTTATCCACTTCCCGCACCCCCACCCTCCAACCCCACCCCTCCAACTTCAACAAGGACATTAAGCCCCTCCCCAGTCCTCACCTTCCAACCTCCGTATAAATTGCATCATCCTCCGTCATTTCCACCACCTACAAATGGACCCCACCCCCAGAGATATATTTCCCTCCCCACCCCTATCCGCTTTCCATGAAGACCGTTACCTCCGTGACTAATTCATCAGGTCCACCCCCCCCCCCCACCCCAGCAACTCATCCTTCCTTCCCGGCACCTTCCCGTGCCACCGCAGGAATTGCAAAACCTTTGCCTATACCTCCCCCACTCACCTCCATCTAAGGTCACAAAGGAACCTTCCATATCCATCAAAGTTTCACCTGCACTTCTACTAATGTCATTTACTGTCTCCATTGTTCCTGATGCAGTCTCTTCCACATTGGGGACACAGGACGCCTACTCGTAGAGCGCTTCAGACAACATCTCTGGGACACCCGCACGAACCAATCCCACCGCCCTGTGGTCGAACATTTCAACTTTCCCTCCCCTCTGCTGAAGACCTGCTCAGCCTCCTCCATTGTCACCCCCTTACTACCTGACGGCTGGAGGAAGCACGCCCCATCTTCCGCCTCAGCACCCTTCAACCCCATAGCATCAATGTGGACTTCACCAGTTTCCTCATTTCCCCTATTCCTCACCCCTACTGGACACAACCCAAACTGCTTCCCCACCCTAACAGTTCCCTCCCTCCTTGGTCAGACTGAGCACCAATCCCCCCCCAACACCCCACCCACACAGTCCTAACTTCCCACAACACACACTATCAACCGCCCTGTTTAATGTGACCCTCGCTGCCTGCCTGACTCAATCCCTACCAACTCCCCATGGAAATAAACCCTTCAAACTCAATCTGACCCAATGCTGACCTCTCCCCACATTCACCCCACTGACCAGATCACTCTGACAGATCCGTCCAACCATCGTCTGTGTACGAACTCCCCAGAGTTCTCCGCAAGCTCACACCCATTTAACTTCAACTCAATGCTCTCATTACCTGGCACCCTAATTCCTCAACCACCTGACACTCTAACCCCTCACCCACCTGACACTCTAACCCCTCACCCACCTGGCACCCTAACCCTTCACCCACCTGGCACCCTAACCTCTCAACCACCTGTCATCGTAACCTCTCACCCACCTGGCACCCTCAGCCCTCAATCATCTTGGCATCCAGCCCTCTATCTGATACCCATCTATCTGCAACTTTATCCCTTTGCTGACCTTACACACTTAACTTCTCCCAATAAAAGTGGCTTTAAGACTTTTAAATCTGAGAATACAAAATTCTCTTGAAAATGGGTATGATTTTAGAGTTGATCCATTTCAGTGCTGAAACCTGCTTTCCTACTTCAGCTGAGAAGGCTCCCAGCCTGGACATTCACATAAAGAACTCCTTTAAGTTATGTATTGTTACCACCATGTCTTTTTATCTTCTTGCATTTTTAATTGTGGACTGAAATAAGAAAAAAAATCTGCTTTAAAGCTAAAGATCACTGAAGGATTACTGCATGATTTTTAAATCTGACATTTGTATTAAGTAGTGGTCACTCAGCTAGTTGTTTGAGCAGTGGGAGAAGATGGTCTGAATGATATGGTTCAGCCAGCAACATGTGGCTGATTGGTCTATGGACTAGTGACCAGTTATTAATGACAATGCGCTTCTCCCTATGTGATTGGTTCTTGGCTAGCTGAACAGTTTGGGGCTGCGAACAACATTGTGAGAAGCCATTGATCTCCAAGAGCTCAAAAGATCTCTCTGTTCTCTGCAGTAAAAGTCACTTTAAGCCTGAGGCAAACCAGTTTATTTTTCCCTTCAGCAGTTGCTGTAGGCCATGGCTTTTAATTAATACAGCAGAAACCTTTTATAGTGGTGAAGTGGTCACCCTGTGCCTCCTGCAAATGAGTGAAAGATAAAGGGGAAAGAAGGCAAAGAAGCTGTGTTCTGATTAGTGCAAGCAGCATCTCAGCAGACTCTGTGATAGAGGCCACTGAATTGTTTTCCCAGTCATTCACTCTATGTCTTCCCCCTCATCTGTCTGTGTATGAGTAGGGAGAGTTTATAAAAGTTAAAGGGGTTAACCCGTAGAATTATATGCTGATGGCTCATAATTGTTTACTTGCCTATTTATTTGTAATAACTATTAATTCTTGTTGAATACAAAAGCCTGGTCCATGCTCAATGTAAATCTGTAAGTCAGGAAAATTGGTAAGTTTTACATACTTTTAAAAATCTTTAACTTTCACATGAACTCCAGAAAAGGGGGTTTAATTTCCAATGCCAACATGCTACACCCCCGCCCCCACCTCCAAGTGAGGATAACATGTACATTTCCCACATGCTTCCCTGGTGAGGGTAACAGCGTATATTTTTGTCTGATCAGGTTTGGAAATAGGGTTTCTGATTCTGAACAGATGATCTGTGCTACTTGATACATTTTATTGAAGTGGAGAATTGTGACATTTTATAAATATAATAGCTTTTCATGGCTAGCCTGCTTTTAATTAGGAACTTGTGCACCAAAATCCCAACTGTCCTGTTTGAATAGCCCAGGCAGGAGATTGTGGTCTGTTACTATTACAAATATATGTCCGTAAAGGTATTGGTGGAACTTTCTCACACCAAAGGTGGCTGCCAAACTTTCCTTCTTTATCTGGGTGTTTTTGCAATCTGCATCAGCCAAATCCTGGGAAGTGTAGACTGTTGGGCCATATACGAGTCAACACTACCCCGATACAATACGGGGAGGCATCGCATATCTGTGTAAAGCTTTGCTTGGGAATCGTAGCGTGCCATGCCATAGGCAGTAATAACTGCTTCTTTACTCCTCTAAGGCTATGTCTTGGCTACAAGACCATTTCCATGGCTAACTCTTTTTCAATAGCAGATGTGAGGATGCCAGGATAGATGCCAGGTTATGCATGAATTTTCCATAATAATTCACCAACTCAAGGAATGACCCAAGCTCCAGTACAGTCATGGGAGCTGGCACACCTTTGATCACCCTTACTTTACCTTCCAATGGTGTAACTCAGTATTGCCGATTCTGTAACCAGAATCACTTGAGATGGTTGGAATACACATTTAGCCCTTCTTAAGCAAATTCTCGCTTGGGGGAAAAAGTCTAAAATCTGTGTCCAAGTTCTGTAAGTGCTCCTTATCGGTCTTTCCTGTTATTAGCATGTCATCTAGATCTGCGGTGACCTGGGGTAGACCTTATAAAATGTTCTCCATCATCTGAAAAATTGCATAGGCTGAGCATACCCCAAATGACAGTCTTGTATATTGGTGCAAACCCTATGGTATTAATTGTAGCATTATGCTGGGAATTGTCATCTGATCACAATTGCATGTCTGTATGGCTCATGTCCAGCTTCATGAAGGACAGTCCCCCTGCCAGCTTTGTGTATAAATCCTCTATGTGAGGGATTGGGTATTTATCCAGCTGTGAAAAACAGTTTATCATTTGTTTAAAATCCCCACAAAGGTGAACCGACTCGATGGGTTTCACAATCGGTGTGGTCAGTGCTGCCCATTCTGCTAACTGGACTGGTTTGATGATTTCTTCACTTTCCAGCCTCCTGATTTCTGCCTCTATATTTGCCCGTAAGGCAGATGGCACTGAGCACACCTTGCAGAATCATGGGTTTACTTCCTGGTCAACTTGCAAGGTGGCCTTGACTCCTTTGATGGTCCCTCGACTTTCCTGAAAAACCTCTGGGTATTTAATTAGGACTTCACTCAGGCAGCCATTTTCTATTCAAAAATACTGAGCCAATCAAGGAGAATCTTTCTCAGTCAAGTTCACCTCATCAAGCTTTGGCTTGATCAGTGATAACTGAACTAACTGACTCTCATAAATTACCAGAACCGAAGTTGTACCCGTAATTTGTAAAGGTTCTTCGGTACAGGTTTTCAGTCTAGTCAAGGTCTTGCACAAACTGAAGAGTTGGAGCCCAGAGCGAATTTTGTTAAAAACTGGATCTTGAATCACTGAAACAGCTGCACTGATATTGACCTGCATTAAAACCAGGTAACTATTTAACCAAGTATTTATTTTGATTAGATGTTCCTAAGAAATGTAACAGTTCCAAGCCAGCTGAAGGTGAACTTTCCAGTGTGTTCACTCTCCTGGATACTGGCCTATGTATTTCTTACTCATTTCAGGCCGAGTGGGGCTCCTTCACTGTCTTGAGTCTGCATACTGGCAGCAAGTACAATAATTTGTTAATCTGTATCTTGAAAAAATGTTAACGTTTAGTCAAGGTTCGGCTGTGTTTCGGGCTTTTGCTGTGAGTTGACCTAGAGTCCCTCGGTTCAGGATATGTCCTGAGTGAGGCTGTGCAATTGCTTTCACTCAAATTGGTGTCCACAAGCTCAGTCAGAATGGCGAAGGTGTCCACTTCCATCAGAATACCCTGCAACTGATATGCTCCACTTGCCACATTTTCCAATGATAAAACCAGTTGTTGTGCCTGTTGGGACTCAGCGAGTTTGTGCTTTTGCATGGTTACATCATTAATCCCACATACCAAACAGTCTCTCAGCATCTCATTAAGGATTAAACCAAAGTCACATGCCTCTGCCAATTGTCTGAACCACATCAAAAAATCACGACACCGATTCCCCTGGTTCTCGAATTGCAGAGGAAAACCCAAAGTGTCTCAGAATTAGTGAAGGCTTGGGGTCACAATATTCCATAACTAAATTTGTCAAATCTCGAAAGGTTTTAGTAAGTGGTGCCTCAGGAAACATTAGGCTCCTAATAAATGAGAAAACTGTGAGTCCACGAGCTATCAGGAAAATTACTCGTTGCTTTTCTTCTGCCCCAATGTAATTTGCCTGGAAAAAAAACACAATCGTTCCCCACTTTGGGCCTAGTCTTTGGTGTCAAATAACAGCATGATGCCAGAAATGCTTGCCCCAACTCAAAGATGACTGTTGTGTACAAATTTATTCAGGTGGCCATCTTTTTCTTTTATCACCACAGAGGGTGACATCCTGTCACTGGATCATCCTTTATTTTCACGTGCATTGTACTTGATGCTGGTTCGGCTTGCTCAGAGCCAGCTCTGAGATTGAACAGAGCCTCTAACACTCCTGTTTCTTTTTTTTCATTTTTTTTTCTTTTTTAATGCTGTGTGATCAATCTCTCCTGTTCTTTTTTCTTTTTTTTAAACCCTACATTACCGCCTAATTGCGGTAGTGCTTATTTTTCCCCAGCACCCATGGTGTGTGTGTGTGTGTGTGTGTGTGTAGGTGTGAGACACAATGAAAGACACAAGGTGCACGAATCTTTATTCAATTTCCACCACCAGGAAGATAGGCAAACACCCGAGTGGCCAGTGACAAGCACTGCCCTTCACATCAAAGGGCAATGCTGTGTGATCAAAACAGTGAAGGGGAGGGTAGGGACTAAATCAAAATAGAGTTGGAGGGGGAAATAATGCACTCCACTCCCTGCGGCGCCCACTTCTCCCTGAACACTCCTCTTTCTTTTTTTTTTTTTTTTTTTTTTAATGCTGTGTGAGCAAAAGTCTCCTGTTATATTTTTTTTTTTCTTTTTCTTTTTCTTTTTTTTTTTCCCTTAACCCCCACACTACCACCTAAGTGCGGTAGTGCTTATTTTTATCCCCTGCACCCATAGTGCGTGTGTGCAGGTGTGAAGTCTCCTGTTATATTTTTTTTTTTTTTTTTTTTTTTTTTTTTTAATTAACCCCCACACTACCGCCTAAGTGCGGTAGTGCTTATTTTTTTCCCCAGCACCCATGGTGTGTGTGTGTGCAGGTGTGAGACACAGTGAAAGACACAAAGTGCACAAATCTTTATTCAATTTCCACCACCAGGAAGATAGGCAAACACCCGAGTGGCCAGTGACAAGCACTGCCCTTCACATCAAAGGGCAATGCTGTGTGATCAAAACAGTGAAGGGGAGGGTAGGGACTAAATCAAAATAGAGTTGGAGGGGGAAATAATGCACTCCACTCCCTGCGGCGCCCACTTCTCCCTGAACACTCCTCTTTCTATCTCCCAGCCAGGGGTCCCTGATTGGACCAGGTGTTCAGCCCTAATCAGGGAACTCTATTGTATGACGTCCACCTGGCGGACTGTTACAAACACTAGGTAAAAACAATGACTGCAGATGCTGGAAACCAGATTCTGGATTAGTGGTGCTGGAAGAGCACAGCAGTTCAGGCAGCATCCGAGGAGCAGGAAAATCGACGTTTCGGGCAAAAGCTCTTCATCAGGAATACAGCTATGCTATGTTGAAGAGAAATTAACTCATACATACCTTCTACAAGATTTTCTCTTATTCATATACAAGATAAGGTGTTACTAGCTGGGCTAGTGTTTATTGCCATCCCAGAGGGCAGGTAAGAGTCAGCCACATTGCTGTTGGTCTGGACTTCCATACAGTGCAGATCAGGTAAGGATGGCAGTTCCTTCTTTGGTGGAGATGAGTGAACCAGACAGAGTTTTCCTGACAATCGACCGTAGGGTCATAGTCACCAGCAGAATATTAATTCCAGATTTTTATTGAATTCAAGTTCTACTATCTGCCGTGGCAGGATTGTAACCCAATCTCCCCAAACCTCCCTCATCGCTGGATTAACCTTTCAGTGATAATACCACTAGGCCATCGCTTGCCTCATACTTATACTGGATTTGTACAGGAACAAATATTAAATAGATGATTTTGAGGGTTTAGCATTAAGCAGAACTCTTCAGGTAGAGGGATCCAATGCTGCTTGCTGCATGTGCAGTGGATGGTCAAGGAGATTAAAATAAGGATGATAAGGCTAAGGCAAAAGAGTCCATCCAATAAAAGATCCTAACAACTTGGAATAGCTAAAAGAAGGCTGGAAACTTACTTTCTCTTAATTTTACTGTTGAAGCCTGTAGTTCTGTTATATCCAAAAACATGGTTCTGTCGGCAGGGGTTCAGAGGAAGCCTGAGAAAAGAAACAAACATAGCTTGATAGTACCACCATTGCAATCCAAGCAGCAATCTGTTACCAGCTAAGGGTGTAATGTACTGCAACTCAGAGAGTCAAAACAAGTGCAGCTTTCCCTGGGAGGAACATCAAGCAGTGAGCTGGCAGATGGAGACAAACCCATCCCACTGCCAGGGGGTTAACTTGGCGCAGTGTGAAACCTCTGGGCCTCATTGGCTGGAAGCCCCACACTCTGATTGGCCAGCAACTCTAACAGTCCCAGAGGAGCCAAGATCTCGGCTGACAGAGGAAGCAGCATAGGTGGAATTAAATACATAAACCAATTCCAAAATTACAAACAGTGGAACCAATGCGGAATTATTATTTGGCAGATAAGTGTAGACAATCCTCACCAGTCATCATTCACAGGATATTCCCAACAGTACAAAGATCAAAAAACGGGCAGAGATAAAAGATGCCGCAATTCGGTAACACCTCACCAACATGTACATTGAACAAAGCATTTGAATATAACCGCCAACTAAAGGTGTGTGAAATCTAATGGAGATTTTTGGCACATACATATAAGTAAAGTTGTATCAAGAATGAACATTAAATGGCATAACAGTCTGACAGAACAGCTGCCAAATCAGAATCAAATTACAACCAGAAACACAAAGTAATCCTAGGAACAAATTGCTGCAGATGCTGGAATCTGTACTGAAAACAACAAATGCTGGAGATCACAGTGGGTCATGCAGCACCCATGGAGAGAGAGCAGGCTAACGTTTTGAGTCTAGATGACTCTTCATCAGAGCTGACGTGAAGTATGGAGGGGACAGCATTTAGTGAAACATGGCACAAACTGGAGGAACAATATCTCATCTTCTGACTAGACATTTTACAGCCTTCGGAACTTAATATGGAGCTTAACACCTCCAAATTGTGAACATTTCTTCCCTTTCTTTTAGCATGTTATCATGTTCTCCCCTCCCCCCATCCCTGTTACTGTCCTTTCAAGTCTGACAGGTGACACACCATTGATCTGCTATTCTCACATTCCAATCACTTAATGTAAAGTACTAACATCTTTTCTCCACCACCCAACATCCATGACATCCCTTCCCCTCAACTGTTACATCAATGCTGCCCCTCTACATTTCACTTTAGCTCTGATGAGGAGTCATCTAGACTTGAAATGTTAGCTTGCTCTCTCTCCATGGAAACTGTCTGACACATTGTGATCTCCGGCATTTTGTTGTTTTCATATCCTGAACAGAGCACTAAGACACAATTCAATCACAGTATCCTTTCTAATGACCAGCATGTTGAAAGTGATGTGACAATACCGAACCAAGGTTATTGCAAAGAGTCTGGATCAATAAGAAAATCATCAATATATTTC
Source organism: Chiloscyllium punctatum (assembly GCF_047496795.1). Classification (NCBI taxonomy): domain Eukaryota; kingdom Metazoa; phylum Chordata; class Chondrichthyes; order Orectolobiformes; family Hemiscylliidae; genus Chiloscyllium; species Chiloscyllium punctatum. The sequence continues at coordinate 154,346,526 of NC_092741.1, forward strand.
AGAGTGTTGACAATGTGGCATTGAAATGGTACAGCATGGGCAAAGAAATGGTACAGCAGCCAGAAACCCAAGTTGCTCAAGTGTATTGGAGACATACCATGATGACCGTAAATGGTTGGCAGTGTCTGTGGTTGAGGAGTGCATGCAGATGGTGCACTTGGGTTGTACCCTGAGATGATATTTCATCGTACACAATATGGAAGCTGTTCAGTGCAAGTGCTTAGCTGAATTTGCAAGGTACCAGCTCTGACTTCTAGAGTAAGCTTGATCAATATCTCACTTGTTCGATAATGTCGAAAACTAATTATTAATAAGATGAATTGGGCCATTAGCAAGGTGGTTAACAAGCAACAGTCACCTTTTATTGGCAACTCGTCACTGGCATTATAAGGAACTTGCCACACCATTCATCAAAAGGGTAAAAGATGGAGCAAGATGTTCCCAAGGTCGAAATTTTCCTTGTCAGACTTCTCATTCAATCATGTCACTAATTACCCTGGAGCCAATAAAATCAAAGAAACAAGGATGCCGGAAATCTGAAGAAAACCAGCAATGCTTGAGAAGCTCAACAAATCTGACAACAGAGAGAGAACCAGAATTAACATTTTGGGTCCAGTCTCGGGTTTGGCTTCACATCTCAGTATTGAACTCTGAAGAAGGGTCACTGGACCCGAAACATTAACCCTGCTTCCTCTCTCCACAGGTGCTGCCAGACCTGCTGAGTTTCTCCAGCAATTTCTGTTTTACTTTTCCCATGGCCAATGTTACTTAGACCCCTGTAAGATTCCACCCAATGTCATTTTCTTTTGTTTTAATGTATGGAGATTGATTCACCAAGGGTAAAACTTTAGTTTGAGAAAGAAAATGATGTGGTGATATTAATGTATGTACATCGTTCATGGTGAAACCCCATGCAGCTAACAATTGTTACTACCATGACACAATGTGTAATGTGTTCTAGCCAATCTATAGCTCTGAACTCCCTGTATGCAGCAGTAGTTGTGAAGGTCAGATGTGTGCATGGTCCTCTAGTACATTGTCAGTATAAAGAACTTATGTTGTCATTTTGCCAGTTCTTGTTGTATGATTGGGACATATACATTGAATAGAAAAGCACATTGGTGTTTAACAGTTCTTGACTGTAACTTGTTATCCAAGCCCACAGTCTGAGTTGTTTCTCTTTACACATTTTAGATTTTCTTCTTTTGTTTTTTTTCTTTCTCCTAACCTTGGTTTTTTGGAAGCAGCTGTTCATGATACTGCCATGCACACCCCCTCCAGATATCTCTTCTGTTTTTTTTTATTATTTATCGCATTCCCATTCTCCTTACATCACAAACTGTTTAGCCATATAACGTTTGCCTTTTACTTTAGGACACATCTTGCCATTGTCTCTTTCTCCCTGCTGAGTTCAAATCAATTCCAGGTCTTTTTGTGTTTGTCACAATTCTAATGAAGTCAAAACATAATGAAGAGAATCAGCAGGTCGGGCAGCATCTGAGGAAAGAGAATGTTTCTGACCGTTGTTCTTAATGGCTTGTTGAGATTTATCACTTCTCTATAAATATGGTCATCTGCATGCTAACAAATTACAATATTAAGACCACTGACTTGAAGTATACATCCTGTTTCTTTCTCCACAGATCCTGTCCACCCTCTGAGTGTTTTCAGTTGTTTCTGCATGCATTTGTAATTTCTAGCTTCTGCAATATTTGACTGTTGGATGATGTCTATATTTATTTGTAGCCGATAAACAAGTGTGTCTGATTCTACAATAGTTTTGAACAATTGTGTCGACATTGACATTGAGACCTGCAGTGGATGCTGATTTGGGCTAAACACTGCAATTCATTCAGCGATGGCTTCCTTTAAGAAATCCTGGTTTGGAGGAACCGGTGTTGGGATGGGGTAGACAAAGTTAAAAATCACACAACACCAGGTTATAGTCCAACAGGTTTCTTTGGAAACATTAGCTTTTTGAACACTGCTCATTCATCAGGTGGTTGTGTGTTGTTGTGGGCACAAGCTAGTGCTTCCAAAGAAACCTGTTGGACTACAACCAGGTGTTATGTGATTTTTGACTTTGAGAAATCCAGCATCGTCAGGCATTGTTTCACTCATAAATTCAGGATCTTACACATCCACCTGTATATTCCAGTTGGAGAGGGCATGTGGGCACTGTATGCTTGCCACACTGTCCTAACGAGCAGACAGTCTCATCTCTTCACTTTTTCTTTCTCTTGAATACAATGATGGTGCAGAGGTGAAAATTGTTTTTGCACTGAGAAGTAATTTTTATGCAAAATAGGTGATAGTGAATACGCATTCCATTTTACACCCAGGTTCCATTGGCAGAGTGTGATGTGGCATATTGATTCTCTACAGCCCATCTGTACCATCACCGAAGACCATTTCCATAACTCCCAGAATGCCAGTCTGAACCAATTGGACAAATGGCAGACTTGAAATAAATGGCACATGACAGAGATTGCAATGTACTTGACTATCGATGAAAGCAATCTTTAAAAATGCGTTGAAAGGCAATGACTCAGTGGAATGTAGAATGCATGGGGAACACGTCTTGGAAAATTAAGGACTGGCAATTTGTGATTTCCTGTCACGTGCCATCTGTGTCACCAATCTTCACTCTGAAAATTTGTTGAGTTGAGGAGGTGGATGAGATGGACTGCCCAGTTACCCTGTTACAGGTAATATTTTTTGATCTTCCTTTCAGCCATACTCAGCCAAGAAAATTTGTATCTCATGACTCAGAAGATTTTGAATTCAAGTTCCCCCTCACAAGTTAAGCAGATAATCTGGTCTGACAGTTCACTGCATTACTAAGCTGTGCTACATCGAGGTGCTGTGATTAGGATAAGATGTTAAATCAAGACTCAATCTGCCTGTTCAGTTGTAAAACATTGAAAAGCAGGAGAGTTCTCCCAATGTGCTGACCAGCATCCCCCAACCAAATCAATAATAAGTCGAAAAGTGTGGCGTTGGAAAAGCACAGCAGGTCAGGGAGCATCCAGGGAGTAGGTGAGCTTCAGGAATTCCTGATGAAGAGCTTATGCAAAAACATTGACTCTCCTGTTCCTTGGATGCTGCCTGACCTGCTGTGATTTTCTACTCTGATTCTCCAGCATCTGCAGTCCTCACTTTCTCCAAATCAATAATAAGGTCATCTATAATGCTGAAGGTGGTGGGAGCATACATTGCACAAATTGGCTATTGCCTTTGTCTTTACAGTAATTATACTTCTAAAGTCTTCCATTGGTAGGGAAGCATTTTGGGACATTGAATGATGTATAAAGTTACAAGTATTATCCTTTGCTCGATGTACTATTGTCTTATTTGGGGCTAGATTTTGCAAGTGGCAGTGGCCTTTTCTGAATCACCCCAAGTGGACATAATTGGAAATTCAGAATAGTAGATCTTGACTGTCTGTTCAACTTTTCCATTTAATTCCCACAGGCACTGACAGCAATTGTATTCCCCACCATCAGCTTAGGAGATGACTTTTTGTGGAGTTTCTCCTGCTCATCCACCATCCGTTTGGCAAACAACACTGGCAGGTGGCATTTATGTCACTTTGTTTCTGGAGTTAGCTTGATGCTTCCACTAGAGTTCCTGCAATAGATTGAGAAAATCCTGTCAAATGTTTGCCCTTTTACTAGTTGGTAGGATCAACCTTTGCTTCATTACATGGAATTTTATTTAGCCTTTTAATCATTTTTGTATTGGTTAATACTTTTAGAAACACAATGAATTAAGTTTTAATTGCTACTATCATGTAACTTAGCATTTAAGGCCTTAAAAGGTTGTTTATTAAATGATTTGGAGGTGCTGGTGTTGGACTGGGCTGTACAAAGTTAAAAATCACAAGGCACCAGGGTTATAGTCCAACTGGTTTAATTGGAAGCAGCGCTCCAAAAGCTAGTGCTTCCAATTAAACCTGTTGGACTATAACCTTGTGTCGTATGATTTTCAACTTTATATTAAATAATTTAGTTAAATGATTTAAATAGCTTAGCTGGAGTGCATAACTTTGGAATGCGTAACTTTAAAAACAATCTGACTTAGTTGGATCTACAGAAGAATAACGACACAGGCAAACAGACATCCTACTTTTCTTCGTTATTTTTGTTGTTGTTTCCAAAATGATAAAATTAAATAAAGCCTTATGTCATGAGGCTACAAAAACTTACTTATTGGTCAGAGCGTTGAGTATAGGAGTTAGGAAGTCATGTTGCGGCTGTACAGGAATTGGTTAGGCCACTCTTGGAGTATTATGTGCAATTCTGGCCTTGCTGCTATCGGAAGAATGTTGTGAAACTTGAAAGGGTTACCCAGTTTGAAGGGTTTGAGCTATAAGGATAGGTTGTTTTCCCTGGAGCTTTGGAGGCTGAGGGGTGACATTATAGAAGTTTATAAAATCATGAGGAGTATGGATAGGATAAATAGACAAAGTCCTTTCCCTGGGGTGGGGGAGCCCAGAACTAGGGTTAGAGGGGAAGGATTTAAAAGGGACCTAAGGGGCAACATTTTCATGCACAGGGTAGTGTGTAAGTGGAATGAGCTGCCAGAGGAAGTGGTGGAGACTGGTACAATTACAACATTTAAAAGACACCTGGATGGGCATATGAATAGGAAGGGTTTAGAGGGATATAGGTCTAGTGTTGGCAAATGGGGCGAGATTAATTTAGGATATCTGGTTGGCATGGACAAGTTGGACAAAAGAGTCCATTTCTGTACAGTACCCCTCTATGACTCTACAACTTGTTGCATTCCTCGAAAAATTCTCTGGCCACTATTTTAATGTAGCCATTGCCCTATTATATAGGGTTAAAGACATCCATTGAAGAAACGGAAGGTAAAATTTAAGTCGAGAGTATGAGCAACTGTACTGAATGCAAATTTAAGGTCAAAGCTTCACATATTTTCCAAAATTAAGCAGAAGGGAACTTTTCCATTATCATGCTCTAGGTGGCACTAAATATCTTTCTTTACCCAAACAGATTTCTCCAGATTTCACATTTTACGCCCTGTTAGAGTACTGATGGTTTCTGAAAAATAAACCTTTTGAATATAAAGCAAAATTTGTTTAGCTCAGTGATCAAAGTGATCCAACAAATGAGTGAAACATAATGCATGTTTCAGAATTAGTATAAAACTCAATAAGTTTTCTTACGACAATATTGGAAACAGTTTGCAGGAAGCTAGAACAGGCAGATAAGTTTATACACATATTATTTAAAACAATTGTCTTCGATATGCTGTCCACTATGTTATGAGTTAATAAAATTTTACTGCTTCCTAGTGTGTCTTCTGAACAATTGAAAGCTGTACATTCTGTTGCAGACCTTATTAAATCAAAAAAGCACAAAATCAGATACTCTGAACTCATTTATCTTCTCTGCTGTGGATAGGTTAAAATGGTATGAGAAAACCACGAACAACTGATGAAAACAATCATTTGTATTGATATGGATCTTAGCAATGTACTGTTCTCAGAATCCCTTCAGTGCAGTGAGAGGCCTTTGATGTACCCTGCAAAGAGCATCCCACCTAAACCCAACCTCCCAGCCCATCCCTGTAACCTTGCATTTCCCAGGGCTAATCCACCCAGGCTGTGCATCCCTGAACACTATGGGCAATTTAGCAAGGCCAATTCAACTAACCTGAACATTAGATTACTTACAGTGTGGAAACAGGCCCTTCGGCCCACCAAGTCCACACCGCCCCGCCGAAGCGCAACCCACCCATACCCCTACATCTACCCCTTACCTAACACTACGGGCAATTTAGCATGGCCAATTCACCTGACCTGCACATCTTTGGACTGTGGGAGGAAACCGGAGCACCCGGAGGAAACCCACGCAGACAGGGGGGAGAATGTGCAAAGTCCACACAGAGAGTCGCCTGAGGTGGGAATTGAACCCGGGTCTCTGGCGCTGTGAGGCAGCAGTGCTAACCACTGTGCCACCGTGCCGTCCACATCTTCGGACTGTGGGAGGAAACCAGAGCACTTGGAGGAAACCCACGCAGACATGGGGAGCATGTGCAAACTCTACACAGTCAGTGACCCAAGGCTGGAATCGGTCAGAGATCCCTGGCGCTGTGAGGCAGCAGTGTTAACCACTGTTCACCATGCCTCCACTCTTGAAAGAACTCTGAAAATCTTCACACTGAAATTATTCTACCAAAATGTCATAAGAGAAAGAAAATAATCATGTATCATTTCAGAACTGCTTTTTGATTCAAGTCATTCCATGGAAATTTGCCTTGTGTAGCTGAGTAACTGTTGTTGCATCAATATTTTAATCTTCATTAAAGACATTGTAGAACTAGATTTCCATTGCCAGCTGTAGTGATTGTAATGAGGTCAGCCAGTTGGATCTCACAGAATATGAGTTCCCTGATTAGGGTTATTAATCTATCTGATCAGGGAGCCTTGGATGACAGATATGAATGGGATTGCCAGAGGATCTGTTCACTCTGAGAGCTGAGGGAACTGGGTCAGTGTCAAGTACAATGCATGTGTAATAAAGAGTGTTTTGGAGACAGAATACCAGCCTGTACAGAGTTATTGCACCAGATTTACTTTTGGCACAATAGCCAATGGATTTTACAGTATTTGGGGAACTTCAACCACTGTCAGGAAGTGGCAACTTTCACTTTCTGTGTGCATGGGGGTTCGAGATGGTTCAAGTGGGGAGGAGCTGTGGTTCACCCATAATTATATGTCCTACCTGATTTCAGGTTCTGTGGAAATTCATGGTCAGAAACACTGGAATGGAATAAATAGCCAATGGCCAATTAGTAGTCACCAGTTGGATCTCTGACTGAAACTGAAGATGACTACCTAATGCTGATTTTCCAATTCGGTCTTCCTGTAAAGAGAAACATGTGTAGTGAGTGACGGTTAGAGAATCAAAGGCCTAAATCTCCTGATTTTCTACCTAGTCATTTTGATTTGATTGGGAAAGTGGAATAAGTGGATTAGTGGTGCTGGAAGAGCACAGCAGTTCAGGCAGCATCCAACGAGCAGCGAAATCTGCTGTGCTCTTCCAGCACCACTAATCCAGTATTTGGTTTTCAGCATCTGCAGTCATTGTTTTTACCAAAGTGGAATAAGTGCACAGAGGCCAATATTCCTTCACCAAACCACTCTTTATTTAGATATGCAGACACATAGGCTCTGACCAGCCAACTTAGAGACAGTGCTTAGAATCAGGAGACTCTCTGAATGTCTGACTTACATCTGTCAGCCATGGCTCCCTGAATGGCCCAAGTTAACAGGCTCAATCAGGGATCTCATAGATAATGGCCCTCATTCCAATCACTACAGAAATTCCTGATAACTACAAGGTAAAATTATGCCAGTGTGAAAATATGTTAATTTTATCAAAATCTGGAAATGCTTTGGAACTCAATTCCTGCCTCAGGCGACTGACTGTGTGGAGTTTACACATTCTCCCAGTGTCTGCGTGGGTTTCCTCCGAGTGCTCCGGTTTCCTCCCGTAGTCCAAAAATGTGCAGGTTAGGTGAATTGGCCATGCTAAATTGCCCGTAGTGTTAGGTGAAGGGGTAAATGTAAGGGAATGGGTCTGGGTGGGTGCACTTCGGCGGATCGGTGTGGACTTGTTGGGCCGAAGGGCCTGTTTCCACGGTGTAAGTAATCTAATCTAAACTGGATTTTCTTGCAAATGATCATTTAGCTGCTCAGGCAAATGGCCCACAGCATTTAATTTGTCATTCATACCTTCATAACAAACATTCCTCTGAAACCACTGTTAACATTTTAAAATTTCGTCATGCAGTTTTGATAGAGTGAAAACCTTTGGAGGCATTTAGCTTGGTTTAATTTATGATCAAGTAAGTATCAGCTAAGAAATCTGATCATTGTGCTAAGGACAGAAACTGCTTTCAGCACTGTAACCCATCATTTAGAATTTTATCCTTTGGAATCAGAAGGAAAAAAGTGCAATCAAAACACTTCAAAATAACTCTGTGGTTTAAACAGTTACAAAACGCCTAGCCTGTTAGATGGTTAGAGAATTGCATCAACTTCACTCACAACAAGATGCAGAATCCAAACCAAATATTACATTTAGAGAGTTTAAAACTGTTAGAACATTACAAGTCCACTGAGGTCTGTAAGATTAGCCATTCCACAGTTGAAACCATATCTGAGAACAGCTTTGAGGTTACACTGTGGTTATATCAGCCTGCAGATAGTTTTGGATGAATTCGCTTGACCCATTATTTTAACAACGGTGCTGTATTACATATTTATCTCAACCAAGATCGACACCTTGATTAAAATTTCACACAATATGTTAAGTATTCATTTGCTCAAGTTACACAGTGTGATTCCAAGGCTAAAAGTTTCTTAGTGGGAACCTGTTATTCATGGAGAGTTGAAGCATCGGCAGCTACAGAATTAGGGTTAACATGATGATTTTTCTAATCTGCATCTATCCACCTGCACCAATACTGCCTTCCCTGGTGCCATCCTTTTGTGAAATTATGAGTGAAAAGTTGCAACGTCTATTTTAGCACTTCTGCCTTACAGCGCCAGAGACCCGGGTTCAATCCCAGCCTCGGGCAACTGTCTGTGTGGAGTTTGCACATTCTCCCTGTGTCTGCATGGGTTTCCTCCAGGTGCTCCGGTTTCCTCCCACAGTTCAAAGATGTGCAGGTTAGGGGAATTGGCCATGCTAAATTTCCCGTAGTGTTAGGTGGATTAGTCAGAGGTAAATATAGGGGGGTGGGTTTCTCTTCGGATTGTCGGTGTGGACTTGTTGGGCCGAAGGGCCTGTTTCCACACTGTAGGTAATCTAATCTAATCTAATGCTCATTCTAAATTGTATCTCAATGGGATGCTGACACTGTCACAAGTCACGCGGCACCAGATTATAGTCTAACAGCTTTATTTAAAATCACAAGCTTTCAATTCCAACACTAGCACCTCCACATCATGCTGACAACTGGTTAGGTAGCTCAACCACATTTCTGATGAAGGGCTTATGCCTGAAACATCATCTGTCCTGCTCCTCAGATGCAGCCTGAACTGTTGTGCTTTTCCAGTGTCACACTTTTGGACTCTGACTCTCCAGCATCTGCAGTCCTCACTTTTTCCTGGGCAGCTCAACATCGAATGGGCATAGCATCTTCCACCTATTTGTATCTCATTTTTCAAACATGTATACAGGGACATTATAAAACCCATATTATAAATGTATATTGCAATCCGTACCCTATTTAAAGAAAGTCACTATTAGCAAGGCAATAGCTACATTGCTGCGTGAACAGACTACCACCATTCATTGATTTTTTTAAAACTGAGCTGCATTTGAAATGTTTGGTGATGATTTTTATGTTGTTGAGGAACATAAGGTTCATGTTGGGCAGGAAGATTAGGCACAACATACTGATGTGGGGCAAATGAATTTCGAGGAGGTCGATAATATTATTAATAATATTATAAAATTATAATTAAGCTGGCGAGGGTTCAGAAGAGATTTACCAGGATGTTGTTGGGAATGGAGGGTTTGAGTTATCGAGGAAGGCTGGATAGACAAGGACTTCTTTCACTGGAGTTTGGGATATCGATGCTTATAAAATCATGAGTGGTAAAGATAAGGTGAATGGCAGGTGTCTTTTCCTTAGGGTGGGCTTATCAAGACGAAAGGGCATATTTTTAAGGTGAGAGGAGAAAATTTTTAAAATGGCATGCAGAGTGATTTTTTTACACAGGGAATGGTTTGTGTGTGGAAAGAACTTCCAGGGAAGTTGGTGAGGGCACAATGACTACATTTAAAAGGCACTTGGAAAAATACATAAATAGGAAAGGTTTGGAGAGATATGGACCAGGAACAGGCAGGTGTAGTGGACAGCAAAGAAGTTTACCTCAGATCTTGATCAGATGGGCCAATGGGCTGAGAAGTGGCAGATGGAGTTTAATTCAGATAAAAGTGAGGTGCTGCATTTTGGGAAAGCAAATCTTAGCGGGACTTATACACTTAAAGGTAAGGTCCTAGGGAGTGTTGCTGAACAAAGAGACCTTGCAGTTCAGGCTCATAGCTCCTTAAAAGTGGAGTCGCAGATAGGATAGTGAAGAAGACTATGCTTTCCTTTATTGGTCAGAGACTTGCATACAGGGGTTGGGAGGTCATGTTGCAGCTGAACAGGACAATGGTTAGGCCACTTTTGGAATATTGTGAGCAATTCTGGTCTCCTTCCTATCAGAAGGATGTTGTGAAACTTGAAAGGATTCAGAAAAGATTTACACGGATGTTGCCAGGGATGGAGGATTTGAGTTACAGGGAGAGGCTGAACAGGCTGGGCCTATTTTCCCTGGAGCGTCGGAGGCTGAGGGGTTACCTTATAGAGGTTTATAAAATTATGAGAGGCATGGATAGGATAAACAGGCAAAGTCTCTTCCCTGCGGTGGGGAGTCCAGAACTAGAGGGCATAGGTTTAGGGTGAGAGGGGAAAGATATAAAAGAGACCTAAGGGGCAACTTTTTCACACAGAGGATGGTAAGTGTATGGAATGACCTGCCAGAGGAAGTGGTGGCGGCTAGTACAATTGCAATATGGGTATATGAATAGGAAGGGATTGGAGGGATATGGGCCAGGTGCTGGCAGGTGGGACTAGAATGGGTTGGGATATCTGGTGGGCACAGATGAGTTGGACCGAAGGGTCTGTTTCCGTGCTGTACATCTCTATGACTCTCTGATTCTAGGTGGGTTGAATTTATTTTGGGATTATGTTTGGCATGGACTGGTTGGACCAAAGGGTTTGTTTCTGGGCTGTATGACTCTATAAGATTTTTCATTTTATTTTGCAGAACTCTGTTAATTAAAAAAATTAGATAATCATTTCACAACGAGTCTAATTAGCAACATCAACCAAAGAACAAAGAAAATTTATAGCCCAGGAACAGGCTCTTCGGCCCTCCAAGCCTCAGCCGATACAAATGTACTGTCTAAATCTATTGCCCAATTCCTAAGCATCTGTATCCTTCTGATCCCCACCGACTCATGCATCTGTCCAGGCACATCTTAAATGAATCTACCGTGCCTGCCTCTACCACCTCTGCTAGCAACGTGTTCCAAACGCCCACCACCCTCTGTGTGAAGTACTTGCCATGTGGATCCCCCTTAAATTGTTCAACTCTCAGCTTGAAAGCGTGACCTCTCGTTATTGAATCCTTCACCCTGGGAAAATGCTTATCTCTATCTACCCTGTCTGTACCCTTCATGATTAAGGTCCCCCCTCATTCTCCTTTTTTCTAATGAAAACAAACTTAGCCTACGCAACCTTTCTTCACAGCTAGCACCTTTCATACCAGGCAACATCCTCGTAAACCTTCTCTGCACCCTCTCTAAAGCGTCCACATCCTTTTGGTAATGTGACGACCAGAACTTGCACAATATTCTAAATGCGGCTGAACCAACCAGGTTCATTCTTTTTCTATACACCCCCATTTCTTACACTGCATGCAAGGGTGCATGTTTACCTTCTAATTAAATTATGTATCCATCCCTTATATTGCCCAGTCAAATGACATCCAACGTGACAGTTACATTATTGCGCCTCATTCTTCTTTATCACCTGGGTTCATCATCTACCCACCCGGTTTTTACCTACTTCATCATCTACCCGCCGGTCATAACCAGAGGGAGACTGACATCTTGTTCACTCCCACATCACTAACGTTAGTGTTGCTCAGGGATACCTCCTTTGCTACTTTTTGGTTTTCATTTATTTACTGCTGCTCAATGACAATGTCAGAAAACACATTATGTACATTGGAGACATTGCCTCACCACCATAGAACATAGAACATAGAACAATACAGCACAGAACAGGCCCTTCGGCCCACCATGTTGTGCCGAACATTTGTCCTAGCTTAAGCACCCATCCAATCCTTCAATCATTCCATTGCCCCAGCTTTGTCCTGGCTTTTTGTTCAATAGCCAGTATTCAATTAGCAGAAATGTCCTGTAATTAGGTATCTGGAAGGTTGAAGTCTTTGGGCAGAATTATATAATTTTTGGCTATTGAGTTGTGTTTTTAGAGAGATTTTTCACAGTGAGGCTGAGTGAGATGTTTTGCTGTATCTTTCCAAACTTGCCTCATTAATTAATTACTCTGCTCTTATGACACCAGTCTTGTCTGATCTAGCCCCACGTGCCATTGCCAAAACAATTTGCCACTCACAGAATAGCCACCAGAAGGCCAACAATCTTGGTACCCGTGCCATGTTTAATAAGCCCTTATGCTCCCAGTCAAGCACTGGAATTCTGAATCTGCCTGACTAGATAGTGATGGATATTCAGCCTGAGGATATTGGAGAAGTGAAAGATGGTGCTGCAATTCTCCAACAGGGACCTTGTGGTCTCCTGCTCAGCTCCAAGCAGGGAGTGGACCCTGACTTGTTGGCATCTGGGGACCAAGAGCTACAAGTAAGAATGTGGGAGGCAGTGACGCTCACAGCCCAGAGACTACTTGAGTGCACTATGGGATCCAGCTGTCCCAAGCATGGGAATGCCTGTCTACCTTCGTGGCATCATCCAACATCCAACATTTAACATGTCTGACATCATGTTAACGATAAAGCAATTTTGTATAGTTCATGTACCTTTTGACTATGTCATAATACATTATGGGATGTTGTTCTGTTTTAAAGTGATACATGAACCAGAAATCACTCAGCCATGTAACTTGTACTCCCATCATGATGGAGAGACTATGTGAATTGTCACTCAAACAGACACTCGGAATGTAAGCAATTAGGCTTATTTTGTGACCAAAGTCAGGAGAAGAAGTGGCATTGTGGTAAGGGCATGGAGCTTGTTATATGGCTACATACATTAGCCTGTATTATCCCAGTGGGGCAGCAAGTGACAACCAATCAAAACTGTATGACAGAGAGCAGCCTGAGAGAACAAAAGGATGGTATGTGTAAGATGATAGAGAATGAGGACTGGACCTTATGAGTTTATTAGTGGAAACAGACTCTCTGAGCCGGATTTTCATGCAGGAGAGGTAAAGGCAAGTCTGGAAATTTCCTGACAATATCTTTTAGAAAGGTCCCTCCCTGCCAGGGTAGTAGGGACAGGTTGGATTCTGGTGCATTTGCTTGAAGAGGCGGGGAGACAGGGCCTGCAAATGGATTCCGGTGGTTCCCCTGTTTCCAGGGATCTTCTTACTCACCCTCTCGGCAACCACCATTTTAATCCACACGTTATATTTTTTGTGTGCACATTATTGGGGAACCACAGACACAGGAGGGTTGGATCTGCTTTATGTAAATTTAGCCATATCTTTTGGCTTTTGGACGCTATGTTTTCATTTATAATGTTCTTCAAAAGCTCTGGTTTTATTATGGTGAATCTTGCAATCAGAAAATCACACATTGTTTGGTTACTCGTATTATGCAACCAGTTCTGTTCCTTTGAATCACAGTCTATATAATATGCAAACAGCAACAACTTTCATATAAGCACACAAACATATTCACTAGAAGTGGTAGTCATCCATTTGGCCCCCAAGCCTGGCTTTTCCATTCAATAAGATCATGATGAATCTGAATGTGATCGCTTCCACTTAGCTCTAATAAGTCTGGCTGTCTTGTTGGTCAAGAATTGATCTATTTCTGCTTTAAAGACATTCAATGGCTCTGCCTTTACAGGTCTTTGGGAAGAGAGTTCTGAAGGCTCATAACCTTCTAAGAGAAAAACATTCTCCTAATCTCATCTGAAATGGGGAACTCGGTGTGACATGTTTCTGCCCTGTGTCTTTATGTGACTAAGCAGATTGATTCCCAACCCACTATGTTGGGCCCATGGCGCAGATCATTCTGTGAAGTAGTGGGTTCTGCCATGCAAGAATTGCTTCCATTTCCTTCCTTTTCTGCCACTGCTCTGCCTCGTCTTTTAAGCATTTGGACTCAGAGCATTATGCGGATTGTTGGAGATGTAGCCACCAATTTGAATATTTCATGGCAAGCTTCTACCAATTTTAAATGTCAATGCTGCCATGATTTAAGGAGTGCTTCAGAGTACATTTAGAATATTTTCATTGTCTTCTCTTGAAGACTAACCATTTGAGAATTGAGAAGCCAAGACTCAGTGGGGAAAATGCATCTCAGTCATCCAGACTGTCCAATCTATTATAGTTGATTTTGCAGGAATCTTGACTTAATATTTGTCAGGCTCTTGCTAAAGTTATTAAAACAGCCCCCTTGTGTTTGTTCTACAGTTCTCCCACTGAACCTGGAAAATGCTTTCGAGTATGAGTACGCATGACATGGGACTTTCTGAAGATTGCCATCGGAAAGCTTGACTTGCCTTCAAAACTCTGAGAACTTAATTACAAACTTTCACCCTGCTATTAGGAATCATATTTTTATACCTCTCATGCAATCATGTTGTCTTGTCAAGCTTGTCCCTCAGGACAGCACACGATTCCATACAAAGAATGGATTTCAGTGTCCACTGGCACCATTCCAGTTCGTTCACTTTTTCCTTTAATGTTAAGGTATTTATATGATAATCATGACAAATGTATTATGTAGGTAATTCTGACAATATATTAAGCAGTGTATTGTTACATCATCCTGAAAAATAAAATGTATTCTTTAATAATATTCTGCATTTTTGAACCATGAATTATCATGTCTGTTTGAATGCTCCAAGCCAATACTGATTCACTTTTGATATGTTAGTCTGTGCAACATTTGAGTTTTGTTGAGTCAGATATTTAGAAGTTTATTTGCAACACTGTTAAAAATGCCACATTATCACGCATTATCCGTATATTCTGAATTCTGTGCTGCCCACTATTTCTGTAAAATACACACACTCAACTGATGGAAAACAATACACTAACTCCATTACACATTATTGAAGGCAAGGCTTTATTACCTTGGAGCTGTTCTTCAGCACTTTTTAAGAACCATTTTCATTTTAATTGGAGCAGTCCTGGGCCTCTTGTAAACTGCTGATTTTTTTGTGTGAAAGATGGAGAGAGAAGTGGAAATTTTCATTAATCTTTAGTAGTTTGTAGCACTTCAGTCTTGGCTGGGTTTGTAACTTCAACTTTGAACTCAGACAGATTGACGGATGACCATTAGGAAACATATTTTTCTCAACTACCTTGTCGCCTTGTCAGCTTTAGCATCCAGTTACTACCACTAACTAGCTGGCAGAGTCAACTTTAAATGTCCATTTACTGCTGCCTTGATGGCTTTGTGGTTTTACTACATGTTATCCATGTATCATATATCACAAAAATAAGATTCATGTTGAGATGGATACCTTGTAATTTATTTACAATGTTAATCATTTACAATGCCACAATATCCCAGTCTTACACAGATTGTTTGCTTCCTGATGTTACTGTACATTACACACATAGCTGGCTATTGATGAGGCTACACTGACTCTAGTTCACTAACAGAGTGACTGAAGTAGCTGGCTACCTTTATACTGGAACATTAAAGAATGTGAAATCATGGAGCAGTCTTAAAGCTGTGTCCCCTGGCTGGTCTTGAATTTAATGCCACAATGCAACAGACACCAGTATGACTTTAGCAAGAGCTCTACTTTTCATTTAATCTTATGTAATGTAAATTTCTCATTCCTATATGCGGTATGTCAATTTGATTCATCATTATTGTAAAAGGGCACAGTGTTTTCTTATGTGCTTTATAGGCAGACTGTACAATCCAAGTGCATCAAGGTAAACAGAGCAGAGTTCAGGATACTGAGTTACAGCTGCCAATAAGGTATAGAGACGATTAACGTTAACATTAAAGAGGTCCACTCAAAGTCTGATCACAGCGGGGATGATGTTGTTCTTGAATCTGTTTGTACATGTATATAAACGTTTGCTAATTGTTAGGCATTTTAAAAGTCTTCTTCTCTCATGTTTGTTTTCTGTCACCTTCTTTCTTTTCTCGGTTCTTAATCCAATCTTTCTTTCCTCCCATTTCGGTTACAGTGATATGAATACTTCCAGAGGAGATCCCCTCGGGCTGATTCCTGGGAATAAAGGAGTTGACATGACAAGAACAGTAAAACAGGTTATTCATCAGAATTTGCAAGAATAAGGGGTGATCTTTTTGGGACACAAAAGATTCTGAAGGTGTCTGACATAGTAGATTTTGAGAAGATAATACCACCAGGGGGAAATTTCAAGCGAGGAGACATGGTTACAGAACAAGCATTCACTGAAAACTGAGATGTGAAAGAATTTCTTCTTCCAGAGAGTAAGGAATGTCTGAAATTCTCTGCCCCAGAGTTTTGTGGATGTTCAGT
This sequence comes from Chiloscyllium punctatum, assembly GCF_047496795.1. Lineage (NCBI taxonomy): Eukaryota > Metazoa > Chordata > Chondrichthyes > Orectolobiformes > Hemiscylliidae > Chiloscyllium > Chiloscyllium punctatum. Next base: position 154,362,863 of record NC_092741.1, read on the forward strand.
CATTGAAAGTATTCAAAGAGGAGGTAGGTAGATTTATTTTAAATATTGCAGATTTGAAGACCTAACACGAAAGAGGAGTTAAGGACGATCTGTTGTTACCTATAAAATAGGAGAGCAGGCTTGATGGGACAAATAAGTTGCTCCTGTTCCTGCTCCTATTGATGATGTTTTTATGTAACTGTTTTAACTTTCAAGCACCTTATTCTGTTCTCCATCATAGGAAATATATGATTGTGCATTTTAATAATATCAAGATGGCGTCAGAGTAAGATGCTCCAATTGAGGTCTTCTGCTCTGCCTATTATTTTCTCTTTCTTTCTTTCTTTTTCTCTCCTTCCTTTTCCTCCGTCTTGCTGTTGTCTTTCAACTAATGACTTCATCTTCACCAAAGAGGAATGGAAGACTGGTGAGGGGAAACAGTCCAGGAGCAGAGACCAGTGAGGGAGAAACAGTCCTGGAGCAAAGACCAGTGAGGGGGGAAACAGTCCCAGAGCAGAGATCAGTGAGGGGGGAAACAGTCCCGGAGCAGAGACCAGTGAGGGGGGAAACAGTCCTGGAACAGAGACCAGTGAGGGGGAAACAGTCCTGGAGCAGAGACCAGTGAGGGGGAAACAGTCCCAGAGCAGAGACCAGTGAGGGGGAAACAGTCCCGGAGCAGAGACCAGTGAGGGGGAAAACAGTCCCGGAGCAGAGACCAGTGAGGGGGAAACAGTCCCAGATCAGAGACCAGTGAGGGGGGAAACAGTCCTGGAACAGAGACCAGTGAGGGGGGAACAGTCCCGGAGCAGAGACCAGTGAGGGGGAAACAGTCCCGGAGCAGAGACCAGTGAGGGGGGAAACAGTCCTGGAGCAGAGACCAGTGAGGGGAGAAACAGTCCTGGATCAGAGACCAGTGAGGGGGGAAACAGTCCCAGAGCAGAGATCAGTGAGGGGGGAAACAGTCCCGGAGCAGAGACCAGTGAGGGGGGAAACAGTCCTGGAACAGAGACCAGTGAGGGGGAAACAGTCCTGGAGCAGAGACCAGTGAGGGGGAAACAGTCCCAGAGCAGAGACCAGTGAGGGGGAAACAGTCCCGGAGCAGAGACCAGTGAGGGGGAAAACAGTCCCGGAGCAGAGACCAGTGAGGGGGAAACAGTCCCGGATCAGAGACCAGTGAGGGGGGAAACAGTCCTGGAGCAGAGACCAGTGAGGGGGAAACTGTCCTGGAGCAGAGACCATTGAGGGGGGAAACAGTTCCGGAGCAGAGACCAGTGAGGGGGGAACAATCCCGGAGCAGAGACCAGTGAGGGGGAAACAGTCCCGGAGCAGAGACCAGTGAGGGGGAAACAGTCCCGGAGCAGAGACCAGTGAGGGGGAAACAGTCCTGGATCAGAGACCAGTGAGGGGGGAACAGTCCTGGAGCAGAGACCAGTGAGGGGGAAACAGTCCTGGAGCAGAGATCAGTGAGGGGGGAAACAGTCCCAGAGCAGAGACCAGTGAGGGGGAAAACAGTCCTGGAGCAGAGACCAGTGAGGGGGAAACAGTCCTGGATCAGAGACCAGTGAGGGGGGAAACAGTCCTGGATCAGAGACCAGTGAGGGGGAAAACAGTCCTGGAGCAGAGACCAGTGAGGGGGAAACAGTCCTGGATCAGAGACCAGTGAGGGGGGAACAGTCCTGGAGCAGAGACCAGTGAGGGGGGAACAGTCCCGGAGCAGAGACCAGTGAGGGGGAAACAGTCCTGGAGCAGAGACCAGTGAGGGGGGAAACAGTCCCGGAGCAGAGACCAGTGAGGGGGAAACAGTCCTGGAGCAGAGACCAGTGAGGGGGGAAACAGTCCTGGAGCAGAGACCAGTGAGGGGAGAAACAGTCCTGGAGCAGAGACCAGTGAGGGGGGAAACAGTCCCAGAGCAGAGACCAGTGAGGGGGAAACAGTCCTGGATCAGAGACCAGTGAGGGGGGAAACAGTCCTGGAGCGGAGACCAGTGAGGGGGGAAACAGTTCTGGATCAGAGACCAGTGAGGGGGGAAACAGTTCTGGATCAGAGACCAGTGAGGGGGGAAACAGTCCTGGAGCGGAGACCAGTGAGGGGGGAACAGTCCTGGAGCAGAGACCAGTGAGGGGGGAAACAGTCCCGGAGCAGAGACCAGTGAGGGGGGAAACAGTCCCAGAGCAGATACCAGTGAGGGGGGAAACAGTCCTGGAGCAGAGACCAGTGAGGGGGGAACAGACCTGGAGCAGAGACCAGTGAGGGGGGAAACAGTCCCAGAGCAGTTACCAGTGAGGGGGGAAACAGTCCTGGAGCAGAGACCAGTGAGGGGGGAAACAGTCCCAGAGCAGATACCAGTGAGGGGGGAAACAGTCCTGGATCAGAGACCAGTGAGGGGGAAACAGTCCTGGAGCAGAGACCAGTGAGGGGGAAACAGTCCTGGATCAGAGACCAGTGAGGGGGAAACAGTCCTGGATCAGAGACCAGTGAGGGGGAAACAGTCCTGGAGCAGAGACCAGTGAGGGGGGAAACAGTCCTGGAGCAGAGACCAGTGAGGGGGGAAACAGTCCTGGATCAGAGACCAGTGAGGGGGAAACAGTCCCAGAGCAGATACCAGTGAGGGGGGAAACAGTCCTGGAGCAAAGACCAGTGAGGGGGGAACAGTCCTGGAGCAGAGACCAGTGAGGGGGGAAACAGTCCCAGAGCAGTTACCAGTGAGGGGGGAAACAGTCCTGGAGCAGAGACCAGTGAGGGGGGAAACAGTCCCAGAGCAGATACCAGTGAGGGGGGAAACAGTCCTGGATCAGAGACCAGTGAGGGGGAAACAGTCCCGGAGCAGAGACCAGTGAGGGGGAAAACTGATCTGGAGCAGAGACCAGTGAGGGGAGAAACAGTCCCGGAGCAGAGACCAGTGAGGGGGGAAACAGTCCTGGATCAGAGACCAGTGAGGGGGAAACAGTCCTAGAGCAGAGACCAGTGAGGGGGAAACAGTCCTGGAGCAGAGACCAGTGAGGGGGAAACAGTCCTGGATCAGAGACCAGTGAGGGGGAAACAGTCCTAGAGCAGAGACCAGTGAGGGGGGAACAGTCCTGGAGCAGAGACCAGTGAGGGGGGAAACAGTCCCGGAGCAGAGACCAGTGAGGGGGGAAACAGTCCTGGAGCAGAGACCAGTGAGGGGGAAACAGTCCTGGAGCAGAGACCAGTGAGGGGGGAAACAGTCCTGGAGCAGAGACCAGTGAGGGGAGAAACAGTCCTGGAACAGAGACCAGTGAGGGGGGAAGGAGTACTGGAGCAGAGACCAGTGAGGGGAGAAACAGTCCTGGAACAGAGACCAGTGAGGGGGGAAACAGTCCTGGAACAGAGACCAGTGAGGGGGGAACAGTCCTGGAGCAGAGACCAGTGAGGGGGGAAACAGTCCTGGAGCAGAGATCAGTGAGGGGGAAACAGTCCCGGAGCAGAGACCAGTGAGGGGGGAAACAGTCCTGGATCAGAGACCAGTGAGGGGGGAACAGTCCTGGAGCAGAGACCAGTGAGGGGGGAAACAGTCCTGGAGCAGAGACCAGTGAGGGGGGAAACAGTCCTGGAGCAGAGACCAGTGAGGGGGGAAACAGTCCCGGAGCAGAGACCAGTGAGGGGGGAAACAGTCCTGGAGCAGAGACCAGTGAGGGGGGAAACAGTCCTGGAGCAGAGACCAGTGAGGGGGAAACAGTCCCGGAGCAGAGACCAGTGAGGGGGGAAACAGTCCTGGAGCAGAGACCAGTGAGGGGGGAAACAGTCCCGGAGCAGAGACCAGTGAGGGGGGAAACAGTCCCGGAGCAGAGACCAGTGAGGGGGGAAACAGTCCCGGAGCAGAGACCAGTGAGGGGGGAAACAGTCCTGGAGCAGAGACCAGTGAGGGGGAAACAGTCCTGGAGCAGAGACCAGTGAGGGGGGAAACAGTCCTGGAGCAGAGACCAGTGAGGGGAGAAACAGTCCTGGAACAGAGACCAGTGAGGGGGGAAGGAGTACTGGAGCAGAGACCAGTGAGGGGAGAAACAGTCCTGGAACAGAGACCAGTGAGGGGGGAAACAGTCCTGGAACAGAGACCAGTGAGGGGGGAACAGTCCTGGAGCAGAGACCAGTGAGGGGGGAAACAGTCCTGGAGCAGAGATCAGTGAGGGGGAAACAGTCCCGGAGCAGAGACCAGTGAGGGGGGAAACAGTCCTGGATCAGAGACCAGTGAGGGGGGAACAGTCCTGGAGCAGAGACCAGTGAGGGGGGAAACAGTCCTGGAGCAGAGACCAGTGAGGGGGGAAACAGTCCTGGAGCAGAGACCAGTGAGGGGGGAAACAGTCCCGGAGCAGAGACCAGTGAGGGGGGAAACAGTCCTGGAGCAGAGACCAGTGAGGGGGGAAACAGTCCTGGAGCAGAGACCAGTGAGGGGGAAACAGTCCCGGAGCAGAGACCAGTGAGGGGGGAAACAGTCCTGGAGCAGAGACCAGTGAGGGGGGAAACAGTCCCGGAGCAGAGACCAGTGAGGGGGGAAACAGTCCCGGAGCAGAGACCAGTGAGGGGGGAAACAGTCCCGGAGCAGAGACCAGTGAGGGGGGAAACAGTCCTGGAGCAGAGACCAGTGAGGGGGGAAACAGTCCTGGAGCAGAGACCAGTGATGGGGGAAACAGTCCTGGAGCAGAGACCAGTGAGGGGGGAAACAGTCCTGGATCAGAGACCAGTGAGGGGGGAAAGAGTCCTGGATCAGAGACCAGTGAGGGGGGAAACAGTCCTGGATCAGAGACCAGTGAGGGAGAAAAGAGTCCTGGAGCAGAGACCAGTGAGGGGGGAAACAGTCCTGGATCAGAGACCAGTGAGGGGGAAACAGTCCCGGAGCAGAGACCAGTGAGGGGGAAACTGCCCCGGATTGGGGTGTGATGTGGGGAAGCAGTTCCAGATAATATGTACCTTGGGGCTGCTGAGAGCCAGTGTGGAGACTTGGGGTAGAGTGCGGATGGTTGTTGGACTGGGGTGTGCTGTGGGTGGTCCGACCAGACGGGGAAGCCCCCCGCATTGAACTACTGCATTGTCATGTTTATTTGTAGTTTGTTTATATGACTGTAATGTCTATCCTTTTAATTATGTCTTATTTCAGCAAAGTAATACAACTACTTTTGTTTTCATTCCTTTTTGTATCTAAGATTTATACCTAGGTTCTTGTACCTAAGATGGCACGCCAAGAGGCAACATTATAAAACTTTCCACTGTTTTCCTGTATGTCTGGACTTGAGTACATGTGACAATAAAGGATATTCTATAAAGGATGTTCTATTTAATACAGTCACCGAGTCTTTTCCAATGTTGTACCTGGCTGTTCCCTAGAAAACACAGAAAATTTGGAAGAGTGGTGACAAAACTGACACACAACTTTTGTAGAATAAAACCAAGAATGGACGATGCTGGAGATCTGAAAGAGAATCAGAAATTGCTGGGGAAACTCAGCAGGTCCGGCTGCATCAGTGAGAAGAAAGCAGAGTTAATGTTTCAAGTTTCATCAGAACTGTTCCAATGAAGATTTATTGGAATGGAAACATTAACTCTGCATTCCTCACACAGATGCTGTCACTGAGTTGCTCCAGCAATCTCCTTTACTCAAATTATATCATTCAAATGTATCCTCATTTGCTGTGTCTAACAATGAGTTATTTCTGCAAGGAAGTGTCATTGTATAATTTGCAGATGTTAGACACTTGCTGGTACTCTGTAAGAATTTATGGACAATACTTTACAAGCTACTTTTACTGCAGCAGGTAATTTGGTGGAATAAGAAACGTTTTATACTTTTACTAGACTTCAGCTTCTGGAATAATTTTCGAGGTTTTTGTACAGTCATCTTCAAAATCAACTTGGGGGGGGGGGGGTCAATTCCTCTGTGCACTTCCTCTAGTTTTGTAATTTCAAATTCTTCAATGCAATAATGTTGTAGTCTCTGCTGCACTGCTGCATTTTATTCTTTTTTACACCAATTATGTTGCTGAGCAGCTTTATATCCTGGGCCATTTCCACAAGCGAGCCTGCGTTTGAAATGATATGGAGTTTGCCTTCCGATGTGCATGTAATTTATAGGGAGCTGAAACAAACAGAAAATGTCACTTTCTGCATATCAAAGCATTTTTCATATCATATGTTCCTCATCTTAGGAAGACTGTATCAATAAAAAAGCATAACGATGGTAGGCAGCATGGTGACTCAGTGGTTAGCACTTCTACCTTATACATCAGGGACCCAGGTTCGATTCCAGCCTTGGCTGACTGTCTGTGCAGAGTTTGCACGTTCTACCCCGTATCTTCATGGACTTTCTTCAGGTGTTCTGGTTTCCTCCCACAGTCCAAAGATGTGCATGCCTTGCTAAATTGCCCCATAGTGTCTGGGGATGTGCAGGCTAGGTGGGTTAGTCACGGGAAATGCAGGGCTACAGAAGTTGGATAGGTGGGTGGGTCTGGGTGGAATGCTCCTCAGAAGTTGGATGTTAACTTGATGTGCCAAATTCCCTGATGCCACACAGTAGAGATTTTATCCATGAGTGAATTATCACATTGATGTGTAGAGGAGCAGCAATATTCAGCCCATCAGCTGCTGAAACTTTTATTCATGAACACCCGAACTCAGAAGTGAACTTTATTAGGTGTATAGTGTCTGTAAAATGCATTAATATCTTTATCACACCTGATGGCTCTGTGGTTAAATCGATCTTCTTTAACATTGTTCTCTGTAGATATTGAAAGCTATCAGAGGCATGAGTTGGTCAGTTCCACTCCGGACTTAGAGCCATAGGGTCATAGAGATGTACAGCATGGAAACAAACCCTTTGGTTCAACCCGTCCATGCCGACCAGATATCCCAACTTAACCTAGTCCCACATGCCAGCACCCGGCCCATATCCCTCCAAACCCTTCCTATTCATATACCCATCCAGATGCCTTTTAAATGTTGTAATTGTATCAGCTTGCACTACTTCCTGTGGCAGCTCATTCCACACACGCACCACCCTCTGCGTGAAGAAGTTGCTCTTTAGGTCCCTTTTATATTTTTCCCCTCTCACCCTCAATCTGCGGCCTCTGGTTCTGAACTCCCCCAGGAAAGACACTTTGCCTATTTACCCTATCCATGCCCTTCGTGTTTTTATATACCTAGAGAAGGCCACCCCCTCAGCCTCTGACGCTCCAGGGAAAACAGCCCCAGCTTATCCAACCTCTCCCTATAGCTGAAGCCCTTCAACCCTGGCAACATCCTTGTAAATCTTTTGTGAACCCTTTCGAGTTTCACAACATCCTTCCGATAGGAAGGAGATCATCATTGCCCACCATTCGGAGAACAAGTGGGGACCAAGCCTGTTCTATGGAAGAGGAACAGTGCCCTACCTGTCACCATTAGACCTTTCTGAGGATTCAGGATACCTGTCTGCTGGGGATTGTTGATAAGCTGGAGACAGATGGTATTCTGTTGCTCAACACTGCCACCAGAAGAGGTGGTTGCTGCTGGCAATGCAATCATCTTAGACATAATTTTGCTGAAGAACTCCAGACCGAAGGTAAGTGAGTGAGGACAGGATTGGAATCCCAAGGCAGGGGTTGTGTGACAGGGCAAGGGAGTCAGTGACAATTGCTGGTTGGAATCAAAGCTGACTTGAAGCTGCAATGCCATCCCATCCTTCTGGAACAGAGATCCTGCCTTTAAGGGAATTTATTCTTAAGGAAGATGCAGTGATGAGAAATTTCTTGCCTCATGCCAATCCTATCAGGAGTGAAAATCTGAACCCATTGATGGTTCTCATTACAAAGGGTATTGTAGTAAGATCACAGACGTTTCCTTCAGTCAAGAAAACCGTGGGTGGCACGGTGGCACAGTGGTTAGCACTGCTGCCTCACAGAGACCTGGGTTCAATTCCCGCCTCAGGCAACAGAATGTGTGGTGTTTGCACATTGTCCCCATGTCTGCGTGGGTTTCCTTCAGGTGCTCTGGTTTCCTCCCACAGTCCAAAAATGTGCAAGTTAGGTGAATTGGCCATGCTAAATTGCCCCTTGTGTTAGGTGAAGGGATAAATGTAGACGAATGGGTCTGTGTGGGTTTCTCTTCGGAGGGTCGGTGTGGACTTGTAGGGCCGAAGGGCCTGTTTCCACGCTGTAAGTAATCTAATCTTAATCATGACTGAATTTTCCATTTTCCTCTTCATATATGTTCATTGATTTATAAATTATGTTACCTCATGTTAAATCAAAAGCCAAACATTTTATTCAAAGCATGGTAATGCATGTACAATCAAAGTAAATACATTATCATTCAGAAGAAGTGAACATGCAGCTGTCACGTGGTCAAATTTCATGTGATTAACTATCACATTGATGTCAGATGCTCAAATGCCACATACTCTGGTATCAGATGATTACACCTTCAACAAGGAGATTGATACATTATTAACTGACCGCTGGACTCCCACTGGCCCCACATCGATTTGGTCTGATTGAGGATCTTTCCCACATGACTCCACGTAAAAACTGCACTTGTGCCCAAAAGATTTTGGAAAAACCAGAACTGCAGATGCTAAGAATCAAAAACAGAAACAGAAATTGCTGGAAACGCTCAGCGTATCTGGAAGCATCTGGACAGAGAAAGCAGAGTGCATAATTTAGGACCTTGTCTTCCAACAGGAGTTCCACACTCTTCATCTGAAAATTATAGGCTGAAGGTTTTGAGGGACAGGGGAACACAGAAACCTCCGTCCTGCCCCATAGCAGCAGCTGGTTATGTGGAGCTGAAAAATGTGTTGCTGGAAAAGCGCAGCAGGTCAGGCAGCATCCAAGGAGCAGGAGAATCGACGTTTCGGGCATAAGCCCTTCTTCAGGCATAAGCCTTCCTGAAGAAGGGCTTATGCCCGAAACGTCGATTCTCCTGCTCCTTTGATGCTGCCTGACCTGCTGCACTTTTCCAGCAACACATTTTTCAGCTCTGATCTCCAGCATCTGCAGTCCTCACTTTCTCCTCCCTGATTATATGGAGGTGGATTGTACTCCTTCATCTTGGTGGAAGTTCTGCCTTCAACAGGTACTGGCCAATCAAATTGTCCAGTATCTCCAGCAATCCCAGTAACACCAAAACTCAGTAGGGCAACTGCAAGGAGGCTCATGAAGATTAAGGAAGGATCTCACACCCAGGTAAGTTCCAGGCTGTTTGGGCAGGGAGATATTGTGGAACTTGCTGGGCATTTGATGGTAAGATAGAATGTGACCAAGTGGGATGGAGGTGTGTAACATCTTGAAGGTACCCCCAGTTTGCGTTGGGAATCCGTTTCCAGGACAGAAACATCCAATTCTTTCTCACCTTTGGTTTAATAAAAAACTCCTTCCAATCGCTGCCTACTGTCCACGCCAACTATGCACTTTACTGTTTTGGTGCCATAATACACAGGGTTGATTGACTTGTTAACAACCACAATAGCCTGTTAACTATTTCTGAAAATTGACAGTCAGGCTGTAATACATTGTATGGGAAAATAATGGGATCAAGAGGAGTTAAACTGTTTCTATCATATTTTCACTATCCACTCACTGGTTACTACTGGGCCACCCAAAGTTCAAATTGACCATAACGACCTGAGCCAAAAAGGAACTGTATGAAAAATTAATTTAAATAACTTTGGTATAAATTTGCAAATGGACGCTGTTAAAATGTTAACATCATTCTTATGGCGATTAAAGGATTGCAATATATTATGAATCAGATACACTTTTCCGATTTTGGTAAGACTGACTGCACACTTTACAGCTGAACATACAAAAAGGAAAGAAAAAAACACAAGACTGTAGGCATCAAATGTACCTTAAAATTCAGATGTTTAGCTAACCTGACCTATGGTGACGTTAATCACCATGACTCTTTTCTTCTCTGAGCACGAACTCAACAGTAGGCGGATATAAGTGAGATTCACGGCTTGTTGATTTTTGTATGATAGTCACTGTTATTTTAAGCTTCATTTGTAGTTATATTGGATATTACAGACACTATATATAAAAGCCAGACAATGTTGAAAACTCCCTGACACAACTTCATGAGACAAAGCTTGGAAACAGCACAGAAAAACCGAAGGGTCAGATCAAAATGAAGGAAGGATCACATCTCTCCCTGACTTTTCCATTGAACTGTCCAAGATGCAAAAAATGTTTAATCTAGTAAAACAAAATCTGTGGGAGTTGAAAAGCCACCATGCTTTAATGTATCCCACTAAATAAAATATTTTCAGTAATGATAGTTCACATATTATGTACCACCCCATTGAGATGGAGGAGTTCTGGACCCAGAGGGAACCTACCACGGATATTCAGCTCGCCTCCGTCACTGCGTAGGAGGGCAAGCAACAACAGGAGCCAATCCAGAGGAATCCTGACCTGTTATAAAAATATGCTCCTTTAGAGGTTTGCTGAATACAAAAGAAGCCCTGAAGTAAGGCACAAAAGAAAGCAACAAATTTCACAAACAACTGCTGCAGCTCCATTACACCCTGGTGAACATGCAATCAGCTCTCTTTCATTTCCTTATAAATCAGAGCCATTGTCATTTTTTGTTTGGTTAACTAAGTAGTAAACAAATTAAAAAGGAAAAAAGTGTGCTGCACATATGTTTTGAGCAAATAATACAGCCCATAGAGCTCCTTGTGAGACTTGAAGAGTCAGATGTAGCATTGAACAAAGCATAATGACTGGAACAGATAAAGGAAGAAGATAGCAAGGCCATAATTGCTAATTTGCTTCATACAGGTCAAATTAAGGACTTTCTATAAATTCATTCATAGGACCTGGGCATTGCTGGCTGGTCCAGGATTTATTGCCCATTCCAAGTTGACCTTGAGAAGGTGATGAGCTGTCTTTTTGAACTGCTGTATCCATAATGGTAGACCCACAATATCTGATTCATGAGGAAGGGCTTTTGCTCAAAACGTTAATTCTCCTGCTCTTCAGATGCCTCCTGACCCGCTGTGCTTTTCCAGCACCATATTCTTGACTCTAATCTCCAGCATCTGTAGTCCTCACTTTCGCCACAATATCATCAATTAGCGTTTTGACTCAGTGACAGTGAAGGAATGGCAATGTATTTCCAAGTCAGGCTGGTGTATAGCTTGGGGGTTTCAGGGGGTAGGGGTTGGTCGGGTTGGGGGACTGGATCTTGTGGGTGGTAGTGATCAGATACGTCTGCTACCCTTGTCCTTCTAGACAATAATCCTGACTGGAAGGTGCTGGAGAAGGATTCTTGGCGATTTTCTACAGTGACCTTGTAGGTAGTAAACAGCACTACTACTGAGACTCAGTGGTGGAGGGAATGGATGTTTGTGGACGTGATACAAATGGTTTGGAATGCAAGCTGTCAAGTTTCTTGAATTTTGTTGGAGCTGCACCTATCCGGGCGAGTGGAGAGTATTCCATCAGCCTTCTGAATTGTGTCTTGCAGATGGTGGGATAAACTCTGGAGAGTTACTTACCACAGGATTCATCGCCTCTGACCTGTTATTTTAGCCACAGTATTTATATGGCTTGTCCAGTTCAGTTTGTGGTCAAAGGTAACCCTCAGAATGCTGATAATAGGGGATTCAGTGGTGGTAATAACATTGGAAGCTAAGGGATGATAGAGTTTCTCTTGTTGAAGATAGTCTTTGTGCGCATTTGAGTGGTGTGAATGTTACTTGCCACTTATTAGCCCAAACATGGATATTGTCCAGATCTTGCTGCATTTGGACATGGACTGTTAAACCTCTGAGGAGTGAGTGTTGTGAATGGTGTCAAACACTATACAGTCATCAGCAACCAACCATCTACCTTCTGATGGAGGGAAGGTCATTGATGAAGCAGCTGAAGACAGGTGGGGCTCAGACACTACCCTGAGAAACTCCTGCAGAGATGTCCTGGACCTGACCTGACTGACCTCCACCAACCACAACCATCTTCCTCGATGCTAATTAGAACTCCAATCAGCAGAGAGCTTTCCCTCCGATTCTCACTGAGCTAGTTTGCTAGGGCTTTTGATGTCATACTTGTTCAAATGCAGCCTGACGCCAAACAGAGTCACCAACACCTCACCTCTGTATTTCTGTCCCTTGCCCATGGTTAGACATGGGAATGTATTGATCAGCTTCCAATGAAATGGATTGCTTATTCTTTATAGAATTCAATCAATAATTTCCATTTCCATTAATTTCAGTGCAAATGAAAACTGGAACCAAATTCAACAGTGAATGCACCCAGAACACACACAAGTACATGATACACATGGTGATGAGACAGGAGCAGGAAGAGAAATGGTTCCTTCCTTCATTTGAATGTTGACCCCTTCCCCAGATGCTCCAGAAACTGAACTTTGGAGTTCCTCAGTTCAGACGACCAGGCAACAAGCCAAGAGGTGCTGTAATAGCAAATGATTTTCCTCCCTTGCTGCATGTCTTGGACCTCAAGGCCTTCTTCCTGTAATTATTCAAAAGTATCCAGAAAAATTAAAGGTGCATCTATAAATTTTCACCCCCTATTTCTTGGGTGAATAACCTATAGGATCTGAGCCTACACTGAGAGCACTAAGAATCTGACCCATTTCAAATCACTTGATTTGGACTGGCAAGATGGGGAGTGCCTTGGAGAATAAACTGCTGCAGGTTTTCACGTTGGGATTGCCGTGCATGAGAGTGACAGGTCTACATTAGACTGAGTTGGTGTTTGAGTATAAAAGGTATCTTGATGGGAAAACAGTTCAATTCATATCCAGAGGTTATGAGAAACTATCTCTGATGAGCTGAGCTATGGTTCAAGATATCCAATAGCTTTCAATGAGTTCACCTCTGATACCTCTTCCTAAAGTGAAGTCTTGACTGATTGTTCATGTGAAGGGCTTTTGCCCAAAACATCGATTTTCCTACTCCTCGGATGCTGCCTGATCTGCTGTGCCTTTCCAGCACTACTCTAATCCCCTGCATCTACAGTACATTCTTTAGCATTGTTGATTTTAAGCTAACTGAGAATCCTCTTCCAAGGATGTCTACCTTGAAGAAGTTCTCCTCCTCTCTCTACAAGGATCTCAATGAGTCTCTCTCTTTCACTGCAACCCCCAGGTCATCCCTCTGCCCTGAAGCTCTTCAGCCTACCTGTCCATCTTCCTTCCCACCTATGCACTCTACCCTCCTCTCCAACCTATCATCTTCACCTCCACCCCCATCCACCTATTGCACCCTCAGCTACCTTCTCCCCAGTCCCATCCCCCTCCCTTTTATCTCTCCACCCCTGAGACTCCCAGCCTCATTCCTGATGAAGGGCTTTTGCCTGAATCATCGATTTTCCTGCTCCTCAGATGCTGCCTGACCTGCTGTGCTTTTCCAGCACTGCTCTAAACTTGACACTGTTCTCGTTGTCGGTCTTCTGTACTTACTCAATTTAGCTGTCTGGCTGCCCAATCTACGTTTTATGCCCCTGTATCAAAATACTTCCACTGGGACCATATAATATGGAAAACACAACAGACCAGAATTCGAGGCGCAGAGATTTTGTGCAGTTGGAGGACTAAAGAATGTTACACAGATAGGAAAGAGCAATTTCACAATGGGATTGGAAAGCAGATGTGAGAATTTCAGAATTGAGGCTTTGTCCAATTGATATCCAATTCAGGTCCGTCAGCATGGGGGTGATGGTTGAAGGGGATTTGTTGCACACCTTGATACGACGAGTAGGATTTTGGATAAATTCTAAGGTCCCCTACAGCAGAAGATGGGAAGCTAACCAGGAGAGCATTAGAACAGTTAACTCTGTGAATTACAAGTACAGAGATGAGGGTTTCGGGAGCAAATGACAAAGTCAGAACACAGTCTGATGATGTTAAGGAAATGGAAATAGCTGACTTTATGACAAAAATACACGGTCAGAATCTCATCACATCTTTTGAAGATTTTATGCAAAATAGTGACTGCTAATATCGATGCAATGAAAACATTGGAATAGTCTCACCTTCGTTTCCATGTTGAATATTGCCTCCTTTAAATCTCATGTTTTTCTACATTTTGGTTAAAACAATTTACTCTCCATTACAATTGATAATTGCCTTCATTTACTTTTCATCAAATGCCTGACTCTGATAGTCCACATTCCAATTTCCTATCCAAAATCACCCGACTCAAAAAAACATTTATTTCTGGTACAAAGTGACACTTCCTCACCAACCCCAGTAAATTCACTTAAGATTGACATGTCTACTCTTAAAAATCTAAGTTTATCTTTTAAACTATGTAACAATGCATTTATCTGGGTTCAACTTTATAGAGCAGAAATCGTATAGATCCCTGTGTCACATGGAAGTGGCTCCAATCCAACCGACCAGGTGACTGAATAGGACAATAAAATATTTTTTGGCAGAAATGGTCTCTTTGAAATCATTGTCATTAACACGAATACAGCATCATCTATTTTATTGCTGCCTAATTCTTACAGGATCTTTATCACCATATTGTGATGATACTCCATTATCACTTGTAGCTTTTCAAGACTGATTAAATATACAACTCTTAGCATTCATGGTGTGAATCCAAATCCTCTGAAACAGCATATGCTCCTTTGGTTTGTTGTCATTGATTCGTAAGTTTAAATATCCAATGGAATCTTGGAACAGGGGCATCCGAAATTCCCATAACATAGCGAACTACCAATGAGAAATGTTAAAAGCAGGCACCAATTTTGCCTGTTAATGTCATCATTGAAATTTATAGATGTTTTCAATAGAGAAGGAGGTCATTTGGATCATTGTGCCTGTCAACATCTGAATACAATAATCCCTTTATTGGGCCCATAGCCTTGGAGAGTATGGTAATGTAAGTGGATACTTAAATGATGCTTAACTGTTATGAGTTTCTGACCCAGCCACTCTTTCAGGCAGTGAGTTTCAGTTCACAATCCTCTGAGTAAAAACATTTATCCTCAGCTCTTCTCTTAGCCTTTTCCCTGTCACATTACATCTATGCTATCCAGTTATTGACCTCTCTCTGGATGGAAAATAGTGCCTTTCTCGCCATCCTGTTGATGCCCTTCATAATCTTACACACCCTTACCAGATCCCCTCATAACCTCAGGCTATCCACTGTCTCCACATACCTCAGAGCCTCCAGCCTAGGGACCATCCCAGGAAATCTCCTCTGCACCCTCTGGAATGCAAACACATCCTTCCTATAATGCGGCAACCAGAACTGCATGCAGTATTTCAACTGTGACCTAACCAGTGTTTATCAGTCTCAACATAACATCCTTGCTCTTGTATTCAATGTCTGGTATGATAAAGGCAAGTATCCCAATACTGCCTGAACTACCTTATCTACCTGTTCCACTACCTTCAGGGATCTCTGGATCTCCATCTCAAGACCTCTTTGATCTCCAGTATATTCCAGGGTCCAACCATTGACAGTATAATCCTTTTCCATCTTAGCCCTTCCCAAGTGTATTACCTTACACTTTTCGGATAAATTCCATTTGCCATTGCTTTGTTCAGCTGACCATTGCATTGTTCTCCATCTCTCTGTGTACCACCTTACTAACTTTTGTGCTGTCCACCAATATCTTGATAACATCCACTACATTTTAGTCCAAATCATTAACGTAGACCACAAACAGCAAAGGCTTCAACATCAAGCTCTGAGGAACCCAACTGGGAGCAGATTTCCAGTCTCAGTGACAGTGCTGTACCATTGCCCTCTGCACCCTATCTCTCGGCTAACTTTAGATCCAATGTGCCACTTTGCTTTGGAACACAATGGGTCTTACCTTCTTGACGAGTCTGCCCAGGAGAGATCTTATCAAAAGCCTTGCTATTATCCATGTAGATCACATCAAATGTATTACTGGCTACTTCCTCAAAAATTGTTATCAAGCTTGTCAAACAAAACATTCTCTTAACTAAATCCATGTGACTTGCCCTGTTTAAGCAGTATCTATCCAATCTGTCACTTGGAATTCTTTCGAATAACTTCCCCATCAAAGACATTAGACGAAAAAAATTGCTATCACCTAAAATAGGAATAAAAAAATTGAACTCAAGTGAGATCAATATTTTTTGAGTACCTTGGTAATATTCCAGCAAACAGAAAGAGGGAAAGGGGGCCCAGTATATCAGAATTTTAATGCACAATGGCTGTGAGATTTTAAAATAAAGTGACAGAAGGTTTTTTTTCCGTAGGTAGGGGTATTTTTGATAGCATGGAAAAACTGAAGACTATTGCCTTAATTAAGATGAAGGATTTCATCCAGACATCTGCCACGAACATATATAAATAATTACCAGGGGATGATGAATAAAATCTCAGTCTGATAAATTAAAACGTTGTTGATTGGTCATGCTTGAAAAGTGGAAGAAAATCAAGCATAGCCCTAGAGAATAACCAGAGGAAAAGATAGAATCTTACAAATATACACAGAACTTTACTCCTTCACTTGAGTATGTAAACCTTAACATAACAAATTCAATCAAAAGCACAAGGGAGAAAAGTAAAGGATTTTGAGTGAAAAGACAGATTATTAAGGTCTAAATTTCAATGACGCTATCCCTCACACTCACCCACCAATAGCAGGGCCTCATAAAACGACATTTGCATGCCTCAAATTTCAGGTAAATCAAAAATTCTACCGACCAGTGCTACAGGTTTTTAAAAAAACTAACTCAAAGGTACAGAAGTGTGTAAGGTACAAGAATTGTACGGTGGTTAACACTGCTGCCTCACAGTACCAGGGACACGGGTTCGATTCCAGCCTCGGGCGACTGTCTGTGTAGAGTTTGCACATTCGCCCGTGTCTGCATGAGTTTCCTCTGGTTTCCTCCTACAATCCAAAGATGTGCAGTTTCGGGTGAATTAGCTGTGGGAAATTGTCCTGTAGTGTCCAGGATGTGCAGGCTAGATGAATTATCCATGGGAAATGCAAGGTTACGGGCATAAAGTAGGATGCTCTTCGGAGAGTCAGTGCAGATTCTATGATTCTATGAATTATTCTACCAAAATATGAACCATTTGTTGAAGTAGAACTATCCAAGACCTTTGTTTCAAATGTTCTCAATGTGATGCTGGAAATTGATGAATTGTGTTCTGGCAGCTGAGATCGCGTTGTCTCCATCTCATCAGGACTGTATGAGAAGATGCTGACTAGAGGCAAAAATACTTCCCTGTAATCATTGAAAGAATATTAATCTGAGTGGAGCTTGAGAATCAATTTGTTGGTATATTCATGTGGTTGTTACACCCTTACATTAACATTGAAGTGTCCTCCAACCAGATGTGGCGAGAATGTGGTGAGAAAGGGATATCATTGGGCAAGTTGGCCATTGCGAGATGGTTGCAGCCTTGTTGCTACCTCATCAATTGAGTTCAGGGGGTAAATAAGATGGTGATGGTCCCGGTGATCATTTCATGCCTGAGAAAGGGCTACAGATCACCATTTCCATAATGACCTGTCTTCTCAGCAGGCAAGGGAGATGCTGATTCCTGACCAGGTGACTAGGGCAACCAACATGCTGGTTGTGGAGAGAGCCTTCCTCCAGTTACCCTAATCTAGGACCAACCAGAGATATGTAGAGTGGTCAAGGGGATGGCTTCTGAAAGCTGCCCTCTGCATTGGCCTCTGACCACTCTTCCTCCCTCCAACCCTCACTCTGTGACAAGAAGAAAGGAAACATTTGCCTTCTGACCATTGGATCCTCTGAGGATCTGGCCTTGATGGATAGTCTTAGGACCCCAAAGCCGCTAACCTCTGCAACAGGTTGCGAAACGAACCTTAGCTCTGCCTCTTTTCTCTTAGTATGCGGATTGGCATCTGCTAGGCTGAGTTATCTTGGAGGTGGGAGTGACATGTTAATTGCCCCAAACATGACCATTCCAAATTGAGTTGCAAAAGTGGAAACTGGTGCATTAAATTTGTTTGGTCAATTAACACACCTCAGCACGATAGGGTTAGTGAATGAAGATACCCAAGGTTCATACCATTGCTTTTGAAAACAGAAGTGTTTATATTTTTTAAAAATCTGTCGGAAATTTGGTTCTGCTATCTTAGTTTTAATGGCGTCAATCACTTTTGCAAGTAGACTTGAGTGTTTTATGATAGTTCTTTCACATTGCTCTACATCTGTTTGGGCAGGGGTGTAACTTGAGAGTGTTTCGATAATATACCCTTATGATATTTGTGTTTTTCATTCATGTACTTGCTCAACTTGCTCTAAAGGCAAAAGGGCAGCATTTGAACAGATGAAGCAGCTATGAATTGCCAGATTGTTTTATTGTACAGAACTTTGAATATAGAGAACAGTCATTCTGACCAAAGTCATGTGCAATATGGAAATTTGCCTTTATGTAATAGTAATATTGTGGGCGGCACGGTGGCACAGTGGTTAGCACTGCTGCCTCACAGCGCCGAGACCCGGGTTCAATTCCCGCCTCAGGCGACTCTCTGTGTGGAGTTTGCACATTCTCCCCGTGTCTGCGTGGGTTTCCTCCGGGTACTCCGGTTTCCTCCCACAGTCCAAAGATGTGCAGGTCAGGTGAATTGGCCATGTTAAATTGCCCGTAGTGTTAGGTAAGGGGTAGATGTAGGGGTATGGGTGGGTTGCACTTCAGCGGGGCAGTGTGGACTTGTTGGGCCGAAGGGCCTGTTTCCACACTGTAAGTAATCTAATCTAATCTAATATCTGAAGAATGACCAACACAACGTCTACTTGAATTCAACAAAAGATCTTTATCATTTCTTTTTCTCAGTTTTCTTTTTAACATTTTTCCATTTTAAAAACTTGAGACCCTGTTTCTCGGTCCTGTTCGCACACAGGAAAAAAGAGAAAAGACATTTCCATGTAATAGCTGTGGGATGCCTATGTCTATAGAGTCCAGCTGGTTGGCTTATGTTTTAGCCTATGAGAAAATTTCACAAAATTTTAACCAATCACTGCTGAGAGATATTGTCATAGTCATGATTACTTTGCACGTAGTAACATTGTGTAACCTGCTCAGTAAGTCCTGGTATATAGGTGAGGTATTCAGAGCTCAGCTGTTTGGAGAATTGTTGCTGCTTTAACACCAACATGAAGGTGTTCTGTTTTCAGGTTGTGGAAGTAAGAAAATGCAGAGCTGGGACACCCATATTGATTGCAGTAAATTCAATGGTGGATAAGGTGGAAGGACTTTTGTGATTGACCTGTGCTCCCAAAGGCCTTCCACCACATCATTGCCAGTGATAGGAAGAAACCCAAGGAAATTCTGGTGCCAGAAAGAGACACACCTTGCTGAAAGACTCAAAAACAGAGTGTCCATAAAACCATGAGACCAGAAGATATAGCAGCAGATTTAGGCCCTTTGGCCCATCCAGTCCACTCCACCATTTCATCATGGCTGATATGTTTCTCAAACCCATTCTCCTGCCTTCTCCCCATACTCCTTGATCCTCTTACTAATCAAGAACCCCATCTATCGCTGTCATAAATACTCTCAATGTCTTGGCCTTTGTGACAATGAGTTCCACAGATTCCCAATCCCCTGGCTGAAAGATTCCTCCTCATCTCAGTTCTAAAGGTTTATTCCTTCACTCTAATCTCTCCTACAAATGGAAACACATCCACTCTATTCAGGCCTCTCAGTATGATGTTAGCTTTAATTAGGTCCCCCTTCATTCTTCTAAATTCCATCGGGTTTAGTCCCAGAGTCCTCTGCAATCCCTCACATGGCAAGCCCTTCATCCTTGGAATAAATCTTGTTAACCTCCTCTGGAGTTCTCCAAGGCCAGCACATCCTTCCTTAGATACGGAACCCAAAACAACTCCTGGTGAATTTTGGCCATGAAGCTGTGGGCAAGAGGCATATTGGTAAAGGGGCATTTGGAAACTGAGGGCAGAATTTTCATATTTGAGTTGGAACCCTAGCATCGGCAGCATTTTCAGGTTCTGTCCATGCAACACCCAAGGGAGGAGCATTCTAAAAAAATGGTTAAACTGCTATGATGAAAAGTAGCCGTAGCAGGTAAACTGCCATTGAGGAGAGAGAACCCACCCAAAGGGGCAACCTGTGATTCTCTGGACTATGGGGTGGGGGTTAGTAGAGCATTTTTCTTCCATGGTCAACCACTAGCAGATTGTCTCCATTGCCCCTTGCTGGGGCTGGGGTGTTTCAAGTTGACTGAAAAATTCCAGTCTTTGTATAGAGATAATAAAATCTTTCATTGCTTTAAATGATTACTCACTGTTAAAGGGCAGGTAACTGTCCACCCCACTCTCAGCGCAGCTTTCTACCAATGGCCCAGCAGTGGGAAGGTGCTAGAGTATTGCTCTCTGATGCAACCTTCTGGCTTTTAGTCACTTGCTTAATCCTTATGGTTTGATTTGCATCCTAAAAGCACATGAACAAATTTGAATCAGTTTTTTTTTAACATTTGTTCTTTTCTTTGTGAATAGTGTCTTACAGTGTATTGTAAATTGCTTTGATTTTTTGGTCCCTGTTAGATTTAAGGGCCTTGCAGTAATATCCAGGTAGGACAGCCCCAGCCTATTCAGCCTCTCCCTGTAGCTCAAATCCTCCAACCGTGGCAACATCCTTGTAAATCTTTTCTGAACCCTTTCAAGTTTCACAACATCCTTCTGATAGGAAGGAAACCAGACTTGCACACAATATTCCAAAAGTGGCCTAACCAATGTCATGTACAGCCACAACATGACCTCCCAACTTCTGTACTCAATGCTCTGACCAATAATGGAAAGTATACCAAATGCCTTCTTCGTTATCCTGGTAAAAACAATGACTGCAGATGCTGAAAACCAAATACTGGATTAGTGGTGCTGGAAGAGCACAGCAGTTCAGGCAGCATCCAACGAGCAGCGAAATCAACGTTTCGGGCAAAAGCCCTTCATTCTTCGTTATCCTGTCTACCTATGACTCTACTTTCAAGGAGCTGTGAACCTGCATTCCAAGGTCTCTTTGTTCAGCAACAGCCCCGAGGACCTTATCATTAAGTGTATAAGTGCTGCTTTGGTTTGCTTTTCCAAACTCCAGCACCTTGTATTTATCTAAATCAAACTCCATCTGCCACTCCTCAGCCCATTGGCCCATCTGATCAAGATCCCATTGTACTCTGAGGTAACCTTCTTTGCTGTCCACCACCGTTCTAATTTTGGTGTCATCTGCAAATTTATTACTATACCTCCTACGTTCACATCCAAATCATTTATATAAATGATAAAAAGTACCAATCCTTGTGGTACTCCACTGGTCACAGGCCTCCAGTCTGAAAAACAATCCTCCAACACCACCTTTTACCTTCGAGCTAGTTCTGTATCCAAATGGCTAGTTCTCCCTGTATTCCGTGAGATCTAAACTTGCTAATCAGTCTCCCATGAGGAACCTTGTCGAATGCCTTACTGAAGCCGAAATAGATCAAGCCCACCGCTCTGCACTCATCAATCATCTTTGTTACTTTTTCAAAAAACTCAATCAAGTTTGTAAGACATGATTTTAACATTGTGGAGTTGCATTCTTGGTTGTTGGCAGAATGCAGGGAAGGAACTCATAAAACATTATTTCTCTCAGAGACATGATCACTAAGAGTATTTAATAACCACTTGACATTTTTGTGATCATTGAAAAATTGAGTCCAAGAACCTGCTGTCCACATGTAACCTTTTTTCAATCAGATTATGGTCTTTTTTGCAGAATGGTTTGTAAGGGTCTCTTTATCTGATGTAATTGAGGGATTAATACATGTGTATATTACTCATTGACATTGCTGAGCCACGCACAACACAAACGCTAGCCTCAAAAGGTGAATATGGAGGTGCTGGTGTTGGACTATTTGTGGACAAAGTCAGGAGTCACACAACACCAGATTGTAGTCTAACAGGTTTATTTGAAATCACAGGCTTTCGGAGTGCTGCTCCTTCATCAGGTGAAGTCAAATAAACCTGTTGGACTGTAACCTGGTGGCCTGTGACTTCTCAGTTAAAAGCTGCAAAGAGATAATTGGATTATTTAATCTTTCTTAGTAGGCTGTTTAAGAATATAGGAGAAAGTGAGGGCTGCAGAGATGCTGGTAATCAGAGTCGAAAAGTGTGGCACTGGAAAAGCACAGCTAGTCAGGCAGCATCCGAGGAGCAGGACAGTCAATGTTTCATGCATAAGCCCACAAAGTTACATAATTACTTTCTGGTCATTTTGTTTTAGCTTTTTATGCTTCTGGCTGTAGTTTACTTCATAAACTGACTGTGTTGTTAGTATGTTACCATTTTTGTTCATTTCCCATTCTAGAACTTTCTTTCATTGTATTTTGTTGCTGTTTGTTTTGATTTTGTATCTTGTAAAGAGGGAAACAGTTGTCTTAGACATGGGACTTCAAGTTAAAATGAAGGCTAGCACAGCAGGTGACTTTGATGCTACTCCATCACTCCAAGTAACCCCAGAAGGTATCTGCCACATAATTAAGTCTCCAGTGCAGACAGTGAGATAATACATGATTTCCATATGGATTCCATCTATTGCTCTTGGGAAGCTTGCCAGCCAGTAAAACCTCTGGATTCTTCCAGCTTGTGCTGCTTTTTTCACTAAAAAGGTGATAAATCAGTTTTTTTTTCTCAGTAAATGTGTCAGCAATCATTTGCATTTGACGTGAATGGACATTCAGGTTTTGATGTCATATGTCTCCTGCAGTAGCAGGGATTCATCAGGTTGTGTGAAATCTATGTAGCTAACCTTCCTAGTGATCTTCATAGCTAAAGAAATAACCAACTAAAGTAGTGTGTGAGCTCACCCATGGCAGATTACTTTGTTTGAACGTTGTTATTGCTGTAAATCAGGGATGTCAAAGATAGTGGTCCTCTTGTATTCCCAGCTTGGAGTGTTGTGTGATAACTCAGGTCCTTGGGAATTGATAGCAATGAATGAACTGGCAAACTGCTGTTAAACTGCACTTTATTTTGTCCCTGAATGAAATTGTATTGTGCATCAAATATGTCACATCAAGTTCATTCTGTATAGATTCCAATATATCCATTGTTGCTTGTTGCATTCTTTTTCTTGTGTTTAGGTAGTTTTCAAGGCAGCAGGAATATAATGGCTTGTAAATTTGAAGAATATAGCAAACAGCAG
Organism: Chiloscyllium punctatum; assembly: GCF_047496795.1. Lineage (NCBI taxonomy): Eukaryota > Metazoa > Chordata > Chondrichthyes > Orectolobiformes > Hemiscylliidae > Chiloscyllium > Chiloscyllium punctatum. The sequence goes on from NC_092741.1 coordinate 154,385,964, forward strand.
AAATGCCCCATGTCGAAAACATAATCAGTTTGTTAATTGTGGTAGTAAATCGATGCTTATTTCTAAATATCCCCAGTTCACTCACAGATCAAACAACAACAGATTGTTCTAAACTTTGGACAATGTCAGGCCAAGTGCTTGGAGCTATCATGAGCTAATTCAATAGGTTTGTATCAATGATGGAGCTTTATCCAAGCCTTGACGTTGTGGGTGAAATTTCCGCTTCACTGGAGACAATCAAGGAGGTGGTGTGAAGGGCAAACAGATGAGCAGGATATTTCTAGACAAATATTCACACTCTTCTGCCGCCTCAGCAGCTGAGATCCATGGATGATGCCTCAATCCATCACCATTAAGTGGTCATGGGCCTCTCAATCCATCAGTGACCAGAGAACCCACCTTTCTGGTATCCAAACTAGGGGCATCTCCCTTCCAGGTTGGTGGTGGGGGAGGGGGTGCGTGGGCACACCTATTTGCTCAATACGGGGCTGGGGGCAGGGATAGTGTTTGTGCAGGAAGTCAGCCGTCTGCCCTTTAACTCTCAGTCACCAACTCCTTCCTTCTTCCTTTTAACTCCAATTTGTCAGCTCCCAGAAAAACAACACTTCCTCACGAGTGCAGCTTTTCAACGCTGCATAGCCTGGACCACCAGTGATGGTGCTCATCCCCATGAGGCTGCCAGATCTGATTAACCAGCAGAGAGCCACAGAGGTCTACAGCACACAATAACACCCTTCGGCCCATTGAGTCTGTGCCAGTCAAAAGGCAATGACCTAACTATTCTAATCCCATTCCCAGTACTTGGCCCACAATCTTACATGCTTTGACATTGCAAGAGCACATCTAAATATTTACACGTTACAAAGGCTTCTGCCTCTATCATCCTTACAGGCAACTAGTTCCAAATTTTCATCATCCTCAGAGTAAAAAATATTTCCTCAATCCCCTCTGCCCTTTACCTTAAATCTATGTCCCCAGTTATTGATCCCTCTGCCAAGGGGAAAGGTTCCTTCCTGTCTATCCTATCTATGCCCTTCATGATTTTATACATCTCCGTTATATCTCCCCTCAGTCTCATCTACTCCAAAGAAGATAACCCCAGTCTATGAGGGCGATGCAAATCCCTACTGATAGAGATATATCTGATTCTACTTTGCCAGACATCCTATGGAGGATGATCTGCCATTATTACAGAATACTAAACCACACTCCACATTCTGTGCACCCAAACCAAAGCCAAGACTGCCCACAGTCCCACAGATGGAACTGGGATTGGGAGAAACAGGAAAAGAGAGAGGGAAAGCATTATAATGTACCACCCTCAGCAATCTGCAATCCATCTCCATGACTGGGTTGGAGAGAGCAGGCGAGAGTTCAGAAACATGCACTAGTCTCAGGTGAGGCAGGACCTTAGTGGCAAGGCACATGTCTGTCGATAAGCTGCTGAACAGCACTGAAGCTCCTCCGTGGCTCTCGATCCAGCAAGCTTTGATGGTCATGGGGTAGAAAATTAACTGCTGCTGAAGTTTTCTGCTCAGCACTTGTGCACAGCACACTACATCCCAGCTACAGTGTGTGGGATCTTATATGAGCAATTCCAGTATTGCTGTATTACTGTCATGTTTCCTTTGGGCACCCCAACTCTGTAACTCAGAACATTTGTCATTTTACAAATCAAGCATAGGAAGTGGCTACCTGTTCTCTGTATTCAAGGGAGGGCCTGTGTTGACAATAGAATCTCATTAAACTAGAACAGCAATGTATAATTTACTTGTTTCAGTAACAGGTTAATTATTCTGTAACATTGTTCTTGACAAGTACTTGGGACAAAGCTGCTCCCTGCAGTCTGAAATTTTTCATCTGTTATTTTTAATGAGTATAACATCATTGGCTGGGAGTATGTAGCTTGGTGATATGTACTATTGGAATGCCTTATTTAGCCTTCCACTGCTATTGCCTACACCGTAAAATGGAGAGTTGGCCCCTAGAAAACAAATAGAGAAACTAAATGCGGAACTTTCTGTGGTATGTATTCATACTCATAGTTCTGATATGTATTTGGACTACATAATTTGCTCCATGTTTACATGTTCCCTTTGTGTCACTCTAATTCCCCTGCACTTATTGACTTGGAATATTCACTGCATACTAAATTGGAAAATTATGTTTTGTACCAGCCTTAGATATTGTACCAGCCTTAGATATTGTACCAGTGTGAGATATTGTACCAATGTGAGACATTGTACCAGTGTGAGAAATTGTACCAGTGTGAGATATTGTACCAATGTGAGATATTGTACCAGTGTGAGAAATTGTACCAGTGTGAGACATTGTACCAGTGTGAGATATTGTACCAGTGTGCGATATTGTACCAGTGTGAGACATTTTACCAGTGTGAAATATTGTACCAGCCTTAGATATTGTACCAGTGTGAGATATTGTACCAATGTGAGACATTGTACCAATGTGAGATATTGTACCAGTATGAGACATTGTACCAGTGTGAGATATTGTACCAGTGTGCGATATTGTACCAGTATGAGACATTGTACCAGTGTGAGATATTGTACCAGTGTGAGATATTGTACCAGTGTGAGATATTGTGCTGCTGTTTGTCCTTTTTGCTTCTCTTTCCATTGGAAAGTTTTTTGTTTTCATTGCAATTTGCTTGGAATAAATATGATTTCACTACATTGGTACGAAGATGTTGTAAAAACTCTTTTACAAATATGTTGGAATTCTAGTTCCAAAACCTTTAGGGAATAACCTCATACAATTAATGTTTCTTTAGTATCAGAAGTATGCTAAAGGCAGATTACATTACACTCAAATGGATATAAGATAGCTTAAGTCTAAATTGTGAAAATGAAAATTTGGCAACTTAAGCTGTAAAGGTTCCCTAAACCCTTCTAAAAGAAAACAGACATTAACCTAACATGCTTTTGTAAAATGCTTTTATAAGATTATTATAATTTTACAGAAATATAACTTAATAAAATTATTTGGTGAGGTATGTTCTTATATGACAAAGCTACAATCTAACGTTGGATATTTAAATCACAAAAATATCATACAACTAACGGGCAACTTTAGTACATTTTCCAAAGCAAAATATGTCCAGGAAAAATTATCACCTTAATCATCACCGATGATGCACATACATACACTATACAGAGATTTAAAGCAATCACTAGTGCAAATACTATAACTAAAATATATGCTGAAAGTGCAAATTTTGTATCGGGTTCACCCACATTTCTGCAATCCTTATGCAACTTTTATTCAATTCCATTTGTGCTTACATTTATTGGATAGTAATACTATCTGTCTTCGCCAAGATATGAACCTTCAGTGACAGAATTATTCAAAATAATGTTCGATCTGAATCAAACTCCGTAATCTGATCTCTTAGTTTTGTTTGTAAAATCTGATCAGAACAATACCTTATTTAGGGAGGCAAAATTTGCAAAAATTACTAATTCATCGATTAAATTTAATTTTTTTTAAGTTTTGCATATTATCCAGTGTCCATTTTTACAGAGAAAAGTAGGTAGTAATTAAAACAAAATAACCGAAGTGAGTATTTTGCCACTGGCACGCATCATTGAAATGGAACAGAGCAGATTAATCTTTTTGATTACCAAATATCTTTGAAACGTGTAAGTTCATTAATTGCTAAACATGATTTTCTTTTGGCTACTTCAATTGAATGTTTTTAAATGACATGCCATGCAAAAGACAGTTTCCATCTGGATTGTTGTCTGAAAGGTTAATCATTTTAAACTTTAGAACAGAACATTGAGTTAACAGAATTAGTTTTCATGCTGACAGAATCCTGAAAAATAAAGCAAGTTGTTTATCAATAGCTAAATTAATTCACATGCTATCCATTCTTATACAATGGTAAAGCTGAAAAGTGGATTATTTCAGAATTCATATAGGTGCAATATGAAATATCATTTTGTACTGTTGTATTTTTTCCTTCTCTATTCCCACATTCAGGTATTTGTGTACATGTACATCCTGTTAACATTGAACTACAATAGCTTAATAGTCGAATCTTGTACACAGCAATTCAAATTTTTAAAAAAATTGTGGATGCTGAAAATCAGAGATAACAGCAGAAAATACAGATCTGACAGCAGCTCTGTAGAGAAAGCAGAGTTAATATTTCAGGTCCAGCAATCCTTCTTCAGAACAAAATTATCACCAGGAAAAGTTTGGTATAACACGCTTAAAAATAGACAAATTTCTGAGGTAGAAGATATTGTTTTTGAATTTTGATTGAACTTGTTTTATTTTAATTATTTCCCTTTTCCAGTTTTTTGAAGAAAATATAAAAGATAAAAATCAATTAAACAGATAATATAGTCTTTTTCGCATTTAAGAAGAAATAATAGTGCTTTATGGTATAGATTTTCTTTCTTTTCATATCCTAAGTATTACATTTCATTTGGTTTATACTAAATTATTTTTTTCTATTTCTCTTTGAAGATGCTGAGAAGCCAGGTGGGCATTTTCTGCATATTTAAGATATTCTAAAGTGCAACTTACTCATTGCCCAATTAATATAACATTCCACCTCTTTCAATGGACCATGTGTAATTTGTCCTCTTATGGATTGTATAAAACTTAGTTTAATATTTTGACTTTAAAATGGACTTTTCTTGAAAATGTGCCATAAAGCCAAAACAATAAGGATGGTCAATTCAGAGATACACTGGACACAGAGTACAAATACCATTATGGCAGGTAGTGGAATTTAGATTAAATTAATAAATCTGGAGTAGAAATCTCATTTTAACAATGGGAAGCACTAAACTATCATCAATTGTTGTTAGCAGAAAAATCTAGTTCAGTGGTGTAATTTAGGAGAGGGAGTTTTTCATCCTTACCCAGTTTTTCTAGACCCACACCAATTTTATTAACTCTTAGATGCCCTGTGAAATGTTTTTATAAAACATTCAGTTTCAAGGGAAATTAGTGTTGGACAGTTACTATTGGTGAACATTGTCCATAACATATGGATTTTTTTAAAAATGCAAAAGTTTAAAAAGTGACCCTTAACACCATTGCATGGCCAAGACAGCAGACTGGTAATACACTCGAACTCATGCACCGAGTTGGCCAAAAGGAGCTCAACATGTTTTTTCCCTCTCTTTTGTTTTCACTACATCTGTACGAATGCAACTAGATACCAGTCGGTGCCTCCAGGAACACCATAGCTGTAGGAACTCCTGTGTGTGGTTATTATCTGACACAGCATCTTCTCAGCACATTGTACCTGTTTATTTTTGAGCCTTTAATTCTGAGGCATTAGTCAATGCATTAACCATTACTTTCCACATTTGCTTCAAGTGCCCTTCTTGAATATTTTTAAGGTGTGGAATATACTTGGGATAAAAGGTACTGTGGCTTTGTGACATAGATGTAAACTTTGCTGAGAGATGCAAAACAATCAAAATTTGCAGGTTTGTGGTGGAGCTCCTCTGGGGCCAGTATTGCTTTTCCTGACACAGCTTAATAAGCTGGATCTACATGTGCAGGGGTCAATTTAAAATTTTGCAGATGACACCAAATTTGGAATAACTGTAAACTGTGGGGAGAACAGTGTGAAACTCCAAATGGAAATTGACAAGTTGATGGACACATGGAATCTAGGAGTAGAAGTAGGCCATTTGGTCCTTCAAGCCTGGACTGAGCAGCTGGCTGGCAGATAAAGTCCAATGTAGAGAAGTGTGAGGTGATACACTTGTGTCAGAAGAACACTGAAAGACAATATTGAATAGGGTGCAATTCTAAAGCAGGTACAAAAGCAGAGTCAACTTGGTGTTTATGTACACAGGTCATTGAAGGTGGCGATGGAGGTGATGTGGGACTTGTACAAGACACTTGTTAGACCTTAGCTGCAATGTTATGTGCAGTTGTGGGCATCACATGTCAGGAAAGACATGAATGTAGAAAGAGTGCAGAAGCAATTTAGTAAAAATGGTTCCAGGAATGAAAACATTCAGCTCTGAGGATAGATTGAAGAAGGCGGACTATTCTCCCCATTGAGTAGGCTGAGAGGAGATCTGATTGAGGTTTCCAAATCATGCAAGACTTAACGTAGAAAGAGAGAGACGTTGATTCTGCTTGTAAAAGAAACAAGAATGACAGGTCATAGATTTTAAGAGATTTTCAAAGGTGAAAAGAAAGTTTTTCACCCATGAAATGTGGCGGAGGTAGGTTTGGTTGAGGAATTCAAGAAGGGCATCAGGCGTATGTTTAGAAAATAATAGTGTGCATGGACATGGGGGAAAGGCAGGAGATTGGTATTTGGTAATAGAGTTAGTACAGGCCTTCTTCTGCACAGTAGTAATTCTGAAATTCTGTGTTTGTGTATTATATATTGATTTGATTTTCTATAATCTTTATGTGCAATGAAAGCTTGTGGGCATGGAGAAAGCAACAGCATTTCAGGCCCTTATGAAAGTTCAGTGATCTCTGGAACTCTTGAGAAAGGAAGGGGTGTTATCAAAATGTTTCCTTATCCTCCTGAAATTGTTCCTTCATGATGAACACGATAATAATCTTACTATAACACAGTATGGCCACTGTTACTTTTTGTGATGCATCTGTGAACAAAAAAAAATCTATTACCAGTGCTTGGAATAATTCACCCGCAGTGTTGTTGCTTTCTGATCTGACTGTGATAAACTGCTCAATATAAAGATGGAGAAGCTTTGTTTTTGCAAGTGTGCAGAATTTTCTGTTAATATCCCATATGGATATTAACCACATAGTGGTTTTGAGTTGTGGTTGGATCTTATTTTCTTAATACATCTGATTGGATGCATTAACATTCATTGGCTTTAGCTCTAGATTTTGTTTAGAATTCCTCTGGGGATTCTCAGCAATTGTCTGCTACCACCTTGGAGATCAACTGAAATCGCTCTGAAATAGAAATCGGACAGATGGGAAAAATTACACCATGGGATGAGATTTTTGTGTATCTCTGGGTTCAGTATTCTATTTGAGTCTTTTATGGTTTCCCAGGTGTCAGTCATGACACTGAAAGGGCCATGACACCATTCTGGCAATGGTGCTTCAGAATTAGTTACTCACCTCGCCAAGCTGTTCCAGTACAGCTACAACTCTGGCATCTACTCATTATTGCGGAAAATTGTCCAGCTACATCCCATATGCAAAAAAGCAAAACAAATCCAGCTCAGCCAATGACTGGCCCTTCAGTCTACACTCAGTCATCAGTAAAGGGATGGAGCAGGTGCTATCAAACAGCACCTGCTCAGCAATAACTTGCTCAGTGATGCCCAACTTGGGTGCCCAAATAAACAATTCCCTCACTGGCATTAAACTCACTGATATTCATGACAACTAACGCTGTGATAACCACGCATGTTGACTCGTGCTGTGAGACAGTGAAACCAAATCTCAACAGGCTGCCTTTGTGATAGAATATTTGAACTTGCAATGGCAGGTAAGTGACTGGCTGGCTGAGGTTAATGAGGCAGTACATACTCAGGAACTATGAGTGGAGGAGATCATGGTGGTTATCGAAAATGAGGTCTTGAAAACAGATTGTAGGGAGTAAGGAAGTACATTAAAGCATGGGATACCAAGAGCAGTAACTACCTTACTCCCAGAACTACATGCTGATGAGTTTAGGAATAAGAGGATTGATTAATTGTGTGGCTGGAGAATTGCTATGAGAAGGAGGATGCTAGATTTCTGAGGCAATGGAACCAGTAATGGAGAAATGGGATTTGTAGCACCTAAAGAGATTACAGGACTGAGACAAAAAGCATCACAGGGAGACCTGGTATTGTTGATGGGGAGGGTTTAAACTAGTTTATACTGGAACAGGAACCTGAAGAGTAACTCTAATTGGAAGGAAGTAAAGTTGGGAACATGGAGTAGATGCAGTAGTCACAAAATGTCAGATGTTGTAAAGAAACAAATAGAACTAAATGGATTTAATGCAACTGCTATTATGGAAATACAGCTGCAAGGGCTAAAGACTAGGAACTGAATATTTATAGATATTCAGCATTTAGGAATCAGAGGTACAAAGGGAAACGGAGATGGTGTTGCACTGATAATATAGGATGTGATCGGTCCATTAGTAAGGCAGGATCTTAGCTCAGACGAAGAAAATGTGGAAGCTGTTTGGATGCAGCAATGTGCTGCACACAGTAGGGAAGTGGAGGGCATATACTAAACGGGAGATTAAAGAAGCATGTCTCCAGAGTAATACCGTAATCCTGGGTCCCTTCAATCTATAACCAGACTGGATATGTGGAACTGGGGTCTGATGTTTTTGAAGATGCTACATGGGGCAATTGCAATAATCTTGCTTTCACTGATTAAAGCAATTATATCCAGCTGTCTCCCATTCCCACTTCATCAGGGAGTCAGTACTGATCAAAGGACCCAGATAAATTATACAAGCATGGACGTTACACTGTGACAATACATTGTCACCTTCTGACCTGAGCTCAGGACTTAATGTCACAAGCAACTTACAAAAAGAAGCTAATGTTCCCAATTGGATAGTGAAATCCATAGCCAATACTGGATGGCAATGCATGGCAGTGACCATCTCCTCAAACATCAATGTAAGTCTGCAAGGAAACTTTCAAATATCAGGCAGGCATCAATCATTGAGCTGTGACAGTGTTTGTGTCTACAGTGGGTTCTGCTCCTGAGTCTAAACTATGTCATGTACTGAGCAAGGTGGACGTTTCTGAGTTGATGGAAGTTACAGTCCTTGTTAGTATATCCCCAGGTCCCTTCTCAGAGGGTAGCTTTGCTGAGAGGGTGAGGATGTGGTCTCTTCCTTGCTGAGAATCACTGGGTTTTGCCAAGTGTACAAGTGATGAGAGGTATTTCATTAGAGAAGATGGATGAAAAGTTCTGCGTGAGTTAGTGTTGGATGTAATCAGACACACACACACACACACACACACACACACCCATGGCACGTTTCTATCCAGTCATGAATCGGTTTTCCTTTCCTACAACAAGAGAGACAGAGAGAGACAGGGTCTAAAGGAACTGGATGCAATAGTAATTTGTGATCAAGTGTGACAATGAGAGGTGATACGTTGTCCCCAGTCAGTAAACAGGAAGCCGTGAGGATAGGAAGGGTTAGTCATCCTAAAGGATCTGGTGAGTGTGAGACTTTGAGCGAGACATGATGTTCCGAACCAAGGTGAGATACAGACGCAATGGTAGAGTTCCAGTTCGGGATAGTTTTTTGAGTGTGAGGCAGCAGATACAAGATAGTGCACTCTCTGCTTTCTGCTGGCCATCTATTCTCACACTAACCTGTGCTGCTACCTCAGTCCAAACTGACTGGCTCTGGTAGCTTGGCATCCTGTTGTAGTCAGCAGGGTACAAGACTGACCTTCTGTCTGATTCCAGCAGTTTGAATGCTTTCTTCAGGAAGCAGGAAGCTTCTTTATTTTTCTTGCATGGCATCGGGGCAAAGACAGCAGTGAGGGGCTTGCAGCATCTGAAGTGGTGTCTAGCTGATGTTGAAATATGGTCCTCCCCTCACTAATCTCAGCAGAAAATCAAAGAGGCTTCAGAGCAGACAATTTAAAGAATGGTACTTGCAGCTTTGTAAAAGCAAAGTCATTCATTGTCCAATCGGACCGTAATACTGCTCTCTTATTAGCGAGACACAGAGAGAGAAAGAGAGAGAGAGAGAGAGAGAGAGATGGCTGGTGATGATTTAACATGAGCTTCACACCCCTCAGGTGAGGAAAGGGTTAAGAAGGAAAGTCCGTCATGATATCCTCAATTTGCGCAGAAATTAAACCCACACTGTTGGCATCACAAACAGACATTCAGCCAACTGAGCTAACAAACCCCAGCTCAGTCATAAGGGGCAAAGATAATGAACATTAACAAAGAAAGGAAAGAAGCATTATAATAATTTCTAAATATCTTTGTTCTATACCTTTCAGTTTTGGCATGCATACCCCTTGAATTTTTCTAACCCTTTTGGTTCTATCTTCCAATTACACATGCTCCAAGGCATGGAGTTTCACCTGCCACACGAACATACCAAAATATCATGTCCCCATAGTTTACTGTAAATTTTTCCATCAAATGGAGAGAAATTTCTATGTTATAGATTCCTGATTTCCTGATATGAACTCCCCTGAGGTGAGAAACAGTACCAGGAACACATAATTGGAAAATTTACCCCAGTAACTAGTTTAATTGATATTTGGATTGTCAATGAGCAGTAGACTGTGCATGTAAATGGGAACACATGCACAAAGTTTCACAAATGATACATGAGAAGCAGCGAAGCTGAACATGACACTGTTTGGAGCAAACCTAAGCCTGTGCCAGTTTGGAATACCTGCAGAATATCAGTGTTGACAATCAATGGGCACTGGAAAAGGTTTAGTTAAGCATGTTCACACTGTGAAGATTATTTCTGATTATGTAAAAAAAAGGTTGCACATGCAACAATGGGTTAATAATCCAATCTGAATGGCTCCGATAATATTGGATGGCAGAGAATGATTGTATGTCCAACTAAAGTTCCCATTTCTGAGACCAATAGGATACCCACAGGCCAGTGTACCTTCATTTTAAATATAGTCTTCAAAACTTCAGTGCACCATCGTCTAGGTCAGAGAAAGCCATTGTGATTACACATAGACCTTCTGTTGAAAGCCGTCTGAACCAGTAAATGCAGGCCTCAGGTATACTCGAAGACACACATATTAGTGAAGGACTGCAGAGGCCAATCAGCTGCCCTTTGATCAGGTCGTCTCAATATTAAACGTCTAGACTGGAAACGTTAGCTTGCTCTCTCTCCATGGATGCTTCCTGACCAGCTGTGACCTCCAGCATTTGTTGTTTTCAGTACAGATTGCTGCATCTGCAGTAATTTGCTCCTTCTCAAAATTAGTACAGTCATTTAGCCTCAGATCTTCGGGTGACCATCCTACAAGGATCACTGTGGGATATGCAACAATGCAAAGTGGCTGAGCAGAGGCTGATAACCAAGGTTGGTACCCCTGGGGATGGCCTTAACCACGACCTTGGGTTCATGTCACACTACAGGTGGTCCCACTACACTATTCACACACACACACTCACACACAAGCACACATACACACACACTCTAACACACTCACACAGACCACCCCTCATGCACACGGTCATGCATACATGCACACACACATGTACACTCATGTGCACACCCTCCCACAGGCATATGCTCCATCAGACTCATGCACACTCTTTCTCTTCCTCACACACAAGCACACAAGCACACACACAAATATAAATTTATGGAGTGAATTTACATGTACAGGTTTATACTTGCAGATACATTCTATCTTGTTCAAAAAGCACACAATCTGTAGGCAGTCAGTCCATGTGACATTTTAGAAATTCCTACTTTGGAAATAGAACCAGTCTGACTCAAGGTTGGGTTCAGACAGACTCTAACCTCACACCTTTAATGCATTGCCTGAGCTGAAGTGTCACCTTTTTATAAATAAAACATTAAGTTGTCTCGGGAATGTGACTTGAAAGAAATTCTGGGATTTACATATTAATCAATTGAAACCTGCATCCCCATTCTCAGTGATTAAAGACTTAACAGCAATCTAGGTTTATTCAATATAGTGCCTCAGCTGTATGGCACTTTGATCTTTTACTATAAATTTTGTGTCCTATGATCCTGCCCCACTAGCTCCCTGATGAAGGGGCAGCGCTCTGAAAGCTAGCGCTTCCAAATAAACCTGTTGGACTATGACCTGGTGTCGGGAGAAAGTGAGGACTGTAGATGCTGGAGATCAGAGCTGAAAAATGTCTTGCTGGAAAAGCGCAGCAGATCAGGCAGCATCAAAGGAGCAGGAGAATCGACGTTTCGGGCATAAGCCCTTCTTCAGGAATGAGGAGGGTGTTGTATGATTTTTAACTTTGTTCACCCCAGTCCAACACCAGCACCTCCACATCTGAGCTGGTTTGGATAATCTGCTGGCCCACAGTTACATCAGATAGAATGGAAGCATCAGTGTGAAAGCTGGAAGCAAGAAATCTCTTCTCTCGCAGCCCCCCTTGGAGATGATAAAACCTGGTAAAAATGAGTAGAGAATGGAAGGTGCATGGTCTGCTCAGATTCTGCCAAATTTAGCAGCTGTGTTCTAAAACAGACATCAATCCCTCTGATTACCATCCTGAAGATATTCAGTACTGGTTTTAGGCATCTCATCCCAGTTATACTCTCTTCCATTCTCTTCTGTCAGGCAAAAGATATAAAAATTTTAATATACGTCTGAACAGATTCAAGAACAGCTTCTTCCCCGCTGTTTTAGACTGTTGAACAGACATCACAGATGTTACTGTTGGTCACTCTCTCTCTCTCTCTCTCTCTCTCTCTCTCAATGTCTGTGCCTTTTCTGTAGCTGTAACATTGTATTCTGCTCTCTGTTCTGCTATCCAGATGCACTTCGTATGGTATTAACTGCATTTTTAGCTCACAAAAATACACTTTTCACTGTATACTCGTACATGCTACAACAAACTCAAATTCAAACTCATCTGACTATTATTGGCAATCAAACCACTGGTGACATCCAGAAGGCCCAGATGCTCAGGAGATAGAATGTGTAAAGTTTGCATTCAAAGAAAATGGACAAGGTGGGAGCTTAGCTTCTCCCTAATTCCATCTGTTTATTGGAAACACTTGAAGCAATAAGTACCTTAAATGCAGACTTTCCCTAAAAGCAAACAAAGCAAAAGGAGTGTATACAATGAATTTTCCTATTTATTTCGATTAAAGCTGATGAGGTAAATATGATGCTTAGGCCAGAACACATCAATCAACTATTGAACAAAAAATGTATGTTTATAATGATACAATCTAGAAAGACTGCTAAAATGCTTGAATATTTGGTTAGCCTGTTAAACAAATCATCAGTCCAAAAAGAACAAATGATATCTTGCTCACATAGAACATAGAAGCGTTGCTGTTTGTAATGTTCCATGAGTTAAAATAATATACATAATCATATCAGTATAAAAATCTATAACACTTAAATTTATGTTTTTTATCTAAATAATCTAATTTGTATTTAGGTATAGTTGCTAAAATAGTTCCTTTCCTGCACATCTACCCTACCCCACAGACCTCATTTATTAAACAATTCCTCATCCTGCCAGCGCCAAACTCTTAAGAAAACAAATTGAACTTTTGTGGTAGATTTGCCAAACAAAATATCTATCATTTCTGGTAATTATGTAACTTCCAGGTTTGTTAGCAAGGCCAGAATTGATATGTCACTAATGTTAAATGGAAATGTTGCAGGCAGGGATCAAATAGTTTGTCACCTTTTCCCATTTCTTTTCAAAGTGCAATTCCTGCTTTAATGAATAATCAAACGTTTTTTCTCTCTCTTTTTGTTCCTCACAGAAAAACATCGGACTGATCTTATCTAAGGACTAAAATAAACCTAAGCCCACAAAATGAATTGGTAAGGTATCTTTGATATTATTTCATTTCTCTAACCTTTCAAATATCCCACATTGACATAGCTCCAATAAGCCAAAATATGAACAACTTACATTTTTAATATTTAGTGATAGATATTAAAATTTTTGACCTTTGGTCAAATAGACTATTCTCATGCAATAGGTGCAAAATTATAAGTCAGAAGATATTCATTGAAATACACTATTTTTCTCTATGGTCCCATTGTGCTTAGAAGCAACAACATTGAACAGTGCCACTGAGAAGCAAGAGTTTCAATGTGTCAACTTGTTTAGAGAAATCTTTGCTCTTCCCCCAAATGTCACTCTGAATTCCAACTATTCAATAAACTGCAGATTGCATTGTATAGCATATTTCACATTGAAAACAGAAAACTGAGGAGTAATCTGACAGAGGTCTTTAAGATTATGGAAAGATTTGATACTTAAGTATGAAGAAAGTCAGCAGGATTTGTCCTCCCTGCAGGGTTGTGACAAATAAAGAGCATGTTTGAAAAATACAGAGAATTCAGCGTTTTCATGTTGAGAAACAGATTTGCTATTTTCCCTTCAAGCCTTTAGTGGCAACTTCAGAACCTCAAAGCTGAGCGGCACTATCTCCTTTCTCTGTTTGTACATCTTAATATTCCAACTTGCTTTATTTGTCTGCCACTTCCAATTCTCTTGTTGTTCCCTGAGGAAGTTAAATGCTGCAAATTCCCAGCATGCAAGTCAGAGTGTGTACCTCACTAATTGTTTGTCCTGGCAGAAAAATGCAGAAACACAGAAACATAGAAAATAGGAGCCAGGGCAGACTATTAGGTCTGTCAAATCTGCTCCACCATTCAATATGATTCCCGATCTCAACAACATACATCTACACTCTCCAAATACCAATTAATACTTTTAGTGTCTAGAAATCTAATCCTTCCTTCAATATATTCAGTGACCTGACCTTTCCTGCCTTATGCGTCAGGGATCCCACAGTTTTTCCAACCTCTGAATGGATAAATTTCTCCTCATCTCAGTCCTAAAGTATCATGAGACAGTGACACCTTGTTCTATGTGCCCTGGCCAAGAGGAATACAATCCCTGCTTTCAATCTGTCCAGCTCTATCAGAATTTTATACATTTCAATAAGATACCCTCTCATTCTCAAGAAGTGATGTGCTGGAAAAGCACAGCCAGTCAGGCAGCATCCGAAGAGCAGGAGAGTCGATATTTTGAGTATAGGCTCTTCATCAGGAATTAACATATGCCAAGTATAACATCGTAGAGCTCCTGATGAAGACAGGGTAAAACGTCCTTGGGAAGCTTTCGTGCCACTCTGTGTGAGGACATATGAGTCATTGCTGTAATTTATGTGAGGACTGGGGTATTCCTTCTGTAAACCGATGTGATCACTCTGATGTTCCCCACAGCTATCTGCTCACAGATCCCACAAGGAAAAAAGTATGTCTGTAGTGAGCAACATCATGGTTCAAGGATCACTAACCTCTAAGGCAGTCTGCATCACATGGCAGTGGGTTGTGACAGGTGGGAAAAATGAGGCAATTGCAACTTCTTTCAACCTTAGGATGTCTGAAGAGATATCTCTCACATAGGTGTCACTTAATCAGGTCTGACAGTGACTGTTAAACTACAGCCCACATTATACAGTTCAGGTGATCATCAATTTGCAAATGTGAATAACTATGTACAAAGATGTCCCACCTTCTGCTCTCTGTAAATTCCTTCAGCCTCTGCCTCCCACTCCATCTCTGCTTGGTGCTGGTCTGAAGCTCACGAGGGTGGGAACCTGCTCTGTAGTTGGCTTTGTGGGCCTGGATGCCTTGGGTGCTTGTTCCTGGGTATGTTTCTGCAAAACATAGGAAGGAGGGAGATGGAAGGGCAACACATTTGATTAGATTACTTACAGTGTGGAAACAGGCCCTTCGGCCCAACAAGTTCACACCGACCCGCTGAAGCGCAACCCACCCAGACCCATTCCCCTACATTTACCCCTTCACCTAACACTACGGGCAATTTAGCATGGCCAATTCACCTAACCTGCACTTTTTTGGACTGTGGGAGGAAACCAGAGCACCCGGAGGAAACCCACGCAGACACTGGGAGAATGTGCAAACTCCACACAGACAGTCGCCTGAGGCGGGAATTGAGCCCGGGTCTCTGGTACTGTGAGGCAGCAGTGCTAAGCACTGTGCCATTATGCCGCACACTAACAGCTCTGGCTTTTGTGGATCTGCTTCACGGCTTCTCCTCTCAACGGCTGCTGACCAGCACCACCCAATCTCCTTGATAGCAAGGAGCCCCTAGAGTGAAGTTGAGGTCCCTCTTTCCCCTCTCACCCTGCCATTGTGCTGATCACCTATGGCTGCAGTGAGGGAGTACAGGTTTCTGAGGCAGCTACCAACTTGTCCGTGGAGTCAGTCAGGCACATGTAAACTGGACCCCACACAGTTCCGATAATGTTAGTGGACCCCGCCATCCTTTTGCCTAACTCACCAAGTCAATGTCTCTGAGTTTAGTGAAAACCTTGACGATGCATCCTCTGAGGATTCCAATGGTCCCTCCTTGGAAGTGAAAATGTAGGTAAGAGTTTCTGCTGCTGGCCTTTTCCTAGCAGAGTTTGCGAGATTGGAGCTACCCGTTGTGTTAAGTAAGAGAGGGACTTGTTTGTGTGGGAGGTATGATGCCTTGTGGAGCTTGTGTTAATGAGATAGCAACATTGGACAATAAAGCTTACACTGCTGCTTAGCTCTTGAAATCTCCCCTTCTCCACATGAGTAGACCTGTTCATCTCCAACCAATAGACCTGTCGGCCTGGTGTATGAGTCTATTATTCCAGCAATGAGACAAAGGGAAGGACTGAGTATGTAAAAAGTGTTTGGATGAGCAGTTAGTGAGGATGTGGGAGCAGGAGAGCTCATGAGCTGTCCTTGATGAATGAGTGGGGTATGCAGTGAGCAAGAAAAGTCTGTAGTTCAGGACGATGGCATAGTGAGAGACATTGAGTGGACATGCCACATGCAATCATGAGGGGTGTTGTCAGGAGCCTTGGTAAGAAGTGCGTGCAGTGGTGGAGTTAAAGTGAGTGGTGGCCATGTGTGTGTGAGATAGTGGAGAGAAAATGGTGGAAATGCAGAGCATTGATGGTCTTCCTGCCCTGCTGGGTGTCCCACTGCACAGTGAACACAGCACTGAGGCCAGGCTCAATGCATAGGGGAGGTGGGGAGGGGGGGCAGCACTCAGACGCATTAACAATGACCCTCCCCTCCCAGCAGCAGCCTCAGCTTGCTGTCCATGACACTTTCCTTACTCTGCTGCAATAATCCAGCAGCACAGAGTGAGGGGCACTTCCTGACATGCACCATCTGAAAAGTGTGCAGCTGGCCTTTCGATATGGTGCCAGCGGAGAAACATTGGTAAGCAGCAGTCACGATGATCCAGGCAGTGACAGTGGTATCGGTCTGGAAAGAGGCAGTCATATTGATCCGGAGAGAGAGAGATAGCTATAACCATCCGAAAAGGGGCAGCTGTTACCATCTGGAAAGAGAGAGCTGTATCAATCTGGAAAGTGGCAGCCATGATGAACACTTGCACCTCTCCTGCCATGTGATTCCATGGGATAAATACCAAAGAGGCCATTTGCATATTTAAGGAGGTATTTCGATACCTCACTTTGGGGCTCAAGACAGACTGATGAAAGAGAGAGAAGAAAGTGAAGACTGGAGATTCTGGAAAGTCAGAGTGGCAAAGTGTGGTGCAGGAAAGGCACAGCAGGTAATGCAACATCCGAAGAACAGGAGAGTCAACGTTTCAGGCAGAACCCCACATTCCTGATGAAGGGCTTATGTCTAAAATGTCGACTCTCCTGCTCCTCGGATGCTGTCTGACCTGCTGTGTTTTTCAGCACCATACTTTTCGACTCTGATGAAGGACAAAGCAAATCCAAAGATTGAATCTAGACCTAGACATCAAAGTACCATAATTTATTATACATTGACACCGTTGTACATAATAACCGTGGATATACCAAGCTCTGTTCTTATATTTATATCAGACAAGGAATCATCTACCTTCTTATTCTTTTCATGTTCGTGATAATAGGCTGTGGTCTGACCTGTTGTAAAGTTCCAGGGTCTCAAGTTCTTGGGTGTTCTAACTGTAGCCAATCTGTCCTTTTATACTCAGTGAGGTGTAGCTCCATGATGTCATGAAAACGTTGCTCTCCTCTATAGAAAGTTCAGATGTCCTTTACCAATATGGTGCTTTCATAGGGAAGAATTGTGAATATTCCTTTTTCAAGATGGCCAAAGAATCTCCCAAAGATCTGTGGCTAGATATTTTCTCAAAATGGCTTCACTCAATTAGATTCAATGATTCTTTGTTTGACTGTATCAAAGATGACTGCTGTGACATAGTTAATGCTAAGTTTTTCTGTGAGGTATTTTACACTGAATTAAATGCCACGTGGTCATATTTGTGCTTTTTTTCTGTATCCGATTTTTCATGCTTTAACTAATAAAATTGCTAAAACTGCTTATTAGTTGAGTAAAGGTGGAACTCAAAATAATAACACTGTTAGAGCACCGATTCTTTAAATTGCAGTGACAAAGTTTTATTCCTGATTTTGTGTTTCTGTTGGCAATCAGTTTTCTTTAAGTTTTCACTTGTAGAACTATCTTAACTCGCTATTGTGTTGATTCAATAGTTCAGAATTTCGTTAAGTCACTGTTAGGAATCTTAGTTATGTTCCTCAGCCTAATTTTTCAAGTGGAAATTAAATTTTAAATCCTTTCGTTCAAGGTATCACTATGCTGTTGAATGTCCAGTAATTGGCCTCTTTTCTCACTGTTTTTGTTTAAAGGTTTGTGCCCCACATTACTAGATAGCATGGGCATTCATTTAGTCTTATGGTCACTCTGGAGGAATTTATGATCCAAGATGCTTCTGTCACAGCTGCTGTTCCAACTCTGTGGCTTTTCTGGCTGCTGGCTGGTCTTCAAGCTGTTTTGACATTTGTCTTTTTTCTTCAGTTCTTCTCTTCTCCAGACGATCTCAGGTTGGTTCTTAATCATCACCACTGCCTGACTTTTCTAGACAGTGAATCCTGTAGCTGTCTCTGTCTTTTATCTGATGCAAAGCTAAGTCAAGGACAGTCTTCAAGCTTAAACTTCAAGATAATGCTATCATTAAACATTAAATTCTAAATATTGTTGTAGATGGTAATCATAGATTTACCAGACTCTGATTTTTAGAAACTGTATTTTTTGTACTCGGTAAGAAATAATCTATCTTCTTTGTGTAGAGGAGAAAGTGAGGACTGCAGATGCTGGAGATCAGAGTTGAAAATGTGTTGCTGGAAAAGCACAGCAGGGTTTATGAAGAAGGGCTTATGCCTGAAACGGCAATTCTCCTGTTCCTTGGATGCTGCCTGACCTGCTGCGCTTTTCAAGTATCTTCTTTGTGGGTTCATGTCAATGTTATAATCTGCTCTGGCACAGAGATCTTGGATATTCTAATTCCAATTTATACTCAGAATGTGCAGCTCCATAACATCATCACAGAGTTCCTCCAGGGTCACAGAGTCATAGAGTCGTAGAGATGTACAGCACAGGAACAGACCCTTCGGTCCTACTTGTCCAAGCTGACTAAATATCCCAACCCAATCTAGTCCCATCTGCCAGCACCCGGCCCATATCCCTCCTATTTACATACCCATCTAGATGCTTTTTAAATGCTGTAACTCTACCAGCCTCTACCCCTTTCTCTGGCAGCTCATTCCATACACATACAACCCTCTGTGAGAAAAAGTTGCCCCTTAGGTCTCTTTTGTATCTTTCCCCTCTCAGCCTAAATCTATGCCATCTAGTTCTGGACTAATGGCCTTAAACAACAAAGAATGAAAGATTGTGTGAGGGAGGACTCTCTGAACCATGCCATAATCTCGCTTGAGAAACATTTTGACAGAAAGTGGGAACATTTCACTTGTGGGTAAAACTAGAGCAAGGAGGAATAAACACAAGAAGGAACTCGAGAGCTACTTAGCAGCACTGAAAGAATGTAAAGCTCATTCACCACAAAAAGTCATTGAGGTGAGAAGCACAAGTGCATTTAAGACTAAGCTAAGTAAAAGTGCATGTGGAAAAATAAGATTTTGATAAGGTTAAATGAAGAAGGGGTAAGAAGAGGTTTGTGTAGTGTGCAAGCATCAGGACATCAATTTGTTGAGACTATTTCTGTCTTTGTATCAGTAACAGCAAACATCTGCAGTTGTCCTGTGACAAAGCCTCAGGGAAGGACTAATCGCAAATTTTCTCATATCGGTGTGTGGTTAATTGGAGCATTAGATTAATACAATTAAACATGCAATATGTAAAATAACAGACTTTTCTTGTTATCCCCCAAGCAGGTATGTTTTTTTCCTGTATCCAGAATGCATGGGGAAAGTTGTTTCTATTTCAGGTAAAACATTAACGTTTGTTTTCAGCTACAAAACAAATGGCAGAAGTTAGGAGCAAAACCAAGTATTCAAAGGAGGCAGGAGGGTTTTCTGAACCCTTAGGTAATCAATCAGATAGGACATGGATTTATGAAAACGGAGTATAAACTCATGAGGCTTTTGGATTACTGGGAAGTAGTGATATCACACTTTAAAATATTTAATCATTTAACTTATTCATCTCACTTAGTACTGGTTCCAGCACAAAGAAACACATTTCCTGACATGAAGAAATGTGGGACTTTCTAAAAATAATACACTGCATTGAAATGTTTCAAAGACAAAACCTATTGTCAGCAAAATGGAGACCGTCTGATAACTCCATGATAAGATGATCTCCAGAACATGACACAGACTCAGAATATATCATAGGGAATTGAAATGCAAGGACTAAACTAAATATTAAACTAAAAACAATAATGTTAGGCAGGACACCAATTTTTTTTCAATGTGACAAGTTAATTTTCACTGAATTAGATGTAATTGATATCCTTTGGCTTTGTTTGGCTGATTTTGCAAGGCATGAAATTGAATCTATTTATTTAAGCTGACTGTTTGCTTTGTAAATGTGCCAGTCCAGTTCAGGAACAGTAATAAGTATTCCTTCAACATTCAAAAGTGGTATTTGCTCCTTCAATGATGGTATTATTTACTTTTTTTCTGTCAAGTATATCAATTGATAGAACTATTGAAGAAGTGACATGCAAAACTTTTGCCAGAAAGTCTTTGTATAACATTATTTAGAATCTTGCATACAGAGATTTCATAGAAAAATGACAGATATTCATGTTCTTTTAAAAAAAGGTTTGCACCATCATGTGAAAAACACATTGCTAAATAATTTTTTGACATATTCAATAGTATCATATTTATATAATTTATTCAGATTTGGAAACTGGGACTAATTTTCTCCTTCACTCAATCCCCAGAACTGTCTCAGTTAATGTGCCAGAATTATTACATTTAAATAATTTATCTCAGTTCTTGTTAAAGTTCTTGTGACTGATGAACACTCTGGATACATTTTTAAAATTGGCACTTGGGAAGATTATTCTGTAAGGTCATTGTGATTAGCTGCAGACTGTCATAATTGCACCTGAACAATGTTTACACTGACAGACAATAAGAAAATGGAAAAAAAATTAAAATCTATGAAGTTGTGCGTCTGGCAGTAACTTCAGAGCAATTCACGAACAATTGAAAAATAGTGGTGTGACTATAAAGATGATATTTAGACCAATTTGTGTATGCTCACATAAGGTGCAACTGGAGTATGAGTACTTATAGAACTGATTTCCTTTGTACACTATGTTTAGGATAATCACAAACCTTAGCTTCTTAACAGATCTTTAGGAGGATCGATGTCTTAAAGGATAGTGCACGTGCTTGCCGAGTGGAAGCACACAGACACAAAGGGATAATTGCACCAGAAATAAATTCTGTTAACTTCAGGGCATTTTGAATGGGTACAACTGGAAAAAAATAGAGTGTTAAATGAATAAATATGGTTACTGGAATGATTAGAAAGTCAGTCTACTTTGTTACTTCTACCCAATTCCATTCTCCAATAAAATCATATCAGTGTATATTAGAAGTTTCCAGAATACATATGCTAATAAATGATATCCCTGCCCTTTCTTCACAAATGATTAGGACATTTATGTTAGCTTTATGGTGGATCCTACACAGTCACAATGATTACCTCCACAGAATCAACTTTATGTTCCACTGTTAACTCTTAAATGTTTTTGAGAAGGTGCCACACAGGAAGCTGCTGAATACAGTAATGGTGTGAGGTACAAGGTAGTGGCATGGATAGGTGATTGACTGACTGGCAGGAGTCAGTGAGTGGGAATAAAGATGTCTTTTTCAGGATGGCAGCTGGTGACTAGTGGAGTTTCCCATGGTTCAGTATGAGGAACTATTCATGTTAAACATTAATGGTCTGGATGCTGGAACTGAGGTCATTGTTGCTAAGTTTACAGATGACACAAAGATAGTTGGAGGGATGGGTGATGTTGAGGAAACAAGAAGCTGCAGAAGGACTTGAACAGGCTAGGAGAGTGGACAGCAAAGTGGGGGATGCAATCCAATGAGGACAAGTGTAAGGCTTTTCACCTTAGTAGGAGGAATACAGGTGTAGACTATTTTCTAAAATAGAAAAGGCTTTCTAAATCTGATTAATAAAGGGACTTGGGTGCCTTCGGTCAGGATTCTCTTAAGGTTAACTTGCAGATTCAGTTGGGAGTAAGGAAGGCAAATACAATGTTAATGTTCATTTTGAGAAGGCTAGAATACATGAGCAGAGATGTATTGCTATGGCTGAGTAAAGTTGTGAGCAATTTTGGGCCCTATATCTAAGGAAGGACGTGCTGGCATTAGAGAGGATCCAGAACAGTTATGGGTTCTGAAGAAGGCTCACTGGATCCGAAACTTTAACTCTACTTTCTCTCCACAGATGCTGCCAGACTGGCTGAGTTTTCCCAAAAATTCCTGTTTTTGTTTCGATTCCCAGTATCCAGAGTAGTTTGGGGTTTCTTTTTGCAGTTTTTATACAATACTTCTAATGCTCCTGTCCTATCCTGAGAAACGAAATGTGCAAATTCCTGACATGTAATTCCCAACAGTGCATTCCTGGTGGCCACAGCTCACTGATTCCTGTCCTGATCTATCCCCTGCGAATCTCTTGGCACAAATCTGCCCCTTACCACAACATCATCAGCCTCAACCCTTCATCCACATCAGTTGACATTACAAACGACCAACCTCACCACATCATCACACATCCTGTCCGACCCAATCCCACACTTGGCCATGGGGATCCATGTCCTTCCAGTTTAGAGATTAGGCCAAATTCAATCCAGCCGATCAAGTATAATCAGTCTGGGGTGTAGCAAAGTCAGTTTGAGTGCTGTGGAGATAGATCGATATGATCCATAAGGTATTCAGAAAAAACATTCAACAAGGTTCCTCATGGTAGACTGGTTAGCAAGGTTAGATCTCATGGAATACAGGGAGAACCAACCATTTAGCTACAGAACTGGCTCGAAGGTAGAAGACACAGGGTGGTGGTAGAAGGTTGCTTTTCAAACTGGAGGTCTGTGACCAGTGGTGTGCCACCACGAGCAGTGCCGGATCCATTACTTTTCATCATTTATATAAATGATTTGGATGTGAACATAGGAGGTATGGTTAGTGAGTTTGCAGATGACACCAAAACTGCCTCAAAGTACAACAGGATCATGAACAGATGGGCCAATGGGCCGAAGAGTGGCAGATGGAGTTTAATTTAGATAAATATGAGATGTTGTATTTTGGAAAAGCAAATCAGGGCAGGACTTATACACTTAATGGTAAGGTCCTGGGGAGTGTTGCTGAACAAAGAGACCTTGGAGTGCAGGTTCATAGTTCCTTGAAAGTGGAGTCGCAGGTCGATAAGATAGTGAAGAAGGTGTTTGGTTTGCTTTCCTCTATTGGTCAGAGCATTGAGTACAGGAATTGGGAGATCATGTTGTAGCTGTACCAGACACTGGTTATGCCACTGTTGGAATATTGCATGTAATTCTGGTCTCCCTGCTATACAAAGGATGTTGTGAAACTTGAAAAAGTTCAGAAGATATTTATGAGAATATTGCCAGGTTTGGAGGATTTGAGCTTTAAGGAGAGGCTGAATAGGCTGGGGCTGTTTTCCCTGGAGAATTGGAGGCTGAGAGCTAACCTTATAGAGGTTTATAAACTCATGAGGAGCATGGAAAGGGTAAACAGGCAAGGTGTTTTTCTGGGAGTCCAGAACTAGGGGGCATAGGTTTAAGGTGAGTGGGATAAGATTTAAAAGGGACCTAAGTGCAAATTTTTCATACAAAGGGTGGTGTGTATATGGAATGAGCTGCCAGAGGAAATGGTGGAGGCTGGTACAATGAGAACATTTAAAAGGCATCTGATGGGCACATGAATAGGAAGGGTTGAAAAGGATATGGGCCAAGTATTGGCTAGATTAATTTAGGTTATCTGGTTGGCATAGACGAGTTGGACCGAAGGGTCTGTTTCTGTGCTGTACATTTGCTTGTGGGTGGCACAGTGGCACGGTGCTGCCTCACAGTGCCAGAGACCCGGGTTCAATTCCCGCCTCAGGCGACTCTCTGTGTGGAGTTTGCACATTCTCCCTGTGTCTGCGTGGGTTTCCTTCGGGTGCTCTGGTTTCCTCCCACAATCCAAAAATGTGCAGGTTAGGTGAATTGGCCACGCTAAATTGCCCATAGTGTTAGATGAAGAGGTAAATGTAGGAGAATGGGTCTGCGTGGGTTGCGCTTCGGCGGGTCGGGGTGGACTTGTTGGGCCGAAGGGCCTGTTTCCACACTGTAAGTAATCTAATCTAATCTCTCTGTCTCTATATCAGTCTGGGGTGGGGCGGAGTAGGCCGTACTCAGTCCAGGTTATCCTGTCAAGTTCCTCCACTGGGTAGGCTCCAGTCTACAGGGAGTTAGGCAATATTGGTTAGGGGGCTTATCTATGGACTCCTGAGGAAAATTAGCAACTCATTTCTGAGGATGGAATTCATTGGAATGCTGAGGGAATCATAATGTGAAAGGCTGCAAACATAAATAGAAAGGTGGGAATTCACAGAGAATACTTGATTTGATTTGATTTATTATTGCCACATGTAACTTGAAAAATGTTGTTTTGTGCACCCTACAGGCAGATCGTACCATATAAAGTATATTGGGGAGCAGAACAGAGTGCAGAATACAGTGTTACAGCCACAGAGAAGGTACAGAGAGAGAGAAAGAGAGAGAGAGAGAGAGAGAGAGATCAGAATTAATGTGTTAGAGGTTCATTCAAAAGTTTGATAGCAGCAGGGAAGAAGCTTTTCTTGAATCTCTTTGTGTGTTTATTCAAACTTTTATATCCTCTGCAAAAGAGGGTGGAATAGAGTATAACTGGGGTGGGAGGGAGCTTTGATTATGTTGGTTGCTTTCCTGAAGCAATCAGATGGAGCCAATGGATGGAAGGCTGGTTTGCGTGATGGACTGGGCTGCGTTCACGACTCTCTGTCGATATGTGCGGTTTTGGGAATCGGAGGAGAGTTGGAGCTGTGGGTCATGATCACTTGGACCTCTTCTATGAGGAGAAGGCATGTCCAGTAATGTCCATGGCAATTTACAAAGCTCTGGGAGGGAAGTGGGGACATGAATAGTTCAGACAAAATGGGACTCCATGGAAATAGGGGGTAGAGTCAAACATCAAACAGGTCCCAGAGAGAGCTATAGAAAAGGGAGCGTCAAGACAGGGAAGAGCATCGTGTGCCTCATGCAGAGCCTGTGAGTCACTCTCAAGAACATGAGCTGGAATCTCATGCTGTGAGATTGGTCATCAACTGCACAACAACAAGACGAGGTGGCTGACACCACATGCAAATTCAGCAGAATAACTCATCGGTTTATCCTTGAGGCAGTGGGGTGCTGCAGGTGGTAAGCAGTAAGCCTCTCGGGATTAGTGGCCTGCTAGGAGCAATTGATGGAACCACACCTCCATTTATTCAGTATTGCCACACATCTGACTTTGATTTGAACTTTAGCAGCAGGAAATTCATTGTCCAAGAATCCATGTCACGAACAATGGCCTCACGCAATTAGGAGCATCACATTGTGTTCACTAGTTACCTCCGTTTCACATCAGCAAAGCAACGCAATCACAAGATGCTTCAAAGTCCAACCAGAAGATCCCAGTCCCATACACATTCCCAATCAACATCCAAATAGCTTCGAAATCGACGTTTTGGGCAAAAGCCTGAAACGTTGATTTCGAAGCTATTTGGATGCTGCCTGAACTGCTGTTCTCTTCCAGCACCACTAATCCAGAATATGGTTTCCAGCATCTGCAGTCATTGCTTTTACCACATTCCCAATCAAGCCCAGGAAGATTGGGCTTTGAAGGTGCCAGATTCACATTGAAATGTAAGTATGCAATGACATGGTCTGTGATGGGGGAGGGAGATGTTTCCTGGAGGGGTGGGGCGTGATGGTGGTGTTTAGTGGTGGCTTACTTGCAAAATTCTGCTTCTAATGTAGCATTAAAGCTTTGGCTGAACAAGGTATCCAAGGGGAATGTGACATGCTTGGGACGTTTCTGTGCCATGCTTTGTGAGGTTTTATTGTGATGGATGTGAGGGCTGAGCAATTCCTTCAATAAACTTTCTTTACCTTTCTGTCACTCCCCCGCAGAGTACCTGCTCCCAAGTCTCACGTGGAGTACATTGTGGCTGTAGCTCTGAGCATCACTGTCCAAGGATCTCTGGTACCATTTAATCTGACAGTGAAGAAAACACATGAGAACAGACATTTTAAGAGCGCACGTGAACCCAAAGTACAAGGTTATTTGCAATAGTGTGTCACTTTTCCTCTTCCTACCTCCATGTTTAAATGTAGCCCAGAAATTGGCAGCTGGGCTGGCAGGATTTGCTCTGCATTTGGTTTAATCAGTCGTGAAGGTTTGTCTAAGTTATTCAAGGGACGTGTTTGGTTCTGGAGGGCCCAGCTCAATGAGAATGTCATGCCTAGATCCAAGCTCACTCTCCTTAGATCTGTGCAGATTTTGACAACACTGGCAGAGGGGGAGGTCAGGAACACATTCCTCTGGTGTACCTGCAACAAAGGATCACATTGTGCTCCAAACTGGAACACTTTCTCTCCACAGCTGCTGCCAAACCTGTGGAGTTTCTCCAGCTTGTCCTGTGTTTGTTTCAGAATTCCAGCATCCACCTGGTTTTGCTTTTACATGGGCCTGTCAGCTCTGCCTGGGCCTGTCTGCACAATTAACCAAATGGCTGAAACCACATGGTCAGCTTCTGCCTGGAGTTCAGCAGCTTTCCGGTCTCCGATAGTCCTCTGTGTCAGAAACTTGGAATGCTTCTCCCACGAGTAGATGTACACTGTGTACAGTGGAATTCATTGGAATTCCACAGATTCCATTCTTACAGATCTTTCAGTGATTGTGCTTCTGAGTCTAATTTATGTACAAAAACTGGCCGAAGTGTGACTTTCGGAGCTGGTGCACCAGACTAGGTGAAAGTCCACCTACCTCAATACTGTCCTATCCCCCCCTAGTCCAGGAACTCCCCACATACGCTCGAGATACCACTCACGCCCTCCATCTCCTCCAAGACTTCTGTTTCCCCGGCCCCCAATGCCTCATCTTCACCATGAACATCCAATCCCTCTACACCCCCATCCGCCATGACCTGGGCCTCCAAACCCTCCATTTCTTCCTCTCCTGATGGCCCCAACAACCCTTCCACTGACACTCATTCGTTTGGCTGAACTGGTCCTCACCCTCAACAATTTCTCCTTCAAATCCTCCCACTTCCGCCAGATGAAAGCGGTAGCCATGGACACCCGCACGGACCCAAGCTATGCCGGTCTCTTTGTCAGCTTCGTAGAACAGTCCATTTCTGTAGTTACACCCTCACCACTCCCCACCTCTTTCTCCGCTACATTGATGACTGCATTGGCGCCACCTTGGGCTCCCATGGGGAGGTTGAACAGTTCATCAACTTCACCAACACATTCCACCCGACCTTAAATTTACCTGGACCACCTTTCCTGGACCTCCCCATCTCCATCAACGACGACCAACTTGACACTGACATTTTTTATAAACCCACCGACTCCCACAGCTACCTGGATTACACCTCTTCCCACCCTACATCCTGCAAAAATGCCATCCCGTATTCCCAATTCCTCCGCCTCCGCTGTATCTGCTCCCAGGAGGATTAGTTCCACCACAGAACACACCAGATGGCCTCCTGGCTTAAAGGCTGCAATTTCCCTTCCCAGGTGGTTAAAGGTGCCCTCCAACACATCTCACCCACGTCCCGCATGTCCGCCCTCAAACCCCACCCCTCAGACTGCAACAAAGACAGAACCCCCTGGTGCTCACCTTCCACCCTACCAACCTTTGCATAAACCGCATCATTCGCCGTCATTTCCGCCACCTCCAAATGGACTCTACCACCAGGGATATATTTCCCTCCCCACCCCTTTCCGCCTTCCGCAAAGACTGTTCCCTCTGTGACTACCTGGTCAGGTCCATGCTCTCCCAACAACCCACCCTCCCATCCTGGCACCCTCCCCTGCTACCGCAGGAATACCTGCGCCCATACCTCCTCCCTCACCTCCATCCAAGGCCCCAAAGGAGCCTTCCACATCCATCAAACTTTTACCTGCACTTCTACCAATATCATTTATTGTTGCTCCCGATGCGGTCTCTACATTGGGAAGACGGGACGCCTTCTAGCAGAGTGCTTTTGGGAACATCTCGGGGACACCCACACCAACCAACCCTACCGCCCTGTGGCCCAACATTTCAGCTCCCCCTCCCACTCTGCCGAGGACATGGAGGCCCTGGGCCTCCTTCACCACCGCTCCCTCACCACCCGACCCGACGTGGAAGAACACCTCATCTTCCGCCTCAGAACACTTCAACCCCAGGGCATCAATGTGTACTTCACCAGTTTCTTCATTTCCCCTCCCCCCACCTTACCCCAGTTCCAATCTTCCAGCTCAGCACTGTCCCCATGACCTGTCCTACCTGCCTATCTTCCTTTCCACCTATCCACTCCACCCTCCTCTCTGACCTATCACCTCCATTCCCACCCCCATTCACCTATTGTAGTCTATGCTACTTTCTCCCCACCCCCACCCTCCTCTAGCTTATCTCTCCACCCTGCAGGCGCTCTGTCTCTATTCCTGATGAAGGGCTTTTACCCAAAACTTCAATTTTCCTGCTCCTTGGATGCTGCCTGAACTGATGTGTTTTTCCAGCACCACTCTAATCTAGACTCTGATTTCCAGCATCTGCAGTCCTCACTTTTGCTTGGGTGAAAGTATTGCTGGTGCATCTCTGGGGGTTCAGTGACGTCTTCCACAGAGATGGGTTTCTGGCAACTGACCTCTTCCAGACCAAGATTTGCAGGGGCCTCAAGGATCTGAAAAGAGGAGAGGGAATTAACTGTGTAAAAGGGATCAGGCTTGTGCAGATTAATAATGAGTTAATGTCAGTGTTCATGGTAGAGCATAGCACAGAATGTTGAGGTGTCAGTGGATGGGTTGGAAGAGAGGAAGGCTGCCCTTTATGTGCCAGAGGCTATGCAACTGGACACAGCCATCCAGGACCCTAGCCAACATAGCACAGCCTAATGAAGCTTTATTGGCTTGGTTGACCTTTGAGGTCCTCCTGCTGCAAGGGAGCTCTCATGCTCCTCTCCAGTTAATTCAGTTGAAGAGTGAGGGGTTGATATCTGCTGTGCTGGTCTTGGAACTCTCAACCAAGTTATATGTCAATTTTCCATGCAATGAGACAACAGGAAGGGTTAAGTATGTCCTGAATGGATTGGAGAGGGGTCATTGTGACTTGGGAGCAGGAGTGGTGATGAGAGACTGAGTATAAATCACAGAGGACAGCAGGTGTTAGTCAGTTTGGAACGATGTGCTGGGTGAGACATTGGATGGATGCTATAATGGGAGTTGTAGTCCGGGAGCCTTGGTGAGATGAACATGCAGTGATATCTCGAATGAATGGTAGCCCTGTGAGTGTGAGTTAGCAGAGAGAAGATGGTGGCACATATGCTTTCAGAGATTGTCTTGCTTCCTGCACTGCTGGGCATTCCTCTTTACCTTGGGCACAGCACTGACCCAGGCTGGGTCCTGGATGGCTGTGCCCAGTGGCATGGCCTCGGGCATATAACGGGCAGCCTTACTCTCTCCCACCCCATCCACTGACACCATGTTCTGACCCACACAGTGCAGTGTGATCCTTCCTGCTGGGCCATATGCTCAACAATGATGATCATTGCCCGGCAGTGTGAGAGACAGTTCCTGACTGGTAATGTTTGCAGTGGTGTTTAAATGTGGCATTAGAGGTGTGAACGCTGCAAGTTCTCAGCGGAGGTGATTGTTTCCTTCTCTGCTGCCCTGTAATTCCATCCGGAAAGTGCCAAAGATCCTGGTAACAACGACAATCTTTGTGACAACAGCAGAAGGTTGCGTGAGAAAGCTCATTGGAGCCATGTTAGACTGGGTGCCATGTTTTTCACTGAATGCAATACTAAACTGGGAAAATTCCACCTATAATTCCCCGATAGTGTGAGTAATTCTAGAAATAGCCATCAAAATAACACATTGTAGATTTTATCAATGAGCACATAACAAACACGAGCAAAGAAAACAAAAAATGAAACGCCAGTTAGATTACAGGGATCACAAGGTAGCGTACAATTTGGCTTAGTATATTAAAAAGAAGAAATCAAAACTACAGAGAACACCCAGGGTATTTTCACCAGGATTATATGAAGAGAGATCCAGATCCTCACACTATTTCCACTGGAGCAGGGAAGTCTAATACACACTGAACTGCAGTTTCTAAAGTTACTAACTGTTTTTACGCAGTGAATGGAAGAACGCTATTTTCCTTCAATTAAGGAAGGGGTTAGGAAAAATTGCACAGATCACTTTTAAAGGAAGGAATGCGCTATCGCAAGAAGTGATTGAAACACAGATCATTGTCTTTTTCAACTGATATTTGTACAAATATTTCAAGTCGAGAAAGATACAAGAAGATGTTGGAGAGTATGGAGCAGCAACATTAGCAAAGGGCCAGCACTAATATAATGGGCCAAATGCTCTCCTCGAAACTGTTATGTTTGGAACATTGCTGAACTGTTTAAGGCTGTTGAAAGAGCTATTCAAATGCATAGCAGTAAGATTTATTTGTTATGATTTTATTATGTCACTAAACTGCATTAAGCTTCTTCTTTACCCATTAACCTTGGCAATTTTAAATGAATGTAAATTTGCATAGCAACTTATTTAACATAGTAATTTTTAAAAAAAATTAACTGACAGCTCCATTGTATTATTAGGGTTAATATTCTTTAGAAATTTAATTAATTACAACAAAGACATTGGCTGGTCTGCAAAATATCATAAA
This sequence comes from Chiloscyllium punctatum, assembly GCF_047496795.1. Lineage (NCBI taxonomy): Eukaryota > Metazoa > Chordata > Chondrichthyes > Orectolobiformes > Hemiscylliidae > Chiloscyllium > Chiloscyllium punctatum. The sequence continues at coordinate 154,416,958 of NC_092741.1, forward strand.
ACGGGAATTTTTGGCCTGCCTGTATCCATTAACACATATTTCCAAATTCTGTTGTTCTCTGGCTGTAAAATCCTGCTGCTTTTGCACGCATAGTTACATTAATACACTTAGCCATTAACATTCTGAAAAGGTTAGACTGACTTCCAGGAACAGTAACGTCAAACAAATGAAATCTAAACAAATAAGGTTTGTGTTTGTTAACTGCACAAATTATAATCTAATCAGTTATATTAATGTGCTCATTAGCTAAAAGTACTGAGTAGATATGTGTGCAGAATTTGTACATAAAAGAGCAACTTACAAAGACAGGCTTAAACAGAAGTGACAGCTATGGAAGAAAAACTGATTGGCCCAACACAAATAGTCTAGAGGGCTACAACTGACCAGAAACTTATCTGGACTACCAACATAAATGTGATAAAAAAATTCTTGGGGTCAGGGGCTAGGTATTCTCTGGCTAGTGCATTAGATCCTAATTTCCCAAAGCCTTGTGTCCAATTACAAATAAATCTTAAATCTTTCTTTAATTTACGACTAATTGAATTGTTTTATTGCACTGGTCGTTCCTGCAGCATGTCAACATCTGTTGAGTAATGCGACAGAAAGCCCCAGCGTTAAGGGAGATACAATTTTGCATAATTACTTTATAATTGTTCTGATTAACATGGAGGTTACAATATTTTATTCTGCGGTTTTAAAATGGCATCACCACCAAACTTTTCTCTAATATTGATGTGTATTCAACCACGGGTTTGACGAAACACAAATATAATTTTGAAAAATAATACATGTAATTTATGATATCTGGGCATTGTTAGTGTCATCACTCATCCCTGATTAACCTTGAGAGGCTGGTGATTGTTGCTTTGCTCAGTTATTTTTGATGGTAGTTGGGAGTCAAACACATTTCTACGGGTCTGGAGTCACGTGTATTTCAGATGTGTAACACTTTACAATAAACTGAGATGAGATTTTACGAAATCCAATTTACAGAGACCATTTCTGATTCTTAACCCAGGTATTTTCAATTAATTGAATGCAAAGTCCCCAGCTGCTTTGATGGGATTGAAATTCATGTCTGTGGATTATTTGCCGAGGCCTCCGAATTATTACACAATTGCTGTGGTATCATACGAAATATAATACTTTGGAAGTTGATGGACTGTATGAGAGTTGAAGAATCAAAACATATCCTGATTTCCAGCATGAGGAGGTGAGGCAATTCCTCAGTGGCTTGTGAAATTCATCTTTACTTTCCCATTTTATTGTCTTTTCTGTCAGTTTTCACCCCTTGCCTGAAGATGTTTCTGTGATTTTTCTATTACCCGCTGCCTGTTTTTCTCCTGAAACATGGGCATGAAACGATTAGAAATAGGGAAGGGAATTGACCTTCCACTGATGCTGAGCCTATTTTTTGGGGAGGGGGTGTAAATGTACAAGTAGTCTGCCCATTTAAAAAGGCTGGAGGCTGCTGAAGTTTGCAAATCACTAGCAGGCTCTCAAATGCTGTTTTCACAGACAAGAAGATTGAAGTTTAAACTGTGGCCATTCAAGGAACAGCCCAGGAAGCAGTAGTGTTTTTCTTAAGGTGGGACTATGAGATCTCCTTGCCTTGACCTCAGGATCTCTGAAGTCACAAGTGAGAAAGGTCTACCTACTCAGGGAACCAATGAGTTGCTAAGATTCCTGAGTCTCAAGGTGGCTCGGTTCTTACATCAAAACCAATGGGAAGACAAAACAGCTGCTTTACTGGCTTGAGCTGGTTGGAATATGGCCCGCATAATCAAGTTCAGTTCCCTGGGTGCCCAGCAATGTCTGGGGTCTCACTCAAATAACTGTTTGTTATGAGCATTGTTTCTGCAGACTATTTTTGTTCCACAGGATGAGGGCATCACCAGCATTTATTGCCCAGAGGGCAGTTAAGAGTCAGCCATATTGCTGTGGATGTGGAGTCACCTGTAGGTCAGACCAGGTAAGGATGGCAGTTTCCTTCCCTGAAGTCAACCAGATGGGTTTTTCTTGACAATCAATAATGGATTCGTGGTCATCATTCGACTCAATTCCAGATTTTTATCATATTCAAACATCTCCCATAGCAGGCTTTGAACCTGGGTAGCCAAAACATTACCTGGCCAGTGGGGTGGCATGGTGGCACAGTGGTGCCTTACAGCACCAGAATCCCAGGTCTGATTCCAGCCTTGGGCGACTGTCTGTGTGGAGTTTGCATATTCTCCTCGTGTCTGTGTGGGTTTCCTTTGGGTGCTCTGGTTTCCTCCCACAGTCCAAAGATGTGCAGGTTAGGTGGATCGGCCATGCTAAATTACCCGTAGTGTTAGTCAGAGGGAAATGTGTCTGGATGGGTTACTTTTCAGAGGGTCGGTGTGGAAAGGTTGGGCCGAAGGGCCTGTTTCCACACTGTAGGAAATCTAATCAGTGATACTAACACGAGACCATCACTTCCCCCAGACCATGTTTTACCCACATGAAACCTTATAGGTAAATATTTTTCAATAGGGATATCTAAATGGAAGAAAATTTGACTGATTTCCTCTGTGTTATCTGGGAATATTGAAGTCAGTTGCAGTACTCTATGAACATATGTGTCCATAGTGTGGTTTGATGACTGAATCTTCCCGATCTGGTGCATGATGCCTTCAACAGGTGACATTAAGGAGTGAAGATATCTTCAACCTGATAGCCTTTTTAGTTACCTTACTTGATCATTTTGACAATTCCCTGTTGATTGTTAACTTATGGTCAATGGTAGCAGATGAACATAATCATCAGGGAGTTTTGTTTCATTTCTATTTTTGAGAACTGGCAGGTGTCATTTCGGCTTTGGAGACTTGGCAGTAAGAAATGTAATAATCTAGCTATACAACAGTACTGCTAGCACTACAGATAAGACCAGATAAAGGTCTGCGTTTTCTTCCCAAGTGCTGAAAAACATGTCCTTAAGCCAAGGTTAAAGATTTATATATAACGCAAAAATTAACATCATTTTCAATTACCAGCATATAGAAATGAGTGCTATTATCATCGATTGCTCTTCAGTATTGCCCATATCAGCCCAAAGAAAGTCTGTTATTTTGTAAGTCAAATCTGCAAGTCAGTGACTAGAGTACTGTTCAAAAATTCCATCATGCAGGAGAGGAAAATTCAATTTAGTGGCAGTTCACCATCAGCTACTCTGGAAAGAATTGCACCCCAGGTTATTTTAATTCATTTCCACATGCTGCAACCCAGTTCAATATTGCCAGTTAAACATTTAGTAAAATAATAATCTGAATGCTGTCTTTGACAATCTACTTATTTAGATTGGGTCCTGGCAGCTGAAAACATCAGATTTCATTGAAATCCTAGCACCATGTCACTGTCACACTCCTGCAGTGTATGAGCTGAAGGTATTCAGTTCTACTGACTGCAGAAACCAAGTCAATCTCCAATCCTCAGGCCATCTCAACCATTATTGCTGTGCAATTGATTAAACTATTCTTCGACTTCCAACTCGAGTCAGCTGTGTAGACTTGGATTAAATGCAACAAAGAACAGAAGAAACTGCTTTTTATTCACTGCTACAGTAAATTAGCAGATTACAACCCTAAGGGACTGTACTAAGGGTGTGCACTCACGTTGAAACAGAACTGCTGAAGGTAGCCAAAAAGGCGTTGATGTGAGTATGGACCTAATATTTTGATGGCACCATATCAATGTACAGGCCAAAAAAGGATACGTGACCATCAAAAATGGACAGATGTCATCAGTAATCCAACCACATGTTGGTAAACCCAGGAAATGAACCATCCGAGATTTTCTCATCTCTTGTTTCCTGTCTCTGTTTCCTTTCGTCCAATTACTATGCATTTTCATTTGTCTTAATCTTTGCTCTTGGTCTTTCACCTTCTTCTGGTCGCAGTTAGTTTTCTGGCTCTTTGACCTTTCTCCCAAAAGACCTAATGACATCGTACCAGAAGCAAAACTACTCAACAACTTGGGACTAAATCTCAATAAGAAATAACTTGAATTTCCATGGTGCCTATCATGATCATAACATACTCTAAAGTTCGTTGCAGCCTTTGAAGCCTTTGTTTTGTTGTGTAGCCAGTGTTGTAATGTAGGAAATACAATAGACAATTTCCTAATTAGACCATAAAGTGTAGGAGCAGAAGTAGGCCATTTGGCCCATCATGTATGCTTTGCCATTCAATGAGGTCATGGCTGATCTGATAATCCTCAACTCCAATTTCCTGCTTATTCCCCATAACCCTTGATCCCTTCACTGATTAAAATTCTTTCTAACTCAGCCTTGAATATACTTAATGACCCAACATTAACAGCTCTCCGTTGTAAACAATTCCATAGGTTCACAGCCCTCTTGAGAGACAAAATAACCTTTCTTGTCTCTGTCTTAAATGTGAGAACCCTTTATTCTGAGATTCTGTCTTCTGGCCCTAGACTCTCCTACAATGTGTAACAATGTTTTTGAATCTACCCTGTCAGGTCCCCCAAAAATGTTGTTTCTTTCAATTAAGTCACCTCTCATTCTTCTGTATTCAAACACTCAAATTAATTTTGCCTTGTAAAGCAATCTCTTCATATCTGGTTGAGAGCTCGGTGCTAGAAAAGCACAGCAGTTCAGGCAGCATCTGAGGAGCAGGAGAATCAATGTTTTGGGCAAAAGTCCTTCGTCAGGAATGGTATCTGGTATCAGGCTAGTGAACCTGCTCTGGACGGCCTCTAATGTCAGTATATTCTTCCTTAGATAAGGGGCCCAAAGCTGTTCTCAGTTTTCCCACTGCAGTCTGACTAGTGTTTTGTAAAATATTAGCAAAGCCTTCCTACCTTTATGCCTCATTCACTTTGAAATAAAGGCCAACATTTGCATAAATCAAAGTTCTGCAAAACAGCAATCAATGTATTCTATGTTGCAGTGTTATTGACTGAGGTACAAATGTTAACTGGGACAAAGGAGATGTATTATCATGGAATTAATAATTTAAAGACGATAATGTACATGCTGATGTAGCATGGTCATCAATGGTCACTTGCTCATGAGAATTGAAGCAGTATATTATGCGAGCCTTGTACTAGAGAGTTATAATCAGTATTCTGTATGTTAGAATGTAAAGAAAGAGTATATAGGATTTATTGAGAATCAAACAATAGTTGCTTGAAGTCTCTTTTGGAATACCATGTCCAGTTCTGGTCGCCCAGTTATAGGAAGGATATTATCAGACTGGAACGGGTTCAGAAGAGATTTACCAGGATGTTGCCAGGTATGAAAGGTTTGAATTATAAAGAAAGGCTGGATAGGCTGGGACTTTTTCACTGGAGCATCAGAGGTTGAGAGACAACTCTGTAGAAGTTTATAAAATAATGTGAAGTATAGATAAGGTTAATGGTAGTTGTCTTTTCTCTAAAATGGGGGATTTCGAGCCTGGGGACACATTTTTAGGGTGAGAGGAGAAAGATTTTAAAAAGATATGAGAAGAAAATGTTTTACACAGAGGGTGGTTCATGTGTGGAATGAACTTCCTGAGGAAGTGGTGGATGTGGATACAATTACAACATTTAAAACACATTTGGATAGATACATCAATAGGAAAGATTTGGAGGGATATGGACCAGGACTAGGCAGGTGGGAGTAGTTTATTTTGGGATTTTGTTCAGTATGGACTGGTTGGACTGAAGGGTCTGTTTCTGTACTGTATGACTTTATGACAGAGATGCAGCAGACTCACAGTAAGAATAGCTTAGCTAAGTTGAGTCAACAGTATAGCACAGATACCCAATGCCCAGACCCCATCATAAGAAGAATCCATGCGGATAGAGTAATGGAAGTCCATGGAAGCAGCACAATCCACAGTGACAGCAATGCTAGCACAAATCAAATTGCTCTCTACCCTTCTTCGAAGCAGAGCTATGGGATTTTCAGCGTCTGCCTGAAGGGTCTTTTAGGCTCTTGATCACATATCCCGATCTAGCCTGTGTGCCACTCTCTCACTGCTGCACTGGGAGTGACAGCTGTGATCAAATTAATGAAGGTGGCATGGAGTCAGACATCCTGAACTTATAGGTCAGGCAATCTTGACATCGTATACTCAAACCTCCAGTTATGCCTCGAAGTCATATTGGGAACTTTAGTGTCAAGTCTACACATTTTAGCACAATCAGGACAATGTTTTGAATCCAGTTTGGGTTGAGATGCCATTCTGGAACTGGATTCTAGCCCATGAAGTTGACAATTATTCTTCATGGTTCTTTGCCTGAAGGCAGCACCCTGACAATTATTTGTTAAATGGTATGATTGTTCACTACAGGTAGGGAGGGAGCGTCAGGTACTGGCTCTACCTCAGCCAGATTGGGGTGGCTTGAACCTGTGCTGTTGGCGTTAATTCAATCCATGTGCTTGCCATCTGGCCTTGCTGAAATTAATACAACCACTTTGACGTGGATGATCAGCTGTGAGCGGCTGAGTTGGGTATCCTGCTCCTGTGTTGCCATGTTGTTATAATTCCCATATATCAGTTCCCAGTGACAATGCGCTGACTGAATTCACTCCACTGTTCAGAATTAGTCTGGTGTTTCCTGCCATTTGTATCCTTTTTCTTATGATAAATTAGTTATTGCACAGTTTATTCAGTGCTTCCATTGCCACACTCGGTGTCTTGTTCCTCCTATCTGTGTATGCAGGGCTGTGAAATGCACACTAGTTTCATTCCAAATCATCATAGCTGCCTTGCCTTGAAACATTATACGTGTTATTCCTTGACCTCGTCATGTTTTATCCCACTTGGATCTGCTTTTGGAGAATAAGGTGGGTGAACCGGATCAAGCATCCGTCAGAGAATATTTAGGAAACAGTCGTCACAGTAACATAAGTTCTCACTTAATGGAAAATGACAAACAGCAACTTAGAGTAAAACAAATACTTAACCAGTGGATCCAGTTCAATGGAGTGAGAATAGATTTGTCCCAGGTAAATTGGAATCAAAGTTACACAAGAAAAACCAGAATACAGCAATGATTTTTCTTGAAAAGGAGGTATTTGGTGTCAGTTGAGATGAACTCTCAAGACAATAAATGAAAAGTGATAGAGATCAAGGGTAAGGTAAAGCACGAAAAGGAGGTGTGTGAGAAAAGCCAAGCTGGCAATACAACTAAGAACAATGCCCAAGATATAAAGTTCAAAAAGGAAGTCAGAAGTACGAAAGAAAGGCAAGTGGATGTTACAAGAAGCAAATATAAAAGAAAATCCAAAATTCTTACTGGCATAAAAAAAGTGATGGAATGGGGCTGATGAGGGATCAAAAAGGACATTAATGCAGAGAAGCAGAAAATGTGACTTATATAGTTTTCAACTTTCTTCACCAAGGAAGGAGTTCTTGATGACATTCGATGAAAAGAGAATGCACAAAGAAAGAAGAAAACGCTGCAAATTCTGAAAATCAGATGTAAAAACAGGAAAAATACTGTGGCAGGATCTGTGGAGAGAACAACAGAATTAATATCTTGAGTCCTTCATGATTCTTGAAGAAATGTTAGATGTTACTTGAAAATTGATCTCTATTGCTCTCTCCACAGATGCTGCTGGACCTTTTGAGATGTTCCAGCACTTTCCTGTGCTTAAGCAGGAGAATGGGCTTTAAATTGATACAGAGATGGTATCATCAAGGATTATAGATGTTCAGTCACCAAGACTGGAAGCATGCATTTGAGCACGCTCTGGGAAGTACAAGTAGAAGTTGCTGAGTTATTGGCATTAACTTTGCAATCTTCCTCAGAGCCAGGAGAGTGCTAGATAGCTGGAGAATTTCCAAAGTTGTACCCTTAGTCCTCAAGGGGTTTAAGAAAAAAAAAACATAAAAACATGCAGGTCAGTTTAACTCCAGTAGCAGCAATGTCCTTGGAAATAAGTGGACAGATTTAGTTATTGCAGTGGATTCCCCTGCCAGGCAGGAGGTAGAGTGGAGGCAACTGCAGTCCACATGACCCAGGACTGCATCTCATCAGCAGCTACCAAATAATGGGGTAAAAACGAGGACTGCAGATGCTGGAAACCCGAGTCTGGATTAGAATGGTGCTGGAAAAGCACAGCAGGTCAGGCAGCATCCTCCTGCTCCTTCTACAGGAACTTCTACTTGAACTTCCCAGAGTGTGCTCAAGTGCATCCTTCCACTCTTGGTGACTGAACATCTTTAATCCTTGATGACACCATCTCTGTATCAATTTAAACCTCATTCTCCTACTTGAGCACAGGAAAGTGCTGGAACATCTCAAAAGGTCCAGCAGCATCTGTGGAGAGAGCGACAGAGATCAATTTTCAAGTAACATCTAAAACTTTTCTTCAAGAATCATAAAGGACTCCAGATATTAATTCTGTTGTTCTCTCCACAGATCCTGCCACAGTATTTTTCCTGTTTTTACATCTGATTTTCGGAATTTGCAGTGTTTATTTTTATTTTTCCAGCACAACTCTAATACAGTTGCCAAATAATGGTCTGTCATTAGAGAGCCAACCAAACCCGTTAAAGTTGACCACCTTTTGCAAGAGCTCATGGTTAAGGTTTAGAAGTATATAGACCAAACGCAGGGAAATGGGGTTAGTGTGCATGGACACTTTGATCGGCATGGACCAATTTGGGACGAAGGACCTGTTTCCATGCTGTCTGACTCTACTCCAAGAAATGGTATCTCAGCAGCGTCACTGACAGCAGTGGTTACTGTAGGGCATGCGACCAGCCTGGCAAGTCCTGGCAAGTGGGGCTAGGCTTAGACTGTGTGTTGGTAAGGCAGTGATGGAGACCATTCCTGTGGTGGACCTCTGACTGGCCAGTACCTCTTTTGGGTGAGTCTCCCTGTCCCCGAGGGGTGGACAGCCCATTCTGCACTAATTGAGATGGCATCAAGCATTTTATTGTTGTGAGGCAATTAAATTCCATGTTGGTGAAGTGTCTACTCACTCTTAGGTCAAGAGGAGACATATTCCATCTCTGTGTAAAATCCACCTACAGGATGCTCAGGAGCTCCCTCCAGTGTGGTACAGCAGCAACAGCAGCAGCTCCACGCTGGGGGGCATGAGCTAGAATGAACCAAGAATGATGGAGAAACAGTTGTACAATGTTGATGTCACCGGATGAGTAATCGCTTAATCTAGAATATAGTTGGGCGTCATGGATTTGAATTGTGCCATGACAGCTGATGGATTTAAATTTAATTAATAAATCTGGAATTGAAAACGCATCTCAGTAATGATGACCATGACACTATCAGTAATTGTTATAAAGACCCATCCATTTCATGACACTATCCTGCCTGGATCCAACCTATATGTGACTCCAGACCTACAGCAGTGTGGTTGACTCTTAATTGCCCTTTGCAGTGTCCTGTCAAGTAATTTAGTTCAAAGATTGGCAACAAGTGATGACTTGCCAGTGAAAGAATATGAAGAACCTCAGTGTGCCTTTGGGAAACCATCACATCTCACCTTCTTGACCCTTCTAGACAATACTTCAGAAAACAGTCAAATCACTGATAAAACAACATACTGAAGTTCAGCATTAAGAAACAGGAAGGTGGCTGTCAATGGTCTATTCGGCCATTGACAGTGACAAGTGGAATACAGTTACCTTACTCATGACTATTCTAAAACTTTCTGTTTACATTGCCATAATGGTCTGGTGATTGACTGTGCACTTAATTTCCATTTGTGCTGTTGGCAGAGACTTGGTTATCTTTTTAAAATTTGGATTAAGGTTTTTGAAACTATCCCATTGTTGATCCATAGGCCTTTTTCTTTTCCTATGACCGATTTCATCGTATTCAATTCTCATTTTTCTGGAAGTTGTTCCATTTCAATCAGCCCGAGTTCTATTTTGTTCAGGTCTTTACCTTTCTCCTGAACCTTGAACTTCCATTAAAGCCGTTGCTTCATTGCTGCTTTCCTTTGTTAAACCCATCTATCTGATTCATTTTATTACTCATGCCTAGTCAACTAATCAGTTCACATCTAATTTCTCAATCTTAATTTTTAATCCATTTTATAAGCGACCAATTTGATTTTCTTTTCTATATTTCCTTTATCATCTCAGTTTGCAAAATGCGTTATCTGTATGTTCATGTCATCACCTGCCACCTTATCTCTTGTTCTGAAATTATATTTAACCTTTCCTCTTTCTTCCTAGTTGCAATCACTTTTTGCAAAATTATCAATGCAACAGCTCCCTCCCTGTTGACGTGGCAGAGTCTGGAAGCAGAATTCCTATCTTCTGCAGAGCCAGGGTCAGTGACATTCTCCCAATCTCTTCCTTTTGTTGCTGCTTTTCTCAGGAGGATACCTGCCCTCAGATGCTCTTTATCCAACCACCTTTCTACGTCGTCCATCAGTTTGTATTTCCAATTTCACTTCACTTCCGAGATCCTGTGGTCAAACAGTCTCCTTAGAGACAAATCCCTCAAATGCAGTTATCCAAGTGAATGTGCACGACTTAAATCATGCCTAAGGAATCAGTAATCTCATACATTATAGTCTTGTTAGCCAATATGCATATGTTCAATGTGCATGTTACTTATGAGAGGAAATTATGTAAATCTTTATTTATTATTCAAAGCGACTCAGTTTTGTACTTGTTCTCTGAGCTAACTGTCTAAGTTCAATAGTTGATTTACATTATACAAACGTCTCTGGACCTTGTTCCTTCTCAGTCATTATTTACTCAGGTCCAGTATCCTTTCTCACCACTTGGAGCCAAAATACTTTGTGCTGGACTAATTCTTTAAATGTTGCCTTATCACTACAAGATTACAATAACTATTTCAATTCAATCAAATAGCCTCAAGGCACATTCCAGTCTATTATTAGTTTTGTTGGCCGTATCTTCAAATTAAACAAACATTTGATTAAATATCACTTTCTTCCTATTCTGATCACACTTTTATTGATTAGAAATTGTTCTTAATATATCGAATCTTAGATTTGAACAGGTTTCAGCAATAGTGCCATAAAGATTATGTGTAATGACCTGCAAAGCCAAACGATTAGTTCAGCATGAATGAGTCCTCAAATTAACAGGCTTTCTGAGAGAGCACACACAGAAAAGAACTTATGGAGTTTTAGAGCAGTTTTCATTTGAACATAACACGTAATTATTTTTCTCAGAGAGCACTGCTTAAAATTAGCTCTGCTCTGGAGCAAATCTCCATCTGCTGTTGGAATGGACAATGTCACCACAACAGTGAATGTTGCTTTTTGTCAGTTCTTCTGGAAGTACTGACTCTGGCTGAGGTTCTATCCATCGGTGATTCATGTTAAAATTCCGAGGGCCAGCAGAAAGGAGTTCCTGGGGCCTAGGGGAGGTGGATCCTGGGGTCTGGAGTAGGGAGCTCCTGGGCCCTGGGGAAGGGAGTGCCTGGGGCCTGGGGGTGGGAGTTTTTGGAGCCTGAGGGAGGGGGTTCCTGTGGCCTGGGGGTGGGATTTCCTGGGACCTGGGGGAGGGAGGTTCTGTGGGGCTACAACAGCATTGAGACACATCGGCTCTGGGGAAGGAGGCTCACTTATTTTGTAGAGATAAGGTTACCTCACTGAGATAAGACTTTTAGACTCTTACATCTTGGTTCCTTTCTTTTTGTACTTCTGATTTCGTTTTTTTTTAAGATTCTGATTTTTGTATCCAAGTCTTTTTTAACTTTTGAGTTTTTGTACCTCGGATGGTGCTGGAGAATGGCAAATTTGTACACTTTTGACTGTACTCCTATACTTCTGTACTTGAGCAAACGTGACAATAAAACCTAATTCTGATTCTTCTTCGATTGAGTCACCACTGCAAAGAGTTTGTGCATTATGGTAGATTGCTGCACTCACAAATTCATAGCTTTCTCGAGATGTGGAGATTGATCACCTGGACTGCCACTGCTTACAGGGTAAGGGGAATAATTCAGGAAGAGGATCATGAGGGAGGACCACTATTTGACCCATGGAATTATCCTGGAAAAAGCCCATTAAAGAAGTGGGTTCATTTTTGAAAGCTGGGAATAATGGGATCCATTTTGTAAAATTGCAACTAAAGTGGACATTGTTTATTAAAAGTGCAGACAGTAGGATTCAGTCAGTAAAGCATTTAGGGAACTGAGAATTATTTATTAAGGCTTCAAACAGTGTGATTCATACAGTGAAGCTTCGGATAAAGTGAAAATCCTCCTTTTTTAGTCCTGAAAGGTGGGAAACTTCAATTCTGGCTCCACAATGTGGGGAAACCCTGCAGAGCAACTTTACAGAATAGCCATTAAGCTATACACTGCAAAATAAGCAAGGAAAGTTAATAATCACATTAGGAAGACATAGAAATAATATCGCCAGGTATGGGCCAAATGTAACGCAAAATTGTACATCATGGGAAAAACAATCTCTAAGATACAGAAACCTTCCAAATTAGTCAAGTAAACAAGTAAACACTATTATTTCCAATGTTGCATCTAGCTGAAAATGTTATACCTTTCCAAGAATCAACAGATGATGAAGTACTGAAAATATTTGACAATTAAAGCTTAAATACATGTACCAATAGATTCAAGAACAGCTTCTTCCCCATTGTATTATTTTTATTTATTCATTTTTTAGTGGGATGTGGGTGTCGCTGGCTGACCCAGCATTTATTGCTCATCCCTAGTTGCCTCTTGAGAAGGTGGTGGTGAGCTGCCTTCTTGCACTGCTACAGTCTATCTGCTGTGGGTTGACCCACAATGCCTTTTGGAGGGGAATTCCAGGATATTGACCCAGCGACAGTGATATATTTCCAAGTCAGGGATAGTGAATGGCTTGGAGGAGAACTTGAAGGGGGTGATGTTCTTGTCCTTCAAGATGGAAGTGGTCGTGGCTTTGGAAAGTGCTGCCTGAGGATCTTTGGTGAATTTCTGTAGTGTCATTAGAATTCTGAATGGACCTCTCAAATGTTAAATTTAATGTTGATCTCAGTCTTTGTGCACCTTCTCTGCAGCTGTAACATTGTATTCCTCGCTCTGTTCTATTATCCTAATGCCCTTTGTATGGTATGATCTGCCTGTACTTCACACAAATTCCCATTACTGTAACCAAGCCTCATGACATGCTCCCCTAAAGTGGCAAATGCTCAATCTGAGCAGAACGTTCTTTTCTGAGTGTTTTGCTTTCCCAGCCTGTGATTCTGTGTCATTTTAAAAAACATTTTCTTGCCCACCAGGGATTTTAACTTTTCACTGTACCTAGGCATATGTGACAATAATAAATCAAATCAAATCAGATCAAATCAAACTAAACTATTTTCATTTCCATACAACTAAAATTGAAAGAGGGATATGTAACACAACTGCTCAGCTTGCAGATAGAATGCAAGCAATTAAAATGCAGATCCAGAGTTTAGTCAGGAATGTTTTGAATTTTCTAGGCAAATTGACAAACAGTGGAATCTGTGATGTTATTAGTTTAGCAGAAATGTTTTCCACTGCAGTCAACACTGTACAACATTAACACTGAAGGTTTGTGAAGAAACACAAGTGTTGAAATAGTTCATGATCAATCCACCCAAATTCAATTGCCAGACATGGCTGTAACGTCCAGCATTACTGGGCATTATCATGACAGATTCAAGTTGGATACAAGATGTTGAAGGACTTCGGACGAGGGAAGTTCAAGTAGAATATTTCATTTCTTGACTTCTCCAGGATAAATATTCTTAGGAACATTGACAAAGATCATGCAAGCAAGAAACAGTCTTCAAATAGCAGAGCCAGAGAAAGGGAACACTGTGGTTTCATCAGATTATAACTGCTGAGTGTGAATGAGAATATGCAAAACAATTGAACATTTCTCCCAGTTCTGCACAGGCAGAATGAGAATAACAGCCTCTTGAAACAGAGTAAAGGTGAGGTACATACAACTCCGTAAAAGCCACCCCCTGTGAAGGGATAGCCAATGTACTATGATTCAGGATTCTGCAACAGGAGCTCCAGCAGCAAGTTGCAGCAATGATGGAGGGCAGCAAGCAGGGGAGCTTGAGCAGTTAATAAAACCCTTTCTGCTGGAGAGAAGCATCGTGGAGAGATTGCTGCATTTCCTGTGATGGCTGTGGAATGACAGGTGCCTGAAGGAAAGGTGGACCTGCCCATATTATCCCAGAACTGGGTGAATTCAAACAAAGGCTCATTATTGCATCACTGAACTCAAATGAACATTTTACACACTGTACAAATGATCAGGGAATCGTGGATTCATAGAATCCATACAGTCCGGAAGGAGGGCATTCATCCTATTGAGTCTGCATCGAACCTCTGAAGAACATTCCATCAAGGGCCAGCCCCCACTCGATCCCCTTAATTCTGCATTCACCATGGCCAACCCACCAAGCCTACACACCTCTGGAGACTATGGATTATTTACCATGGCCGATCTACCTAGCCTGCACACCCCTCAGACTATGGATTATTTACCATGGCCAATTAACACAGCCTGCACAGCTCTGGAGACTGTGGATTATTTACCATGGCACATCCAACTAGCCTGCGCACTCCTGGAGATGACAAATTATTTACCATGGCCAATCCACCTAGCCTGCACAGCTTTCAGACTATGGATTATTTACCATGCTCAATCCATCCAGCCTGCACACCCCTGAAGACTATGGATTATTTACCATGGCCAATCTACCCAGCCTGCACACCCCTGGAGACTATGTATTATTTACAATGGTGATTCCACCCAGCCTGCACACCCCTGAAGACTATGGATTATTTACCATGTCCAATCCACCCAGCCTGCACACCCCTGAAGACTATGGATTATTTACCATGGCTAATCTACACAGCCTGCACACCCCTGCAGACTATGGGTTATTTACCATGTCCAATTCAACCCAACCTGCACAGACCTCAGACTATGGATCATTTAGCATCGCCAATCCACCTAGCCTGCACACCCCTGGAGACTATGGATTATTTACCATGGCCAATCAAACCCAGCATGCACACCTGTGAAGACTATGGATCATTTACCATGTCCAATCCACATAGCCTGCACATGTCTCAGACTATGGATTATATACCATGGACAATCCAGCTTGCCTGCACACCACTCAGACGATAGATTATTTATCATGGCCAATCCACCCAGCCTGCATATCCCTGAAGACTGTGGATTATTTACCATGGCCAATCTACCAAGTGTGCACACACATGGAGACTATGGATTATTTACCATGGCCAATCTACCAAGTGTGCACACACATGGAGACTATGGATTATTTACCATGGCCAATCTACCAAGTGTGCACACACATGGAGACTATGGATTATTTACCATGGCCAATCTACCAAGTGTGCACACACATGGAGACTATGGATTATTTACCATGGCCAATCTACCAAGTGTGCACACACATGGAGACTATGGATTATTTACCATGGCCAATCTACCAAGTGTGCACACACATGGAGACTATGTATTGTTTACCATGGCCAATCTACCAAGTATGCACACATGGAGACTATGGATTATTTACCATGGCAAATTCACCGAGCCTGCACAACTCTAGAGTCTATGGGTTATTTACCATGGCCAATCCATCCAGCCTGCAAACCTCTCGAGGCTAAGGATTATTTACCATGGCCAATCCACCCATCCTGCACATCCCTGGAGACTATGGATATTTTACCATGACCAATCCACACAGCCTGCACATCCCTGGAGACTATGGATATTTTACCATGGCCAATTCACCTAGCTTGCACACCCCCTGGAGACTATGGATCATTTAGCATGGCCAATCCACGCAGCCTGCACAACCCTCAGACTATGGATTATTTACCATGGCCAATCCACACAGCCTGCACACTCCTGGAGACTATGGATTATTTATCATGGCCAATCCACCTAGCCTGCACACCCATGGAGCCTATGGATCATTTACCATGGCCAATCCACCCAGCCTGCTAACCCCTGGAGACCAAGGATTATTTGCCATGGTCAATCCATACAGTTTGCACACCCCTGGAGACTATGGAACATTTACCATGGCCAATCCATCCAGCCTGCACACCCCTTGAGACTATGGATTATTTACCATGGCCAAAATACCTAGCCTGCACTCTCCTGGAGACTATGGATTATTTACCATGGCCAATCCACCTAGCCTGCACACATCTAGAGACTATGGATTATTTACCATGGCCAATCCACCACCCTGCACACCCTCTAGAGAATATGGATGATTTACCATGGCAAATTCACCCAGCCTGCACACCTCTAGAGACTATGTACTATTTACCATGGCCAATCCACCCAGTGTGCACACCCCTGGAGACTATGGATTGTTTACCATGGCCAATCCACCACCCTGCACACCTCTCGAGACTATATATTATTTACCATGGCCAATCCACCGAGCCTGCGCATTCCTGGAGACTATGGATTATTTACCATGGCCAATCCACCTAGCCTGCAAACCTCTAGAGACTATGGATTATTTACCATGGCCAATCCGCACAGCCTGCACACTCCTGGAGACTATGGATCATTTCGCATGGCCAATCCACCTAGCCTGCACTCCCCTCAGACTATGGATTATTTACCATGGCCAATCCACCTAGCCTGCACACCTCTCAGACTATGGATTATTTACCATGACCAATAAACCTAGCCTGCACACTCCTGGAGCCTATGGATAATTTTCCATGGCCTATCCACCCAGCCTGCACACCCCTGGAACCTATGGATTATTTACCACGGCCAGTAAACCTAGCCTGCACACCCCGAGAGCCTATGGTTTACTTACCATGGCCCATCCACCCAGCCTGCACACCCCTGGAGACTATGGATTATTTACATTGGCCAATCCACCCAGTATGCACACCCCTCGAGACTATGGATTATTTACCATGTCCAATCTACCCAATCCTGCACACCCCTGATGATTATGGATCATTTGCCATGGCCTATCCACCTAGCCTGCACAACTCTAGAGTTTATGGATTATTTACCATGTCCAATCTACCCAATCCTGCACACCCCTGACGATTATGGATCATTTACAATGGCCAATCCACCCAGCCTGCACACCCCTCAGACTATGGATTATTTACCACAGCCAATCCACTCAGCCGGCACAATCCTGGAGATTACAGATTATTTAACATGGCCCATCCATTTAGCCTGCAAACCACTGGAGACTATGGATTATTTACCATGTCCAATCCACCCAGCCTGCACACTCCTGAAGACTATGGATTGCTTACCATGTCCAATCCACCCAGCCTGAACACCGCCGGAGACTATAGATCATTTATCATGTCCAATCCACCCAGTCTCAACACCCCTGGAGACTATGGATCATTTACCATGGCCAATCCACCTAGCCTGCACTCCCCTCAGACTATGGATTATTTACCATGGCCATTCCACGCAGCCTGCACACCCCTGAAGACTATGGATTATTTACCATGACCAATCTGCCTAGCCTGCACACCCCTGGAGACTATGGATTAGTTACCATGTCCAATCCACCCAGCCTACACACCCCTGGAGACTATGGATTATTTACCATGGCCAATCCACCCAGCCTGCACACCCCTTGAGACTATGGATTATTTAACATGGCCAATCCACCTAGCCTGCATGCCCCTCAGACTATGGATTATTTACCATGGCAATTCCACCCAGCCTGCACATGCCTTGAGACTATGGATTAGTTACCAAGTCCAATCCACCCAGCCTGCACACCCCTCAGACTATGGATTATTTACCATGTCCAATCCACCCAGTGTGCACACCCCTGAAGACTATGGATTATTTACCATGGCCAATCTACACAGCCTGCACACCCCTCAGACTATGGATTATTTACCATGGCCAATCTACACAGCCTGCACACCCCTCAGACTATGGATTATTTACCATGTCCAATCCACCCAGTGTGCACACCCCTGAAGACTATGGATTATTTACCATGGCTAATCCAACCTTTTCTGCACACCTGTCAGGCTATGGCACAGGGGCGTTGAGGCCGGATGGATTGGCCATGGTAAATGTTCCATAGTCTCCATGGGTGTGCAGGCCATGTGGAATGGTCATGGTAAATAATCCATAGCCTGACAGGTGTGCAGGTAAGGTTGGATTGGCCATGGTAAATAATCCATAGTCTGAGGGGTGTGCAGGCTGTGTAGATTGGCCATGGTAAATAATCCATAGTCTTCAGGGGTGCGCACGCTGGGTGGATTGGACATGGATTATTTTACATGGCCAATCCACCCAGCGTGCACATCCCTGGAGACTATGGATTATTTACCATGGCCAATCCACCCAGCGTGCACACCCCTGGAGACTATGGATTATTTTACATGGCCAATCCACCCAGCGTGCACACCCCTCAGATTATGGATTATTTACCATGGCCAATCCAGCCAAATCTGCACACCCCTGGAAACTATGTATTATTTACCACAGCCAATCCACCCAACCTGCACAGCCCTGGAGACTGGATTATTTACCATGGCCAATCCAACTTTACCTGACACCCCTCAGACTATGGATTATTTACCATGGCCATTCCACCTAGCTAGCACACCCCTGGAGACTATGGATTATTTACAATGGCCAATCTACCCAGCGTGCACACCCCTGAAGACTATAGATTATTTACCATAGCTAATCCACCCAGACTGCACACTCCTGGAGACTATGGATTAGTTACCATGTCCAATCCACCCAGCGTGCACGCCCCTCAGACTATGGATTATTTAACATGGTCAATCCACCCAGCCTTCATATCTGTGGAATTTTTATAATATTTCAAATTGAAATTTTAAAAATTGAAAGAGGATCTTTGGACAATTGGTTTGTGCAAAGAAACATTTGCCTGATTTTATTTATTTATTTTTCTTATCAAAGGGCAAAGCTGTGTGATAATTCCCTGTTTATTTTTTTTTAATCCCTTGTCTACCACCCAACTGCGGTAGGGCTTATTTTTCCCCCCAGCACCCATGGTGTGTGTGTGTGCAGGTGTGAGACACAGTGAGAGACACAAGGTGCATGAGAATCTTTATTCAATTTCCACCACCAGGAAGATAGGAAACACCCGAGTGGCCAGTGACAAGCACTGCCCTTCACATCAAAGGGCAATGCTGTATGATCAAAACAGTGAAGGGGAGGGTAGGGACTAAATCAAAATAGAATTGGAGGGGGAAGTTATGCACTCCACTCCCTGCGGCGCCCACCTCTCCCTGAACAACTCCAGGGTGTTGGTGGACACCGCGTGCTCCTTTTCCAAGGACACGCGGGCTCTAACGTAACCGCGGAAGAGGGGCAGGTAGTCGGCCCTAACGACCCCCTCCATGGCCCGCTGCTTCGACCTGTTGATGGCCAGTTTGGCCAGGCCCAGGAGCAGACCCACGAGGAGGTCTTCAGACCTTTGCCTGATTTTAATGAGTCTCTTTCCCATGTCCTATTTGCTGTAAATGCTGAAAGGAGCTAGTTGCAGACATACAGTTGTGTGTATGTGTGAACTCCTGTCGAATGAATGGCTTTCTGCTGTCTATGTGTCTGATTTTATAGAAACTGTGATGGACCACTAATACAAACCTTGGGGAAGCATTTGTCTGTGTCTCTGGGTGTGGGAGCCTTACTTCTTTGCAGAAGGAAAATTTGACAGAGCAAGCAGACCCCCTTTACAGAGTAACAGTGCTATCTGCTCTGGTACAAGTGTATCTTGACAATGGAGGCCATTTTGCAATGAAGTCATGTTATCAGCCCTACCCAGTGACAATTAGTTTGGCAGTTTTGATATTCACAGAGATTACTCCAAGAGCAGACAAAAAAATGTCAACCAGATATGAATTACAGGCTTAATTCAATGTAAATACTCAATCTCCCTAGTTTAAAATAAAGATAGGAAGTGCTAGAGAAACTCAGCAGGTCTGACAACATCTCTGGAGAAGAAAAAGAGTTAATGTTTTCAATCCAGTGACCTCTCATCAGAACTCACAGTCTTGAAATGTTAACTCTACTTTTCTCTCCACATTTGCTGCCAGATCTGCTGGGTTTCTCCAATATCTTTTGTCTTTGTTTCTTCATCACCTGCAGTTCTCTGATCTATTTTATTTCCTTAGTTTAAATTTCATTTTCCTCCATGGTTGTAAAAAAACTGATGATCGTGAAGTAAAGAATCCCTGCTTCATGATCTCTACACCTTCTGCGTGTTTACACCTCTTGTGATACAAAGAAGAGATTGTCTGTTTTCAGCAGTGAAAGTTCTTTTCATGAAGGTCATGGTGTTGTACAACAAGGAAACAGACCGTTTAAGTGCAACCCATCTAGGTAGTCCAAGAGATTAAAGGGTCTCTGGATATTGCAAAGAAGCAACTACTGGTTTCATCAGGAAATGCATCCTTTGCAAATGAAATCTAAGAGATTAAATCTAAGAGATATAGAGACCTCAGGGAGAGACTGAAAGATAATGATCATTCATCCAGTCTTCTAGACCCAAAAAGGACATATCTCAGGAGAATAGTTAAACCTCCAGACCAGCTGTAAAGGCAGGCACTGGGGATAGGGTGGTATGTGTAATGATACAAATGTATATTTTGAAACAAATCTTGTGGGGAGATACCTCTGAGTCTGAATGGGGAAGCACCATAAACACTAACCACGATGATGACATCATGGGGACTTGGCACAGTTTAGAATCTGAGAGGATTGAGACCCCTTGTCTAGCCCTCCTTAAACTCGCTGCAAAAATGTTAGTAATTTCACTGTAATCTGTAACAAGTTGCAAACATATCGATCAGAACAAGACTCTCTTGTAGTTAGAGCAGTTAGTGGGTTTCTTCGACCACACGAGACTGAGACAGTCCAGTGGGTTCCCACATTTAAGGAACATGGTGTAGGTAGCAGCACGTTTACTATGTGGTGAGAGCCAGACTCTGTTTAGCTGCACATACAATGACAATCGATGTCAGAGAGATGCCATGTCCCAGGTGCCTGAATCCATGGTGCTACCGTTCTTTCAATCATACCACAGCCACAGCTATGGTTACCGAACCACAAAGGGCTATGGAAGTTGCAGTGGGCAGATTGTTAGCGTTTATGGGGTGTTAGATTACCAATCCTAATGTCAGACCCTAACCATCCTGTTTTCTCAAGTGGAAACTAACCCCTTGACTTCTTAATGTTGCTGGGATGCAGAAAATTGGTGGTAAAATATTTATGGAATATATAGCAATGTTGCTGCTGAGTAAGTTCATTTATATTTCCTTGCTCCAGGCTTATTAATACCAACACTCAGTAAAACTGTAGTTGCCACAAATAAGTGACTGCATTCAAGGTAGCTATGTTTTCCCACAAGGTGCATCAAATTAGCCATAGTATCTGACATCAGAGTGATTATTTTCTTTGTGTGACTGGAATATGATCCATATCTCACTTTTCCTACGTTTGTGAAAAGCAGCTCCTTTTCAGCTTCAGAACATCAGCAAAATTTGTTTTCAATTAATATTATAATGATGTTTACAATGTCTTAAGTACAATAAAAATCACAGCACTGCAGAACATTTTTGTTTAAGCAATGTTCCCTGAAAACATAATTAACAGTGTTATGTTTGGGTGAAAAATGTTGTAACAGGCCTGAAACTGCTGTTTTGTTACTAGAATGCCAATAAATGGGATCCAGATGGGACAGATTAGCCAAAACCCTGAGCTACTAAATATTTTTCCAGTTATAAGATAATAGGATTGAAGTTCACGACAGGTAAGTTTGCTAATAGATTTGGTTTATTTACTAAATCTTGGTTTACGATGAATATTTCAAGATGGTATTTGTTTACATACAGATGGTAAGGTTTGTGCCAGTTGGAGATCTTGCCAGAAGAACTGGGCATTTCTATTTAGTATGAGGCAGCATGGACAGGTGGTGACATGGCATATTGAAATGTTAGTGCAGAGGACATTCAAATTTGATTACAGAATGTTTGGGCTCTCACTCAACTTCAGGGCGCGCCTCCACAACAGTCTCCAAGTAACATGTTTTTAGAACTTTCAGAACAAGGAATTTATTCAACCTCTTTTCCATGACGTATGTATACCACTAACAAACACATTACAAAACAGAGGGAGAGAAATAAAGAAACAATGATGCTTCTGAACTATTTATGCCCTATATTTGGCAAGAATTTCTTTACATTGGCTTTCTTAACTGGACCGGGAACTGCATATTTGTTGGTACTTGACATATTGGGCAACAGTTCAGTGTCATAATTTATTTATTTATTCCTTTACTCAACAGATTTAATTCAGTTTCTGCTTCAAACTCCATGTATCCTCAGCTCTGTTCCTTAATTGGATTTCCTGTTATAGACTGGGTTTCTTGTCATTAGGTCCGACCAACCATCAATTGATTTCACTTACGTTAAGTCACAGAGTCTGATGTTGTAGTGCTTCTCAGGTGTCTGGAAATTGGTCCCGGTTGAGTCAGGAGACTAATCTAACAGCAAGGAATCCATGGTGGAGGGAGGACAATACAATGCTGGAGATTGGATGGTCAGAGAAAATAATATTGGCAGCAGAATAAAGGTAAGTAGGTAAGAATCTCAACAGGGAGGCGAGGAAGTTTTTGGATCAGCTGAAGACGTATCAGAAAAGAGGGTGACTGATTAATTAAAATAAAATCAAGAATTGCTGATACTGGAATCAACAACAGAAACAGTTCTTACGAAATGTCACTGGACCTGAAAATTGACTCTGTTTTCTCTCCACTGATGCTGCCAAACCTAGAGAGTTTTTCTAGCAATATCTGCTTTTGTTTGTGACTGATTAACTAGTCAGTGTGGAGAAAGCAAGAGAGTCACCGGGCAAAGAGACTGAGAGCAATTGGATTGTAATATAATCATCCATTGCCTTGGAGTTAGCACACAGTGCTGGGAGACTTACCATGAGAGATATTCATACCATATGCAATAGAACAAAAATAAACAAAAAGAATTGGGATAAAATTGTGGTCTTTGGCTAGATGAGTTGCAACAGCAAATAAGTGCTTCAGGAAGAAACCTTCATGCCAAACTTTAATAGTTTACCAGCAGCTTTTCTGTGGCAGCTTACCAGAAAGAATACCTGAATTTAATGCTTAAAAATTCTCCAGATGGTTTTGAACTGAAAGAAAACCTGGAGAATCCAGCAAAAGCAATGTATGGATTGTGGACTCTGCCATTTATGTATGCCCATGTTATACGGGTATGCTATGTAAATTCCTTCAGCTGCTCCAGGGGAAAAACATCGAAACGGAAACCATACTTTTGTGGTAGGCCGAAGTTCGAAAGTGCAGAGACAAAAGGTAAAGAAAAATTGAATCGATAAATGTAAACATGATTGCACCATATCTGTTTTGGTATTCTTTCTTTATTTAAATACTTTTCTTCATTGCTTTGCACTAACATATACAGGTGACATGCACCCTGTCCACTGTCAATGCATTTTGACATTACACACACTTTCCAATGTGTGCTGGTGATCCAGGAGGTGCAGCAATGTTGCCAGAAAATCAATTTCATTTTATGATATCAATCACATTTGAATAAAAAGGCAGGTGAAAGGAATTGTACTGTGAGTTTATTTGATGTTTGCTTTCAGAATTGAATTTCTGGGTTTCCTTCAATGGTTGTTGAGGACTGGTTGATTTTACTTGTTCATCATTGTGTATTATTATTAGTTTTCTAGCCATTATTTTGTCCTTTGCTCTGTACCTCTTAAATTCATGACTGTTGTTTTAGTACGGGCCAATTACAACTTTTACACAGAAAAACAATAAGAAAGTAAGTGCTACAGCAAGTAAATGCAACATGTTACAGGAAGTATACAAATTATACTTAGATTTCATATACAAATGATATTGGATATCAGGAAATAATTCCTTAATCAATCATGATAACTCCATTAGGATCTTTAAATACCAGCCAGCTTTATTATGTACCTTGAGCATGAAGAGAAAATTTCACAGGATTTCCCCACTTTTTCATTGATTTATCACAGTCAGAATCCTTGAAGCATTGAACAGCTTAATTAGAATTGATTGTATAGTTTATGTGGAGTTTCTACAGCTACTTCTATGGACATGCTTCAAAGTTCACCTCCTATATCTTCCAGTGGAATAGATTCTCATGTCCTGGTATTATAGAGCATGATTCTAGAATCTCTACAGTGTTGTAAGAGGATCCTACTCAAACCCAGCTTCCCACCCATCCTCTCAGTTCCCATGGCTAACCCACCTAGTCTGCATATCCCTGAACATTACAGGATAATTTAGCATGGATAATCCAGCTAAACTGGACATCTTTGGGCAGTGGGAGGAAACCCAGGCAGACACGAGGAGAATGTGTAAACTCCACACAGACAGTCACCCGAGTGTGGAATCAAACCCAGGACCCTGGCGCTGTGAGGCAGCAGTGTAACCACTGAGCTACTGTGCTGTCCAAGAATGGTTGAGACATTTTGTTGAACCGGTGACAGAACATGCTTTTGTTGAAGCAGTGAAACTTTAACCTTATATATAGTGGTGGTACATTTTTGCTATTGCCTTATGGGATGTGAACATCATTGGTTGGGCCGGTAATTATTATCCATCCCTCATTGCACCTTGGTGGTGGTGAGCTGTCTTTCTGAACTGCAGTGATCCACTTTGTATGGCTACACCCACAATGGTATTTGGGAGGAAGTTCCAAGATTTGGACCCAGCAACACTGAAGGAGCAACAGTATCTTCCCAAGTCAGGATGGTGAGTGACTTGACGAGGGACATTTGACATTGTGTTCCTACATATTTGCTGCCCTTGTCCTTTTAGCTGGTGGTAGTTCTGTGTTTGTCCAAGGATCTTTAATGAATTTCTGCTTGTGCATCTTGTAGATGGTACACATTGCTGCTGCTGAGTGTTGTTTGTGAAGGAGTCACAATATAAGGAATTACTGTACAAATCTAAATGATGGCATGCATATGTTCCAGAAACAGTACTCAAAGCAGATTACTGTTTTCCAAATGATGCTTTGGATTCCAAGTAAATGTTAAATTATTGGCTTCAGGATGAACAAATAAATTGTAACTGGGGCATGGTCAGATGGGGTTTGCTCCATTGTAATACACAATTATAAATATAAAATTTATTATGATAACAATATACAGAGTCCTCTGTCTTGGTGTTTGTAAAATAATGATTTGTGTATTACTAAACACCCATAGCCTGCAGGTCCCTGTGTGTTTTTAAGATCTGATGCTGATTATATTGCCTCCTGTATTGTAGGAGTATGAACTATATATTTACCACATATGTTGTGTATTTTATATGTACCTTAATCTTGGAAGAGAAAGAGAGTTTCTGAGGAAATTACACTTTAACAAAGGAGTTTATAGGGCCTCATTGAATCTTTTAAAAAAAAACAAAATTGCCTGTAATCTGAATTAAACTTTTAATAAGGTTAATTAAATGCTGCTGCCTTTCCAGTTATGTGCACTACCCGTAGGAGAAAGAATAGAAATAAAACTCAGCAAATATCTAACAAACCCAATAAATGCTGATATTGTATAATTTATTAAATGGATAAATATTCATGGCAGTTGTCAAAATTACAAAAGAAATAATATTCTGCATTAAGCTTGAGCTGGACTTCTGCAAAATGTTGCATATTTTGTTCAGTAGTTCAATGCACAGTTGACGCTACCCTACATTTGTGTGTGTATTTTTAATGACCCCCAAATGGTGGCCCATACAGCCAACATAAAGCCTTCTGTGCCAATAATGCGATTTAAAATTTGAATGCAATCCGCACAACCAATGTAACTATTTTATCTGGAGGCAATACCTCATGAGAATTCATGTGTGTGCTCCTTTCTCTGGTCTACTCTGCCATTATTCGAAACTGTTCCCAGTTGGAAAATTGGCTGTTATTTTAGCATTAACTGATCCTGCATCTGTTTTTTTTTCATGCTATCATGGAAATTACAGATTGAAGAAGGCCATTCTCTGCTGCAGTTCTCTCCTTATTTGGAGCTACTCATTATTTATTTCTGGAGCACAACTTCTTTTCATTTTAAGATGTTGCCTACATAAATGCAATCTTGACCACAAAGCATCCCAAAGTGTTTCAGATCAGTTAATAAGAGTAAACCTAGATAGAATGTAAAATATGTTGAAATTGAATCAGCCCGATATTGCCACGTCCAGTGATGAATTGTGGTGGTGTCAGACAATAGGCTGACTGTTCTCACAACAGAGTAAGCAGGGTATTTTTCCAATGGTTCCTCAGGACACTATTCCAGGCCCAACAATCTTCAGTGAGTCTATCAATGACCTTTGCTCTATCCTAAGGTGAGAAATGGGCACGTTTGCCGATGATTGCCCAATGTTCAAGATCATTTGCAACTCCTCACATACCGAAGCAGTGTGTGTCTACATGCACCAAGACTTGGACAATATCTAGGCTTTGATTGTGAGTTGGTATGTGTCATTTGCACCATATAAGTGCCAGGTAATGACCATCTCCAACAAGAGAAAATCCAGCCATGGTCATTTGACAATCAATGGCATTACCATTACTAAATCTCCCACAATCAACATTCTGGAGATTACCATTGACCAGAAACTGAATTGGATGAGGCATTGCAAATACAGTGGCTACAAGAGCAGGTCTCCTGCCAGATGCTCTTTCTGAGAAGCATGGTACCAATCTCGCCTTCTCTGCTGTCTCTCCCTCTCTCTCTCTCTCGACTCCTTTCACAGCTGGTAGATGGTAGATAACAGCACTCCTGAAGCTCATTGCTACGGTTTTGGAAGATGGCACAGAGCTACAAGCTCTTTGGTAGGACTCCTACTGAGCAGCACGATGCTCTGGGAACAACGGCATAGTGAAATCAACCAGATGCAATTCTCAACATGGGAGCTAAAATGGTGCTTCATGCAGTGAGCTTAGGAAGGATTTTCATTGTCATGACCTCACCATTTCCATCTCCGGTGACAGTCTCTAGATGGACATTTACTATACGCGGCCTATCTGCAGCCAACCAGCACACCCACTCCCCCTCCTTACCCATCCAACCCCACAATGTGCCCTACCCCTCCACCTCACCCCCTTCCTCTCCACCTCATCCCTCCCACACCCCTTCCCAAACTCCCACCCCACTCCTCAAGTCACCCCCCCATCCCCTTTCTCTCCTAAACCCACTCCCCCCCATCACACCACATCCAACCCTCACCCACCACATGCCATCACCCTCCCCCACCACTCCTTTAGCCACCTCGGGAACCACCAGAACCCCACTCCTGAGCCTTGCAACATATTCACCATTCCCTCGCCCTTCCAAATATCTGAAGTTGAATGGTCCATTCCCAGTAAAGGTCCCATGCTTGTGCCCCTCCGCACCCACCTCATTGAATTCCACACCCACTATGATGTGGAGTTCTTCTTCTGCCTCCTCCACCTCCATGCCTCCTTCTTCAACAAAAACTCCAACGTCCCTTTGAGGATCCCTCCTCCCATCTCCAACCTTCCCATCCACCTGCTTACCTTCCCCCACTGGCCTTGTACCCACCCTATCGGCTGCCTCAATTTCTCCAACCTCTACCTCACCCATTTCAACCTTATGCCCTCCGAATGTACACCACTCCACTCTCTCCATACCAACCCCCGGTTCATCCATCAAACCCGCTGGTAGTCTGGAGATCTGACCTCTATGTCGCAGACGCTGAATGCCAACTCTCTGATACCACGTCCTACCTCCCTCTGATTACAACCCTACCATGACCCATCATGCCACTGTCCATGACCTCATCACCACTGGTGATCTCCCCTCTACCTTCTTCAACCTCAAAGTCCCCCAGCCCACACTGCCCAGTTCTACCTGCTCCCCAAGATCCACAAGCCCAAATACCCCAGCTAACCCATCATCTCAGCATGCTTCTGCCTCACCAAACCCATCTTGTCCTACCCCGATTCCATCCTGTCCCTTTGGTTCAGGTACTTTCAGCTACATCCACAATACAAACCACACCCTCCATATCTTCAGTAACTTCCAGTTTCCTGGCCTCCCGTGCTTTATCTTCACTATGGATGTGCAGCACTTATACACGTCCATACCCCACAAGGATGGCCTCCAGGCCCTATGCTTCTTCCTCTCCAACAGACCATCCATTCCTCCTCCACCAATACCTTCCTCTGCCTCACCAAACTAGTCCTCGCCCTTAATAACTTTTCCTTTAACTCCTCCCATTTGCTCCAAATGCAGGGAGTGGCCATGAGCACCTGGATGGGCCTCAGATACACCTGCCTCTTTGTTGGCTATATTGAACAGTCCCTTTTCAGTACCTATACAGGCACTGTGCCCTGGCTCTTCTACCATTACATCGATGACTGCATCAGTGCAGCATCCTGCACCCAGTCTGAACTGGAGCGGTTCATCGACTTTACCTACAATTTCCATCCTGCTCTCAAATAAACTTGGTCCATCTCGGACACCCCACTCCCCTTATTTGACCTCACCATTTCCATCTTTGGCAATAAGCTCCAGACAGATGTTTTCTACAAACCCACAGACTTCCATAACTACCTGGACTACACCTCCTCCCACCCAGTATCCTGCAAGAACTCCATATCATTCTCCCAATTCCTCTGCCTCTGCTACATTTGCTCAGACAAAGAGATATTCCACCCCCAAGCGTCCCAGGTGTCCACTTATTTCAAACAATGTGCTTCCCCCCCCCCCAGTCATATAGACAGCCCTCCACTGCACCACCTCTATTCCCCATTCCACTGTTCTAAACCCCTACTGAAACCTAATAAAGACAGAATCCCCCTTGTCCTCACCTACCACCCCACCAGCCTCCGCATCCAACACATCATCCTTAAACACTTCTGCCAACTCCAACTAGACCCCACCACTAAGAAGACCTGCACCTCCCCACCCCGCTCTGCCTTCTGCAAAGACCATTCCCTTCGACAGTCCTTGGTTCATACCACTCTCCCCACCAACCCCCCCTCTTAAACCCAAGTTACCTGTCCCTGCAACCAGAAATGATGCAAAGCCTATTAGCACACTGCCTTCCTCACTTCCATCAAGGGCCCCAAGCAGTTCTTCCAGGTGAGACAGAGGTTCACCTGCCTCTCTTCCAACCATGTTTACTGTATCCAGTGCTCCCAATGTGGACCAAATGTAAACTCAGGGAATGTTTTGCACAGCAGCTCAGCTGGGCCTACAGGGACCGACTGGACCTCCCACTCACCGTCGATTTTAATGCTCCTTCCCACCCCCTTTCCAACATGACCATCCTTGGCCTCCTCCATTGACCAAACTAAGCTGCACATTGGAGAAACAACACCTCATCTTCCGCTTTGACAGCCTACAGCCCGGAGGACTCAACATTGAGTTCTCTAATTTCAAAGAACTCCCTTCCTATCCCATGACTCCCTTCCCAGTCCCTCCCCATCCCATTCTTCTGATCCACCCTTCCTTCCAGCTACCAACCTGATTCATTCTTCCCATTGGTCAACCAGATCGTACCCTCTACCTGTGGTTGCCTATCTCTACCTCACCCTGCCCCCACCACACCATACAAAACCCTTTCCCTAATTCCCCTTTATCTGCAGCTCCCCCTACACCCACCCCCTGTCCTGAAGAAGGGTTACACCCAAAATGTTGCCTTCTCCACCTCCTGATGCTGCCTGGCTTGTTGTGTTCTTCCAGCCTCCTGCCTGTCTACCTTGGTTTCCAGCATCTGCAGTTTTTTTGCCACTAGAAAGGTATGGTGAGGCAATATGCTAGACCATGTCACAAGAATCACTCCCTAAACTTGACATGACTCTCACTTTACCAAAAGATCTGTGAGCTTTAATCTCTTGTTTGATTTGATAGCTACAAAAAGGAGTAAATACCCAGTTTATGAGCTATACCACAGGTAGATGGAGGTATGGGTAAAGGGGAGGATAGTGCAGTGCACTTCAGAGAATATCTCTGGGGCACCTGCGCCAACCAACACCACAGCCCCTAGACCTTTGAGGATTTGAGGTGTTGATGTCAAATAATGGTCTATAATTTGTCAGGTAAGTTTGTAAAGAAAGGATGGAGTCAAACACATTTCATTGTCAGCATTTAACCAAACACTGAATAATACTGCAGAAGGAAGTTTATAGATTGTGACAAGATGTTATTTGCAAGGTGTGAAGCTAAGTAGTAATGATCATGTTTCTCCTCATGCGAGATAATTTTCTATTCCTCTTATAGAAGAATTCCACAGTGGACTACAGATTGTCTGTTTTATGAGTTAGCATTTAATCACAATTCTAAGACAAGTTTTACTTCACTTCAGTTTGACATTATACAAAAAGAGCAAATCCATGTGAAGATGAGTTAGGAGACATGAGGCAGGAAACCGAAGCAATTCAGCGCTTGTTGTGATAAATGACCAAGATGGTAAGGAGACATTGGGGTTGTTCTATGTGCATTCACATCCCTAGTGAATATCGGGTAAGACGCTGTCAAAGTCATGCACATCATTTGGTTGAAGGAAGAAATCTGACAAAGGAAATAAGTTATTCTCTATTATTTATCATCAATATTGCTGCTTATGCCCCTTCCTCAAAAGATTAAAAATTGGAATGTTACTGATTCAGGTACAATCTTCAGGATCATTTGTGACTCCTCAGACACTGAAGCAGTTCAAGTCCAATTGTAGCAAGACCATGGTTGACATCTGGGCTTTGGTTGATTGGTGGAAAATGACATTTACATCACTCAGGCAATGACCAAATAAGAATCCAACCATCTCCCATTTACTTTCAACAGCAATGATGTAGAATCATCCATCATCAGTGTTTCATGCATGACCATTGAGTAGAAACTAAACTGGACCAACCGTGCAAACATCTCATCTGCAAGTGTAGGTCAGAGGCTGGGACTTCTGCAGTAAGCAGATCACCTTAGTCCCTAAAACCTCTTCATTATCTGTAAGGAGCAAGTCAGGAATAGGAGGGAATATTGGCCACTTGCGTGGCTGAGTACAGCTCCACCAGGAATCAAAAAAGCACAATACTATTTGGACTAAAACCTCACATTTGATCAGTTTGCTATTCATCATCTCAACATTGACTCCATCCACTTCCGAAGAACAGTGGCAGCAATGTGTATCATGTAAAGGATGCAGTACAGCAACTCATCAAGACTTCTTTGGCAGCATCCTCCAAACCCATGACCTCCATCATGCAGAATGAGAAGGGCAGTGGATGCATAGAGACCCCCTCAACCTCTTCAAGCTTCCTAACTTGCAATGTTGCTGTTCATTTACTTCTGCTGGATAAAACCCCTGAAAGTCCTTCTCTAACAGCACTGTGGGTATACCTGTATCAGTGGCATGGTGACAATCAGGATTCCTGCCCATCTTCCGAGGACCCCTTCACCAGCCTCCAACACACTCCATCCACCTGGACACACCGCGCTGGCCTATTACCCGCCCTCGACCTCTTCATTTCCAACTGCCACCGGGACATTAACCGCCTCAACTGTCTACCGCCTCTCCCACTCCAACCTCTCACCCTCACAATGAATATCCCTCAACTCCCTCTGCTCCAATCCCAACCTCATGATCAAACCAGCAGATAAAGGGGGCGCAGTGGTAGTCTGGCACACTGACCTCTACACCGCTGAAGCCAGAAGCCAACTCGAAGACACCTCCTCCTACCGCCCCCTCGACCATGACCCCAGCCCCCATCACCAAACCATCATTTCCCAGACCATACAGAACCTCATCACCTCTGGAGATCTCCCACCCACAGCTTCCATCCTCGTAGTCTGAGAACCCTGCACCGCACAATTCTACCTCCTTCCCAAGATCCACAAGCCTGACCACCCTGGCTGACCCATTGTCTCAGCATGCTCCTGCCCCAATGAATCCACCTCTACCTACCTCGATACTGTCCTATCCCCCCCCAGTCCAGGAACTCCCCACATACGTTCGAGACACCACCCACGCCCTCCACCTCCTCCAAGACTTCTGTTTCCCCGGCCCCCAACGCCTCATCTTCACCATGGATATCCAATCCCTCTACACCTCCATCTGCCATGACCAGGGCATCCAAGCCCTCCATTTCTTCCTCTCCTGATGTCCCCAACAGTACCCTTCCACCGACACTCTCATTCGTTTGGCTGAATTGGTCCTCACACTTAACAATTTCTCTTTCGAATCCTCCCACTTCCTCCAGACCAAAGGGGTAGCCATGGGCACCCATATGGGCCCCAGCTATGCTGGTCTCTTTGTTGGCTACGTAGAACAGTCCATCTTCCATAGGTACACTGGCAGCACTTGCCACCTCTTCCTCCGTTACATTGATGACTGCATTGGCGCCACCTCGTGCTCCTGCGAGGAAGTTGAGCAATTCATCAACTTCACCAACACATTCCACCCCAACCTTAAATTCACCTGGACCATCTCTGACACCTCCCTCCCCTTCCTGGACCTCTCCATCTCCATTAATGACAACCGACTTGACACTGACATTTTTTACTAACCCACTGACTCCCATGGCTACCTGGATTACACCTCTTCCCACCCTACCTCCTGCAAAAATGCCATCCTGTATTCCCAATTACTCTGCCTCCACCATATCTGCTCCCAGGAGGACCAGTTCCACCACAGAACACACCAGATGGCCTCCTTCTTTAGAGACCGCAATTTCCCTTCCCACATGGTTAAAGATGCCCTCCAACGCATCTCGTCCACATCCCGCACCTCCACCCTCAAACCCCACCCCTCCAACTGTAACAAGGACAGAATGCCCCTGGTGCTCACCTTCCACCCTACCAACCTTCGTATAAACTAAATCATCCGCCGACATTTCCGCCACCTCCAAACAGACTCCACCACCAGGGATATATTTCCCTCTCCACCCCTTTCCGCCTTCCGCAAAGACCATTCCCTCCGTGACTACCTGGTCAGGTCTATGCCCCCCCTACCAACCCACCCTCTCATCCTGGCACCTTCCCCTGCCACCACAGGAATTGCAAAACCTGCGCCCACACCTCCTCACTCACCTCCATCCAAGCCCCAAAGGAGCCTTCCACATCCATCATAGTTTTACCTGCACATCCACCAATACCCCACCTCCATCCACCTATTGCAATCTCAGCTATCCTCCCCCCCAGCCCCGCCTCACTCCCATTTATCTCTCCACCCCCGATACTCCTTATTCCTGAGATCAGGGATTTTGCCTGAAACATCGATTCTCCTGCTCCTCGGATGTTGCCTGACATGCTGTGCTTTTCCAGCACCACACTCTTGACTCTAACCTCCAGCATCTGCTGGACTCACTTTCCCCTGTGACATAGTTAAGCCAGTCAACATGTTGCTCTGTCCTTCTGGCTTATGCAATGATATGGAGGTACTGTCATTCAAACATCAGGCCAAAAGAACTCCTTTTGCCCAAGCTAATAAAAATTAGGTTCTGAGGTCATTATGTTTATAATCGCGCCATTTCTCTAAAAGTCGGCAGTTCTTATTTTGATTGGTTTGGTTTGATTTATTACTGTCACATGTACTGAGATGCAGTGAAGATTATTGTTTTATGTGCTAACCAGCCAAATCATACCTTACATAAGTACATCAGGGTAATGGAACAGAATGCAGAATATAGTGTTACAGCGGCAGAGAAAGTGCAGAGAAAGATTAACACTAATATATGAGAGACCTGTTCATAGGTCTGATAACAGCTGGGAAGAAGCTGTTCCTGGTTTTGTTGTTATATGTTTTCAACCATTTTATCTTCTGCCCAATGGAATAAGGTGGAAGAGACACGTGGATGCTGCCTGACCTGTTGTGCTTTTCCAGCACCACTCTGATCTAAATACCAGAAGAGAATATAACCAGGGTGGGAGGGGTCTTTGATGATATTGGCTGCTTTCCCGAAGCTGTGGGAAGTGTAGATGGGAGTCAATGGATGGAAGGCTGGATTACGTAATAGACTGGGCTATGTTCACAACTCTCTGTAATTTCCTGTGGTGTTGGGCAGAGCAGTTGCCAAAGCAAGCTATGATACATCCAGAGGATACTTTCTATGGTGCATCTATTAAAATTGTTACACATTATTGTGGACAGGCTGAATTTCCTTAGCTTTCTGAGGAAGTAATGGCGTTTTCATGTTTTCTTGACTGTAGCGCCGGTGGGAATGTCCGAGGAACTTGAACCTCCCCACCATCTTCACCTCAGCACCATTGATATAGACTGGGGCATGTCTTCGCTCTTCCTGAAGTCAACAGGCAGCTCCTTCACTTTGCTGACTTTGAGGGAGGAGATTGTTATCTTCACACCATGCCACTAAACTGTCTATCTCCTTCCTTCCAACTGCATCCGTGAAATCAATGGAACTTTGCAATGGTTGCATTAAGGAAACACCTTGCTTCAACCTGACTTGTCCTTATCAAGCAGTAATAGCCATGTCTCAATGCAAAACATAAAATACTTTTGGAAAGTGTCTTGCATATCTGAATTTGACGGTTACTGTGATGGAACATCCTCCAGTCTATTAAATATTTGGTGTCATAATCTGAGACATGTCAAAAACATAACTTACATTTAATTTATGGAAAAGAAGCTGTTTATAAAGGTGTTGCCATAAAGTATCCTTAAACAATTAATATGATAATATTAATTAAGGTTGCCTACCTTAGAGTCTAACTCAATTCTTTGAGCAATGTCACCTTTGGATTGCTTGTGGTCTGGTTAACCTCTGTCATCCTGGCAGTGATTTACTTAACCTCTACCGTCAGCTTGTCAAAGTCTCTTATAAGAGTCAGCTGCTTCTAAAAAGAGGCGGTTCTTGTATTTGTTAAATATAGAATACAAAAGTTATGGCTTTCTTTTTGAACATTCTATAGAAGCTAATGCCATTTTTGCAACATTTTGGAGTTTTTATTCTAATTTGCTATACCCCACAGCATTGGGAGTTTAGATGTTTCTAAGTACATAAGTTTGCTGAATGATTTAAAATTCATGTTTATTGGTTTTAGATTAACCCCAATTTAACCACCAGTTACACTGATACGTTGACATTGAAATGTTGCTTTAACTTGCTGAGACACTTACACCAGATTTCTACTCACAAATGATTGCACTGTTTTGTGAGTCAGAGTTATAGGAACATGGGAAGAGGAGGAGGCCATTCACCCCCTCAAGCTTGTCCCACCATTCAATGCAATCATGGCTGGTATGTCACCATTGCTTAACAAAAAATTGATCTATCTCTGATTTAAAATTAACAACTGATCCAGCATCTTCTGCCATTTGTGGAAGAGAGTTCCAAACATCTTTCTACCCTTTGTGTGTAGCGCTTCCTTACATCTCTCCTCAACGCTCTGGCCCTAATGCTTCCTAGGAGAAAGTGAGGACTGCAGAGGCTGGAGACAGAGTTGAAAAACGTGTTGCTGGAAAAGCGCAGCAGGCCAGGCATTATCCGAGGAGCAGGAGAATCGACGTTTCAGGCATAAGGCCTTCTTCAGGAATGAGGCTGATGTGCCAAGCAGACTGAGATAAAAGGTAGGGGGGGAGGGAATTTGGGGGAGGGGCGCTGGGAATACGATAGGTGGAAGGAGGTGAGGGTGAGGGTGATAGGCCGGAGAGGAGGTGGGGGCGGAGAGGTCGGGAAGAGGATTGCAGGTCAAGAGGGCAGTGCTGAGTCCGGGGGTTGGGACTGAGATAAGGTGGGGGGAGGGGAAATGAGGAAGCTGGAGAAATCTACATTCATCCCGTGTGGGTTGGGGGGTTCCCAGGCCGAAGATGAGGTGCTCTTCCTCCAGGCATCGTGTTGTCAAGGTCTGGTGATGGAGGAGGCCAAGGACCTGCATGTCCTTGGCGGAGTGGGAGGGGGATTTAAAGTGTTCAGCCACGGGGTGGTTGGGTTGGTTGGTCCGGGTGTCCCAGAGGTGTTCCCTGAAACGTTCCGCAAGTAGGCGGCATGTCTCCCTAATGTAGAGATGACCACATCGGGTGCAGCGGATACAGTAAATGATGTGTGTGGAGGTCGCAAATTCACCACACTTTTCAACTAATGCTTCCTAGGTCTAGAAACTCCAGCTAATTGAAATAATTTACATATGTAGTCTTTTCTTTTTGGTAGCTTGAAAACTTCAATCAGATCACCCTGTAAGCTCCTAATTTCTGGAGAAAATAGGTCTAATTTGTATAATCTCTTCTCATAAAATACTCTGAAGTCCAGGCATTATTCTGGTGAAACTACGTTGCACTTCCTCCAGAGCCAATCTATTCTTCCTAAGGTATGGTACCAAGATCTGCTCACAGTACTTCAAGTGGGGTCTAACCAGGGTTTTGCCCTTCTGCAATATTATTTTTTATGTTCACTTGTGGGGCGTGGGCATCACTGGCTGGCCAGCATTTATTGCCTGTCCCCAGTAGCTCCTGAGAAGGTGGTGGTGAGCTACCTTCTTGAAATTCTTATGGGCGGCACGTGGCACAGTGGTTAGCACTGCTGCCTCACAGCGCCTGAGACCCGGGTTCAATTCCCGCCTCAGGCGATTGACTGTGTGGAGTTTGCACGTTCTCCCCGTGTCTGCGTGGGTTTCCTCCGGGTGCTCCAGTTTCCTCCCACAGTCCAAAGATGTGCAGGTCAGGTGAATTGGACATGCTAAATTGCCCGTAGTGTTAGGTAAGGGGTAAATGTAGGGGTATGGGTGGGTTGCGCTTCGGCGGGTCGGTGTAGACTTATTGGGCCGAAGGGCCTGTTTCCACACTGCAATGTAATCTAATCTAAAAACTATCTACATGCTGCAGGCTGACCCACAATGCCCTTAGGGAGGGTATTAAAGGATTTTGACGCAGCATTAATGAAGGAACAGCGATATAGTTTCAAGTCAGGATGGTGAGTGTCTTGCAGGGTACATCTGCTGCCCTTGTCCTTCCAGATGGAAGTGGTCGTGGGTTTGGAAGGTGCTGTCTGAGGATCTTTGGTGAATTTCTGCAGTGCACCTTGGAGATGGTATACTCTGTGTTTCTATATACTGACATCACATGGACTTCCCATTGCTAAATAGTCATAAGGAAGACTGGCATGAAGTGGCTGAAACTAACAATTTCCCTTCAATTAGAGTCAGAGTCAGAGAGATGTACAGTATAGAAACAGACCCTTCAGTCCAACTCATCCAGGCCGACCAGATATTCTAAATTAATCTGGTCCCATTTGCCTGCACTTGGCCTATATCCCTCTAAACCCTTCCTATTCACATACCCAACCAGATGCCTGTTAAATGTTGTAATTGTACCAGCCTCCACCACATCCTCTGGCAGCTCATTCCACACAGGCACCACCCTCTGCATGAAAAAGTTGCCTCTTAGTTCCCTTTTAAATTTTTTCCCTCTCACGCTAAACCT
Source organism: Chiloscyllium punctatum (assembly GCF_047496795.1). Taxonomy (NCBI): domain Eukaryota; kingdom Metazoa; phylum Chordata; class Chondrichthyes; order Orectolobiformes; family Hemiscylliidae; genus Chiloscyllium; species Chiloscyllium punctatum. The sequence goes on from NC_092741.1 coordinate 154,454,373, forward strand.
ATGCCCTCTAGTTTTGAACTTCCCCACCCCAGGGAAAAGGCCTTGTCTATTTAACCTATCCATGCTCCTCATGATTTTTATAAACCTCTATGATGTCACCCCTCAGCCTCCAACGCTCCAGGGAAAACAGCCCTGGCCTATTTTGCCTCAAATCCTCCAACCCTGGCAACATCCTTGTAAATCTTTTCTGAATCCTTTCAAGTTTCACAACATCCTTCTGACAGGAGGGAGACCAGAAAGAATTTGTAGTTATACAAAAGGGGCATACATAATAGGAGCATCTGCTGATCATGTCAGACAGGTTTTGCTTTAGTCTCTAGAACAGGAGATACTTCTTAATGCTTTATAAGAGAGATTCTGTAGATGTGTTTGTTCACTTATGTAGAAATGTCTTTACATCTGACAGCCTGAGAGATGATAAGGTAAACTTCCAGGATACTCTCCTCCTTAAAACCATAATAAGATTCCCTAAGTTCATGCTCTATATTATGATGGAGGCAACTATGGGACCTGACTCCAAAGATCTCGCTCATCTGTATGACCTTACCAGAGGAGGTCAATTTTATATCAGAGGCCCGAAGCTTGGGGAGGTTAACATTCCCACAAGGAAAGATTAGCACTAATCAGAAAACAGGGGGAATACAAAGCTCATTAACATTCGACTCCCTCGGAGTTCCGAAAGTAATAGTTAAACAAACTGTAACTGGAGTATTGTGTGAAATACTTGACTATCGAGGGAGTGCAACAAAGGTTCTCCTGGCTGACACCAGGGATGACCAGACTGTTGTACAAAGAGAAAGAGGCGACTGGGCCACTATTCACGAGAGTTTAAAAGAATGAGAGGGGACCTCATTGAAACAAGTGAAATTCTAACAGGGTTGGACAGACCAGGTGCAGTTGAGAACATTTCCTCTGGTTGGAGAGTCTGGAAGCAGAAGTCACAATTTCAGGATATGGGATGGGCCATTTAGGACTGAGACGAAGAACCGTTTCTTCACTCAGAGTGTAGTCAACCTTTGGAGGCTCTGGGGGCTAGGTCACTTATAATTCTCAAGAAAGAGGTTGATGCATTTTTAGATATTAAAGGTACCAAAGGGTGTGAAGGGGAAGCTGGAATATGGCGATGAGATAATAAATTAGCCACGATCACATTGAATGGGATAGGCTTGTAGGGCTGAATAGCCTCCTCCTGCTCCCAGTTTCTATGTTTCTCTCAGTGACAGAGTGTTCTGACTTTGACATCGGTTCATTGGACATCACTGGTCCTTAATCATTGGTGGGTGAGAATCCTTGTGTTTCTTTCTTAACTGCTGTGTGGGAGTTCCAACAGGTCAAACATGGCTATCTCTCAAGAAGACAGTGCTCCATCACATTCTCAGGTCAAACAAGGATGTCATCCGTGTCCTAACAACAGATTCAAAATTACCCCAAACTAGCATAAACACATTTTTGAGCTGTTTGATGTAAGCACTTACATTGTCACCGTGAAGATTGCTAATGTTTAATTTGAATGCTCTGCTGCTCATTGGCAAACAAAACCAATAAAAGAAAAAATTGGTTTCATTGTTCTGCAGAGATCCATGCCGTTCAGGATAATAAATGCTTGATCTACAATGAAGCTTATTGCCAATATTAAATATTTTGTTCAACCATTTGTAAAGATATTTCAGCTCCTGTTCTTTGGCGAATGGTTTTGATTATGGAGATGACTGAGGATATGCTTTGGAAAGTAAATGCTGTCTTATGGAAGTGCCTTGAATATTTGGTCCAAATGTGTACACATTTCAAAAATATATGAGTTGGGGGGAGATCATTCTTTGATTATAAAAAAAAGTACCATAAAGACAAAAGTCAAACCATCTGAACCATCTGTTCCTTTACAAGTTTGCTGATTTAAAAATAAAATGGCCTTTTAGTAAACTTTAAACAGGGAAACACCACCTGCTGTTCCATTAAATGTGACCTGACCTTTTCTTCTGTCTAGTTATAATAAACACTGCACTTTCTTTAAGCAAAGCCTGTTTGAAAGATAGTGGACTGTAAGTGTGCCTTCTTAGATCCCAGATGAAGTTGCAGACTTGTGGAGTGTTTGATCTTTTATGAGTGTCGGATAAATTGGCTCTGGCACCTGGCAACCAAAAATCACTAACTGTTTGGGCACAACCTTTCTGTCAAACATTTTGACCAAGCTCGTTGTTTGGATTAAAAATATTGATATCTCCTGCACTGTGTTTATCCAAGAATACTCCCATTGATGTTTCTCATTAGGAGTCTACAGATGAAACAAGTTCCAATAGACATCCTGCAGCCTTTCAGTTCTGCTACTTTTACTGTTGATATTTCACTGTATTAAAAACTCATTCACATCTATGAATTCTAAGGATCTTATTCTTTACCCCATGTAATCTTTCAGAAGATCCAACACGAGTAAAACATCCAGATATTTTTGTCTGTGTTTTCTTCCTTTATGTTTGGTAGTGGTGGGAAAATTAAGTTTCTTGCGGATTCATAACTAGTATTCCTCTAAGAATGGCCACCCAAGACTGGAAGTTCAAAAGATGAAGTTTCACAAATATTGTGTTACAAGCAATATATTGAAAATACTTTTCCATGCACAGCCAGGTTGACGGTGCACTGAATGCATACGCTGAGGATATATGTTTACAAAAAATATTTCCTCAGTTACATTTATTCATTATACATTTTATTGTCAATTATAAAAACTGCTCATGTTAAGAATATGCTTTATTAACAGAATTTTAAATCAATCAATCAATTTACAACTGCAACATTTATCACAAAAAAGTCAAAGGAGTAGAAATTGATCAATGTGGGTTTGTTTTGTAATGCTCAAATTTGGATGAATTATTTTCAACACTATTTAGAAAAACAGGGGTAAGAATTGGTAGAATTTTAACTTACCTGGAGTGAATTTACCATGGAGGAAAGGTTTAATTTAAACAGACTTGAAGTATGAATCTTAAAAGACTGCCAAGTGGGTGAATTACTCATAACATTGCATCTCAAATTCCTCAAGCTGCCTGTGTTAATTGTTGGCTGCGTAAAGAAATTCATTTTATAGGAATAGTTAAGTATCCCATCAGGAACACAGGGACAGGAAATGACCATTCAGCTACTTCAGACTGTTCCACCATTCAATGAGATCATGGGATTGGTGTGGCCTAACTCCATATACCTGCATTTGGCCCAAATCCCTTAATACCTTTGCTTAACCAAAAAATTATCTACCTCAGATTTAAAATTGACAACTGATTGAGCATCAACAGCCATTTGTGGAAGAGAATTCCAAATATCTTTGTGCTTAGCACGACTTGCGAAATAACATCTCTCCTAAAGATTCTGTCCATAATTTTTAGACTAGACCCCATTGAACAAAGATATCACATATGCTATTTTCTTTAAATAGGAAAAATTTGAGCATGTTAAACTTTGCAGTTACTTCCATAGAAAACTTCCAAATGGAAAGAAAGTATGACACATTGATTTTAAAAAAATAATTTTTACCTGGGCTTGTTATTTCTCAAATAATTTAGGCACTTTTTTTGTTAAGAATATTGTGAATTTTAATCAACACCAACACAATTCAAAAATCATGGTTGCACTGGAATCAATCTGTCTCTTTCATGTCTAATTTTGGACAATACACAAATTGATCAATCTAATCTTGCTACTAGAGGTGAAGAGGTTAAAAGGTTGGGGCTGGAGGTTTCATCAGATATTCACCCAATTGCTTGCTATAACTTTGGCAGGAGATCGGTGGAAACAATGCTTTTGTAGGATAAACATTGTTTTTTGTGGAACGTGGGCTGAAGTTATAGCCTGCAGCAAGGAAATTCCCAAACACAACTAAGGCACTGAGGCTAGCACCCTGCTTTAAAGACCATGTCAATGAGATATAAAAGTAAACAGATTCGAGAAGAAAAATTCTTTCCTTTCCTCTGGATGTCCTACAAAACAGGGTTAAAAATCACACAACACCAGGTTATAGTCCAACAGGTTTAATTGGAAGCACACTAGCTTTCAGGGCGCTACTCCTTCAACAGGTGGTAACATCGGCATCTCCAAATCATGGCTACAAAACAGGAATATTTACATTCCAAATAAAAATGAAATGAATTGTGGATTCTGTCAATCAGAAACAAAAACAGAAATTGCTGGAAAAGCTCAGTAGGTCTGGCAGCATATGTGGACAGAAATCAAAGTTAACATTTTCAGTTCAGTGAGGATCTGAAGAGGGGTCATTCAACCCAAAATGTTAACTCAGTTTCTCTTTTCACAGATGCTGCCAGACCTGCAGAGATTTTCCCACCATTTCTGTTTTCATTTTATCATTTACATCCTAAACAGGGGATTTAGCATGCATTACAGAGATTTAAGAGATTCCACAACTGATAGATCAGACTTTAGCTCTGCAGTCCTGCCACAGCCAGTCGTGAATGTTAATGGACAATTCAACAACTCACAGGAGGAAGAGGCTGCACGAATATTCTCATCCTCATTGACTGGGGAGCCCAGCACATCCATGCAAAATGCAAGGCTGAAGCATTTGCATCCATTCGCTACACTTCTAGAAGTGGAAATGTTTGTTGATTATTGCAGCAAGTTCAGCTCCATTTGTGACTTCCCATATACTGAAGTAGTTGTGTCCATATGTAGCAAGACCTGGTAAACATCCAAACTTTTGTGATATGAATGTTCCTTGCCACTTGTCATCCAAAGTGCCAGATATTGATTATCTCTAAAAAAAAGATGCTAATCATCCCCCCCCCCCCGCCCATGACATTAAATGGCATTGCCATCACTAACCATCTCACTATCAATTTCCTCAGACCAGAAATTGAATTGGACTAGCCATATAGTTACTGTGGTTACAAGAGTAGATCAAAAGGTGGGAACCCCACAGTAACTCACTTCCTCAAGCCTCAAAGCCTGTCTACCATACATGAGACACAGTCAGGAAGGCATTGGAATCCTCTCCACTGGCCTGGTGGAGGGCAGTTCCAACATCCAAAACAACTTAGTCCTCTTGAATGGCACCCTATTCAACACCTCTCACCTTTACTCCCTGATGCATACTCATCTACAAAATGTGCTGCAGCAGCTCACCAAAGCTCCTTTGACAGGTCCTACAAGTCTGTAATCTCTACTATCTAGAAGGATAATGACGACTGATACATGGGAGCACCACCACCTGTAAGTTCCACTCAGAATCAAGCAACATCCTACGTTGGAAGCATGTCACTGGGTGTTTCTGCTATTGGGTCAAAATCCACAAACTCCCTTTGGACAGCACTGTGGGTGTACCAACCCTCACATGGAATGCATCAGTTCAGGAAGTGGAGATGTTGGTGATGGACTGGGGTGGACAAAGTCAGAAGTCGCATGACACCCGGTTATAGTCCAACAAGTTTATTTGAAATCACAGAATTTTGGAGCACTGCTCCTTTGTCATATGAAACCCTGTTCAAGAAGGCTGCTGACCTCCACCTTCTTAGGGATGGCAATAAATGTTGGCATAGTCACCAACGGCCATGTCCTGTGAATAAATAATAAAAATGTACACGGCTGTTTTGTGAATCACATTAACTGTTGCAATGTAATAAACCACAGCAACCAATTTGTGCAGAAGATTGTACCTCAAATGTTAAGAAGGTAAATATTCAGATAAACGGTTTTGGTGTGTGGTCTTTGTTAATGGTTCAATTTTGACTATGTCAACTTTTATACTCTGCTGCACTAGTGGGCTTTATTATAATCAGCTCCATTTAATATCTTAACCAAAACAAACCCCCAGCAATTCCAGCAGTACAACACCTCATTATTTCAATTTAATGTGTGCCTTAGATTACGCAAATCTCTTGTAGTCAGGTTTAACCTAAATGTTTTGACTCAATGGTAATTTACAGTGAATTTTTTTTTAACACGCTTGCCACGTTCCTTTCTTCAATAAACCAAGAAATTGTCACTTATCTGCTCAAGTTTATTTTACACAATCCATAAATGGTTTGTCAACCAAATTTCTTAATCCAATTTCTTACTGAAAGAGGAGGAGGAGAATGCCAGACTAGAGAGGTGTGCACCACCTCCATCAGAGGGGCTCCTGTCTTCATTGGAGTGAGAAATATTATGTCCAGTGGCTGATTTGTAACATAATTTTAAAAAGCAGGTTGAAAGTTTCTGAAATGCCCACACTTTAACCCATCATTTTAGCCTGAACAGCCATTTGTATTTTAGCCTGGAACATTATTAGGATGTGATTGACAGGAAATAACGTCTAAAATGAGATCCTGCCAATTGGGGCAAATCATATTGAAGTAGATATTCTCAAGCAGAAATCACTGAGGTTAAAGCATATCACTCTTAGTATCAGTTGGATGGGAACTGAGGGCACCAAATCCCAACCAAATTCCTGTCATTTATTCAGGTTATGACAGTTTAAACAGAGAATTTGGGTCATTAGATTCTTGAATTGAAGCACCACAATTTGGCATATCTCCTTTCAATGGCATGATTTTAGATTTCCTTTGTCAGGTGAAATGAGCAATATAACCATCAAAAGAGTGTGAGGGTTACTATGAATTTTTTTTTCCCAGAAGACTAAATCTATTTAGCGATTATATGTACAAAAGAAGAAATTGTTGGAAAAGCTCAGCAGGTCTGGAAGCATCTGTGGAGAGAAATCAGAGTTAATGTTTCGGGTCCTTTGACTCTTCTGAGGAAGGTTTTTTAGGAAGGGTTAATGGACTTGAAACATTAACTCTGATTTCTCTCCACAGATGCTGCCAGACCTGCTGAACTTTTCCAACAATTTTTGTTTTTGATTCACAGTATCCGCAGTTCTTTTGTTTAGCAGTCACATATCTTCATTGGTCCCCCCTAATTTTTTTTTACAAAATCGAAAATGTAAAAGTTAATTTTGATGTTGGCATTTGTTGCTCATCCCTAATAGCATTTGAGAAATTGATGGTGAATTGTCCTCTTGAACCAGTGTAAATCTAAGAATAGTGTTGCTGGGTTAGGAGTGCCAGGACATTGATAATGCAATAATGGGGGAAGAGCACGATGGTGCTCAGTCAGGAGGGCGATGGTGTTCCCAATTAGATTTGTATCGTCAGCTCAAATACTGCAATTGTGAGGTACAAATTAATGGAGAAGCATGCTTTGCATTGTTATGGTTCTGTTCAAATCAAAATAAATAATTGGTCTGAAGGGTTGATATGATTTATTTTTAGTTGCACTGGTTTTTGTTTTGTTATGTAATTGATTTGTGATTAATATAAAACTATGCTTCAAGATTGATTTATTTATTTTTTGGATAAATGTGTCTTACTGCCCTAATGTATATTTGTTAGTAGCTAATTAAATGTGGAATGGGAAAGGACAGAGTTAAAGAAAATACAAGTTTGTTTGTTAATTGATTAGAAATGTATCAAAGAACATGTGCTGTGTCAAAGAGCATTTACATCTAAAATGTTTAAATAGCCAAATGTCTGAATCAAATGGAACATGATGCATATGGTTCTGAGTGGACTATGGCTCATTACTTACTTTGATATTTGAAAAGCATGCTGCCAAAGTCTTTGCTATAAGGAATGTTACAGAATGCTTTGAAACAAGCTCCATTGCTTGAAACAAGGGGTGCTGCTGAAAGTTTACTTAACTTCATCTTCTTCATGCAGCAATAGTCAATTTGCTACAACTTTGTATTCGTTTGACAAGGTTTAGAAACGTATGCAGCGAACTAATGGCCCATCATGTTTCGAGGAATGGTAAACAGTACTGTAGGGAAGTTGTATCACAATTCTTCAGCTCTGTCATCTGCTGCAAATTTTGTCAGGTTCCCAACTGAATGGTTAGAATATGTAGGGTCTTCCAAACCTTTAGTTTTAATCATTTTAATTACCTTCTCTTCTTGGCCAATCCCTTAAGGTTGAGGATGACTTGCGTCCAAATCTGAAAGATGAACTCTGAAACGGCTATTAAGTTCCAATGTGCAATCTCAGTAGCTGCCACAAAAGAGGCATGTGGATGACACTTGAGGTGTCAGATAGACATGCCTACTGGATGCTTGGAAGCTCCCTCTGTTGCCTTGACTCCACTTCTGCACAATCCCAATGCAGTTTTGCGATGTGTCTCATTGCCTTCCTGAATGATCCTTCTCCAGTTTGGTCATTCACACCTCAGGGTCACCCATGGGACCGCACATGTGTTTGATTTCTTCAGATGTGTTTTGAGAACATCCATGAAGAGTTTCTGTTGTCTTCCTGGGAGACTCCGATTGTGACTGTGCTCTAAATGGAGCTATTGTTTTGGAGTCTAGTGTCAGGACTGTCCCACTGTGTGGGTTTGAATGATTAGCAAGCAGCCTTTTGCTCAGCAAGTTAACTTGGAAGAGTATGAAATTAAAAATCAAACAACACCAGGTTATAGTCGAAAAGGTTTATTTGGAAGCACTAGCTTTCAGAGCGCTGCTCTTTCATCAGGGGGTTGCAGAGAATAAGATTGTAAGACACTGAATTTATAGCAGGGGGTTACAGTGTGATGTAACTGAAGTTATACATTGAAAAAGACCTGGATTGTTCGTTAAGTCTCTCATCTTTTAGAATGACCATGTTGGTTTCAGTTCTTTCATATGTAAATTGCAAAACTTTTTTTTAAAAGTTACATTCTCAAGTGAACTGAGTGTGAGATGTCTTTCATTCAACCAGAATGGGACGATCTTGCGAAAACATTTATTGGAAGTGCTGCTGTGCTTTGATATGCTTGGTATAGATTGCCCAGGTCTGCAAAATCTCAAGGGGAAAATATTTATGGCTATTTGTTAGGCCACTTTTGGAAAACTGCATGCAATTCTGGTCTTCCTGCTATAGGAAGAATGTTGTGAAACTTGAAAGTGTTCAGAAAAGACTTATAAGGGTGTTGCCAGGGTTGGAGGGTTTGAGCTATAGGGAGAGGTTGAATAGACTGGGGTTGTTTTCCCTCGTGTTGGAGGCTGAAGGGTCACCATATATAGATGTATAAAATCATGAGGGGCATGGATAGAGTAAATAGACAAGGTCTTTCCCCGGGGTGGGGGAGTCCAAAACTAGAGGGCATAGGTTTAGGGTGAGAGGAGAAAAATTTAAAAAGTGTCCAAAGGGGCAACGTTTTCACACAGAGGGTGGTACTTGTATGGAATGAGTTGCCAGAAGAAGTGGTGGAGGTTGCTACAATTACAACATTTAAAAGACATCTGGATGGGTATTTGAATAGGAAGGTTTTAGAGGAATATGGGCCAAAGGAATATGAAGAGTCTATTTCAATGCTGTACATCTCTATGACTCTCTGACTCTACTTGATCATCAATCTGATGCTTTATACAGCATGATACTAAGACCACAGCATATTTTAATATTGCCAGCTTCACACTTTTTACCAAAAGATAATGATTTCAAATTGGTGTGTGCTTGCAATAACTTTATAAAAATACTGAAAATACTGATGTTGTAATTATTAGGCACATAGTGCTCCATTTCAATTTAATGGATCTTAAAGAACATCATGTAATTTTGGATTTTTAAAACTTATTTATGAAATCCAAAAAAATTCCTTTGTTCAATGAGTTGGATCAATAAAATGTTCAACCTATTAATAAACTGTATTTCTAAATTAATGCCATATTTTCAAAGATTTCATATAGCTGTGAAATGTTACTAAGTTCACACAAAAATAAATAGCCGCACAAATTTCTATATAAGCTCATGCTGGGAAGTGATCTGATACTGGAGGAACAGCAGCTGTGAACTGAGTGAGACTCGGCAGGACTTTCCCTGCAGCCCTTTCCAGGTTAGACTGACTTTTTAAAATGGTGGGAAACGCTGTCCATTAAAATAACCAAAATCAACCATCGTAGAAACAAATATTATCTTTGTCAGTTTGAAGCAACTCGCAAACAGCAACCCAACTGCACCTGAACAAATCTTAAGAAAGGAAATCTCAAATGTTCTTAAAATATGTGTCTCAAACATTGAATAGAAAATATAACAGGTGGGTTCATGGTTTATTTGGAGAAAATGATAATAAAACATCATTGTTTTGTTGCTGGTTCATAACTAAGTGAGGTAAAGAAGCACTTTAACACAGGAGGAAGCAAATCAGGTAATTACAATATAATTTACAATTTGGGGATTATATTAGCACAAAATGAAAAGCATAGAAACTGCCTTAATGTATTGCGTTTCATGTGAAACACTTTTGTTACTTTAAGTTATTTTAAGTGAATCAACGCTGCCTTATTATGTGCACTCTTTACAGCTGGTTTTTGAACTTCAGTGTATATATTTAATATTCACCTACCAGAGTACTTGAATCCTAGTTACTTATCAACCATATAGTGTCATCACCAAACCACAACACCTTGGTAGATTGTTGGATCATGCAACAGTATGAAATATACAAAGATTATACAGCAAACAATTTGCACGATTGGTTGTGCCACCTCTTTGTTTCCTGGGACTTTTTGTGTCACTCTGCCATTACCCTCAATAAGTGTAGCTAAAAGGCAATTATTGCAGCCCTATACCCATTAAAAGTAATGGTAATTATAATTTTCCTGTAATTTCATGCTGCTGCTACTTAGACTTCAAAGTAGCCTAAGTGACCCAGGTATTATGTGATCGCTGCCTCCAAACATTCGGCTTCATCTTTGGTTTTTAAAACATTACCAGTATTACTGAAGCAAATTGAGTTTGGAACTGAGTAGTTCATCACTTAATTCTCCAAACCCATTGCACACATAAATATAACATCATCATTTCTGTTCAAATGCAGTAGATTTGACTCATTTTTAAAACATATAACTTTGGAAGTAGCAGGGAAAATTATACAATAATTGTATTGCTTTGGGCTGTGGACAGAGTTTTAACTGAAGCTTTTTTGTTTAAACTTGTCAGCTGAGTTACTGCTTGAGGAAACAAATTGCTATGTCAGTGACTTAATATAATGTCAGTGTGATGTAGCAGAAACTTTCTCCTGAGCGGTTTCAGCAATTCTGTACGTGCTTTGCCACCTCTGAGACTTACCATCCAGAAATACCAATGAAAAGTATGAAGATAAATATTTTTGTGTATTTGTTGCAATCTGGAATGTATTGCCTGAGTAGTAGAAGCAGATTCAGAGTTCAAAAGTAAATTTCTATTTTATTCATTCATAGGATGTGGGTGTCCCTGGTTGGGCCAGCATTTAATGCCCATCCCTAATTGCCCAGAGGGCAGTTATGGATCAACCACATTTCTGTGGGTCTGCAGTCACATGTAGACCAGACCAGGTAAGCGTAGATTTCCTTCCTAAAAGGACATTAGCAAACCAGAGGGATTTTCCCTGAAAATCAATTCATTGTCATCACTAAACTTTTAATTTTAGATTCCTTATTGAATTCAAATTCCACCAGGTTCCCAGAACACTAAGTGGGTTTTGGGGTTAATAGTCCAGCGGTAATACCACTAGGCCGTTGTCTCAACTCAGGTAATAAATTTGGAAAGGTAACCTGCGCTTGGCTTTGGGGAAAAATGGCATTTGCCTCCAACAGGTTGTTTAATCTGATACAGCAATGGTTATTGTCTCCCATAGCCATTAGACCATGAGATATAGGAGCAGAATTCAGCCAATTGGCCCATTGAGTCTGGTGTGCATTTAATCATGGCTAACATCTTTCTCAAACTCATTCTCCTGCATTTTCTCTGTAATCTTAGATCAACTTACTTATCAATAACTTATCTATCTCTGTCTTAAATCCATTCAATGACTTGGCCTCCACTGCCCTCTGCAGTAATGAGTTCCACAGACTCATCACCCTCTGGCTAAAGAAATGCCTCCTTATCTTGGTTCTAATGTTCATCCCTTCATTCTGAGGCTGTGCCCTTGGGTCCTAGTCTCCCTGATTAGTGGCAACATCTTCAAATATCAATTGTTATAGGCATATTTTATTCAACAGTGGAAATATGCTCTTTAAGGTATTTCCCTATAACTATGAAATCACAGTGTGAATTAAAAGGATTCCTGTTAATTTTTGACATCCACTTTACATTATAATGGGTGGAGCAAGAGTCCAGGAGAATATCCTAGTTTAAAAGCTGATGCAGTTATCTACAGTTTGACTATTTGCATAAAACTTGTCAAATTATTTTAAAAATTGAAATTCACAGAAAAGCAACAACACTCAAATATTATCCACTCTGTACCACAGCTGGCATCAGAGAAATGACATCACCAAGACCCAAGATGCTCATCTTCTGAGGAAGGGTCACTGGACTCGAAACGTTACCTCTGATGTCTCTCCACAGATGCTGCCAGACCTGCTGAGCTTCTCCAGCAATTTCTGTTTTTGTTTCTCCCCATCTTCACCCTTCTTATCTTTATCATCCAATCTCTAGTGGAACTTAAGTAAAAAAAAAATTAATTATCATCAGGCTGGCATTTTGAACTTATTGTAAGTATATCTCCTGTCACACAACAGTTTTAGTTATAAAAGTGAAAGGGAGCATGGAGTTAAATGGATAACAACAATGGGAAAAGAAGAACAGACTGAACTGTTGATACATGCAAATCAATCAAATAATAGACAAGACAATTATAGATCATAGAACATTACAGCGCAGTACAGCCTTTGGCACTCGATGTTGCACCGACCTGTGAAACCAATCTGAAGCCCAGCTATCCTACACTATTCCATTTTCATCCATATGTTTATCCAATGACCATCTAAATGCCCTTAAAGTTGACGAGTCTACTACTGTTGCAGGCAGGCCAATCCATGCCCTTACTGCTCTCTGAGTAAAGAACCTACCTCTGACATCTGTCCCATATCTATCTGTCCTCAATTTAAAGCTATGGCCCCTCTTGCTAGACATCACCATCCAAGAAAAAAGGCTCTCACTGTCCACCCTATCTAATTGTCTGATCATCATTAAGTCACCTCTCAACCTTCTTCTCTCTAATGAAAACAGCCTCAAGTCCCTCAGCCTTTCCATGTAAGTCCTTTCCTCCATACCAGGCAACATCCTAGTAAATCTCCTCTGACCCCTTTCCAAAGCTTCCACATCCATAATGCAGCGACCTGAATTGTACACAATACTCCAAGTGCAGCCACACCAAAGTTTTGTACAACTGCAGCATGACCTCATGGCTCTGAAATTCAATCCCTCTATCAATAAAAGCTAACACACCGTATGCCTCTTAACAGCCCAACCAAACTGTGTAGCAACTTTCAAGGATCTATGTACCTGGACACCGAGATTTCTCTGCTCATCTACACTACCAAGAATCTTACCATTAGCCCAGTACTCTGTACTCTTGTTACTCCTTCCAAAGTGAATCATCTCACGCCTTTCCCATTAAACTCCATTTGTTATCTCACAGCGCAGCTTTGCAGTTTATCTGTGTCCCTCTGTAACCTACAACATCCTTCGTCACTATCTACAACTCCACCGAACTCATTGTTATCCGTAAATTTACTAACCCATCCTTCCACACCTTCATCCAGGTCATTTATAAAAATGACAAACAGCAGTGGCCCCAAAACAGATCCTTGCAGTACATCACTAGTAACTGAACTCCAGGATGAATATTTCCCATCAACTACCACCCTCTGTCTTCTTACAGCTAGCCAATTTCTGATCCAAACTGCTAATTCACTCTCAATCCCATGCCTCCGTATTTCTACAATAGCCGACCATGGGGAAACTTATCAAATACTTTACTTAAATTGATATGCACCATATCAACTGCTTTACCCTCATCCACCCTCATCATGTTGCGGCTGTACAGGACATTGGTTAGGCCACTGTTGGAATATTGCATGCAATTCTGGTCTCCTTCCTATCAGAAAGATGTTGTGAAACTTGAAAGGGTTCAGAAAAGATTTACAAGGCTGTTGCCAGGGTTGGAGGATTTGAGCTCTACGGAGAGGCTGAACAGGCTGGGGCTGTTTTCCCTGGAGCGTCGGAGGCTGAGGGGTGACATTATAGAGGTTTACAAAATTATGAGGGGCATGGATAGGGTAAATAGGCAAAGTCTTTTCCCTGGGGTCGGGGAGTCCAAAACTAGAGGGCATAGATTTAGGATGAGAGGGGAAAGATATAAAAGAGACCTAAGGGGCAACGTTTTCACACAGAGGATGATACATATATGGAATGAGCTGCCAGAGGATGTGGCGGAGCCTGGTACAATTGCAATATTTAAAAGGCATTTGAATGGGTATATGGATAGGAAGGGTTTGGAGGGAAATGGGCCGGGTGCTGGCAGGTGGGACTAGATTCGGTTGGGATATGTGGTCGGCATGGACAGGTCTGTTTCCATGCTGTACATCTCTATGACTCTATGACCTCTTTGGTCACCTTCTCAAAGAACTCAATGAGTTTTGTGAGGCATGACCTACCCTTCACAAAACCATGTTTACTATCCCTAATCAAATTATTCCTTTCTGGATGATTATAAATCCAATCTCTTGCAATCCTTTCCAACACGTTACCCACAACTGAAGTAAGGCTCACTGGTCTATAATTGTCAGGGTTGTCTCTACTCCCCTTCTTGAACAAGGGAACAAAATTTGATATCCTCCAGTCTTCTGACACCATTCTTGTAGACAATGACATCATAAAGGTCAAAGCCAGAGGCTCTTCAATCTCTTCCCTGGCTTTCCAGAGAATCCTAGGATAAATCTCATCCTGCCCAGGGGACTGATCTATTTTTACATTTTCCAAAATTGTTAACATCTCCTCATTGTGACCTTCGATTCCATCTAGTCCAATTGCCTGTATCTCAGTATTCCCCTCGACATCATTGTCTTTTCCCTGTGTGAATACTGACTGAAAATATTCATTTATTGCCTTTCCTATCTCCTCTGACTCCACACACAACTTTACAAGACTATCCTTGATTGGCCCGAATCTTACTCTGGTCATTCTTTTATTCCTGACATACCTATAGGAAGCTTTAAGGTTTTCCTTGATCCTACCTGCCAAAGACTTCTCATGTCCCTTCTTGACTCTTCTTAGCTCTTTCTTTAGGTCCCTCCTGGCTAACTCGTAACTCTCAAGCGTTTTAACTGAGCCTTCATGCCTCATCTTCACATAAGCTTCTTTCTTCCTCTTGACAAGAGATTCAACTTCTTTCATAATGCACAGTTCCCTCATTCACCACTTCCTCCCTGCCTGACAGGTGCACATTTAACAAAGACCCGCAGTAGCTGTTCCTTCAATAAGCTCCACATTTCAATTGTGCCCATCCCCTACAGTTTCCTTCCCCATCCTATGCATCCTAAATCCTGCCTAATCACATCATAATTGTCTTTCCTTAAGCTATAGCTCTTGCCCTACAGTATATACCCATCCCTTTCCATCGCTAAAGTAAACGTAGCCAAATTGTGGTCGCTATCACCGAAGTGCTCATCTACTTCCAAATCTAATACCTGGCCTGGTTCATTACCCAGTACCAAATCCAATGTGGTCTTGCCAATTATTGATCTGTCTACATATTGTGTCAGAAATTCATGCACACATTGGACAAAAACTGACCCATCTAAAGTACTCGAGCTATGGCATTTCCAGTCAATATTTGGAAAGTTAAAGATCCCATAACAACTGTACTGTTACTTTCACTCCTATCCAGAATCATCTTTGCAGTGCTTTCCTCTACGTCGTCTCAATACTATGCTCAACTAACTGGATTTTCTGCTCAACTAACTGGACAAGTCATCTTCTATTTTGAGGATTAGAACATAGAACATAGAACATTGAACATAGAAAAATACAGCGCAGTACAGGCCCTTTGGCCCTCGATGTTGCGCCGACCGAAGCCTACCTAACCTACGCTAGCCCAATAACTTCCATGTTTGTCCAATGCCCGCTTAAATGACCAGAAAGAGGGAGAGTCCACCACTGCTACTGGCAGGGCATTCCATGAACTCGCAACCCGCTGAGTAAAAAATCTACCCCTAACATCTGTCCTATACCTTCCACCCCTTAATTTAAAGCTGTGTCCCCTAGTAACAGCTGACTTCATTAGTGGAAAAAGGTTCTCACTGTCAACCCTACCTAAACCCCTAATCATCTTGTACACCTCTATCAAATCTCCCCTAAACCTTCTTTTCTCCAATGAGAAAAGCCCCAAGTGCCTCAGCCTTTCCTCATACAATCTTCCTACCATGCCAGGCAACATCCTGGTAAACCTCCTCTGCACTCGTTCCAATGCCTCCACATCCTTCCTATAGTATGGCGACCAAAACTGCACACAATACTCCAGATGAGGCCGCACCAGAGTCTTATACAACTGCAACATGACCTCAGGACTCCGGAACTCAATTCCTCTACCAATAAAGCCCACTACACCATATGCCTTCTTCACAGCACTATTTACCTGGGTGGCAACTTTCAAAGATCTGTGTACATGGACACCAAGATCCCTCTGCTCATCCACACTACCAAGTATCCGACCATTAGCCCAGTAATCCATCTTCTTGTTACTCCTACCAAAGTGAATGACTTCACACTTAGCTACATTGAATTCTATATGCCGCCTGACTGCCCAGCTCTGCAACTTATCTATATCCTGCTGTAACCTGCCACATCCTTCTTCGCTGTCCACAACTTCACTAACTTTTGTGTCATCCGCAAACTTGCTCACCCAGCCTTCAAGCCCCTCCTCCAGGTCGTTTATAAAAATGACAAACAGCAATGGTCCCAAAACAGATCCTTGTGGAACACCGCTAGTAACTGCACTCCAAGATGAACCTATACCATCAACTACTACCCTCTGTCTCCTTCCAGCCAGCCAATTCCTAATCCAAACCTCTAATGCACCCTCAATGCCATACCTCCGTAGTTTTTGCATTAGCCTGCCATGGGGTACCTTATCGAACGCCTTGCTAAAATCCATATACACCACATCTACTGCTTTACCCTCGTCCACTTCCTTGGTCACCTTCTCAAAGAATTCAATAAGGTTTGTGAGGCACGACCTGCCCTTCACAAAACCATGCTGACTATCCTTGATCACATTATTCTTATCCAGATGTTCATAAATCTTATCCCTTACAATTCTCTCTAAGACTTTGCCCACAACAGAAGTGAGACTCACTGGCCTATAGTTACTCGGGCTATCCCTGCTCCCCTTCTTGAACAAGGGGACCACATTCGCTATCCTCCAGTCTTCTGGCACTATTCCCGTAGACAACGACGACATAAAAATCAAGGCCAATGGCTCCGCTATCTCCTCCCTAGCTTCCCAGAGAATCCTAGGATAAATGCCATCAGGCCCAGGGGACTTATCTATTTCCATCCTTTCCAGTATTCCCCAGACCTCTTCCCTACGAACCTTAAGGCCATCCATTCTAATCACTTGTGACTCAATATTCACATCAGCAACAGTGTCCTGTTCCTGAGGGAATACTGACGAAAAGTATTGATTTAGTGCCTCACCAATCTCCTCCACCTCCACACACAACTTCCCACTA
Organism: Chiloscyllium punctatum; assembly: GCF_047496795.1. Taxonomy (NCBI): domain Eukaryota; kingdom Metazoa; phylum Chordata; class Chondrichthyes; order Orectolobiformes; family Hemiscylliidae; genus Chiloscyllium; species Chiloscyllium punctatum. The sequence continues at coordinate 154,471,882 of NC_092741.1, forward strand.
TTATCCTTGACTGGACTGATACCTACCCTAGTCATCCTTTTATTCCTGACATACCTATAGAAAGCCTTTGGGTTTTCCCTAATCCTACCAACTAAGGACTTTTCATGTCCCCTTCTCGCTGCTCTTAGCTCTCTCTTTAGATCCTTCCTGGCTACCTTATAACTCTCAATCGCCCCCAACTGAACCTTCATGCCTCATCTTTACATAGGCCGCCCTCTTCCCTTTCACACGGGATTCCAATTCCTTATTAAACCACGGCTCCCTCACAAGACCCTTTACGCCCTGCCTGACTGGTACATACTTATCAAGGACGCCCATTAGCTGTTCCTTGAAAAATCTCCACATATCATTTGTGTTCTTCCCTTGAAGCCTATTTTTCCAATCCACGCATCCTAAGTCATGCCTCACCGCATCATAATTTCCCTGCCCCCAGCTATAACTGTTGCCCTGCAGTGTACACTTATCCCTCTCCATCACTAGAGTAAAAGTCACCGAGTTGTGGTCACTGCCCCCGAAGTGCTCACCTACCTCCAAGTCTAACACCTGGCCTGGTTCATGACCTAGAACCAAATCCAGTATAGCCTCACCTCTTGTTGGCCTGTCTACATATTGTGTCAGGAGACCCTCCTGCACACATTGGACAAACACTGACCCATCTAACGAACTCGAGCTATAGCTTTCCCAGTCAATATCTGGGAAGTTAAAGTCCCCCATAACAACCACCCTGCTACTTTCACTCTTCTCCTGAATCATCCTCGCAATACTTTCCTCTACTTCTCTCGGACTATTAGGAGGCCTGTAGAAAACTCCTAACAGGGTGACCTCACCTTTCCTATTTCTAACCTCCGCCCAAACTACCTCAGATGGCAAGTCTTCCTCCATCACCCTTTCCACCGCTGTAATACTATCCTTGACAAGCAATGCCACACCTCCCCCTCTTTTACCCCCATCTCTGACCCTACTAAAACATTTAAACCCTGGAACCTGCAACAGCCATTCCTGTCCCTGTTCTACCCACGTCTCTGTAATGGCCACAACATCGAAGTCCCAGGTACCAACCCATGCTGCAAGCTCACCTACCTTATTTCTTATATTTCTGGCATTGAAGTATACACATTTCAAGCCACCTTCCTGTTTACAGGCACCCTCCTTCGAGATCGATGCCATGTTCCTAACCTCCCTACACTCAAGGTCCTGTACCCTAAAGCTATAATAATATATAATATTCCCTACGTACCTCAAGGCCATCCATTCTAATCACTTGTGACTCAATATTCACATCAGCAACAGTGTCCTGTTCCTGAGTGAATACTGACGAAAAGTATTGATTTAGTGTCTCACCAATCTCCTCCGCCTCCACGCACAACTTCCCACTACTATCCTTGACTGGACCGATTCCTACCCTAGTCATCCTTTTATTCCTGACATACTTATAGAAAGCCTTTGGGTTTTCCCTAATCCTACCAACTAAGGACTTTTCATGTCCCCTTCTCGCTGCTCTTAGCTCTCTCTTTAGATTCTTCCTGGCTACCTTATAACTCTCAATATAATAAAGTAATATATAATACACAGTGCCAGACAGAAAGGGCAATCCACTGTATGGTGGCAGCTAGTATACGGACCACTGAATTGCTGCAGCAGTATTCAATTCAAATTGTAACTCAGATATCTGATAATGAATACATAGAGCCAATCTATAGATTACTGTCAATATAGGAGTGGTCATTATTTATTATTCAGGATTTCTTTTTCAATGGTCATGATGTGGAGGTGCCAGTGTTGGACTAGGATGGACAATGTTAAAAATCACACAACACCAGGTTATAGTCCAACAGGTTTATTTGTAAGCACTATCTTTCGGAGCACTGCTCCTCCATCAGCTGGTTGTGGAGTATATATCTTGGTGCTTGTGCTTCCAAATAAACCCGTTGGACTATAACCTGGTGTGTGATTTTTAACTTTTTAAATGGTGAAATCTACATAGAACAGCTTCGAGACAAAGACCTTTATGTTTATTCCTGGCTTGTTGCCATCACTGGCAGGACCAAGATTTTTTGCCTATCTCTAATTGCTCAGGGGGCATTTAAGAGTCAACCATATAGCTGAAGGTCTGGAGTCACATGTAGGTCAGACCAGGTAAGGACAGAAAATTTTGTTCGAAATTTCCCCTCGTGAACCAGATGAGTTTTTCCTGAAAATTATTTTCAAATTATTATTGAATTCAAATTCCACCATCTGCTATTTCTTTGAACAAGCTCAAATCACGTATTCCAAACAACCACAAAATGCGTACAAGTAAGAACTATTTGCTTTTCCTATTTTAGTCCCGATTCTGTGGACCTGGATTAACCCTGAGAAGATCTGTTGAAACTATTCATCATTATTTCCAACTATACAGATGCAGGAACAAAGTCAAACATCAAGCATGGCATCATATTGCTTTCTTACCCATTAGCATTTAGACAAGGGGAAAATCAGCTTGACAACCTTTCAGAAATTATTTTCTCTCAACATTCATTGAAATGTCTTGAATATAGAGCAATTGATATCCAGTTTTTCTCCATCATAAGTATTAATATGTATGTATTTTCAAAGTGAGTTAAAGAGGACATCAAATAGGCAGACTCCTGACAGTAATATTTCAATACAGGGAAATATAAGTTAATTCATTGCGGTTGGAGAAACATGGAGAAACAATAGAGGTTCAATAGTATAACTTCGAGGAGAGTACTGGAGGGATCTCATGGTTCACATGGATAAATCTCTGAATGTGGTCAAGCAAGATGGAACAGTTGTTGTGAAGATTTATTGGATCCTTGGGTTTATAAATAGTGGCACAGAGTATGAAAGCAAGGAAGTGATGCAACACACCTCTACAAATCATTGATCAGACCACAGTCAAAGTATTGTGTTCAGCTCTGAGCACCTTATTTAAGGAAAGATGGCAAAACCCTGGAGAGAGTTCAAAGGAGATTTTACTAGAATGATACCAGAAATGAAAGATTTCAGACAAAAGGCAAGATTAGGAAAACTGGACTTATTCTCCTTGGAGAAGAGAAGATTAAGAGTTGATCTCATCGAGGTGTTCAAAATTACAAACAATTTTGATGGGGTAAAGATGAATATTCCGTTTCCACTTGTTAGCATGTAGATAACTGTGGGGGGAGGGCACACTGACAAGATCGTCAGCAAAAGCACTAGGGGTGAGATGGGGAGAACCTTCTTTCCTAAGACAGTTGTTAGGATTTGGAACGTGCTGCCTAGGAGAGTGGTGGAGGTGGCCTTTATGGGAGGTTTCAAAGAGAGCTGGAGATATGTTTGAGATGGATGGATTTTGAGGGCTAAGGAGAAAGGGGTGGAGAATGGAACTAACTGGGAGTTCTTTCAGGAACAGACACAATGGGTCAAATGGCCTCCTTCAGTAAAAATCTATAATTCTAAGTTGACAGTAGGATACAAGATATACTGTTCATTTCACCACTTGCACAGGTCTGAAATCTTGACTCAGTGAGGCAAGTGCTCCAGCTTCTCAATAGGAAGGCATGGTGGCTCAGTGGTTAGCTCAGTTGCCTTACAACATCAGGGACCCGGGTTTGATTCCTGCCTTGGACAATTGTCTGTGTGGAGTTTGTACATTCTCCCAATGTCTGTGAGGGTTTCCTTTGGGAGCTCCAGTTTCCTCCCACAGTCCAAAGATGTGCAGTTTAGATGGATTGATTGTGCTAAATTGCCCATAGTGTTCAAGGATGTGGAGGTTAGCTGCATTAGTCTGGGGTAAATTTAGAGTAGGGGAGTGGGTTACTCTTCAGAGGGTCAGTGTGGCCTTGTTAGGACAAATGGCCTATTTCCACACTGTAGGGATTCTATGAAGGTCATGGTTTGAAATGTATCTCCAGAGGCTTATTATTGACTGACACTGCAGTGCAGCAGATGGAGTGCAGCTTTAGCCCCACTTGGCTGATCTGTGCATGAGTCACTTTGTCAGACTGAGATCAGACACAAAACAATATTGACCAATGATCCTCTCAGCATTTTCACAGCTGATTCAGGATTCATTGGAGCAATTGCAAGCAGCTGAAAGAGCAGGCAGTGACTTATCACAGAAACTGTCATATATTCCAATAAGTAAAAATGCGTCAGGTTCCCAAAAGCCTCTTTGACAGCTGCTGAGCAAATATAAATGTGTAACGTGGGTGGGAGGGGGAGTTTGATGGAGGTGGGTGGATAAGAGGGTGGGGTGCCACATGGTTGAGGATGAATATTTTGATGGGGATGAAAGGGGGTAAGTTGCCGGGTGAGTGGGTGTCGCATTAAGGCGGTTGGTAAGTGGGTGAGGGAGTGGTATGCCAGGTGGGAAAAAGGGTAAGGTAAGATAGCAGTTAGGGTGGAAGGTGGGTGTGGGGGTAAATATCTGAGAGAATATGATGTGTCAGGTGTAAGGAGGTTGGAGGCTTTTTTGAGATTAGAGGATATAATGTCAGTGTGAGTAATTGGGTGGGGGTCAGCATTATAGTTAGTCAGGAGTTACATCAGATTTTGTTTTCTCAAAACTAACAAAACTAGAAATTGCTGGAAAAACTCAACAAGGTAACTATTTCAAGTTCTGAAGAAGGGTCACCAGACTCTAAACATTAATTCGATTTTTCTCCTCATAGATGCTGTCAGGCCTGTTGAGTTTCTCCAGCGATTTCTGGTTTTGTTTGTTTCAGATCTGCAATTCTTCGTTTTCTTTATTTCCTCTTACCTACTGGTGAGTAGGTCTGAGCACACACCCTAGGAAGGAAGCCTTGTAGAGAATACAATGCCGATTTACAAGAATGATACTTGGACTTTCAGAGGTTAGGTTACGAGGAGAGATTGTACAAATTAGACCTGCTTTCTTTAGAATTTAAAAGTGTAGGGGGCGATCTGATCAAAGTTTTCAAGATATTAAAAAGAAAAAGACAGCGATTGCTCAGATATTATTTAATAGGTCAAAGGTTCGATCAGCAAAGTAACTTTCTTCCCCCAGTTTGAACCCCTTCCACCAGTGGCCCAGGACAGCCTTGTTACACAGGCACCAGTTAAATCCCAGTCAGTATAATGTCTTCAAATTCATCACCAAACATGTAGAACTCTGAGCTGGCTCATGAATGGTGCATTTGGAGAAATGATGCAAATACCAAGTCTTATAGGAGCATATAAGCCAAATTAACTAATATAAAAATTTTCCTAAATACCTGAGTACATATCCTCAAAGAACTGTGAAGTTATTTTCTTCTTTGCCCTTCTATTCCTCTCTGATGTTATCACTGTTTCAGCAAAGGTAAAGGCTCTTTGCTTTAACTTCAGAGATATTTGTGGCCATGAACCTCTGTGTGTTGAGGTTCGATTCCCTACAGTGTGGAAACAGGCCCTTCAGCCCAACAAGTCCACACTGACCCGCCAAAGAATAACCCACCCAGACCCATTTCCCTCTGACTAATGCACTTAATACTATGGACAATTTAGCATGGCCACTTCACCTGACCTGCACATCTTTGGACTGTGGGAGGAAACTGGAGCACCCGGAGGAAACCCACGCAGACACAGGGAGAATGCGCAAAATCTGCACAGACAGTCACCCGAGGCTGGAATCGAACCTGTTGCTGTGCGGTATCAGTGCTAATCACTGAGCCACAGTGTCACCCCAAAGTGTTGTGGAATAACTCCACAAAAGCTGGTATCTCGCAAACAAGTCACCCTTTATTTACACATGCATGGTATATGACATTGACTGAGCTCCCTCAGAACCAGCTCTTACAGTAACAGAACCCCTGACACTCCTTTTTATATCTGTTAGCCAGGGCTCCTAGATTGAGCCAGAGTAACAGCCCCAATCAGGGGACTCATATTCAATGAGGTCCATCTGGCTGACCACGTTACAATCAATAGATGTTGCAAACCATGAAGGCCTCTCTAAAGAATGCCTCATTTAACCCTCTACAGAGATAGATTGGCTGTGCAAGAGAGCTGGCAACTGTTTGAATGGGGTGAGGGAAAGGGCAGTACGGTGGCTCAGTGGTTAGCACTGCTGCCTCACAGCACCAGGGACCCGGGTTCAATTCTACTTTTGGGCAACTGTGTGGAGTTTGCGCATTCTCCCCATGTCTGCGTGGGTGCCTCCCACAGTCCAGATGTGCAGGATAGGTGGATTGGCCATATTGAATTGCCCCATACCGTTCAGGGATGTGCAGTGTAGGGGCGGTTAGCCATGGGAAATGCATGGTTAGTGGGATACAGTAGGGGGTCTGGGTCTGGGTGGGATGCTCTTCAGAGGGTCATTGTGGACGCGATGGGCCGAATGGCCTGTTTCCAGACTGTAGGGATTAAGAAAAAAGAAGTGCGAGGTAAGGTAGCATTGTCTCACCAGACCATAGGGCTGCTCTTTCAATACAGAGAGAGAGAGAGGTGTAAATACAGTAGGGAGTGGGCAGGAGAGAGAGAGAGACAGTGGGTTTTGTAAATACACAGGGGGTGGGGGGAGATGGGGGAGAGAGAGAGAGGAAAAGAGAGAGGGTGGTGTAAATACAGCAGGGGATGGGCAGGAGAGAGAGAGAGCGAGAGATACAGTGGGTTTTGTAAATACACAAGGGTTGGGGGAGACGGAGGGGAGAGAGAAAGAGAGACAGTGGGTTTTGTAAATACACAGGGGGTGGGGGGAGACGGGGGGGGGGGGGGGGTGGGGAGAGAGAGAGAGAGAGATGATCAGTGCGTGTTTAACCTAAGGGACACTACAGAGAAAGAGATGATCAGTCCTTGTTTAATCTGAGAGTCACTAGAGAAAGAGAGAGAGAGAGAGAGATTATTAGTGCTCGTTTAACTGGAGGGTCAAAACACAGAGAGAGAGAGATAATTAGTGCTTCTTTAACCAGAGGGTTACTACAGAGAGAGAGATGATCAGTGCTCGTTTAACCGGAGGTTCACTACACCTCATGTATGGGAACAAATTGAGAAGGAGAGTCTATCACAGCAACCTTAGCTGGTGCAGGGATTGAACCCATGCTGTTAGCATGACTGTAAATTGCAAAACAGCTATCGGGCCAACTTAGCTAACAAAGTCTAGTAGGTAATATGGCCAATGTCTCTAATAACATCCTTCCTTTCACCATTGGTGCATTCCCATCTATTGTGGCTATGGATCTTCATCCTTAAAAGATCTCTGCCTGCTAATTCTTTGTCCTCCTTTAACTGCTTTTTTTATAACCTACCTCATTGACCAAGTGTTTGGTCAGCTGTCCTAATATCTCCTTCTGTCTGACTTCATCAGGTAATATTCCTCTGAAACCCATTGGAACATTTACCACATTACAGCCTCTGTATGAAGCAGGTTGTCCTTGTACTTGTCAAAATAAATGGGCTCAGATTTTAAGATTTTAATTTGTTAACACTTACATGAATAATTATATTCCAAAACTACTATCAAATTGATCAAAAGAATAAAGATTGCCCATGAAAGTCAACAAGTCCCTTTGTCCACAACTGTGATATCAAAAGTTAATCTGAGTTAATGGAATAATACAACACAAGCTCTTCCCAAGAGATAGTCCCACAACACATTTGGATATGCTCAGACTTTTGCCACTCTAAATGTCAATGAGATTGTTTTGGTAGCTGATTCTTAAATCAAAAATGATCAGGTACTAGAAACGGAGGCACAGTTTTGCTGTGGCTGGCATTACCTTTGTCACAAATTCTATTTCTGAAACGCTGAAAGCAGAACTTTCAAGGCATGTTGCAATTTTGGCACTACACATCCCTGATCACTTTGTAATGGAATTTAGAGCATACAGTCAGGGATTAGCAACATTTTCTGATGTTCAAGGACAGAGAAAGGAGAAAGCACAAATGGCTACATCAATCCTGATAAGGTAGTTTTCTACATTTATAATGTTCTGTTCTACTTTATTTTTAGCTAGAGAGTTGACAGAAATCTGGGTATAGGTCAATGCTGGTGGTATTTTCATCCAAAAAAGGTTCAGCTAATTATTTTCTACATACCAAGCCAATGTCTAAGGCACATTGCTGAGTTTTATGTCTGCTCCATGTGGATGATCTAATTCTTGAATTCTTCAGAGAACTGAAAATGTGTACATTTGATGCCTTAGTTTATGTTGCGCACGGAGCTTGTATTGTAATTGGTGTCCTTTTGTAATTGGTGTCCTTTTGCAAAAAAATTGGAAGCAAGTCTAAACCATCGATGTCACCTGAATAAACAATACTCAGCATCATTTTCAGCTGATGACTATTTGACTGACTTTTTTTCTTACTTAACAATCTAAATGGACAGCTATCAGCTTTGTCCTTTAAAATGCAATGCACACATATTTTTTCCATCAAGCAATAAGACGATCTATTCTTTTAAAATTAATGGACAAAAGAGTTATATCCATAACATGCAGGTCATGAATAGCTAAACTATGCCCTCTTACGTTTCTGATGTTAATCTTGCTGAGGGTTGGCAATGCCTGCAAATTAATAATTTCTATTAGGTTCCTAGTCATGGGATCCACAATCTCTGAATATGGCAGCAGAGGTTGAATTTACTGTTAGCTTATTGATTCCACATTAAATGAGAGTTGATTGTTTCTCCTGGGCCACTTTCTTTTCTCTGCAACAACCTGACAGAAACATATAACTTCACTTAGTGCATTTTCATGAAGGTCAGATGTGTTACAAGTTATGCACAACTGAACAACCAATCAATTAATGAGTTCCAACCTGCAGATGTTGGTTAACACCACTGTGTAATATACATGCCTCTCTAGTGCCTTTTGTTTTGATTGGCTTATGCAAAAGTGTGGGAAATCTGATATACCCAGAAGACTCAGTATTAGCTCATTTCTGTAATGCTAGCCTTTCTGGTTTTACTTATTGAAAATAAAAGCTGATGTTGAAGTAATTATTTGCAGCAGAACTCCTTGCTGTCCTTTATCTATGGCTTATTGTCAACTGAAAATACATATGCAACCAATCCTGTCATAGATTGGTACTTTTTCAAACAGAAGATGAAATCACAACGTGCCTCAACAGGAGATATGGGAGGAAAATTTTCCCCTTTCTTACATAGAAAATGAGGTGTAAAAATGTACAATGGGTCTGCAAGGATCTCTAAAGAGAATGTAATGTAATGATTCTAATGAAGCTGTTTCACTCATAGCAGACATTGCTGTACACATTGACCACAGCACTTCATTGCAACAATTGCTCCTAGTCAAAAATACTTCATTAACTAAAGTGTGTTGGAATGTCCCCCTGTGGAAGTGAAGAACACTATTAAAATGCAAACCTTTATATCATAAGATCGGGTTGACACTCTTGTGAATGAACATTAACAGGCTTCATTAACCATAAGCTTAGGTAAGGGATTTTAAAAGAACATATCTTCTGGAACCCTCCAGACTCAGGCTTTAGTTTCAGTGTAAATCCACTGTGCATCATTAACACTTTTTGTTTTTATTTCCAAGGCAATTTAATGGTGTTTCTTGTAGTGAATTGTTTTGAAAACTTATGAGCATAGTTCTTAGATTTGTAACTATTTCACACCATACGTTGTGGAAAAGCAATGGAACAGACTAAATTGGCAGAACCAGTATAGTGGAGCAAAGTTATGATTGGAGTTCAGAAAAGTCTTTTTTTTAACTCATCACAGCTTTAGTTGTTGTTTGTTTTCATTAATCAACTCAATTGTTTGCCTGAAATGGAAATGAATGCTATTCTAATAGGAGATTAAAAATCAACAAACTGTACAGATTTTAACAGTGATGTTCTAATAAAGACAGAAGTCACATGACACCAGGTTATAGTCCAACAGGTTTATTTGAAATTCCATGCTTTCAGAGCGCTGCTCCTTCATCATGTAATAAAAAGGAGTCGAAGCATTAAACTCTGCTTTCTTCTTATAGATGCCATCAGACCTGCTGAGTTTCTCCAACAATTTCATTTTTGTTACCGATCATCCTCAGTTTTTTAATGTTAATATACTACCCTGCCTCCTAGTGAACTTGGACTCCAGGACATTATACACTTACCACCATCCTCTCCCACTTCCCCCATCCCCATGGATACAATTGTGATGGGGTTGGGCAGGTAGATAGCTGCCATAAACTGCACCCACGGCATATCATCTGATCTTATGCCAACCCACCCACTGGGAGAGCGTACAATGCTATCCAAAATAACTGTGTCTAAACAGGCAGAAAAGAGTAAACCCCTCAGCAGATGGTGATGTATAAATGCTGAATGCAATATTCATGCAGCTATCAAATTCATGCAATGGGAACTGATAGAAAATATCTAGAATTAGTGAGTCTCTCAAAGTCTAGGAGTAAAATTTCTGAAATTGGTATTAAATTTGAAGAGCTTGTTGCTGCGTGAGGGAGTTAATGACGTTGTACTAATGTGATCCAGAGCCTCAGGCTGATACTCTGGGATCTTGGGTTCAAATCTCACTGTAGCAGGTAAAATCCAGATGTTTTAAGAAGCTAGTCCGATGGTGACCATTCCTGAAGAAGGGCTTATGCCCGAAACGTTGATTCTCCTGCTCCTTGGATGCTGCCTGACCTGCTGCGCTTTTCCAGCAACACATTTTTCAGCTCTGATAGTGACAATTGATATAAGAACCTATCGGGTTCATTAATGTGATTTAGGGAGGGAAATCTGTCATCCTTACCTGGTCTGACCTACATGTGACTCCAGACCTGCAGCTATCTGGTTGATTCTTAATTGCTCTCTAAAATGGACTTCCAAGCCATGAACTTGTATTGAACAGTTACAATGAATGAAACTAGACAGAGCACCAGTATTAACCTCAACACTTCAACCCTGAAAAGACTTCCTTGCTCACATCTGGGTGATTGCACTGAATTTGCAGGAGTTGTCTCATGAAGCAGACTTGGAATCTTACTTTACAGACAATGTCCCAGAATCCATCATCCTAACCCTTCAGGATAGCAGTGGTGGTAACAGCACAGTGGTATATAGACAAAAAATATTTGTCTTATAAGGTCATAAGATACAGGAGTAGAATTAAGCCATTTGGTCCATTGAGTCTGCTTTGCCATTTGATCATGGGTGATATGTTTCTCAACCCCATTTTCGTACCTTCTCCCCATAACTCTTAATCTCAACATTGACTCCAGATGACACAAAGTCACATGGTGTCAGGTTAAACATGGGCAAGGAAACCTCCTGTAGATTATCATTTACAGTCGCCCACTCCAGCTGATGAAGCAGTACTCTGCCATGCTCAACACCATTCAGGGGGGAGAGAAGGGGAAGCTCACAGAATGTACTCTGAGTGGGGGACTTCAGTGAATATCACCAATTATGGCTCAGTGTTACAACTGAACAGACTGGATCACTGAGTTCTAAAGGATTGCATTTGTAATTGGTGTTAAAAGCAAACCAGAAGATGAAAAGAAAGCTAACTGGCCTTGTTCTCATCTATTTACCCTGGCACAAATATACCTTTCTCAGGTATTGGTAAGTGTGACCTCTGTGTAGACATTGTGGAGACAAAGTCCTATCTTCACATTGAGAATAACCTTCCCCATGCTGTGTGATACTACCACCTAGCTAAATGATACAGACTTCAAACAGATCGAGAAACTCAAACATAGAATCCTGAGACACTGGTCATCAGCAGCAGAATTCATTGAACAAAAGCCCCACAGTGCAGAAAGAGGCCCTGTAGCCAATCAAACTGATGCCAATCATCCAAAGAGCATCCCGTCTTGGCCAAATCCCCTACCTTCACTTTCACCATGGCCAATACACCTAATCTGCATACTGCAGGGCAGGTTTTATCATGGCCAATCCAACCTAATGTGAACATCTTTGGACTGTGGAGGACCTGGCAGAAACCCACACAGACACAGAGAGAACATATAAACTCCACACAGTCACCCAAAGCTGGGATTGAACCTGGGTCCATGGTGCTGTAAGCAGCCGTGCCAACCACTGTGCCACCCTAAAAGATTGACTCAAGTGTTGACTTACAATAGATTTCAATGAGGTAGTTGCTTTGCAACTAACCCTGAGCCAGAGGCAGGTTGCTTATGAATCATTTAGAACCAGGTTGCCCACAAATATGTGTTTATGGGAGAAAGCTAGCACCCATATGGCCACTCTCCCTCCGGGAATCAAATGGCATTATGCAGCGACTAGTTCATCACTAACATGCTGCTATTTTAAATTACATGTAATTATTATTTACATATTAAATGAGCCTTTGTGAGAAATGGACATAACACAATTGATTCTTATGTTATGTTTTAAAATTCTCTGCTCTTGTCACAAATGAGAATCTTAATCTTAAAGAGAGCCAATTACAAAGAGGTGAAGGAGTTAGCTAAAGTTGCCTGGGTAAATAGATTAAAACATATTGCACCCAACAGACATCGGGAAATATTTATATAATTCAAACAGTTCAGCAGAAGTATCTACATTAAAATCAGAAAGAAAGCTGCATTGATAGGTTACTGGGGATGTTAATGATAGTGTTAGATTAAAGAGGAAATTTACAATTTGAGAAAGAACAGTTTCTAAGCCTGAGAAGTTCGGGTGAATTAGAAAGCTGTAAAATTTGATCAAAATGGAATATTCAGCCACACTCCTCCCCAATGTAGGGGAACGTGACTGGAGAGCTTCAGGACAGAGGAGATGACCTGGGAGGGGGGGGGGGGGGGGGGGGGTGGGGGAGGGGGGCGAGGTTACAGTGAGAGAGAGACTCACTGAGATCCTTATAGAGGGAGGAGGAGAACTTCTTCAAGATAGACGTCCTTTGAAGAGGCTTCACAGTAAGGTTATAATCAACTCGGAGAAAGTGGGGCATCCTCTATAATGGGGAGACAGGACACCAACGTTTGGATTGTTTCAGAGAACATCTCTGAGATGCCCACACTGACTAACCCCACCGTCCGGTAGCTGAACACTTTAAATCCACAGTGGCACAGTGGTTAGCACTGCTGCCTCACAGCGCCAGAGATCCAGGTTCAATTCCCGCCTCAGGCGACTGTCTGTGTGGAGTTTGCACATTCTTCCCTTGTCTACATGGGTTTCCTCCGGGTACTCTGGTTTCCTCCCACAGTCCAAAAATGTGCAGGTCAGGTGAATTGGCCATGCTAAATTGCCCGTAGGGTGAGGTGAAGGGGGAAATGTAGGGGAATGAGTCTGAGTGGGTTGCGCTTCAGTGGGCCGGTGTGGACTTGTTGGGACAAAGGGCCTGTTTCCACACTGTAAGTAATCTAATCTAATAAAAAATCCCCTTTCCACTCCACCAAGTACATGCAGGTCCTGGGCCTCCTCCATCGCCAAACCCTAATCACCCAACGCCTGGAGGAAGAACACCTCATCTTCCGCTTTGGGACCCTCCAACCCCACAGGATCAATATGGATTTCACCAGGTTTCTCATTTCCCAACCCCACAATTATCCTAGTGCAAACTTTCTGACTCGGCACTGCCCTCATGACCTGTCCTACCTGTCCATCTTCCTTCCCACCTATCCATTCAACCCTCTACTCCAACCTATCACCTTTACCCCCACCTCCATCTACCTATTGCATTCTCAGCTACCTTACCCCCAGCCCCACCCCCTTCTATTTATCTCTCAGCACCCTGGGCCCACAAGCCTCATTCCTGATGAAGGGCTTATGCCTGAAATATCGATTCTCCTGCTCCTTGGATGCTGCCTGACCTGCTGTGCTTTTCCAGCACCACACTCCTCAGCACTATTATTTATAAAAGTTGGCAAAATGTTCAGGATGGAGCATCAGCGGGCAATGCATCTAACATTGCCTTTAGGTAAGCACACATGAATGAAAATAGAGTCATCGAGTCATAGAGATGTACAGCATGGAAACAAACCCTTCGGTCCAAACCATCCATGCCGACCAGATATCCCAACCCAATTTAGTCCCACCTGCCAGCACCCGGCCCATATCCCTCCAAACCCTTCCTATTCATATACCCATCCAAATGCCTCTTAAATGTTGCAATTGTACCAGCCTCCACCACATCCTCTGGCAGCTCATTGCAAACACGTACCACACTCTCTTTGAAAAAGTTGCCTCTTAGGTCTCTTTTATATCTTTCCCCTCTCACCCAAAACTATACCCTCTAGTTCTGGACTCTCACACCCCAGGGAAAAGACTTTGCCTCTTTATCCTACCCATGAACCTCATAATTTTATAAACCTCTATAAGGTCACCCCTCAACCTCCGACGCTCCAGGGAAAACAGCCCCAGCCAGTTCAACTTCTCCCTGAAGCTCAGATCCTCCAACCCTGGCAACATCTTGGAAATCTTTTCTGAACTCTTTCAAGTTTCACAGTACCTTTCCGATAGGAAGGAGACCAGAATTGCACACAGTATTCCAACAATGGCCTAACCAATGTCCTGTACAGCCGCAACATGACCTCCCAACTCCTGTACTCAATACTCTGACCAATAAAGAAAAACATACCAAATGCCTTCTTCACTATCCTATCTACCTGCTAGTCCACTTTCAAGGAGCTATGAACCTGCACTCCAAGGTCTCTTTATTCATCAACATTCCCTAGGACCTTACCATTAAGTGTATAAGTCCTGCTAAGATTTGCTTTCCCAAAATGCAGCACCTTGCATTTATGTGAATTAAACTCCATCTGCCACTTCTCAGCCCATTGGCCCATCTGGTCCAGATCCTGTTGTAATCTGAGGTAACCCTCTTCGCTGTCCACAACACCTCCAATTTTGGTGTCACCTGCAAACTTACTAACTGTACCTCTTATGCTCGCATCCAAATCATTTATGTAAGTGACAAAAAATAGAGGACCCAGCACCGATCCTTGTGGCACTCCACTGGTCACAGGCTCCAGTCTGAAAAACAACCCTCCACCACCACTCTCTGTCTTCTACCTTTGAGCCAGTTCTGTAACCAAATGGCTAGTTCTCCCTCTACTCTGTGAGATCTAACCTTGCTAACGCATCTCCCATGGGGAACCTTGTCGAACGCCTTACTGAAGTTCATATAGATCACATCTACCACTCTGCCCTCAATCCTCTTTGTTATTTCTTCAAAAAACTCAATCAAGTTTGTGAGACATGATTTCCCACACAGAAACCCATGTTGACTATCCCGAATCAGTCCTTGCCTTTCCAAATACAGGTACATCCTGTCCCTCAGGATTCCCTTCAACAACTTGCTCACCACCGAGGTCAGGCTCACTGGTCTATAGTTCCCTAGCTTGTCTTTACCGCTCTTCTTAAACAGTGGCACCACATTAGCCAACCTCCAGTCTTCCGGCACCTCACCTGTGACTATTGATGATACAAATATCTCAGCAAGAGGTCCAGCAATCACTTCTCCAGCTTCCCACAGAGTTTTAGGGCACACCTAATCAGGTCCTGGGGATTTATCCACCTTTACCCATTTCAAGACATCCAGCACTTCCTCCTCTGTAATATGGACATTTTGCAAGATGTCACCATCTATTTCCCTACAGTCTATATCTTCCATATCCTTTTACACAGTTAATGCTGATGCAAAATACTCATTTAGTAACACCCCCATTTTCTGCGGCTCCACACAAAGGCTGCCTTGCTGATCTTTGAGGGGTCCTATTCTCTCCCCCAGTTACCTTTTGTCCTTAATATATTTGTAAAAACCCTTAGGATTCTCCTTAATTCTATTTGACAAAGCTCTCACATGTCCTCTTTTTGCCCTCCTGATTTCCCTCTTAAGTATACTCCTACTTCCTTTATACTCTTTTGAGGATTCACTCGATCTATCCTGTCTATACCTTACATATGCTTCCTTCTTTTTTCTTAACCAAACCCTCAATTTCTTTAGTCATCCAGCATTCCCTTTCACCCTGACAGGAATATACTTTCTCTGGATTCTTGTTATCTCATTTCTGAAGGCTTCCCATTTTCCAGCTCTCCCTTTACCTGTGAACATCTGTCCCCAATTAGCTTTTGAAAGTTCTTTCCTAATACTGACAAAATTGGCCTTTCTCCAATTTAGAACTTCAGCTTTTAGATCTGGTCTATCTTTTTCAATCGCTATTTTATATCTAATAAAATTATGGTCGCTGGCCCCAAAGTGCTCCCCCACTGACACCTCAGTCACCTGCCCTGCCTTATTTCTCAAGAGTAGGTCAAGTTTTCATCTTCTCTTGTAGGTACATCCACATACTGAATCAGAAAATTGTCTTGTACACACTTAACAAATTCCTTTCCATCTAAACCTTTAACACTATGGCGGTCCCATTCTATGTTTGGAAAGTTAAAATCCCCTACCATAACTACCCTATTATTCTTACAGATAACTGAGATCTCCTTACAAGTTTGTTTCTCAATTTAAAAATGATGGAGTCATTGAGCAAATATGTTATGCTTATCTTCACAGTATGATTTGTTCTGATGTTACTGTCACCACGAACTGTGCTATTCCCATTGACTTAAGCTTTCGTTATTTTATGGTCATTGATTCTGCTTATGATGACAGCTGGGTAATGTACTTCATTTCTCAGACTGCTCTACTGCTAGACTGTTACCCCTCTGAGTCCACTCCATCTCTCTCACTCTCTCTCTTTACCTTATCTAAGAGAAAATATTATCTAACTCTCAGTAGGTCTTATAAACTCTTTAATACATCCTAATGTAATCTAGTTCTATCCTAGAGAGCTATTCTATCTCTCTAGTACAATTCTACCATTCCTTTTCTTCCTCAAGTCTCATGGCATTCAGTTATGTCATCATGTACCTTATTACCATTAACATACTAAGTTCCATTACATTACCGATCACAAAAATTAAATACGAAACAGCAGGCTAATAAGAGTGAGGAATCTAAGGTTGGTAATAACAGTAGAGAAATGATATTGAAGAAAATAGACTAAACGATAACATATCCCAGGACCTGATGAGTTACAGTTCTGAAGAAGATAGCTGCAGAGGTGGTGGATACTTTTGCTAAGATTTTCCCAGCTGATTGGAAGTTTGCAAATTACTCATCAAGGAAAGAATAAAAGAGAAAACAAAAAACTGGAATATGTTACAAAAGAAGTGTGACTAAAGCTCTTAGAAAATCTGACAAATTAGACATATTTTATGAAAGGTAAGTCATGTTTGACAGAGTTATTTGAGGATGTAACTTGTTGGATAGACATCTGGAAGAAATTGATTTTACACACCTCGATTCTGAAAGAAAAGATCAATAAATTGCCATGCAAAAGATTAGAGTGGAAGATGAGGAATACTGGAGATATTGGTGAGACATTATCTTGGGTGGAAAATTGGGGATCGGACAGGAAATAGCACAGGGATAAACAGGGCACTTCCAAGTTGGCAGTCAGTAATTATTAAAGTGCTATAAGCGCCAATACAAGAACTTGGTTATTTACAATATATAAAGGTAACCATAATGCCAGAGGTCTGCTTTCTTGGAGAGACACAACTGGTAGCAAGCTGAGGGTCAACACATCTCAGATAAGAGGCAAGATTGAGAAGGCAGGACCAGCATGGTAATCTCAACTACTGCTGGAAAAGTGCACATTGTTGGCATCACTCAGCAATGCAAACCAGTCATCCAGCCAACCGAACTAACCAACTTAGACAACAATATTGAGAATGATCTGTCTCAGATTTTTGATGATAAGAAGTTGATTGGTAATGCAAGCTTTGAATTGGTCACAAAGGGGATATAAAACCTCATAGACAGGTTAAGTGAGTGAGCATTGTGATGGCAGATGAAGGAAAATGCAGGAATTGTGGAGTTATTATGGTAATAAGATTAGAATAATAGAACATTTTTCAGAATAACTTTTTAATGTTAATGTTTAGAGAAACTTCATTGTTCAAGAATATAAAGAGTTAACATCGAGGCACCAGTGAAGAAAGCAAATGGCAAGTTGATCTTATTTGCAAGAAGATTAGACTACATAAATAAGAAAGTCTTGCTGTAATTTTGTGTAGGTCTTTGGTGAGGACACATTGTAGTTTTGGACTTCATAATTAAAGGAAGATATACTCTAGATGCAGTACATAAAGATTGTTTCCTGGGATGTCAGAGTTGACCTAAGATCAGATATTTAGCCTAATTTTTCCAGATTTTAGGAGAATGACAGGTTCTTTCATTGAAACGTGCACAATTCCCAATGGATTTGAAAAGTTAGATATTGAGAAGTTATTTCTAGTGATTGGGAACCAAGGACACAGGAATGTCATCTCACATGGAGGGGTTGTTAAGAACTGAAATGAGATGTTCCTTTGTGAAAGTTGTGAAATTTCTTTACCAAGACATTGTGCCAGTTCCATTGTTGAGTAAATTTAAGATGGTGATTGATTAATTCATGAAATCTCAGAGCAAACAGAGATATAGGGAATGGACAGGTAAGCTAAGACAAAAAAATCAAGCTTGAATATTTTGAATGGAAGTGTCAGTGCGGGCGCTAAATGGTTCATTATTAGTCTTGTTATTTTGTACATTTTCTGGTATTTCCATTGAAGTGAAGAATTATAAAGTAATCACACAGTCAGTTGATCATCTAAAAAGACAAGTTCATTAGTAACACAACAGCTTAATCAACATCACACACTCCATCACCAACAGCCCATACAACATTACACACTCCATCACCAACAGCCCAAACTCCATCACACACTCCGTCACCAACAGCCCAAACTCCATCACACACTCCGTCACCAACAGCCCACACTCCATCACACACTTCATCACCAATAGCCCACACTCCATCATCACACTCCGTCACCAATAGCCCATACAACATCACACACTCCGTCACCAACAGCCCACACTCCATCACACACTTCATCACCAATAGCCCACACTCCATCACACACTCCGTCACCAATAGCCCATACAACATCACACACTCCGTCACCAATAGCCCATACAACATCACACACTCCGTCACCAACAGCCCAAACTCCATCACACACTCCGTCACCAACAGCCCACACTCCATCACACACTTCATCACCAATAGCCCACACTCCATCACACACTCCGTCACCAATAGCCCACACTCCATCACACACTGTCACCAACAGCCCTTACAACATTACACACTCCGTCACCAACAGCCCATACGACATCACACACTTCATCACCAATAGCCCACACTCCATCACATACTGTCACCAATAGCCCACACTCCATCACACACTCTGTCACCAATAGCCCATACGACATCACACACTCCGTCACCAACAGCCCAAACTCCATCACACACTCCATCAACAATAGCCCACACTCCATCACATACTGTCACCAATAGCCCACACTCCATCACACACTCTGTCACCAATAGCCCATACGACATCACACACTCCGTCACCAACAGCCCAAACTCCATCACACACTCCATCACCAATAGCCCACACTCCATCACACACTTCATCACCAATAGCCCACACTCCATCACACACTCCATCACCAATAGCCCACACTCCATCACATACTGTCACCAATAGCCCACACTCCATCACACACTCTGTCACCAATAGCCCATACGACATCACACACTCCGTCACCAACAGCCCACACTCCATTACACTCTCCATCACCAACAGCCCACACTCCATCACACACTCCGTCACCAACAGCCCACACTCCATCACACACTCCATCACCAACAGCCCAAACTCCATCACACTCTCCATCACCAACAGCCCACACTCCATCACACACTCCGTCACCAACAGCCCACACTCCATCACACACTCCATCACCAACAGCCCACACTCCATCACACACTCCGTCACCAACAGCCCACACTCCATCACACACTCCGTCACCAACAGCCCACACTCCATCACACACTCCATCACCAACAGCCCATACAACATCACACACTCCATCACCAACAGCCCACACTCCATCACACACTTCATCACTAACAGCCCACACTCCATCACACACTCCATCACCAATAGCCCATACTATATCACACACTCTGTCACCAACAGCCCACACTCCATCACACACTCCATCACCAACAGCCCACATCATATCACACACTCCATTACCAACAGCCCACATATCATCACACACTCCATCACCAACAGCCCACACCATATCACACACTCCATCACCAACAGCCCACACCATATCACACACTCCATCACCAACAGCTCACACTCCATCGTACACTCCATCACCAACAGCCCACACTCCATCACACTCTCCATCACCAACAGCCCATACGACATCACACACTTCATCACCAATAGCCCACACTCCATCACACACTGTCACCAACAGCCCATACAACATTACACACTCCGTCACCAACAGCCCATACGACATCACACACTTCATCACCAATAGCCCACACTCCATCACACCCTGTCACCAACAGCCCATACAACATTACACACTCCGTCACCAACAGCCCACACTCCATCACACACTCCATCACCAATAGCCCATACGACATCACACACTCCGTCACCAACAGCCTAAACTCCATCACACACTTCATCACCAATAGCCCACACTCCATCACATACTGTCACCAATAGCCCACACTCCATCACACACTCCATCACCAATAGCCCACACCACATCACACACTCCATCACCAACAGCCCACACCATATCACACTCTCCATCACCAATAACCCATACTCCATCACACACTCCATCACCAACAGCCCACACTCCATCACACACTCCATCACCAATAACCCATACTCCATCACACAGTCCGTCACCAACAGCTCACACTCCATCATACACTCCATCACCAACAGCCCACACTCCATCACACACTCCATCACCAACAGCCCACACCATATCACACAGTCCGTCACCAACAGCTCACACTCCATCATACACTCCATCACCAACAGCCCACACTCCATCACACAGTCCGTCACCAACAGCTCACACTCCATCATACACTCCATCACCAACAGCCCACACTCCATCACACACTCCATCACCAACAGCCCACACCATATCACACACTCCATCACCAACAGCCCACACCATATCACACTCTCCATCACCAATAACCCATACTCCATCACACACTCCATCACCAACAGCCCACACTCCATCACACACTCCATCACCAATAACCCATACTCCATCACACAGTCCGTCACCAACAGCCCACACTCCATTACACACCCAACATAATTGTTGGCAAAGACATAGAACATAGAACATAGAAAAATACAGCGCAGTACAGGCCCTTTGGCCCTCGATGTTGCGCCGATCCAAGCCCACCTAACCTACACTAGCCCACTATCCTCCATATGCCTATCCAATGCCCGTTTAAATGCCCATAAAGAGGGAGAGTCCACCACCGCTACTTGCAGGGCATTCCATGAACTCACGACTCGCTGAGTAAAGAATCTACCCCTAACATCTGTCCTATACCTACCACCCCTTAATTTAAAGCTATGCCCCCTCGTAATAGCTGACTCCATACGTGGAAAAAGGTTCTCATGGTCAACCCTATCTAAACCCCTATGTTTTTTTATTTTATTTTTTACTTTTTATTTTTTATTTTCTTTTAAGATTCATATTTAGTTGAAACAGCAAAGAGAAAATAGGAGCCTGTTAGCGAACTATTGCTCAAACTACTTCTAAAAAGCAGAAGAAAGCCCCAAATGGCAAAAGAAATTCGCCTTCTCTATTCAAATTCCATGAGTGCATCTGCTCGTGTTACTCCAGCAGCCAGTGTCTTTATGCTGTTGTGTGTTTAGGCCAACTAACCAAGTCCCTTCTCCAGTTAGGAGGTCAGGGAAGATAGTGCCACTGTGGACCTGTATGTGGGGCATCTACCCTGTGCAAAATTCACCTACCCTGTGCATCTACCCTGTGCAAAGACCTTTGAATACTGGTGACAAAGAAAGAAGCTATTGAAGATCTTAGTCTTACACTTGTCAGGAATGTGCAAGAATTCCAAATCCTAAAAGGAACCAACATGTTATACTGCCTGTGGGAAAGGGTGTTGATTTGTTGACAAGGGGATACAGATTATTCAAGGCATTGCTGTGGATAATAGAATAGGGAAGTATTGCCCTAGAGATATTGTTTAAAAAATGAGTGAACTCTGATAGTTTGAAAGATATTCCAATGGGAATGCATAACCCCAATCTGTTTCTCCAAGCTATTGTGTAATCAAGAAAGCTCAGTCCATGGTCACATTTACTTTGCCAGTGAAGGATTAGACACTATACATGCCTGAGTGAGCAGCAACTGATAACAGTGAATTAGCTGATCTAATCAGGATTGTTCAGTTAACACTGCCCAATTAAGGGGAACACATCCAATTTTGCAAAAACACAGACCGTTTGGGACAGTCAGTACTCTTTTTATTACAAGCAGCCAATGGGATATGCTGTTTAATATGTTTCACCAGTCATTAGAAAATATGGTCTATATAATTGGAATCACACTATAGTACTGAAATTCAGATCTCACACACTTGTTTGTGAGCTTAGCAAAATGTCTCTTTGGCTAGACAGTAGTTTCCTGTTTTCAGAGCTTCCCTTAATTGTGTTGCATAGTTGCAACATGAGACTGTTAGCTTCGCCTGTTGCTGAAATGTTCTGAGGCACTGTACACTTCCAGGGTAATATGAGACAGTTTGTATACTTGTCAGGACCAAAAATGGCTGCCTTTGGCCCATTCATGATGTACAGTGAGAAATGATCCAATTGGCACATCATTATCTTGCAGGCTCTACCAGATTTCAACCTCAAGTTTATCTTATTTGTGAGGTAGCATTGAGAGTGTGGTGCTGGAAAAGCACAGCAGGTCATGCAGCATCTGAGGAGCGGGAGAACCAACATTTCAGGCATAAGCACATCCTGATGAAGGGTTTATGAGCGAAACATTGATTCTCCTGCTCCTCGGATGCTGCCTGACTGGCTGTGCTTTTCCAGCAACACACTCTTGACTCTGATCTCCAGCATTTGCAGTTCTCAGTAACTTCTAATTTGTGAGGTAGTCAATAAGCCAAGCTTATAGTACAAGGAGCTGTAGTAATCCCAACGCGTATCTCAATCATTGAAGTAGCCTTGTGTCATGGTTGTATCGCTGGGTTGATAACCCAGAGCACCTTATTTATGTCCTGGGGAGCTGGGCATGTATATCACCATGGCAAACAGTGAAATTTGAATGGGATAAAATTGAATTAAAAGTAAACCTAATGATGACGACTGTTGACTTTAGTAAAAACCCATCTGGTTCACTAATGTCCTTCAGGGAAGAAATCTGCTAGACTGTCCTACACATAGAACATAGAAGAATACAGCGCAGTACAGGCCCTTCGGCCCTCGATGTTGCGCCGATCAAAGCCCACCTAACCTACACTAACCCACTATCCTCCATATACCTATCCAATGCCCGCTTAAATACCCATAAAGAGGGAGAGTCCACTACTGCTACTGGCAGGGCATTCCATGAACTTACGACTCGCTGAGTGAAGAACCTACCCCTAACATCAGTCCTATATCTACCCCCCCTTAATTTAAAGCTATGCCCCCTTGTCATAGCTGACTCCATACGTGGAAAAAGGTTCTCACTGTCAACCCTATCTAACCTCCTAATCATCTTGTACACCTCTATCAAATCACCCCTAAACCTTCTTTTCTCCAATGAAAACAACCCCAAGTGCCTCAGCCTTTCCTCATAGGATCTTCCTACCATACCAGGCAACATCCTGGTAAACTTCCTCTGCACCCGTTCCAGTGCCTCCACATCCTTCCTATAGTATGGCGACCAAAACTGCACACAATATTCCAGATGCGGCCGCACCAGAGTCTTATACAACTGCAACATGACCTCAGGACTCCGGAACTCGATTCCTCTACCAATAAAAGCCAGTACGCTATAAGCCTTCTTCACTGCACTATTTACCTGGGTGGCAACTTTCAGAGATCTGTGTACATGGACACCAAGATCCCTCTGCTCTTCCACACTACCAAGTAGTCTACCATTAGCCCAGTAATCCATCTTTTTATTACTCTTACCAAAGTGAATCACTTCACACTTAGCTACATTGAACTCCAGATCCACAGCAATGTGGTTGACTCTCAACTGCCCTCTGAAATGGTGTCCAAGAGAAAATACCAGCCTTACCAGAAATGCTAACATTCCATGCAAGAATTCAAACAAAAGCAGATTTCCCAACTAGTCCATCAGGAAAAGGGAATTTATTAAGCTGCCACTTTCAAAGACGAATCTGTGTGGGACAGAGCTCAACAAACAGTGTAAGGTATCAGAATATATTATTCACATACCAGAAATACAGGGGTTATGGCTTTAGCTGTTGTATTTCCAGCAAAAACACAATTAAGTGGGGTGGCACGGTGGCTCAGTAATTAGCACTACTGCCACACAGCACCAGGAACCTAGCTTCCACTCCAGCCTCAGGTGACTGCCTGGGTGGAGTTTGTACATTCTCCCTGTGTCTGAGTGTGTTTCCTCTGGCCGGTTTCCTCGAACGTTCCAAAGCTGTGCTGGTTAGGTGGATTGGCCATGCTAAATTGTGTGCAGGGAGCGTACATTAGGGTGGGTTAGCCATGGGAAATGGAGGGTTACAGGGTAGGGGGATGGGGCTAAATCTGGGTGGGAGGCTCTTTGGTGGGCTGGTGTGGATTTGATAGGCTGAACGGCCTTTTTCCACACTGTGGGGATTCTATCACTGATGGAAATGTTTTCAAGTGCTGGACCTTTGTAAGAAAACTAATCAAAAATACTTAATGAAGACCGAAATAACTGCAGATGCTGTAAATCAGAAACTGCTGGAAAAGCTCAGCAGGTCTTGCAGCATCTGTGAAGAGAAATCAGAGTTAATGTTTCGGGCTGAGGGACCCTAATGCAATGCTCTGAAATGTTAACTCTGATTTCTCTCCACAGATGCTGCCAGACCTGCTGAGCTTTTCCAGCGATGTCTGTTTTTCACTTTTGAAAAACACTTATTTGACTGAACATAATGTGTAGCCTAAAAATATATAGAAAATTAAGAGACAAAATCAATAGCTCAATTTTATGATGCTTTCTCAATCCTATTTTAGCACAAACTTTCACCCAGTTCTCTTTCAGTTTCGTACACTGTAAGAGTTTAATTGCGAAAGCAAGTCTATTTTCCATGTTGTTACAGAGCTTGCCTTGTTAATACACTGTGTGTATAAATCAGGTACCTGCAGGGCCATCAGTTTGAACCAGAAGTCCAAACAGCAAAAGTTCTCTTTGTAGACAGACCCACTCTAAGATAATTTGGTTCCAAAAATAATTTAAATACAAACTTAGAATTACTTCAGTGGATGTGCTTTTTATAGCAGATGGGGAATGAAGGTCGGGAATTGAGCCAGCCCAGCTGAGAACACAAAGTACATGCTGTGCAAGTGAATAATAATAAAATGCATAAGTAACTTTATAGATTTATAACCACTTGCACCTGGACTAAACACTGCTGTTCAATATCTCTGTTTGCCAACAGATTTACCTTGAGTGTACAGTGCGTCTTTTAATTTCACTCTATTGCATTGAGGGACCTCTTACTTCATAAACTTTAACATCGAGATCAGTAAAACATATTTTCAGGTAAATTATGATCCCTGGGCTAGGTACGAGTGTTAGATTTTCAGCAGGTGACCAAATTCGAAAAGATTTATTAAAATTAGGGTCAGACCGAATGTTTAATGTAACTGCTTGGCTAAATGACAAAAGCTAATGCGATGGTGAAAATGACCATACATGAGCAGGAATGCCATTGCAAATACTAAAGTGATGCCACACACATTGGCTTTTGTGCCAAATTGAATGTTTTGTGGAATTCTGCTTTTTTTCTCTCTCCTTGAATCACAAATCACGCAAATGAGTTTTGATGTATCTGGAGTGACGGTGATTACAGGCAAGTTTTCTAAGATCATGTCCATGTTAGCTAAAGTTATCTCATTTATTTGGTGGAATGGCAATAGAGAAATAGATACTTGCATGTGGAAAAAATCCCATGGAATATTATTGAGAATTAGAAGTACACTTCAATCCTAAGGCTCAGTTAATCAAGCAGTGTAGATAAAAGTTAGCATAGTGAAAGAACAAAAATATTTCAGAGAGTAGTCAATATCACAAAAAAGAACAATCGGCTTTGATGATTAAAAGAACAAATACATTATCAAATAACTAAGGAAAGACGAAATTATGAGCAGATATCAATTATTTTGAATGAAGCTTCAACAACTTTCAAGAGGTTTGCTTAAATCCAGGACAAAGCAACTGGATTGATAGGCACCCTATTCACCACCTTAAATATTCATTCCCTCTGTCACTATCATACAGTGGCAGCACTGTGTGGGATTGAATGTTGTACTGAAGTAACTCGCCAATTTTCCTTTTGATAGGACCTTCCAAATCCAAAATCTCTGGCACTTGGAGGACAGGGGCAGCAGATGCATGGAACACTGCCCCTTCAAGTTCCCCTCCAAGCTACACCCATTCTGATTTTTAACTGTATTCCCATTCCTTCACTGTTGCTGATTAAAACCTGGAATCCCCTTCCTACCAGTCTGATGTGTGTCCCTGCACCATATGGATGAGCAGTTCAAGAAGGCAAATTCTAGTCACCTACTTGAGTGTAATCAGGGATGGGAAGCCAGTGCCGACTGAGTCAGTGATGGTCATGTCTCATGAAAGGATTAAAAAGGAAGTAGAAAATTGAAAACTAGGACTGCCAAAAGGGACAGCAGCCAATAAGATTAAAATCAATTGCAGAATTAAATTATGGTATCAACATTTTGGATACTATTGTAGGGGATCCATTATAGATGCATTTAAAAAGATCAAATTTAATAAACATACGTCCAATATGATTCCAGTGATGGAAGGAAATAGCTTTTGGATTTGGTCAGTGCTTCAAGGTTATTTCAGCAATAGATGATGACAATGTAAATAATTTCATTTATTTGGATTTCAATAAATGATCCACACAAATTTCCAATTCAGAAAGAAATTCATACAGTTCAAGATGAAGATCTAAACTGGAGCTCATGGTGTTAATTTAGATTAGCGATCTGTGAACTCTGAGGTGGGAGTGAAGAGCCTGAGCTCTGATTAGGACATGATATTGGATGGGAAATCGGGAAAAAAACGTCCTCATGTGGAATTTTGATACAGTAACCTCACTACGATATTGCTTTTCAGTTTGGTGTTGATTGCACGGCATACAGCCAAATGATGTAATGTCCACTGGAGCACTGAAAGAGTCAATCCCAAAATGGAATTTAGAATAATTAGGAGTTCGACCACAAACAGAAGCAGAAATTTCAAGCTGAGGTTCTGAACAGTGAAACCATGAACGTTGACATAATAATGGATTGTTGAGTGTGATGTGGAGTCAGAAAGAGATTCTCTTTATCAGCAATGGGAGGAAGAACTTAGTCCAACAATAAAGAAGGCATATCTGATGGTGACTGAGGGTGCCTGAAGGGAATTAGCAACAGGAATGTGCTGCTGAACTTTTTAAAGATTAGATTAGATTAGATTCCCTACAGTGTGGAAACAGGTCCTTCAGACCAACAAGTCCATACAGACCCTCCGAAGAGCAACCCACCCAGACCCATTACCCTACATTTACCCCTGACTAATCCACCTAACACTATGGGCAATTTAGCATGGCCAATTCACCTAATGTGCATACATTTTCCTTCAATCCACTCCCTCATTCCCACTCACTCTGATCCTCATGTAATTTGATACATCTTTGCAATCATCACCTGGACAAATGCAATGCCTCCATTGTGTGAACACATGACCCACTGCTATTATCATTGCAGAATTCCTCACTATCACCATCGTGAGGGTTACCATTAACTGGAAAGTGAACTACCAATAGAAATAAAATGGCTACAAGAGCAGCTCAGAGGCCAGGAATATTGCAGCAGGTAACTCCCTTCTTGACTCCCCAAAGCACAAGTCAGGAGTATGATGGAATATTCCCCTCTTGCCTGAATCAATGCAGTTCCAACAACACTCAAGAAGCTTGACACCATCCAGGACAATGCAGCCCGCTTGCTTGGCACCATATCCATAAGCATCCATTCCTCCCACCGGCGACACTCAGTTGCAGCAGTGGGTGCTGTCTACAAGATGCCTAGTTCAATGCCCCATCGTCCTTCAGTTTCATTTCTTTTTAGCAGCAACTAATTCCATTTTAAAATTAAACTAAAATTCCACTATTTGAATGCAGCTCCACAACAGTCTGACTTAATAGATCTAGCAATAACACCACTAGACCAGCACTTCCCTTACATTTACTGAAACATCCAACGTAATTCCTCAAGTTACCCATGTTCTGACATCAGGCAATGTCACTCTTCTGCTTTGAAGATGTTAGGTATCATCCATGACCTTCAGTAGATGATAATAACACCATAAGATTATCGTGAAAGGATATGCAGAGGTTCTAAGAATTAAACAAAAGAAACACACAATGAGCAAATTCACAATAAGTAAAGGATATTTAATAATATAATTACAGTCTAAATATTACTCTTGGCAATAGTCGTAAAAGGAACATTTAATGGATTTGCATGGCATTCCTCTGTCTACTATTTAATGTATCTAGTTATCCATTTTCTTCAAATAGTTTAACATCTCTGCTAAACTATTTAACAAATAGAATGCCAATAAGCATGTAAGCATTTGTCTTCTATTACTGTCACTAATAATTTCAAGTGTTATTTGTGCTTGGGTCCCACTTGTGAATTTGGCAGGAGAGTTGCACTCTGCAGTTGATAGCAATATTAATGAGTAAATGTCTAGAACATAGTTTTAATGCACTGAGGATTGGAGGATTTTCAATTCTTTTCTATAATACACAGTGCAAACATAACAAACTGTTACATACCGACTCAATTTATCTTGTTTAACTGATATGTATTATAACCACTGACAGAACAAGGAGTTAGTGCCAATTGTGGATCTGCACAAAATGTCT
Organism: Chiloscyllium punctatum; assembly: GCF_047496795.1. Lineage (NCBI taxonomy): Eukaryota > Metazoa > Chordata > Chondrichthyes > Orectolobiformes > Hemiscylliidae > Chiloscyllium > Chiloscyllium punctatum. The sequence goes on from NC_092741.1 coordinate 154,500,867, forward strand.
GTACAATGCATCCATGTTAATGTTCATTTTTATATGACCAATCACCTAAGTAACATTGAGGGGAATACTTTTCTTTGTGTAAAACAAAAACAACTGGAAAACATCAGAAAGACTATTTGGGGGAGTAAAAAAATTCTTGTTGATTGACTAAGATGCTAAAGTCATGATTTTGTCTGTTGAAAATTTGTTGCACAAAATATTGGCACTGATTTGTGCACAATGCCATCATGTATGTTCTGCTTATGTTAGTAAATGGTGCATGAGCCATATTTTCAGACTAATGGCGACTGTTTAGCTCAGTATCCTATTTATGTAATCAAGACAAGCGATACCTGCAGACACTAGGGATTCAAGGATCCTGTTGGGGAATGACAGCTGGTTTTCAATCAGATGATCTTGTTTTATCACATTAGAAGCTTCATCTTTACATGTATAATCAAACACGCAACATGACAATACTGGCATGAGCGAGTTGCTGTCTCTGTAACTCTTATCCACACCTCTGTAAATGTATTAGTCACTCCGTGAAGACCAGGAACCTCATAGCTTGTCCAACGCTGGAAACATCACTGTCTGGCAAATGGAATGTTTTGGTGTCTCAGGAAATGTGAAAATGAATTGCTTCTGTCCCATCCACAGACAAAACAGCTGTGGTTACTGAGGATCATCATATTGATACTTCCACCAAAGGCCTCTTGTCATGCGGTGATCGTGACCCTACACCTGAGTTTGGAAACCTGGGTTCAAGTCTCACCTGCTCCTGCGGCATGTAATGACATCTCTGAGCGGGTTAATTAGAAAGTATCTTATACCCCCACTGAAAACTTGCTGAAGAGCTTCAACTTCTGTGTCCACTGCTTCCCCCACAAGGGGGGGAAGGTCTGGGTTAAGGTTTTTCAGTGTATAGTGCCTCCTTTTCAGATGGTAGTTTTCTGTTGTTCAGTCTCAGTCTCTCTCACAGAGTCCCTACAGTGTGGGAGCAGGCCACTTGGACTATTGAGTTCACACTGACCCTCTGAAGAGCACCTCATTTCTCTGCCTTCTCTCTCCCCCTCTCTCTCTTTTGCAGTCAATCCTGTATGACTGTTCTTTATCCCATTTTCTGCGATTCTATGTCACTGTAAGTTGAGTTTTGGCTTAGCTGTCTCCTGTATTTTAGCTTGTTGGTACAGGGGCATCATCTACTCTTCTTCTGTTCACCTAACAGGTCTTTGGTAAGATTATTTCTCATTACTCTTATGAATCCTTCTTCCCAATTCTTTCTCATCATGGTAACATTGTTAACTTTGTGGAGGATAAAGTAGATTTTTTTTCAGTTCTTTATTGAAGTTTATTGATGGCTAAGAACTTACAATTGCTCTCCATTGTCTCACCTTTGTGATTAAATTCTATCCCAACATTATGGTCGCACCCTTAGCTCTCTGAACTGAGAGAAGAACGTTGAATTTACTGGTGTCTCTTCCAGCCTTCATCAGACTGAAAGTACTTTGAGATTTACTTCTATCATTTTCTATCATGCAAAATATCTTAAACTAACCTTTCCTTCTTCTCTCTGTAATTATGTTTGCGTTAAGAAAAGTGATCTATTTTCACCACTTATTGTCCACTATTATTTTTACAGCTGGACTTTTTAATACCATTTAAGTAACTGTTATGCCATAAATTATCTGTCACATTGCAGTCTTCAGCATAATTCATGATATGCAGCATGGGTTCTGCCATGGTCATTGTTCTGCCCAATTCCTTAACTTTTTGTCAAAGTCACCCTAAAGTTACCCTTGGCGAATGTGACCACAGTATTTGATTTCTGCTCAATGCCTCTGCCTTCTTCCATCTGACATCTGATGGCTTCTTCTAACATGGTCATTCCTGGTTCCTTGTTAAGTGGATACAACAATTAATGTTATTCAGAAGCTCTGGAGGTCATAGTAACATGTTAAGTACACAGGCGTGGGTGCTAGGTTAGGATGTGTGACAGGAGACAAGGAGATTATGTCCTAGAAAAGGTGGGGATGCTATGAGAAGCCAGCTCTAACCCAGCATATTAGGGTATACTTTGTTATAGATGAAGTGCTTTTGCCCGAAACATCAATTTTTCTGCTCCTCAGATGCTCCCTGTCCTGCTGTGCTTTTCCAGCACCTCTCTGATCTAAACTCTGGTTTCCAGCATTGCAGTCCTCACTTTTGCCTAGTATATTTTGCTATATATTCATTCACGGGATGTATGTGTCACTGGCTAGGCCAGTATTTATTGCCCATCCCGAATTGCCCAGAAGTAAGTTAAGAGTCGACCACATTGTTGTGGATCTGGAGTCACAAGTAGGCCAGACCAAGTAAAGATGATAGATTTCCTTCTCTAAAGGACATTAGTGAACCAAATGGGTTTTTCCTGACAATTGGCAATGGTCATCATTAAACTCTTAATCCCAGATTTTTAAAAAATTGAATTCAAATTTTACCATCTGTCATGGCAGGATTTGCACTCAGGTCCCTAGAACATTAGGAGAAAGTGAGAAATCTACCTGTCCTGGCAGGAGAATTGACATTTTGGGCATAAGTTTCGGAATTTTAGTGCTTTGACGTTTTGAGCATTCATAATGAAGGGCTTATGCCCAAAACATTGATTCTCCTGCTCCTCAGATGCTGCCTGACCTGCTATGTTTTTCCAGCACCACACTCTCGCCTCAGAACATTAGCTGGGTTTCTGGATAAATAATCTCGTGATAATACCACTTGGTCATCACTAGGCCAACACCTCCTCCTCATCCATTAACTCCCCCAAGACAGGTGAATCATACACTATCACTGAATTCATGGGGACCTAATGTCCTCATATTGTAAATTAATTTAGATTCTACCTAAATTTACATTTATCCCTATCAATTACACTAACATAAACGGTACTGCAAATATTCCATTAACTTGTTCACAGCTCCCATTTGGCACCATATTCCATATTATTTATCACAACTGTGTCAGGGAATGCCTGACAGGACAATGTGAATTGTTTAACATTGCTCCAGAAAGACCTTCTCTGTTGACAGTCCCTAGGGTTCAGCTGATTGATGGATTTCAGCCTGTACCCTTTGAGGTGGACACTCACCTGCTGTTTTTCATCTTTGGTGATGTGAGAGTTCTGAGGTGAATCTCCAACTGACATCCTTATGGTAACAGTGGTACATGAGAATCTGTGTGGTTACCTGATCTGTGTAAGTCCTGTACAGTAACTCCTCAGGGGGGAGTCCTCTTCCTGTACTGTCTCCTGTGAAATGCTCAGACCTTGTATTAGCTTAAAAACCTGCATAAAAACTGTTGAGATCAGGATACTTTAAGTGATAATTATGCAAATGATCACATTTCTCTTGTTGACATCAAATCAATGTGGGTGAGTGCTGAATATCAGAAAACCCCTTTCTCTAATGACTGAGCATATTGAGGCATCACTTCCATTCTGCATCTCCTCTTCCCCAGTGATTAGCTGTTAGATAGCTATAGGGGAGGGGAGGGTGGTTCTACCCCCCCCTCCCCCCCCCCCCCTTTTGATATCCTGTTATCGCTTCCTTACCAAGGAGAGAGAAACCCGTGATTCTGGGAGTCACGGATGGATGCAGTGCAGTTGCTGAGGGCTTCAGAGGTATAGCTGTGGAAAGATGATTGGAAGTGTCAGTGGTGAATGTTCAGGGGAGGCTGTGGCGAAATGAGAACACAGAGAGAAATGGATGGATGTGCAAGACAGCTGGATGTGAGGAGTTCTGTACAACAGCAAATTTAAAGAGACAATTGAGAGCTGGTGGTGATATATGTGTTTAGGTGAGTTTAGATGAAAGTACGTTTCCTGTTCTGCTTTGCCCATTACCCTGCCTTCAGCATAGAAACAATGGGTGTGAGACCATAGTCCTTTTGCTGATGTCCCAGGCAATCTCTAGCACATCTATTTTGTTCACCTGGAGGTTTCTGCCTCCTCTCACTATCATGCATTTGATTGTGTACCTGTTCACTTTTCTTTGTGAACTATATACCAAGCCTGTAAGTGCAATTGAAACTCACCTGAAGCAAAAAGCTGACAGCATGAGAAAGCAGTCCCCTTTAAAAGCACTGTCATTAAAACTTATACTGAGACGTAGAAATTGGTTCCATCTCTGCTTATCCCTAAGACACAAAACACAAACAATATTTCCTTGACAGCTGCATTCTTCATGACATGGGGACATTCCATTGTACAGTTATATACGGAACTCCAATGTAATGCCTGTAAAAAGAGCAAAATGCTCTTCAGCATGTAGCACAATTAACTTTCTCAGTACATTTGGTAACAAGATCATTAATTTGACCAGTTATACATTCAATTTGTTTTCTGTGGTGAAATTACTGTGTCACAAATTTCTTGCAATGTTTTAACAATAACAATGATGACTGCATTTGACAATAAAAGTGGGAAGCATTCCCGAAATCCTGGGGATGTGAGAGCTACTACATTGAAGACATCTGTTTATCTCCCATCTCAATGCTACTAAAACACTTTTTGGTAACCTTGCTTTGGCCCTTGCATACACCCTGATTTTCCCAGCATGTGTGCATCATACGTGCATCATACGTGCACCATACGTGCATCATACGTGCACCATACGTGCACCATACGTGCACCATATGTGCACCATACATGCATCATATGTGCACCATACGTGCACCATACGTGCACCATACGTGCACCATATGTGCACCATACATGCATCATATGTGCATCCTTCTTGTTAAAAAAACGTGATTTCCTTCTGCATGAGGAAGATCACATCAGTGTAAATTATTATTGTTGTGGCAGCTCTTGCGCAAGTTTTTAAAAAATCAATATGAATATTTTGGTGAAAACTATTTCGTTGATGGGGCCTGACATTGCTTTCAAAAGCAGATACTTTAATGCTGTTTCTGAATAGATCTAATTTAACGCTTGTCTAGTTTTTCCTCAAATTACTCAGTGTGTGGCATGAAAACTTTTTTCAGAGACAAAGTTCCAAGAAACTTCTTGTCTCTCTCACTTTATTTCTTCTTCATGTCAATGACCACCACAACTTTAATGGAACCATTCTATCATTTGCTGATGGCTTCACGGTATATGTATCAATTTTCTATTGACCTTTTTATTTCTGGGGTGTAGGTTTGCTCGCTGAGCTGTAGGTTTGATATCCAGATGTTTCATTACCTGGCTAGGTAACATCATCAGTGGCAACCTCCAAGCTTCACTTAGAGGTCGCCACTAATGATGTTACCTAGCCAGGTAATGAAACGTCTGGATATCAAACCTACAGCTCAGCGAGCAAACCTACACCCTAAACCTCAACCTGAGCTACAAACCTTCACAAATGCTTTATTTCTGTCAGTGGTTATATTCTTCTGTCAGTGCAGTGTCTAAACCACCACATCTCAAAGTCTTCCATGTTTTCTAATGGAGAAATGAAATACTTTTCTTTCAAGTGATTAAAGGCAGTTACCTCACTTAGCTGTTACTGCATTCCTTTTGCTGATTATAGACATTATCATCATTTTTATCAATCAGAGTGTGGCTCTGTGGTTAGCACTGCTGCCTCACAGTGCTCGGGACCCTGGTTCAATTCCAGCATGGGCAACTATCTGCTTGAAGTTTGCACATTCTCCCCATGTCTGTGTGGGTTTCCTCCCACAGTCTAAAGATGTGCAGGTTAGGGGGACTGGCCATGCTAAATTGCACATAGTGTTGAGGGACGTAAGGGTAGATGGGTTAGCCATCAGACATGCAGCATCGGACAGGGGTGGGTGGGTCTGGATGGATGGTCGTTGCAGGGTTAGTGTGGGCTGAATGGCCTCTTTCCACACTGTGGGGATTCTATAAATCAGACGGACCATGACACACCTCTGGAAGTGGTGGGACTTGAACCTGAGCCTTCTGGCTAGGATTAGCACTGTAACCCTAACACTGCTCTATAAGAGTCCTTGTTTGCTGGTTATGTGCTTAATCAACCCTCTTACATCTCACCTTTAGATCTTTTCTAATCAACTTGTTCAGAAATGTTATTATACACTTCTGGAGGGGATGGGTCTTCAATTCAGGTCTCACCGCTCAGAGATAGGGACACTATCACTGTGCTGCCATTTCAACATTCAGAAGTGTTGGCTTTGCCATTTTGCACTCACATCAGATTGAGTATGTCTTTCAGAGTTCCTGAAAGGGAAATTGCAGGACAGCGTAAGACTGACTGTCCAACTAATAATTTAAATAGGTAGATAATCATTCAAGGCGAAAGTGCTGGAGAGTGTGTTGCTGGAAAAACACAGCAGGTCAGGCAGCATCCGAGGAGCAGGAGAATCGACATTTCAGGCAAAAACCCTTCATCAGGAATGAGATTGGGAGCCTCCAGGGTGGAGAGATAAATGGGAGGGGGTGAGGACGGGGGGAAAGTAGCTGAGAGAGTGATAGGTGGATGGAGGTGGGGGTAATGGTGATAAGGCGGAAGGGAGGGTGGAGTGCATAGGTGGGAAGGAAGATGGACAGGTGGGACAGGTCATGAGGGCAGTGCTGAGCTGGAAGGTTGGAACTGGGAAAAGGTGGGGGGAGGGGAAATGAGGAAACTGGTGAAATCCACATTGGTGCCATGGGGATGGAGGGTCCTGAGGCGGAAAATAGGTGTTTTTCCTCCAGGTGTCAGGTGGAAAGGGAGTGGTGATGGAGGAGGCCTAGGACCTGTGTGTCCTCAGCAGGGTGGGAGGGAGAGTTGAAGTGTTCAGCCACAGGGCGGTGGGGTTGGTTGGCACCGATGTCTCAGAGATATTCTCGAAAGTACTTCATGAGTAGCGTCCTGTCTCCCCAATGTAAAGGAGACCGCATCGGGTGCAATGGATACAGTAAATGACATGTGTGGAAGCAAAGGTGAAACTTTGATGGATGTTGAAGGCTCCTTTGGGGCCTTGGATGGAGGTGAGGGGCGAGGTGTGGGCACAGGTTTTGCAACTCCTGCAGTGGCAGGGGAGGGTGTGGGGAGGGGACGGTGTGTTGGTGGGGAGCGTGGACATGATAAGGTAGTTGCGGAGGGAACAGTCTTTATGGAAAGCCGATAGGGGTGGGGAGGGAAATATATCTCTGGGGGTGGGGTCCATTTGTAGGTGGCGGAAATGACGGAGGATGATGCGATGTTGCGGTTGGAGGCGTGGGGTTCAAAGGTGGAGATGCGAGATGTGGATGAGATGCGCTGGAGGAATCATCAACCAGGTGGAAGGGGAAATTGTGGTCTTTAAAACAGAAGACCATCTTGTGTGTTCTGTCATGGAAATGGTCCTCATGAGAGCAGATGCAGCGGAGGCAGGGGAATTGGGAATACGGGATAACATTTTTGCAGGAGATAGGGTGGGAGGAGGTATAATCCAGGCAGCTGTGGGAGTCGGTGGGTTTGTAGAAAATGTCAGTGTTGAGTCAGTCACTGTTGGTGGAGATGGAGAGGTCCAGGAAGGGGAGGGAGGTGTCAGAGTTGGTCCAGGTGAATTTAAGGTCAGGGTAGAATGTGTTGGTGAAGTTGATGATGTCCTCGTGGCAGCACAAGGTGGCACAATACAGTCATCAATGTAGCGGAGGAAAAGGTGGGGAGTGGTGCTGATGTAACTGCGGAAGATGGACTGTTCTACATAGCCGACAAAGAGACAGGCATAGCTGGGGCCCATCATTCAAAATGGACTGAAATTTTCCCACCGATTGCTGTCTGGGAGCACTGTGCCCTCCCAAACAGTGAATCGTCCTGATTATCGCCTTCAGTTGTAAGAAGCTAAACCTGTTTCAAGGAGGTTCTGTCTTGGAGTGTTCTGCAAATTCTCCTGGACAATTTTCAGCTCCCCCTAAAACATAAGCCAGTTTCACATTTCAAAGCTGCTCCTATATCTGGGGATCTCTACTGCAAAGGTGCAAATAAATTATATAACAGAAATTATCGTGAATTTTTAGTTAATTTTTCTCTTGTCCTTAATCACCCTATTTTGTTTCCCTGTCATTGTTTCTTTAATATTATTTTATTAACACTGTTAATAAATGTGTTTCTCTCTGCATCTCGGATGCACTATCAAACATTAGGTTGTACCTTGCTGCATCTACATTGTGTCATCCAATGCTTCACAATGGAAAGGACCCTTTTCCTTTCACCTTTCCAATCTAACATCTGGACCTTAATCTTCCGAGGGTTGTGGCTTTTAAATCATTAAATACTTTTTTCTTCTATGCTTTGCAACCCTGGTGTACCTTATAATTTAGGTCTTGATCCGTATGTTTCTTTGTATCTTTTTTCAGGATTGTGATGCTTTCAGGTCGCTGCATAAATTATTTTCTGCATGTTGGTATTTTGGTGAGTCTTTAACTGGTCAAAGTTGTCCTAATCCCTCATTTGTTATATTCTACATCGAGCTAAAGTATTCGTTCCATAGTTGTAGTATTTTCTCTAACTCTATGAAGTCTTGTCACAGCAGTTACTAATTGTTGCAATTTTAATTATTCCATGCGACTAAATAACTAAACATAAAACAAGTATTACTTACTAGCAGAGATAATTCTTTACTCAGATGAAAGTAACCTCAAGGAAGCAATAGTCTGAAGAGCAGAAGGTTTCAACAAAGGACTCTAGCATGTTCTTGAAAACAAATAACACATGTTGCCATATGTAATGCTCTATTTATAGTGAAGCCTGAAATGAGTCATGAATGAGTTGCCCCCTGTCTGTTTGCATGATTCTATCTGTCATTATTTCAAATAACTTACATATGAAATAAAGAATTGGCTCAAATCACAACACAGTCGAAGCAATGCAAAGGAAAGTCTGGTATTTATTTTGGCGCCCCCAATCATCTCTATCATATTTAAAATATAGGAGAGAAATGTTTAAATTTTGTATGAAATAGCGCTGCAATGATAATAAGAACAATAGAAGTTTCTGATGCACTGTCACACTTTAACAATGGCTAATAAATTGCACATACCACTGAGCTGCTTTATCCATGAGATGAATTATTTTGTTTTCATAGACACTTAGTCACAGCATTCCAGTTACATGTGTCTGAAAATACCAGTACAAAATAGACTGTAGAGAACAAAAGGTAAGGAATGAATCCATGTTGACAAATCGCACTTTGGGCGTGTAGCTTTGTTTTGACTGGTAGCAAGAAGAAAGAAATCTAATTAGGGTGAAAAATTGCTCACAGCTATCTGTATGGAAATACAATCCGTGTGATAGAATTTGACTTCAGCCAATGATGTAAAATGGGCAGAATTTAGAAGAAATACTATTCCAGAGAAATGTAAAATGGGCCATTGACTTAATATCATCTACTGTTGAATAATGTTAAGATTTACCCCCAATGAATACAACCTTTGTGAAATCAGAAATAAGGTAATTTCAGGGTTATAATAAAAGGGCTAATATTGCTTTTTTGATATCATGGAATGTGTGTGTTGCCGATAAAGTCAGTATTTGTTGCCTGTCTCTAATTAAACTGAGTGCCTTGCTTGGTCAGTTCACAGGATAGAGGTCAAAACAATGACTGCAGATGCTGGAAACCAGATTCTGGATTAGTGGTGCTGGAAGAGCACAGCAGTTCAGGCAGCATCCAATGAGCAGCGAAATCGACATTTCGGGCAAAAGCCCTTAGTTAAGAGTCAACCAGATTGTTTTGGATCTGGAGTCTCCACATAGGCCAAATGAGATAAGGGTGGCAGATTTCCTTCCTGAAAGCAGATTAGTGAAGCAGATGGATTTTTAGCAACAATTGGGGATAAATTGTCGTGGTCGCCATGACTGAGGCTCATTTTACATTCCAGCTTTATGAATTAACTTTAAATTCCAGCAACCACCATTTGAAAGTGCGATCTCAGAACATTAGCTTTGGCTTACTAATCCAGTTGCAATACCATTACACCAACCTCTAACAGACAGAAAGAGGTACTGGGAGAAGTTGGTTAACAGATTAAAATAGGCCTGTTTTATCTTCTTCATTTGTGAGATGTTAACATTGCCGACAGGACCAATATTTACTGCCCATCCCTAATTGTCCTGGAGAAGGTGGGTGGGGTTTTTAAATGAGTGCAGTTCTTGGAGTGGAGATACACCCACAAGGTTATTAGGAATGGAGCTACATGTGTGTGGTTTGGAGAGAAACTTGCAGTTCTGTAATTAACCTTTCGTCATTGCTTCACTGTAGGTAACATGTTAAATGGCTGCTGCCTGCTCTCTATTGGCTGGATGTATGTATCAACAGGTAACCTTGACAGCACAAGTTCTACTTAAAGACAGCCTGTGAGTTTTGAAGACAAAGTGTTGTGACTGTGAGTACTACTGGGACATTTTACGGCAATCAGCCTTGATCTGAATACTTTGAGCAAGACTTGAACAGGTGAAAGAATTCTCTCCAAGTTTTCCTGACAATGAATTGGAAGTTTTTTTTAATGGAACTGTCGGCAAGTAGTGATATCCTGCATCTGTACAGTGCATGAAACCTCCCGAAATATACTCAAGAGACAGTGGGAAGAAATAATGCAGAGTTCAAGTCCAGGAGTGATACTCCAAGATGCACTGTAGGAAAAAATGTTGAACAATATCATGGGTTGCCACAATGAATAAGTTCATCTTCAAATGGAATAGTCTATCAATTGTACACAGTAGATTCAATCACGACTCAAATTATTGTATTCCCATCATCTAATTATCAAAAGTCTCCATTCATTTTTATCCAATTTTAAAAATCAAGTGCTTTTATGTTTGAACTGGAGGAAGATGTTGACATCAAATCAGCATTGCACACTGACTGATATCGTAATCTGCATTTTTATTATTAAGCTCATGGGATGTGGGAATCACTGGCAAAACCAAGGTAAGGATAGACACATTTTGCTGCAGCTTTATAGAATTTTAGTTAGGCTACACTTGGAATATTGCGTACAGTTCTGGTCACCACACTATTAGAAGGATGTCGATGCTTTGGAGAGGGTACAGACGTTGCCTGGTTTGGGGGATTTTAATGATGAAGAAAGGTTGGACAGTCTGGGTTTGTTTTCATTGGAATGCAGGAAGCTGAGCGGCAACGGGATAGAACTTTCTAAGATTGTGAGTGGATAGACTGGAAAGTATAAGGCTTTTTCCCAGGGTGGACAGGTCAATTTCTAGGGGACACAGGTTCAAGGTGCAAGGGGGTAAGTTTAAAACAGACATGTGAAGAAATATTAGCAATATCATTTATTTTACATTGGCAACAACCAGTACTGACCATTATGATTGCTAACTGACATAGTTGAAGCTCAGGAACAGTTGAGTGTGTTTTAATATTTAATAAAAGGCCGCATTTTAATTGTAAAATCCTTCTGTTTGGATGAAGATATAAAAAGCAATAGTTACAAATGTATTTGTACAGATCAATCAAATTGAACATGATATGCACAGGGCATATCTGGAGCTTCCATTCTGTATACACATGTGAAGCTGGGTAAATATAAAGCAGCCAACAATTTTACAGTTATTAAGTAATCTATGTGAATATATGAGTTTAATTTCCAATGTAGGCCCAAAGGTTACCTTTACAATTTTTCATACAAAGAGTGGTGAGTGCCTGGTACACACTGCCAGAGGAGGTGGTGGAATAATAGCAGCATTCAAGAAGCACATGAACAGGAAGGGAATAGAGGGATACGGATCCTGTAAGTGAAGACCATTTTAGTATGGAAGGGCAAAATGTGGTGGCACAGACTTGGAGGGCTGAAGGGCCTTTTCCTGTTCTGTATTGTTCTTTGTTCTTCGTTTTTGCTCATCTCTAATTGCCCATGAGGAGTTATGAGTGAGCTGTTTTCTCCAACCATTTCAGTCCATGGGGAATGGGTACACCTCAGTGCTGTTAGTGAGGATCTGATGAGCTTTTAAAGTAGTGATGATGATGTTGGAATCATCATTTTGTTCCAAATCAGGATGCTATGTGACTGGATGTTATTCCCACGTTCTAGCTACACCTTGTTCTTTTCGGCAGTCGAGGTCATGGATTTTCTTTGCATCCTCCAGGCTGCAATTAGGTGGATGTGTGCAAAGCCCTTTACCACAATAGCACACAGCACACTACCCAGTGGAACTGCAGAATGCCTTTTGGACCCCACCTTTGAGTCTGAGGAGGCTGCTTGCCTTCTAAAACAGGCAATTGTACACAATTACCCTCTAATTATGAACAATAAAAGCATTTAAAAAACCCTCATGTTATGGGGCAATAGTATGTGTTTTTAAAAACGTGTCAATAATGGTAAGATTGGAAAATTTTCTTTTGTATTAATGTCAAAATTGCTTAATAAGAAAAAACAGTGAAAAGTCTGAAGAGATGAACATTGTGTTTAATGGACAGAATCATGATTAGTTACTGTGTCTAAATGGAAGAGGTCAGTTGAAACTAATAATAGTAAACAGTTTATAAGCTATGAGGTTGACTGAATAGTCTCCACTAATCTTCTCCATCTCAACAAAATCCCTTTACCTAATGTTTTGTAAGTTATTACCAATGTGATTTATTTTACAATTGGCAACAACCAGTACTGATCTCCATGATCACTAACTGAGATAGTTCAAGCTCAGGGATAGTTGAGTGTGTTTGAATATTTAAAGAAAAGGTCACATTTTAAATGTGAAATCCTTCTCTTTGGTTGATGGTTTTAAAAAACAATGGTTAACAATTCATTTGTACAGATTTGGACGCGATATGCAAGGGTGAATGTCTGGAGCTTCCATTCTGTATGGACAAGTGACAGTTGGTAAATATAAAGTAGCGAACAGTTTTACAGTTATTCAATAATTTATGTGAATATATAAGTTCAATTTCCAATGTAGGCCCAAAAACTATCTTCATTGTAATAATTTTTGAAGTTATTATGTCATCAAATTGGCTAACGATGCTAACATTGGTCCTGATGTTAATCTTGAACCACTTCTAGGATTGGATGAGAATAGGGTGGGGAGGTGTGGGAAATTGCATTTGTGTAACAAAGTAGATTGGAATTTATAGTCTAATTCGACCCTTGGTTTCTGGGTCTGAAAGCTGTAATTCATCTGACGTACAGTGACATGATGTGATCTCTTGTGGTCCAGTGGCAGTGTCACTGAGCCAGGAGACCTGGGTTCAACTCTCATTGTCTCCAAGAGGTGTTCAATAACATCTCTGTAACAGATTGTTATTTGATGTGGAAATATCTAGAAAGAAACAGCCCACAAATGATAATTGGATGAATGTTCAGAATGGATGGACCGAGCACTGATAACATTCAGATTTAATACTGCATTGCTAAAACTATTGCAGAATTCTGTTGGAAGTAGAAAAGATATTATTTTCCCCATCAACAGGAAGGAAAAAAAAACATGCAGCTCTTACCGAGGTGCGCTGCTGGAGGTAACTGAGGATGTGATTCATTAGAATCTTGTGCCTCAGTCATGAATTCAGTGCAGGAAGTGATTTAAAAGGCTGACCAAACAAAGGAAAAGTGAGTGCTTTTGTTAATTTGGCAACATCTTTTTCCTTTTCAACCTAACCCAGTTCGGAATAGAGTAAAATAGTAATTTATTTTTCCAAAAATAAATGCAGTGAAAAATGTTTAAGTCACTATACTCTGGCACCATTTTAATAACAAATTATATGTATTGAAGAAATGAAAAAATTAAGATAAGATCCATCTTAGTTCAATTCATGGCTCCGGTGCTCCAGAAGTCAAGGAAGCCAATACTGTCTTGGTGCATCTTCTCTATCACATCACTCCTCACATCCACACCACTCCCAGGGCAACAGCATTCACCTTTTATTCACTTCATCACCCATTCACCAAATCATGATGTCATGTGATAGATTTGGCTTATTGTTCCCTTCACTGAATACAACATAACTAATAGGTAGGTACCTTAGCTTCACTCACCTGTAGATCTGCAAGTGAAGACAGTACGAAACATAAGATGCAAGGAAGCAGGATAATCTAGAGATGAACTAGAATTAACCCAGATTACAAATATAGAAGAGAAGATTTGTGTTTCTTTCAGTTGGAGATTAAGACACTGGGGCTCAGCAATAATATCTTAGATACATGTGTGCTGACTATATTTCATATTGACTGAATGATGAGCAGGTTGCAGTACAATTATCAAAACTGTGATTTGGCTTTGATTAAGTCACATTTCTTTCTTTTGTTTTCCAGGTCCTTTTTTCATCCATTCATTGAACGTGGGCATCACTGGCAAACCCAACATTTATTGTCCATCAGGCATTTAAGAATCAACCACATTGTCATGGGTCTGGAGTCACCTAAGGAAGGTTGTTCCCTAAAGGACATTAGTCAAATAAATATGATTTTTCCAACAGTCGACACATATACAGTTAGTATTGCAGCTTATTCTTGAAGATTATTCTTTCTGATGGTTCACTGTTGCATAACTTGTCATCATGCATCTCTTTGGGTATTTTAATTTAATTCTTGATTATACAAACAACGAACTCAAATTAGCCCAATCAAAATGAATAAATGTTTGGTTTTTATAGGATGTCAGCATCAGCCAGAGATAGACTCTCAAATAGCAAATCAAGAGAGAAAGTTTATTTAAAAAGGAAAAACTATACAAATCAGTACAAGGCAATCCTTTGCAGCTCCAATCAGGTGACTGGGTTGATATGAAGTTGTAAGTTTCTTTAGTTGTTTCGTTGACATCAATTCTTTGGATTTTGCCTTTGGAAACATCCAGTACATACCGAGCTAGCAAGGATATTACTGACAGCCTTTACTTCCAACTCATAAGTCATCTCAGTTTGTGTGTAATTTCATAAATGGCAGGAGAATGTGAGGACTGCAGATGCTGGAGACCAGAGTCGAAAAGTGTGGCGCTGGAAAAGCACAGCCTGTCAGGCAGCACCCGAGGAGCAGGAGAGTAGACATTTCGGGCATTAGCCCTTCAGCAGAACATAAGCCCTTCATCACAAGTATGCCGAAAATGTTGATTCTCCTGCTCCTTGGATACTGCCTGACCTGCTGTGCTTTTCCAGTGCCATGCTTTTTGACTCCAAATTCATAATTGGTCAACTTTATTAATTATTCCTTTCAATTGGAATTTGTCTGCTTACATTTATTGTTCATTCACTGAACATTGTTGCCCACATTGTACCTTTTGCAATTTGAATTTACACAACTCTCCATTGTTTGATTTCATCATTCAGATGTTAAGACTAGAATAAAGTTGAACTGTACATATTTTATCTGAACTGATGTTCTTACAAAATAGCTAAATCTTACAGAAACAAATTTATACTTTTTCAAGACTATTAACCTTTTTAAAAAAAATATAAACCACGCTGATAATTTTTAATGTTTCCTTCATTAAAACTTAATTGAGTTATATTATTTGGACGGTCATATATATCTGGTTGATTGCTAATTATGTGATAAACCTCAATTAACACGTGAGTACAGAAATACAAATTAGTTTCAAATTGGCAATGTTTGTAAAATATTCTTAAAGACAGTGTATTAATATAGAAAGTAATGACCCCTGTCCCTTATTAAACTTAGGAATATACATGTTGCTTTATACCAGACTACCTACATATCAAGAGTGTGTTGCTGGAAAAGCACAGCAGGTCAGACAGCATCCAAGGAGCAAGAAAATCGACGTTTCTGACAAAAGCCTTTCATCAGGATGGGTTTTGATCTGGTGGTTCATACTTTGCAAGTGAGCATGAACAAATATGGTGAATGAGATAGTTTTGGAGAGATCCTGTCAGGGAGTAGATAGGGACAATCCACTCTTAATTTTGCAAAACTGGACATGGTGTTACACCCAGCAGCTGTTTATTGAGAAGCAGAATGTTGAAGTTCAATGATAGTTTAGCCAGGATATGCTGTCTATAATCTCCACAGGAGCTGTGAAAGAGGAGTCCAATACCATTACCACTGGAGTAGGGAATTGGGAAAACGTGTGTGGCATTGAAAGAGAGAGACAAGTCACTTCAAGCGAGATTCAAGAAAGGCTTTCAACTGAATCCATCCAGCTGATGAGCACAGCCAGACAAGATTTGGATGTAAATTTGTCAGATTAGATTAGATTACTTGCAGTGTGGAAACAGGCCCTTTGGCCTAACAAGTCCACACCGACCCTCCAAAGAGCAACCCACCCAAACCCATTACCCTACATTTACCCCTTCGCCTAACACTACAGGCAATTTAGCATGGCCAATTCACCTGACCTGCACATCTTTGTGACTGTGGAAGGAAACCGGAGCACCCGGAGGAAACCCACGCAGACACTGGGAGAATGTGCAAACTCCACACAGACAGATGCCTGAGGCGGGAATTGAACACAGGTCTCTGGTGCTGTGAGGCAGCAGTGCTAACCACTGTGCCACCGTGCCGCCCAGGTACGCCCAGTAACTATGTCTTCAATCACCTGACCTGAACCAGAGCGTACAGTGACGTACAGCTGACTTTCAGGAGAAGGATGCTTGCCAAAAAGAAGTAGCAATAAAAGCACCACTCGAAGCACTCTCCCAGCCTCCTGAGCTGGTAGCTGTCTTGCCTTCCAATGGCAGTGTCTGATCCCACATGGGAGGGAGGTGCATAGATGGCAGAAGCATAAAAGGAAAACATATATGAAAGGGGAATGAGGAGGGAGCTGTGCAAGACTGTGCAAGTTGCAAAGGAAGGAGCAGCAGGGGAGGCAAGGGAAAAGATATCAGTGCAGAGAACTCCACACACATCACTTAGACACACATACAGGCCAATACACTCACGCAGACCCTCTCTCATATACACCCCCACACTCATACCCACACATGCATCCACTCACAGACTTATATCCCTTTACGCTCACACACATACACATACCACACTCTCTCACAGACACTCAAACCCCCACATGCGTGTATATACACACACACACACAAACACACACAAGTTTGTGGGGTGAATTTGTATTTGCAGAATTACACTTTGTTTTGCTCAGAAACTGCATGAATCCATGTAAGATTCTGTAAATCAGTCTGAATATTGGGGCACAGACAGACAGACTTTAACCTCACACCTTCAATACATTATCTGAACTGGAATGGCATCTATTGTTAAAGTTCGCTTGAGAATGTAACTTTAAAAACATTCTGGGATTTACATAGGAAAGAACTGAAAACAATATGGTCATTCTAGAAGATGAGAGACTTAACAAACAATCCAAATACTTTTCAATATATAATTTCAGTTACATCACACTGTATACTTTGCTATAAATTTTGTGTCTTTCGATTTTATAATCCACAACCACCTGATGAAGGAGCAGTGCTCTGAAAGCTAGTGCTTCCAACTAAACCTGTTGGACTATAACCTGGTATTGTGTGATTTTTAACTCTGCCTATGGTGACAGCATTGACACGAGCAGGTACCCTGTGCATATATTCCATTTCAAACACACTGCCTTACTCTGAAAAACAATTATTGTAAACTTAATCGTGTGGATGAGCATTTCCAAGCTGCCATTGAAGTGAGCTGAGGTTGGAAATTACACAGAGTCGAACTATTGTGTGAATACAGTGTTAACAAAATGTAAATTAAACACCCAATGCTTCTAGAGAAGCAGAAGACAGAGAAAAAAAAGCATGTTTATGCAACAAGTTTGTCTAGCTTAAATCACAAGAGGAAAGATAAAAAGATCATTTCATTTCATTTCATTTTATGCTAAGACTAGTGTTTTTTTAGTTGTGTCAGAACTTCAAGCGTGAGTAGAATTGTATTTAGTTGAGAATGGAGAGATTAGCATTTGTGTAACACTTTTCACCCCTCCAGACTCTCAAAGGTTAATACACCCAATAAATTAAATTTGCGGTGTTATCACTTATAGGCAATGATGGCAGCCAATATGAGGTACAATAGTTCCCAGACACTGGGATGAGACAGATTGACTTCAGTGTTCATTTCTAGTCCTGAACATTCTTATATTCCTTTGTGAATATTCATGCATTAGAGTCATGCAATAGAAGTTCCACGCAGTAAATTCTTTGAACTCTCTGCACTTTTCCTCAGTATTTTCACTGCATCCTTTTTTGGTTTAATTTACGGTTTGTGAGACTTAATATTTAATCTCCACACTTAATATATTGATTTATATTAAGAACAGTAAAAGTCACTAAGGTACCTGTTCATAAATGCCTTTAGATTGCTACATCTTCTATTCTTGAAATCTCTTTCATTTGATGGGTCCCAATGACTGTTTTCTGCAATTTTGTAAATTATTTATCCTATGCTTCCTGTTTCAACTACACTTTAAACCAGTTTGTATTGTTTTTTTGCGAATGAATGGTCAAACAAAATAGCATTTGCAAAGGTCAAATGATCATTGGGTTAAATAATTAATATGTGGCATTCTGTTTTAATTCTCAGGAAACTTGGTGACAAGCATATTTTTTAAAGTTGAAAATAGGTTCATGTTGCTTTCCCATTGCAAACTGGACCAATTCTCCTCTACATTTCCTGTTCTCTCAACATTTGGAAAACTGTGTGGCTATAATGCAAACAGCAGGGAGTTTATAGTTGTTCTTGCCAAAAGAAGTACTTTATAGCAAAACTCACATTTTATTCTTGTTGAGACCATATAGAAATTCAAACCAATAACTGTTCACAGACAAATCATTTTGGTTACATATAATCTTTTGTTTTTCAAGAGTTTGCTGTCAGTCTCATTTGCATCTTAAAAGCAAGAAGGCTACACATTTTGTTGAATAATGCACACTTAACACTTTGGAAAGAATTACTTTTCAGTGTATTTAGTTGGTCAAAATGGTGAAGAATTGAGTAAGAGCAGCTTGAACACCAACTAGCAAAACACTTTTCCAGAACCAAGGTCAAAGTCGCCTATTATCGAAAGAATATGAAAAGATACAGACTTTGTGGTACCACATACATTCCTGCAGGCAAGATCAATTGAGGAAATTGCTCAAAGGTTTTTCTTATAATACAAGTACAGAAATTATTATTTACAATATTAAGTATTCATGCTTACTATGTTCATACAATGATTCTTTGTTCCTTACTTAATTTTACTAAACGTGGGTGAACATCTCTTTTACAAAAGCACATTGGGCAAAGTCTTATGAATGAGTAAATTGTTTATATGCTGATATTGTAAACAGCTATATTTAGCCTATGGATTCTAATTAAAGTCGCAGGAATGTTGTGGCTTCAGTCTATCCCTGCCTAATGTTACTTTATATTTTAATAATCTAATAAGATTTATGTGGCATCTCTCCCACACTCCTATGAAGATCAGTTGGGGTGATGTGGAAATCATACAATATCTATTCTGGCTGCAGTCATAAAAAGTTACCACCACACAGGCAGAGAATATGGGAATATTCCAAAGTAAACATATTTATTCTGTCACAGACCCAAAACGTGTCCTTCATATGTTCTTTTAATTCAATTTTGGAGGGATAGGGGAGAGAATGGCATAGGTTTGTTTGTGCGTTCTGAGACTTTGCCACAAAATAGTTGAAAGATTCATAGAATGAAACAAAACCAGTCACCCACTTGAGTCCACCATTTTCCCAGACAGTGCAGTCCTCTCCAATGCAAACTTTACCATGAACTCCATTTAATCTGCCAAGAGGAATTTCTGTATTAAAGCTTTATAATAGTAAAATGGAATCAAAAAGCATTCCATTACTGTAGCTGTAGCTAATCGAATCAATCCTGACCAGTTTTGCTGAGTTGTTTACACAAAACAGTCCACTATGTTTTCCTGCAGTGCTGATTTGGAGAGGCCGGTGTTGGATTGGGGTGTACAAAGTTACAAACCACACAACCACCTGATGAAAGACGGGCCCTCCGAAAGCTAGTGCTTACAATTAAACCTGCTGGACTATAACCTGGTGATGTGGGATTTGTAACCTCCCGCAGTACTAGTTCCTTTTGTATGTGCATCTGGTAGAAACAAAACAATTCAATACTCTCCACACTGACAACCATAAAAACAATTCTCTCCTGTTAAATATCTCATGACTGCTCCACACACTGCCAGTGCTGTTACCACTGTTACCATTGACACTGGGAACCTGAGCGAAGGGAACAAGTGACTGAACTGCAGTCATAAGTAAATGAGAGACATCGGAATCTGGGATCTGAAGAAAGAGCAGTAGAGGATTGGGCACAGATAGAAATCAGCACTGCATCCATTTCTTTTGTTGAGAATCTGTTCCCATATATTGACTGTTTTATGGGAAAATAATCACTTTTTTGGAATCTCAGCTTGGAAGAATATCCATGAGATCTGGTTGCCATGGCGAGAGAAACTCAAAAAAGAAACAAAGTACCAGGTAACAGTCTAAGCGCCTTTTCACAGTATAGAAAATGCACAACTGCTGTTTTATTCAAACTTTATTTACTGATTTGAGAGGGAGCTAGGCTGTGAGAAAAGAGGGTGAGCTGTTTTGTGTAAACAATTAAACAGGTTGCCTGTGAGAGTTTGGCTTCTGTTCAAATTAAAGCGAACAGAACAGATGGCACTTTTGTGGCCTTAAAAAAAGGGAATGGACAAGGTATAGCTTATTGGTAATAATCGGATCTGGAAAATCCCATCTATAGAATCCATCTACCAGGTCCGCTGTCAAGGAAAGGCCACCAGCACTCTCAAAGATCCATCCCACCCTGGCAATGTTTTTCAACAACCTCTACCATCGAGGAGAACGTACAGAAGCCTGAACACACGCACCAGCCGGTTTCATAACAGTTTCTATTGTTAGAATACTGAATAGACTCACAAAATCTTAGCATTTGCCTGTACCTATGTTTTGTTTTTGCTGCTGCTTAACTATTATTTACTTATCTATGCTACTTAATTCTGTGATCTGCCTGTATTGCTCACAACACAAAGCTTTTCACTGTGTCTCGGTACATGTGACAATAAAATTCAATCCAACTCAATTCAGTTCAAAACTCAAACAGGGAGTGGAATGATTTTTGTAGGTCACTGAAGGTTTTGCCCCAGTTTGGCAAGATGAAATAAACCTGCTAGAGAGTGGGGAATAACGAGAGATTTTTGGTGTAATGTTAGATTTTTGCCAGATGTGAAGACTGTGTAAAAAGCTTTCATAAGACAAGCTCTTGTTATGTTAACTAATGCAAAAGTCTATTATCTTTAGTTTGACCTTTCAGTTAACTGGTAATTGATGCTTGATCTCTATTACCTTTAGTTTGTTTGTTACGTTGAAAATCTTCAAAGGTATAATTTTGCCTTTCAGTTCTTTCTGTTGTTTGTTCTGGAAATTCATCACTTTTTAATAGTTATTGATCCCTATGGTGATCATAATACTTGCTAAACCCAGAACTCAGACCCTCAAATTATTGGTTCATGTTCTAAATTAAATAACTTTTCCTATTTATTTATTTATTGAGAAAATGTAAATCTCAGATCCTCCTCATTTGCCAAGCTAAAGAAAATTAGTCAGCAACTTTGTCTGTGGATGGGACACTCCTCTGTGATGTATCAAATTGTTTGCGTGTCTCTCCACAAGTATATACAGGTTTTACACTGGGACCTCGACAATAGAGTTTCGCCACACATGATTTAATCTGAACTTATTTAGTAAGAGTGCTTCTCACTGTGGTAACTCAAAACCTGACATTCGAGAGCTGGGATTTGTGACAAGCAAAACATTAGTGACTTCCATAATTCCTGTTTATTGATTTAGTGGTTACCTGCTGTAGATCTTGCTTAGAAAAGTCACTGTATACGGGTAATGGAGATGGAAAAGGGGAAAGGTGGATTTAACAGGTCATCATGGAGTGATGGTAATTCAGCTGCAGGTTTCATTAGTTGGCAGCCATGTTGAGGAGTGATGTCCACAAGAACAGGAAACCAGGGGAGCAGTGTTGAGTACAATTCTGAAGGACCCAAAATGTAACTCTGCTTTCTCTCCACAGGTGCTCCAGATCTGATGAGTTTTCCCAGCAGTTTCTGTTGTCATTTGCGAAGTGTTGAATAGTGGGTTCCATTTATGATACACATTGTTGCATTTAGTTGTTGAGCAATAAGATATTCTTGATTACCAATGCCAGACAGATACATGTTACTCTGCTATAAAGTATGGTAGGGAAGATTAGATTAGATACAGTGTGGAAACAGGCCCTTTGGCCCAACAAGTCCACACTGACCCGCAACCCACCCAGACCCCATTCTCCTACATTTACCTCTTCACCTAACACTATGGGCAATTTAGCATGGCCAATTCACCTAACCTGCACATTTTTGGACTGTGGGAGAAAACCAGAGCACCCGGAGGAAACCCACACAGAGACAGGGAGAATGTGCAAACTCCACACAGTCAGGAATGAGGCAGGAATTGAACCCGGGTCTCTGGCGCTGTGAGGCAGCAGTGCTAACCACTGTGCCACCGCGCCACCCATGAAGTGCTACATTTCAGAAAGTTGTGGGGATAGTGTCCCAGTAAGTTTTCTTACTAATCTCTTTCTGATTTTGAACTTGGCTGCTGTTTTCTTCAAAGTTCGCAGAGTTGCTCTCAAGTATGTTGTTTTAGTTTCTGGCCACCACTGTAGATGTGCAGTTCTGTTTATGCACTGGTATTGCGAGGTGGAATACACTGGATATGATTTTTGAAGGAATTCAATGCGAGAAGCCTTGTTCTCAATATCATCAAAACCCTAAAGTGCAGAAAAATGCCATTCAGCCCATCAAGTCAACACCATCCCACCCTTAATTTTTTAAGTGAAACAAAAATTCCAGTCTAGCAATGAGTGAGTGATGAACCGACACCAACTAAAAAGGAAATGTAAAGTATAACATCCAAACACATGGGAAAATGCATTTCCGTTTACTACTGTAAAAGATAAGAGCATTTGCCTTATACATCATCAAACTATATTGAGAAGTAAAAAGGGGAATTTGGAATCACATCACAATGACACACAGTAAACTCAAGGATAGCTCTTTACTTGAACAGCATCCTCCAGGCAAAGAAAGTTGATGAGTTGAATGTCGTTTTGAAAGTCCAACAGTCGTCATTTTCTAAATGAACAGCAAAATGTAAGGCCCTATGTGGAAGGCATCTTTCAGCAACTATAGCAGGACTTGAAGGACTATGAATACTTCTCAGTGCAGTTTGATGAATCCATTGAGATAGCTGACACAGCCCAGCTGAATGTTTTTGTGCATGTAGTTTTGAAGGACATAACAACTAAAGAGGATCCCCTTACCCTTTTGCCCTTAAAGAGAGAAGATGAAGTGAGGATACCTCCAACAGATTCAAAAGGTATGTGCTTGATAAAAATATTCCAACGAAGAAAGTGATTTGTCATCACAAATGATGGTGCACCCATCATGTGTGGGCTTTTGTCAACGATCACTTTACAACCCATCAGCAAGGGTCAGTGAGTAAAGAAACGGACTTCTTTTGTGCAATGAAAGTTGTTGTTAAGTTTGTAAACTCAATGTGAGCAAAAGCCCTTCAATACGGTTTGTTTAAAATCTTACACGACAAATTCACCACGGCCTTCTCAAGGGCAACTAGAGAAGGGCAATACTAGTTTAACCAGTGACGTTATGTCCCACAAGTGAATAAAAGAAAGTTAACATATAGTGAACACACTGTGAGATGGTTAACTCTTGCAAAAATGTTTAGATCTGATGCCTGAAATTGTCACTTTTCCTAAATCAAGAAATCAAGTGTGCAATGAGCAGTCAGACAATATGGATCTGCTCAATCTTTGTGTTCCTTACAGCTAACGTCTCAAAACTGAACGAGCTGAACTCTGAACTGCAGGGAAAGGAGAGGAATTTCAGCACATACAATCAATCCACCAGGTCTGTGCTCTCCCTAGTCAAAAATAAAATGCTGCTGTACTTCCCAGATTGAGGAAATTAGTAGAGAAAAGAATCAAAGACAAAGGAAGAATAATGTTGCCCAGAAAACTTCTGAGCACATCGGAGGATGTTTGCAAAGGAATTCAACAGGCAATTTCTGGAATTTGATATGATGTTCACATGGAGATAATTAGGATGCAAAATTATATTGAGCTAAAAGACAGACTTAGAGACAGAGATTTCTGGGGACCGGTCATCAGGAAATTTCCCACTGCCATCATTCTGTGTTTTTAAAGTGAAACCTTCCATTGGCTCCACTTTGCTTCGTGAGACAGTGATCTCCCACATGATAATAATCAAGACCAATTATTGTACCAGCCCCTCAAAAAGATATTGGATAGACTGGACATAATTTTATCAAGACTCTACCTTTCATTTTTCTGTCGTTTGATTGTGGACTGAAATGGAGAAAGGACTGTTTTGAACACCAAGGGTTGTAGAAAGGATTGTTGCACTTTTTGCCAATGATTTATGTTCCTTTGGGAGTTCTGCACTCCTTGTATCAGGGTAAGAGAGGAAGATGAATTGCCAGCCATGAGTGTGCAAGCAAGTTTGAAAATGGTGTCAGAAAAGTGCTTACTTAATTATTTCAAAAATATATTTTGAGTAGGTATAGTAACAGGAATGTGGGGGTCCACAGTTTGACTGTATTATGACCTTGCTTTCTGGAACTCACACTATATCTCCCTTGCATTATTGATGACTGGAGGATGTTGATTTATGTGATGGCCTTTGCTGACTATGTCAGTTATTCAGGCTTAGACACTGTGCTGAATAAGGAACTGAGCCAGTCAGCTGAATTTGTCCCACTCTATCTGGCTGATTGGAGTGTCCTCCATTTCTTGGAGTTGTTTCTAGAGGCCTTTTGTAGAAGCTGTTTACCATCACTGTGTTTGTACTGAGTAACTCGGGTTAATGCAGTGGCTATTGAAGTTGATAGATTGGATGGATAGCCATGGTCCAGGTTATTCTGTGATGGCTACTACAGATTGTTATGAGTTGAGAGAATGATACGGCATTGTTTGGATCCAGCTGTCGAGGGTTCCATTGGCAAATGTGACCTTTTGAGGTAGTTTTGTCAGAGGGCAGTGTTGTCACAAACTGTGTTGCAGATCCACAATGTAAAACTGCTACTTTTCTGTAGAGCTTTAATAAACAAATTATCCTTAGAGGCCAGTCCAATGGCAATCTAACATGGGCTATTGGAATATTGTAAAGACCTACTTTATTCCTTCTTAAAGAGCATACTATGTGTAATTGTGCAGCCTATTTGCCTTATTCTTAATCACTCCAGTGGTCCCTCTCCCAGACCACATACTCAACATGACTGAAAAGAAAGGTGATGCTATTGTTGCTTTTGATGAACAAATACAAAGCATGCTAAAACTTCTCCTCTTGATTGCAACTATGGAATACTCAATTACAACCAAATGAGCACTGCCAGCTCAATGGTCTCAGATTTCTGGAGCTTCCTTTAATCAATTTAAAAGGATTTGAGTTGGCAACCAATGCAGACACAGTATAAGAGGGACAATGAATCATCTTGCTTTCAAACCCTGTGTTCCTCTACAGTCTTTTATAAAGAAGGAAAATGGAGACCTGCACACAGAATCCTGGAGTAGGATCTGATAAGCCAGGGATCACCTCCTGCCAGGCACCACTGCTCAAAAGAAGGGAGAAGGCATTTTGTTTTTGGGGTGGGGGGGGGGGGCGGGGGAGAGATCTATAGATAACATGCTCAGAACAATCGAATATGAATAGATTACACTGTGGAAGATTTGCTCTTTGCTTCCTCGTACTTTTCACTCCTCCCACTCCTAGCTCAATGTCATCTCTAATTGGAGAGTAACCTTCTCATTGTTGTTCTCTAACAGTGGGTGGGAATGGTCAGTAATTATTGCCGACACCATTTATTTTGTTATTACTCCTCCAATCAACAAATATCCCACCTGAGACTCAGCTAGAAATGTCTTCCTCAAAAAATGATGGAAGCAAAGTGTCAATATTTTAAGGCGAGGGAAATATATTTGTCATAAGCGAGGGAGTAAAAGGGTTACGCAAAGATGTGGTGTAATCAGATCAGCTATAGTCTTAGTGAATGGCGAAAAAAGCTCAAGGCAGAATGGTCTACTCAAGCTCCTAACTTGTATGTTTGCATTGTATTGGTCCAACCCATTTCAGGGACAAAGGGCTAAAAAATGAGTTGAATACATCCACCCTCAGGCACATCTTGCCTTCAAACCTTATGGTCCTTTACAGGGGTTTGTGAAGAATTAAAATGGAGATCTGCACAATGCTACAATTGCTGGTCATCCCACAGAGAGCCAGAGAGGAGCCCTCATTTGATTTCCTGTTATCTGAGCAACGGACATACCCGTATAAATTACTCCTAGTTTATTTTCACAAGGTTTTTAATAACCACTGAAATGTGCAATATCACTGTCACAATGAAATGTAAGAGTCCCACTATCTTATAGCCCATTCCCAAAAATCACCCTAGCGTGACATTATGCACATTAAGGTTTATAGATCTTGAGGATAAATTGTATTTCACAGCCTGACTGATAACTTGATGGAAGAGGTCACACCGTTTTTTTTTCAAAATTTATTTAATTTTCATTGCATTAAAACCAACAGAATTAAAACCAGTGGGATCCCAGAAGAATCCATCTTATCAGATTACCACCAAAGTGGTGAAGATGGTAATCTCGCTTACTGACTAAACATGACAAGAAACAGTTAAGAGGTCATGCAGTCATACATGATGCATTAAGACAATAAAATCACCAACAAAGTAAAGCAGAAGAAAAGAAAAATCTGAGACATTTGTTGTGGTAACGTTCAGCTTATTGCTGACAAAAGCAGATTTCCAAAGATGTCAACATGTCAGAACCAAGGGGGAGCATGTAATCATTACCAAAATGTTCTCCATTAATCTAATTTTAACATTCAGGATCAAAATGCACTGCAAAGATGCATACCAGCAACGAGAAACCTTACCCTCCAGAAGAAATCAGGAAACCAGGAGTCTCAGAAATGAGATCTGTCACAATGAAACACCAGCCCTTAGGAATGAACCTCCTCAAACATCTAAATCAACTAATGTGTCACGACTGGATCTAACTAGTCACTGTAAGATATTTGAAATAATAGATGTTTACATAAACACAAACATGAGGTCAATTACATGCCACAACTGACAGGTACTCAGTATGACAGAGGAAAACCAGCCCTGATTTGATTTCATTGTCTCCCACAGGAAAGCCTTGGCACTGAATTCACATGCAGAAGTCTGTACCTCTGATTATTTAATTTTACCTGGCTCTGGGTTTGATTAGTTTTTCTGGTAATTAAGTTAGGCACTCAAGTGCACAATCATTATTATAAAGAAATCTATAAGACCTGACGTCCCAAAAACAATACATGCAAACTACCTTGAAATAACACTGTGCAAATGTAAGCTTAGAGAGGTTGGGATGGATTTTTAGTGACTGGGCTTTCATGATAATCTGGTGCATTTTACAGACCCACTGAACTTTCATTCCAAGAGCAGAAAAAAATGAAAAACAAAGATCATGGACTTGTTTGCATGGGAATAAAGGGCAGTTGTGTGTGGACTAAGGAACAGAAAGCCATGAAAGAGTTTGAAAATGAGTCTTCAGCCTTGAAATATTATCTCGCTTTCTCTCTTCACAGATGCTGCCAGACCGGCTGAGTTTTTTCAGCACTTTCCGTCTTCATTTCAGATTGCCAGCATCTGCTGTATTTTCCTTTTATTTTTGGTTTTGAGTGTTTTTTGGGGTATACAGGGGAATCTACTAGTGACTCCCAGAGGTTGGCACTAGGATCACAGTTCTTTTTCACTTATACAAGTCAGCTGGCATTGGCCAGATGTTAGATGTGAGGTACATTTTGGGAATACTATCGAAGCCTTGGAAAACACTTAAGAGAATGTTAATACAGTTTTCATTTCTAATTGGGAAAATGGGTGATGCTTCACAGAGTAACGGGGAAATGGACTTATTGAAAAGCATGAATATTATTGATGGAGCTTAAGGGAAAACTGTTAGAGTTGCAACTCGTAAAACCAATTAAAACTGACAGTCTGAATTCAGATATTAAATACATTCACTCGAATTCTAATAGAGGTGCAATTTATGTCTATTTATAAGCCTGTAGTTACATTGTTTTATCTTAAAATCATGAGGGGCATGGATAGGGTAAATAGACAAAGTCTTTTGCCTGGGTTGGGGGAGTCCAGAACTAGAGGGGATAGGTTTATGGTGATAGAGGAAGGATTTAAAAGGGACCTAAGGAACAAAGTTTTCACACAACTGGTGGTATGTATATGGATTGAGCTGTCAGAGGAAATGGTGGAGGTTGGGACAATTACAGCATTTAAAAGGCATCTTAATGGCCGGTAAATACTGGCAAATGGGACTAGATGAATTTAGGATACCTGGTCAGCATGGATGAGTTGGACTGAAGAATCTGTTTCCATGCTGTACATTTCTATGATTCTACGACTTCATGAGTCTGTGATCCCGAGTCAAGACTGAAAGGGATTTTAATTTGACCAATGGTATAAAGTCATTGTTAAAGATATTTTGTATACAACCTGCTCAGAAATGTTATTATGCACTTCTGGAGCAAGCGTGACTGGCACTTGGGTTTTCTGGCTCAGAGTTATGGACACTAACACTACATCACAAGAGCTCTTTCTTTTGCTGGTTATGTGCTTAACCAACCCTCAGCTTTCACTATTCCTGCATTCAGGAGCTGGAGATGTGGGTGTTGGAATAGGGTGGACAAAGTTAAAAATCACACAACACCAGGTTATAGTCCAACAGGTTTAATTGGAAGCACAAGCTTTTGGAGCGCCATTCCTTTATCACAACCACCTGATGAAGGAGCAGTGCTCCGAAAGCTAGTGCTTCCAGTTAAACCTGTTGGACTATAACCTGGTGTTGTGTGATTTTTAATTTTGCAATCAGAAGACTTGGGTTTGCCATTTCGCATTTGGCTTTCACTTTTACTAGCTCCTGTATAGGAATCTGCACAGCATCAAAAGACTGATTGTCCATCCAACTGCTCTTTCCAAGACAGAAAGGACCTACAGAGAGTTGTGAACACAGCCCAGTCCATGACATAAACCAGCTTTCCATCCATTGACTCCATCTATACTCCCTGCCACCTTGGGAAGGCAGGCAATCAACACAATCAAAGCCCTCTCCCACCCCAGTTTACTGTCTTCAACCTCTTCTGTCTGGCAGAAGATACAAAAGTTTGTATATATGTATGAACAGATTTAAGAGCAGCTTCCTCCCTGCTGTTATCAGACTTTTGAATGGATCTCTTTAATGTTAATGCTAATCTGTCTCTGCACCTTTTCTGTGGCTGTAACACAGAGTATCCTGCACTCTGCTCTGTTATCCTAATGAACTTGTATAGTACATTCTTCCTGTAAAGCACATAAAACAACACTTTACACTGTGCCTTGGTATATGTGACAGTAATAAATCACACCAAACAAAAATAAGGTGTAAAATTATTCAATGTGGGCTGATAATTTCACACTGACTGCTCTCTATGAGCACTGTGCCCTTCTGTGAGCCCAAACTGTGAACCATCCTGATCATCTCCTTCAAGTGTAAGAAGCTAAACCTGACTCAAGGATCTTCTGTCTACGGATGTTCTGCAATTTCTCCTGAACAACTTCCAGCTCCCCATAAAAGATAAGCCAGTGAACTCTGGATACTGCTCATGTACTGCAGGAGTTCCTCAAAGTAAGTGCTGAAGTTAAATTAATCAACCTGCTCCAACACACATCGGGAGCAGTTGGGACTTTAACCTAGGTCAGCCTTACTCAGGGGTAAGAAGACAAGAGTCCAGTGAAGTAAACAGTAGAGTCCTCTCTCTCTGTACTGTCTAAAATTGCTCAAGGTTCAGGAAGTTGCTGTACAAGGACACACTGTCCATTGATAGCCTTTTCTCACTGTTCTCTAAATATGCAACTCAGTGCATTCTTGTGGTTAACTGTGGGATACTGTGCCCCATAATGGTTTATACTCACTATGTTCAATGATGTTATTATACACCTCTGAGGCAAATGGGATTTGAATCACTAACAATACAACAGAAGAGCCCCTCTGTAAGTTCTAACCAAATAACAAAGTTAGAAACCAACCTGTTGATGTAACAACACACCTTCAGAGCAAATGAGATTTGAGCCCAGGCCCCCTGGCTGGAAGTGTGCACACTACCACTGTACCATAAGAGGTCGGCCTGAATGTGAAAAAAACAGTTGTTTTCCAATCTCCTCACCAGCAAAGCCAACATGACCTTGGCCTTCCTAATTCTTTAGAACACCAGCAAGTTAGCTTCTTGTATCCATGCGGGAGGATATCAGATCCTCCTATACTGCAGCTTTCTGCAAACACAGGCTATCACCAGTCTGTGTATGTGATGGACAATAGACTCAGGTTGGCCTGTGCAGATACTGCGGGGAGATAGATGATCCAAATAACAACAATTGCTACTAATCAACATGATTAGACACACTATAGCAAGTAGACCTTGAGAGCGGACTTGCTGTCTCAAGAGAGAGGGAACATTATGACTGTGCCAAAATAGTCTCTTTCAGTGCTAAAGTATTTTTAATTAATCTGTTTGAGGAAGTAATGACACAACTCTAGAGTTAAATTAACTCCTTGACTAAGATGCTATCTTGTACTGTATAAGACCAGAAGACCATAAGACATAGGAGCAGATATTAGGCCATTCAGCTCCTTGAGTCAGCTCCACCATTCAATCATGGCTGAAAGATTTTTCAACCTCATGTTCCCACTTACTCCCCATAACCTTTGATCTCCTTGGCAATCAAGAACGTATCTATCTCTGTTTTAAATATACTCAATGACCTGGCCTCCACAGCCTTCGGTGGAAATGAATTCCACAGATTCGCCATTCTCTGGCTAAAGAAGTTTCTTCTTTTCACCATTCTTAAAGGTTTTCCCTTTACACTAAGGCTATGCCCTTGGGTCCTCATCTCTCCTTTCAATGGAGACATCTTCCAAATATTTACTCTGTCCAGGTCATTCATTATTCTGTAAGTTTCAATTAGATCCCCCCTCATCCTTCTAAACCCCATTGAGTATAGTCCCAGAGTCCTCAAACGTTCCGCATACATTAAACCTTTCATTCCTGGGATCATTCTTGTGAACCTCCTTTGGACCTGCTCCAAGTACAGTACATCCTTCCTGTGTATGGGGCCCAAAATTGCTTACAATACTCTAAATGTGGCCTGACCAGAGCATCATAAAGCCTCAGAAGTACATCCCTGCTTTTATATTCTCATCCTCTCAAGATGAATGGCAACATTATATTTGCCTTCCTAACTACTGACCCAACCTGCAAGTTTACCTTAGAAGAAACCTGGACTGGGACTCCCAAGTTCTTTTGCACTTCAGATTTCTGAATTTTCTCCCCATTTAGAAAATAGTCCATGCCTCTATTCTTCCTACCAAGGTAACATAAACCTCAGATTTATGCTCCACCCAGAGACTCTTAGTTTAGAAAGTAGTCTACAAAAATTACTTCCTTACCGTAATGTATGCCATCACTCTGTGGATTGATAAAACTTTATGCATTCATATCATGTGTTTACTCACACTAATAGAATAAAGTACATTTATGCTTCTGGCTTTGCACTATGCTACAATTCAATTGAATTTATTTTAATAAGTTGACCATTTTCGTTGCATAGCTGCAGTTTTTCTGTAACCACAGGGAAAATTTTGTGGTATTGAAAGTGTATCCCACAGTAACAATACGTTGCGTGCATGTTAATAATTAAGGGGAAAATCTGAGATTGTTGAGGAGCTAGAAGAATCAATACTTGCTATTTCGGATCGTTTGTCATATATTGCATCACAATTTACAAACCTGGAACCTGAACTCTTTGTCTAAAAAGATGAAAAGTTTTGAAAATTGTGGCGACTGACTGACTGAGAAGGTCTTAAAAAACAAAGACAGAGCCATTCCACATTCCCCCAATGTAACAATAATGCTGTGTGAAAGCAACGTGACACATTTCACCATGTTGGTAGCACTCTATAAATGTAAGCTATTGTTGTGAAGAAAGGAGTTGCCATTGCACAATTAGTTTTGTTACCAGCACTGAATTTTATTTTGTGTTAATTTAACAGCAAATCAGCGGCTCAAATGAAACATGCTGAAATTTCATGTGTTCTGAAAATATGAAGGATTGTGTTTTACTGATCGACTCCATTTAAGAGCATCACCTCTGGGTTTAGATTTGCTGCAGGATGTATTGCCAATTGGGATGAGCACTCATTTCCTTCACTGCAGTTGATTATTTTGTTGAAAAATCCAATCATTCCCGGTAAGCTACATTACAAACAATGAAGAAACAAAACACACACAGAGACACCCCACTGTATACTTTTAAACATAATAGACCCTGGACAAAGCAGAAATAACAAGAAGTACGTGTGGAGTTCCTTGCCTTTCAGGGCATGTTCATTTCCAATTTAATAAAAAAGACAACGTGAAAACATTGTTGCTAAAATAAACCCACATGTCTCAAACCAGACATAGCAGTCACTTAGGTACGCACTATTTGAAATGTAGACATGTAATATTGATAAAGATAATTCAGTTCCTGGCTCCAAAATTTGCCACCTGTGGGGGAAGGTTGTCAAAAAGTTAATTTTTGGCTCTAGGTTTTTTAAGCAAGTCCAGAATCCAGACTTCTATTGGCAAAGAGCTGAAGGATATAACTCCATCAATTCTTTAATGTTTTAGCCTATTATGGAACTTAGACCTTGCAAATCAAACATTACTGGACAGTAGTTTCAAACATTTGGATGTCATCTCATTTATAGATTCGATCTGGAAATAATATGGGAAGCTTAATATTTTGGCTAAAATGAAGCAAAATAGCAAGGTTGGTCCAGATACTCTCTTACTGCTTGCTCATTTGTACTTTAGATCTTTTCTACATTCTGCCTCATTAATTGGTGTACTGGGAAATTGTGCAATCTAATGGCAATGCTATCAATGCAATCACAGAACTTAGAACAGAACAGCACAGTACAGGCCTTTCAGTCCTCAATTTTGTGCCAACGTTTCATCCTACTCTAAGATCAGACTAACCTACATACTTTTCATTGTATTATCTTCCATGTGCCTATCCAAGAGTCGCTTAAATGTCCCTAATGTATGTGACTCTACCACCACTGCTAGCGCTGCATTCCACGCACCCACCATTCTGAGTAAAGAACCTACCTCTGACATCTCCCCTCAACCTTCCTCCAATCACCTTAAAATTGTGCCCCCTATTTCCACCCTGGAAAAAGTCTCTGGCTCTCCACTGTATCTGTGCCTCTCAACATCTTGCACACCTCTATCAAGTCACCTCGCATCCTCATTTGCTCCAGTGAGAAAAACCCTAACTCCCTCAACCTTTCTTCATAAGACACGGCCTCCAATCCAGGCAGCATCCTGGTAAATCTCCTCTGCACTGTTTCTAAAGCTTCCACATCTTTCTGATAATGAGGCAACCAGAACTGAACACAATATTCCAAGTGTGTCTATTCAGGGCTGTATAGAGCTGCAGTATAAACTGGCAGCTTTTAAAACTCAACCCTCCTGCTAATGAAAGCCAACACACCATACACCTTGACAACCCTTGGGTGGCAACTTTGAGGGATGTATGGACATGAACCCCAAGGTCCCTCTGTTCTTCCATACTGCCAAGAATTCTGCCTTTAACTCTATATTTTGTATTCAAATTCGACTTTCCAAAATGAATCATTTCACATTTTTCTAGGTTGAACTCCATCTATCATTTAAAGCCCGGTTCTGCATCCTGTCAAAGTCCTGTTGCAAGCTACAACAGCCTTCCACACTAAGTACAACTCCACCAACATTTGTGTCATCGGCAAACTTACTAACCCACCCTTCCACTTCCTCATCCATGTCATTTATAAAAGTCAAAAAGAGTGGAGGTCGCAGGACTGATCCCTGGGGAATACCACTGGTCATCAAGCTCCAGGCTGAATACTGCAGTCAGCCAATTCTGCATCCAGACAGCCAAATTTCCCTGTAACCCATGCCTCCTTACTTTCTGAATGAGCCTACCATGGGAAACCTTATCAAATTACTTTCTAAAATCCATGAACACCACATCCACTGCTCGACCCTCATCAAATTTTTTTGTCACATCCTCAAAGAATTCAATCGGGTTTGTGAGACATGACCTAACCCTCATGAAGCCATGTTGACTATCTCTAATCAAACTATGGTTTTTCAAGTAATTACCAATCCTTTCTTTCAAATCCTCTCCAATAATTTGCCCACCAATGACATAAGACTGAGTGGTCTGCAACTCCCAGGATTATTCCTATACTCTTTATTGAAAAAGGGAATAACATTTGCCACCCTCCAATCATCAAGCACTACTCCAGTGGACAGCGAGGATGCATAGATCATTGCCAAAGTCGCAGCAATCTCTTCCCTTGCTTCCTGTAGTAACTTTGAGTATATCTCATCTGGCCCAGGGGATTTATCTATCCTTACGTTTTTCAAAATTTTCAGCACATTCTCCTACCCAACATCAACTTGTTGTAGCATATCAAAGTCAAGAGTGGGGTGCTGGAAAAGCACAGCAGGTCAGGCAGCATCTGAAGAGCAGGACATTCTTGATGAAGTGTTGTTGCCCGAAGTACCGATTCTCCTGCTCCTCAGATGCTGCCTGACCAGCTGTGTTTTTCCAGCACCCCATTCTTGACTCTGATCTCCAGCTTCTGCAGTCCTTACCTTCGCCCTGTTCTAGCCTGTCAACCTGTTTCACGCTGTCCTCACAAGCATAAAGGCCCCTCTCAGAAAAATGCCATCAAAAGCTATTAGATGTTTTTTGGAAGTCCTGAGACCATGAAAAAGTGCAGTCAGTGTGATGGGTTGAAATGTGTCAGTTTTAATGCAACAAGTTTCAGAAATAAAAGTGATGAATTCAGAGCATGGATCAGAAGCAAACTATTCATTAAGGACCTCCCTACTTCAGCTGCAAGCTCCCTCCACTATCCCTGATCAGCCCAATCCTCACTCTGGTCCTCCTCTTGTTCCTCATATAAGCATAGAACGCCTTAGAGTTTTCCTTAATCTTACCTGCTAAAGCTTTTTCATGCCCCCTTCTAGCTCTCCTAAGTCCATTCTTCAGTTCCTTCCTGGCTAACCTTGTAACCCTCTACAGCCCTGTCTGATCCTTGCCTCCTCAGTCTTAAGTAAGCTTCCTTCTTCCTCTTGACTAGATGTTTCACTACCCTTGTCACCCTACCGTCCTTTCCTTGCCTCAGTGGGACAAACCTGTCCGGCACAGTTAGCAAGTGCTTCCTAAACAAACTCCACATTTCTGTTGTGCATTTTCCTGAGAGCATCTGTTCTCAATTTAGGTGCCCCAGTTCACACCTAATAGCATTACAATTCCCCTTCCCCCAGTTAAATACTTTCCCATACCGTCTGTTCCTATCCCTCTCCGTGAGTATAGTAAAGGCCATGGAGTTGTGATCACTATCACCAGAATGCTCCCCCACTGAGAGGTCTGACACCTGGCCTGGTTTGTTTCCAAACACCAAATCCATATGGCCTCCCTCTACTCAGCCTATCTACATATTGAGTCAGGAACCCTTCCTGGACACACCTGACAAACACTGTGCCATCCAAACTACTTGAACTAAGTAGGTCCCAAACAATAATAGGGAAGTTAAAGTCACCCATGACAACAGCCCTATTCCTTCTGCACCTTTCCAAAATTGCCCTCCTAATCTGCTCCTCTGTGTCACTGTTGCTATTGGGGGATCTGTGGAAAATTCCCAATAAAGAGACTGCTCCTTTCCTGTTTCTCACTTCCACCCATACTGACTCAATGGACAAACCGTCCTCAACGACCTCCTTTTCTGTACCTATGATACTATGCCTGATTAGCAATGAAACTCCTCAACCTCTTTTGCCTACCCCACCATTCCATTTGAACGTATTAACCCTGGAACATCTAACAGCTATTCCTGCCCCTGTGATATCCAAGTCTCCATAATGGCCATAACATCATAGTTCGAAGTTATGATCCATGCTCTGAATTCATCACTTTTATTTCTGATACTTGTTGCATTAAACTGGATACATTTCAACCCAGGTAAAAACAATGACTGCAGATGCTGGAAACCAGATTCTGGATTAGTGGTGCTGGAAGAGCACAGCAGTTCAGGCAGCATCCGAGGAGCAGTAAAATCGACGTTTTGGGCAAAAGCCCTTCCTCAGGAATAAAGGCAGTGAGCCTGAAGCGTGGAGAGATAAGCTAGAGGAGGGTGGGGGTGGGGAAAAAGTAGCATAGAGTACAATGGGTGAGTGGGGGAGGGGATGAAGGTGATAGGTCAGGGAGGAGAGGGTGGAGTGGATAGGTGGAAAAGGAGATAGGCAGGTAGGACAAGTCTGGACAAGTCATGGGGACAGTTACTGAGCTGGAAGTTTAGAACTAGGGGGAGGTGGGGGAAGGGGAAATGAGGAAGCTGTTGAAGTCCACATTGATGCCCTGGGGTTGAAGTGTTCCGAGGCGGAAGATGAGGCGTTCTTCCTCCATTACACTGACTGCACCTTTGCCATGTTAAGTGCCTATCTCTCCTTGCAGACTCCTTGCACACTGTACCTGGCTGTTCACTACATATGCCATCATCTGATCCATAGCTCAGGTTCCCAACCCCTGCTAATCTAGTTTAAACCCTCTTGAAGAGCTCTAACAAAACTCTTGCCCAGGACATTGGAGCCCCTCCAATTCAGGTGCAACCTCAATGTGAGATCCTAATTAGATTTATGAAGGCAGACTTGCCTCTATATAAACTTTCACAGTCTCAGGACTTCCAAAAACATCTAAAAGCTGATGGTGTACTTCTGAAGCATTGGAAATATGAACTGTCAATTTGCTCATAGCAAGGTGTGACAAACAGAACTATGATAATGATCTATATTTATTGATGTTTGTTCAGAGGAAACTCTCCGGCCTATTGCCCTCACCTTAACCTCCTTCCACCTATCGCATTCCCAACGCCCCTCCCCCAAGTCCCTCCTCCCTAACTTTTATCTTAGCCTGCTTGGCACACCTTCCTCATTCCTGAAGAAGGGCTTATGCCCGAAGCGTCGATTCTCCTGCTCCTTGGATGCTGCCTGACCTGCTGCGCTTTTCCAGCAACACATTTTTCAGCTCTGATCTCCAGCATCTACAGTCCTCACTTTCTCCCAGAGGAAACTATTGACGCGGACCTCATGAAGAACTGCCCTGTTTTCCTTTGTAATGCTACCAAAGGGTATGTACATCCATTTAAAATGTCTGATGGTGTTGTGGCTTAACATCTTATTTGAAATTGACGGACTCCCTCAGATTAATATGTTTATAATGAAAAACAGCTCGTGAACACATCTCAGAGAAAGGAGTAATAAGTGGATCATGATATTTCTTCTATTTGTAAACGGTTCATGGAGTTAAATCCACAAGAAAACATTTATTAACTTTCTCTGAGGCATTTGGACTCAGTAATCTGTGAGCAGCTGAGTGAGCTGTTATTCAGCTTTACCTCAGCTCTTTATTTCTCAATCAAAGCATACTCTTGTACACAGCCAGTCTATTTCAGTCAATGCTGAAACTAGGCAGAAATAGCACCAAACACCAGCCAGCTTTTAGAATTCTAATCAGCTAATTCGTGGCAATATAAACTATCACTGATATATTTTTCTTGTATCTTTCTTATTGAAGTTATTGCTGTTGCAACATCAGCTGCTGATATTTTATCTTACAATTTGCAATTTTGTGATCCAAGGCTTTTTTCTTGGATCACCAAACTGCACTGTTTTCAAAACAAGATCAGAGAAACCTAGACTCCTTCCATTCAGTTTGGTATATAATACTTTTCTCTAACTGTGCGATAGTAAATCCAAAAACAGTGAGAGGAGATAGTGCTCTCCTTATTTGGACAGCTGATGCATACCTTTTGAAGTCAGGGTGAAGTTACTTCACTGCTATACTCATGACAGATGCTCGTGCCATTGGGTACGCATATTGTCCTAGAGACCATTCACTTCAGTGAAGAGTGACTTTCTTTTGAAAAAGGAGGATCTGAAGAAAGAGCTGACCTTGGGCAGACATCATATGCATTGCGTTCCACAAAGTTTCTCCTTGATGTTCAAGTTTCAACAAGCAAGACTAGTTTTTATTTTGTGTGTCAAGACCAGTGTTTTATCGTTCACTCCTGGTTGCCTGTCCTAAGGACCTGGATGTTGTCCAGACACTGCTCTCATGTGCTGCTCCTACATTGGAGTTGTGTAAATGGAGCAGAGTCCTGAAACCATTAGCAGAGAGATTTGCTTTTGATCATACATTGGAGGAAATTTGTTGGTGACATAGCTGAAGTTGGTTAGGCCGAGAATACTGAGCTGAGAATGTCTAATAGTTGTGATAACTAACTTCCAAAAGTATGCACTTATCATCCTCTGTGCAGTATATGACTCCTATCACTATAGAATTATTCCCATTACCTTCAGTTTCATGAAGACAGATTTGCATTGTACTTGAACAATTGCTACTATGATTTAATGTTTATGTAACCTCTGAATTTCAGCTCTTTAATCATGTCTGGGTTGTAATGAAATCTATAACCAAGTGGTTCTGATGGAACCCAAGCTGAGCATCAGTGACTAGGTTAATGTTGAGTAAGATTGATCTGAAGTGATGTTTACTGTTCCTTCCCATAACTTACTGATGATAATAACTGGGTTGCCTTTGTTCTGCCTTTTTAGATTGAAAATTGGGAAAACCCACCACATTGTTGGATAGTTGTTAGTGTTATAGCTCTACTGCAAACACTTGACAAAAGGTGTGGCTGGGTCAGCACGACTTTTGCCTGAAACGTCGATTCTCCTGCTCTTCGGATGCTGCCTGACCTGCTCTGCTTTTCCAGCACTAGATTCTCGGGTACGTTGGTCATGCCCATTTGCATTCATCTGTCCCTGGACTGAATGAATTGAGATAAAGCCTGGCATTCATAATGTTGAACATTATTCCAACACTTCATGTACGACTTGCAACCCCCAGCTAAAGCATTAGGTTAAAATTTCTTTCAATTCCATTTTCAGTAAAATTTAAAAATCACACAACACCAGGTTATAGTCCAACAGGTTTAATTGGAAGCACACTAGCTTTCCAAGCGACGCTCCTTCATCAGGTGGTTGTGGAAGACACAATTGTAAGACACAGAATTGTAAACACCGAAAGCTAGTGCTTCCAATTAAACCTGTTGGACTATAACCTGGCGTTGTGTGACTTTTAACTTTGTACACCCCAGTCCAACACTGGTATCTCCAAATCATCAGTAAAATCTAGATCTTTTAGATCTGTAAAGTTTATTGAGCAGGATCTAATTCCATTCAAATGTTTTGTTTCAGTAGTTAGCAAACACATATATCTAAGTTTCCATTTGTGTTCTTGTACAATGCCAGTGCAGCATCCTGGCAATTTATTCAGCTGTATAAACGGGGAATTTACACTTATAAAGGCACACAGAGTGAAGAATGACTATCTGTGCATGGGTGTATGCAAGAGCACAATTTACTGGCCTCCTGCTGGGGCATTTCGACTGATCAAACGGATTTGGCAGAATAGTCAGCTTTTTTCAATCAGCGGGAAATGGAAAGGTAGCCTCCTGTGGTGCTAAATGATAAAAAACAATGTTAAAGATGGGCTTAATGCCAATGTAGCTTTACTCATACCAATGCAAAGCGAATCCATCATGGAATAACCTCCTGAAAATGGTTTTGCTTATACTGTACTCCAACTCTCTAAAGACTGCGCCAGCAGTGGGAATGTTACCCTGTTTCTTCATTGTTTAAGCAACGAAAATGGACAGTACAATCAGAAGTGAATCTCAGCTTGGATGGGTTTTTCCTGTACAGTTTCAGAATCCTGTTGAAAATGGCCACAACTTTAGAGAAACAGCTTCTACAGCCACAAGATTTTGCCTATTGTCGTTCCTCAACAGTTCTAAATGCCAGCTCATCACTTGGGTCTCAAAGGCAATGATGAATGAGCAATAATAGCCAGAAATGACACATGCAATGAGGGAAGTTTAGAAAAATACAAAGGGGAATTGTTATGTAGTTCTTTCTTAAGGTTTTCTTAACTCTGTGTGTACCTAAACAAAACATACTTCTCAATTTGCGTGGGGAAAATCTGTGATGAATTCTTTTAAATTCCTTTCCATCATGACCACTTTCAACCTATGATCATTGAACTTGGTTTCATCCCCAAACATTAATTTTGTGCAGTTGTTACAATTGAACAACTGCAGTGATAGCTCTTCCATGTTCATTGCAGTCAGTCTTCCAACTGTAGATTCACTCTTTGACATTGTTGTTCAATGCTCTAATTTTGTTAAGTTTGCCAGTTGACGGGATTTGAGAAGTCAGCATTAGCACGAGCCAACGGTTTCATGAAGAAGAGGTAAGAATGTCATTCCCAGAAGATACTTCTACCTGTTCAACTGACCAAACTCTATACTCACTTGTCCTTGTGATATTCTCAAAGCCAATATATCTTGTTTTATTAGTTATATAAATCACCAATGTTATGCAGATCCACATGTGGCAAGAACTCCTCATGTAGAGTGTGAAACACCCTCGCCACTCCCCAACCTTGCCCTCACGACATCACAGTCTTTGCAATGGATTGGTGGTAACGAGTTCTAATTATTTAAACAATCCAGTAGGAAATTTTAATTCAGATATTTTGTCTGACCCATTGTGAAATCAATGGAAATAAAAATTCAGGGAGTTGTCTGCCAATGCAGCAGAATACCTTTTACACCATTGCATAGTCATAATTATCCCCTGTCAATATTTTAAACATGATTTCGTGGCTTTTAGGCTTGATACTAATTGAACCATGCAAACCATAAGGTCCCAGTTACAGTGTTGATCTGTGAACAATTAACTGACCTCAGCTCAGAGCCAATTTGGTTTGGAGCAGTTGGAGAAAAATTGACATTCATTCTCTCTCTCGATCACTATCCAGTGATTTCACTGGAAAATACATGTCTGCAAATGTTGATTGAAGACAGAACTGAGCTCAGTTGTGATGGGCAAACAACTCATTAGCCTGGCAAGTTCAACGTGAATGGCGACGTAGGCAAAGCACCATTCAGGATTCTTCAGCTCTGAGGCCAGAATGTTTGAGAACGCAAGGAGAAGAAAACACATCACTTGAAACATAAAATTGGAATTTTATCCATCTGTTATTTACCAATTCATGGCAAGGGATGGTTACTTAAAATCTTTCTGCAGTACTTGTGTTCATATTAATTACATGGATATTTACATCTTCAAACAACTTCTGAGTGTTCATCATTTTATCTTTGGATTTTGATTTGTGCGCACATGATATATCCAGGTAATTATCAGTTTATTGAATACTACTAAAACTGAAAGATCACTGTCTGGAGTGTCT
Organism: Chiloscyllium punctatum; assembly: GCF_047496795.1. Taxonomy (NCBI): domain Eukaryota; kingdom Metazoa; phylum Chordata; class Chondrichthyes; order Orectolobiformes; family Hemiscylliidae; genus Chiloscyllium; species Chiloscyllium punctatum. Next base: position 154,542,345 of record NC_092741.1, read on the forward strand.
TGCCAAACCCTGTAGGCATTTTAGTTCTGAAGAGGCTTATCATCAAATAGGCTATTTTTAATGTATAAAGAATAACAGATGGTCAGTGGTGAGTTACAGATGTTTATGAGATCCTGAGTGATTCGCGATCGAGCCAATGCAGGACTTTATGCACATCTGTAATTCATCCCCTGACCATCCATTTATTTATATTATATATAAAATATTCCATTCCTTGCTTCTCTTGATGAAAAATTGATGCCCTTATGTCAAAAAAAATGTCAATTGAAAAGGTGAGGAAGTTATTCATGATGAAAAAATCTTAACAATGTGACCCTACAGGTGTAATGGAAATCTGGCATTAAATATTGACAGTAAAAACCCTGACATTCTTAGTATTAGAATCTTTGGTGAAAAGATAGATTTGAACAAAAACAAGAACCGTGGTGTTGAACTACAGTTCATCATGTGGTATACTTTAAGATTGTTCGCAAAGCATTCATATGTTTATGAGTAGTTTATGAGTCCCTGACAAAAGCTTTTTTTAATCATTTGTGGGATGTGGGCATTGCTAACTGGACAGTATTTTGCTTATTTTTCTGCTTTTGTACCTAAGATTCTGTATCCCGATATCTATCTACCTAGGCTGGCGCCATAAGTGGTGACTTTTAAACTTATTGCTGTACTCATGCGAATGCATGTGACAATAGTGCTAATACAATTGATTGCTTGTCCCTAGTTGCCCTTGAGAAGGTGGCGGTGAGATGCCTTCTTGACCCGCTGCAGTCTATCTGCTTCTTTTTATGTTCGAGGTGTTAGATTAGTGTGGATTTGATTTAAAAGTTAATTCTGTTCATGGTAAGTAACTCATTTGGTGACTGTGAGACACTGCCCTGATTTGGAATTGTTACTTCACTGTCACTGGGTCAAATTCCAGAACTCTCTCCTTTGCAGTTTTTTTTAGATTAGATTACTTACAGTGTGGAAACAGGCCCTTTGGCCCAACAAGTCCACACCGACCTGCCCCCCCAGCCAGACCCATTCCCCTCATTTACCCCTGCACCTAACAGTACGGGCAATTTAGCATGGCCAATTCACCTAACCTGCATAGGTTTGGACTGTGCCAGGAAACCAGAGCACACAGGAAATCCACGCAGACACAGGGAGAATGTGCAAACTCCACACAGTCAGTCGCCTGAGGGGGGAATTGAACCTGGGTCTCTGACCCTGTGAGACTGCAGTGCTAACCACTGTGCCACCGTGTTGCTCACAGTTTGTGCCCACACTACATGGATTGCAACAGTTCACAAAGATGGTTCACCACCACTTCTGCAGGGCAGCTGGAATGGATGATATACGTGGAATTGCCAATGATGCTAAAGAAAAAACAAATAGACCATCCCAAAACAAAACAAAAAGCTAGGCTATGTTACAAGTTCAGTCCAGATGATAAGATGAAACCACAGCCTTCCCATGTAGTATCTGGACTACGATAAAATGTTCCATGATATTTCAGATGTAGAAACGAGTGCTAAGCTGCATTGCATGAGGTAGGAAGGGCAACAGAAAGTTAAGCAGAAACTATGTGTTTGTGACTTTTGAGAAGATTTGTAACTCAAGTTGATGATAAGTATGTCAGTTAGCTCGCTGAGCTGGAAGATTGGTTTTCAGTCTTTTCACCACCATACTAGGTAACATCATCAATGAGCGTCTCTGGTGAAGCTATGTATTTTGAGGAAAGAAGTAGGAATGCACAGATATATTGGCGATGGGAAGTCCAGAAAGCACTGTCCTAGAATTTGAAGACACTGCCAACAATACTGAGATGAGGATGCTTTTGGGTTAGAGTCAAAAATCACACACGTCAAGGCAGCATCCAAGGAACAGGAGAGTCGATGTTTCAGGCATAAGGAATGTCGGGATTGGGGGCATGCAGAAGGGGACTGAGGGATAAATAGGAGGGTGGGGGTGAGGCTGGGAGGGAGATAACTGGGAAGGGAATAGGTAAATGCAGGTGGGAGTTGATTATGATAGGTTGGTGGGGAGGGTGGAGCGGAGAGGTGGGAAGAAAGATGGACAGGTGGGACAGGTCAAGACAGTGGTGCCGAGTTGGAGAGTTGGATCTAGGATGAGGTGGGGGGGAGGAGAGGTAAGGAAAGTGGTGAAGTCAACATTGATGCCGTGTGGTTGAAGGGTCCCAAGATGGAAGATGAGGCGCTCTTCCTCCAGTTGTCAGGTGGCTTAGATTTGGTGGTGGAGGAGGCCCAGGACTTGCATGTCCTTGGTGGAGTGGGAGGGGGAATTGAAGTGGTCGGCCACAGGGCAGTGGGGTTATTGGGTCCCCAAAACGCTCTGTGAGTTGGCATCCTATCTCGCAAATGTAGAGGAGACCGCATTGAGAGCAACAGACACAGGAGCTGAGGTATTTGGATGTGCAGGAAAATCCATGTCAGATGTAAAAAGGGTTACGGACAGGATATAAAGCTGAAAGAGTTGTAGGATATGGAATAACGAGAGCCACTGATGAAAGAAAAATGAACCTGGCCGAGTTCCTCAGATCATCATGACTACTGTAGCATTGTCATTCTTTTTCTGTTTACATAAGGTGGAATACAGCTGCAGCACATGAATCTAAACATAACAGCATGTAACTGTCCTTCCACCTTTTCTTCATGAAGAAGCATGCAACAAAAAGATTGAGAAACTTCCAGCTAGTTCATCCCAATGTCCTGTCCTTTTTCATAAGATACAAAGCAGGAACTCAGTCAATCATGCCCACAGTGATTTCCGGGAGTCATTCAACGAACATAATGCAGGCTGAAAGATTCAGATGATATTTGTGAAATATGTTAGAATAAAATTCTCATTGTGGGATATGTTGGTGGATAGTCAACATAACTATAGCATTCAGCTAGAGATTAGTAGATGTCCCACAAGTTTGATGGTAGCTATGAGACCTCAGCAAAATGATGAGGAATTGTTATCCCTATCATAAAGATACATACTTTCCGTAGCCTAGTGTTAGCTCCACAATCCCTGATGCATTAAAGGCTTAATTTTAGATCTGATTGTCAAGACTTAAAGTTCAGAGTTTTCTAGGTACAAGGTTTGTCAGCTAGAGAAACTCTACAGGCAGGGGGAAATTGGACATAGAGTCCCTTCAGTGTAGTAGAAGGTCAATCAAGTCCACACCAATTCTCTGAAGAGCATCCCACCCAGACCCACTCCATCCTTTTAATCCTGCAGTTCCCATGCCTGATCCACCTAGCCAGCACATCCCTGGCTGCTATGGGCAACTTAACATAACCAATCCACCTAACAGGCACATCTTTGGAAACCAGAGTACCCAGAGAAAGCCCAAGCAGACAGAGGGAGAATGCGCAAACTCCATGCATAGAACTGCTCAAGACTGGAATCAAACACATGTCCCTGGTGCTGTGAAGCAGCACTGTTAACCACTGAGCCACCATGCCATCCATGATATGAAGCTATGCCGCACTATTTTATAAAATACAATTGAAACAGTGACTATGTTGCCATCGAGTAATGCACTCTTCAATAGTTCATTCTGTATATAATCATGCAGCACAATCGTAATACTTTTATCATATGTCTCAATCTGTCAGTTGGGATTTCCAGAACCAAAGCTTCATTCCACCATTCTCATCATCAGTCTGGCTGGGATCAATTTAACATGCAGTAAATAACATTTGCCAGTGACATATTCATCCATTAGCAACAAATTGCTCTCTATGAAATGAATAAAACTGAGGACTTACAAATATTTAATGCGGCTTGGGGATCTCATATGATATTTTGGTATTTCTTGTATGACCTATGAATTCAGAATCATTGATATAAAATCCTAAACTTATCAAAACAAGTTTAATATTTGAAAGTTGACATGGAATTGGCATAGTTTGGAAGAACTGGGTTGATTACATTTAAAATAACTGGATAGGCAGGATAATGATCATAAGGGAATAATTATAGTCTGGGTCCTCATGGCTCAGAGGGATTTGATAGCAAAGATGTGGGGAATTAAAACATAAAAATGTTTTGCACAGTTCGTAAATGTTTTACAACAGAAACCAGATACCTTATTTAATTAATGTAATACTGAAATATCTTCCAAATTTATGGTTAGCGAAGTCACTAAATAAATGCAGTTTAAATCACAAGCAGTAACTTTCATCTCTCTTCTTGTACAAATCCCCAACAAACATATGCACGTTCACACCAGGGAATGCACAACTTACCCACTTAATCTTGCATGCACACATCCACGAAGCATACATAAACTTCCATTCATCCAATGTACACATACATGCACTCTTGAAACAGCAAAGAGACACACCCTTGACGTAGCACCCTCTTAAAAAAAACACACACACATACATACCTAATACACCCAAGCTCCCTATATCAACACGTTAACTATAGACATCCATCTTTGTCAAACACACCCACCTTCACAATCAGATATGTGAATAAGCAAGCATAGTATATTATTCTCTATCTGAAAAGAAGTGAATGACTACATCATCAGGGCTATATTGGGTGATTTCATATGAACAAATGATCAAGGAACAGAAGCAAGCCATTCACCTCCTTTGATCTGCTCAGCAAAGATCACTGTTGATCTGATTGTAACTGTGACAATGCTGTGGCTTTAAGAGGTGTATTTTGAACCTCTTTTCTTTCAGAAAGAGGGTGGGGAACAGGTGAAGTGGAGTTTAAGAGAAGATAAACAACTTGTGAGGTCTTGGGTGTTGTTTTTAAAAGCTGGAACAATAGAAGCAGCCTGAGTGGGTGTAGTCAAGCTCCAACTCACAGAACCAGGGATTTTATGTTTGGCTGCAGCAATTGTTGCTGGGGTCTCAGCAGGGCTGGAAGGCAGTGATTCTCTCTCGGCAGCTATACTCTCTCTCATGATTGTCTTTTGATGTTCTTTCCTCCTGGATTAGAGAACTGTATGCGAGTTTCTTCAATTTGCCTTTTGCCAAAGATACTATATTGGAAAAATTAATCAGTAACAGTTACTGAATTTATAGTTCAGTTGTTTCCAATAGAATTAAATAATTCCAAGTTCTTCTTTATTTTGTTGTATTTTAACGATGGTGTTTGAATCAGCTATGTTTTCTTTAATGCTGACCAATTAAATTGCATCTGGAACACAGCACCTCACATTTACCAATTAAATTGCATCTGGAACACAGCACCTCACATTTACCTTTAAAATCAGAGAAAGTTAAGGTCGAGGTTATTTTCTTATTATATTGTGAGGGGGCCTGGTCAGGTCCATAACACTAATCTCAAATCCACACTCCCATTTACCACTGATAACCTTTTGTCCCCTTGCTTAATCTGTCTTTGCATTAAAAAATCTCAGTGCTCTGCTTGTAACCTTTGAGGAACCCTCTCCAATTCTCTTGGTTATCAGACGTTTTTGAGGTCAACATGTGTTTGTACTTCCATCTTTTGTTCTCTTTTAATAATACACTCACTTTTATCTTATTCTGTTTCCCATAAGAAAATTTACAGAATACAGTCATTGTGATAAAAGCAAAGAAATGCCATCAAGTACTATGCTTTCCTTTAAATCCACAATCCCCACTGGTAAGATACTGAGGTACACAACAAATGAATATTGTGCAGCTAATCCAGTAAATATGGAAACTAACTGAGGAAAGTGAGCAACCAAGTGATTCCTGATCCTGGCCTCTCCCTCTTCCTCCCAAAATGATGCAGATTTTATTTTGAGAGTTTGTATTAATCGTCATAATTCCCATCACCTGGGTTTGACCTGTTAAGTTCTGTTGAAGATATGGTGATAATTTGAAATCATCTTCTTCCTCACACTCTCCAGTCGTAGACCTGATTTGGAGTTTGGGTTGATGCAATAACTTTGTCCTCGATTCTCAAAACAATTTGTTTTTGTGTAAAAGCATTTCGGTGCCAGAAAAAACATCAATCATCTTTACATTTACATTGTCTTAACTTGGCATTTTGACTTAAGTTTGTAAGAGAAGGAATTAGTTGAGAGTAAGCTTACAAAATAAAATGTACCCAATAAGGCTTTATCGCCTCAAGAAGATTCAGATGCCTGTCTTCCACTGGAATGACAGTCTTAATACAACCAATCAGTGACTGTCTCGGCAGCTAGAAAAACTTCTCAGCAGCTGGTGGTCGCCGACTATTAAATCTTTGTTTACAATAACCTTGTGGTATTTCTTGTGAACTGTTCTGCCAGGGTTTAAAAAGTGTTTAGTTTTTTTTCCATCACGAAGACCATGTTCAAAAGTTTAATTGAAAGTATTTTGTGGAACACAGGGAAATTAATAGGAGATTTAAAAAAAAATGTATTAACCTGTACCAAAAAATGATGCCACTTAGCAAAATGCTTTTATGAACTTTAACAGCTGCTTACTGTCTTGCCTGGCCCAAGTTTGTTTTTCTGCCTCTATACCTTTGTGTTTCATTGGTCTCCCAAATTGTAACGCAGTTAAAGCTAGGGTCTTCAAACATTGTTGTCCACAGACACTTTAACAGGGTAAGGCTCCATGGGCTTTGATCATAACTCATCAGCTTTTGCTTTCCACCACAAAACAATCTTTTCAGAATGAATGGAAAGAATGAGCAGCAGAAGAAAACATCTGATTCCAAGCTAGAGAGCTGCATTGTCATGTCAGCTAATTCCTTTTTGCTTTCAGCTGCATTGATTTTGGAATTCTGATCTGCTCGTTGTGTGTTGCAACTGTAATGTAAGTCTTGCTTGTAAAAGTAGATTGTTGTTGCATGACCTTATGACACTCATTGGAAAGCAGGAGCTGGTTTTGTGCATGATGTTACACAAGTGCTGCAGAGAATGGTTGCATCTGATTCTATCATGTGGCTTTTGGTGTAGCATTTTGTATCACTCATATGTATTTCAGACCAACTCATGGACCATTTGAACGACGCTCAGGGATTTCACTGGTCAGATGATTATACTTTGTGAATCATTGATTTAAAGGGTAAATAGGTGAATTTTATCATTCCTAACATGCAAAATGAGTTTCCTACTAATTTTTTCTGTGTGTGACGTTTCTGGCTGTTATTTCTTATTTTGTCTGTAACAAACACTGTAAGATCCATCTCATGCAGTATCCCACTTGATGGGGAAGTATGGGTTCGTGTGGGGCAGCAGATGTTGTGTGGCAAAGGGACAAGCAAAGCCTCCATGGTAGAACACAGGACAATTCCACAAACGTGAGCAATAGAGTTTCTCATGGCAGATAAGGTAGGCTCAACTGTGGATGCCTGCCTTGAAGAAGTTTTCCTCGTCTCTCTACAAGAATCTCAGGGAGTCCCTCTCCCACTGCAACTCCCAGGTCATTTCCTCTGCTCTGAAGCTCTTACTGTCTCCTTGACTTGTCCGACCTGCCTATCTTCTTTTACACCTATTCACTCCACCCTCTCCTCCTTGACCTATCACCTTCATCTCCTCCCCCACTCACCCATTGTACTCTATGCTACTCTCTCCCCACCCCCACCCTCCTCTAGCTTATCTCTCCACGCTTCAGGCTCTCTGCCTTTATTCCTGATGAAGGGCTTTTGCCCGAAACGTCGATTTCGCTGCTCGTTGGATGCTGCCTGAACTGCTGTGCTCTTCCAGCACCACTAATCCAGTATTTGGTTTTCAGCATCTGCAGTCATTGTTTTTACCTCAACTGTGTTTGTGACTATTGAGACTGCTGTTATAGAGACTTGTGTGATTGGTTTTAAAACTTCTCTCCATTGTTGCTAACGCCTGGGAAAAAAGAACCTCCTGATAACTTGCTATACCTATGTTATTGCCAGACCTGGGAACGCTCATGTTGAGACATCATTCCAGAGAGAATGAAACACATTTTCAAAATGTGACCATCCTGTTTAAGTCACATGAGCTGTGCCAGCATCTCCTGTCCTTCCAATGGATGATTTGCCAATACATTACTCAGATTGTATTGACTGCTTTCCATTGTTATTAAAATGAGACCCATCATAAAAGAGCTTTTCACTAACTGGTGATGTTTTGTGGAAGGAGATTCCAAGTGCTCCACTTCCTTCAGTTCTGATATATAGACCGTGCAAAATCAGATATTTTATTATTCACCGAAAACAACACATGCAGGTGATCACAGTGGTTTAGATCAGAGTGTTGCTGGAAAAGCACAGCAGGTCAGGCAGCATCCAAGGAGCAGGAAAATCAACGTTTTGGGAAAAGGCCCTTCATCAGGAATAGAGAGATCACCTTGGGTCAAGCAGCATCCAAAGAGAGAGAGTAAGATAACATTTCACGCCTGGATGACTCTTCTGATGAAACGTTAGCTTGCTCTCTGTCCATGGATGCTGTCTGACCCACTGTGCTCTCCAGCATTTGTTGTTTTCAGTACAGATTCCAGCAACTGCACTAATTTGTTCCACTTTAATTATTCATCTTTGATGCATCCTTTCTTGATTTTAACGGGATTTACCTACTTGATGCTTTATTCGTTGACATTTTAAATGCAAAAGAACATCATTAAGGTAAATTGACCAAAACATTAGTATAATGTTTTTGAGATTGCAGTGACCCTTTTTTTGACAAAACTCACGAACAACTTCGACTTTTCTGATAATATTAATGTAGATACATCTCAGCTGGGCAGCATGGTGGCTCAGTGGTTAGCACTGAAGCCTCATAGCACCAGGGTCCTACGTTCGCTTCCAGCCTCAGGTGACTGTCTGGGTGGAGTCTGCACATTCTCCCCTTGTCTGCGTGGGTGTGCTCTGATTTCCTCCCACAGTCACAAAGATGTGCAGGTTAGGTGAATTGGCTATGCTAAATTGCCCGTAGTGTTAGGTGCATTAGTCAGAGGGGAGTGGGTTACTCTTCAGAGGGTCGGTGTGGACTTATTGGGTTGAAAGGCCTGTTTTCACACTGTAGGGAATCTAATCTAATAACTTTTCATCTATTTATTTGGTTATTAATGTGTATTTATACAATAGCTGTAAAACCTTTGCTATTTTGAAGATATTACAGTACAGAACAACTGCTGCTCAAATGCTACAACAAAACGCAGTGAGAGTCTTAGAGAAGAAAACTTGATTCCTTTTTACTCCAGACTTACTGCAGTCTAACTTGTTCCATTTACATTTGAAACTTAGAATTGATGTGTGGTAGATTTGGATTTACACCAATGATAAGCTGTGGAGTGTGAATTTACTTTTAAACTTATAAACCCACCTTGAAGCAAAGAATGTGATAAAGTGTATGACTCAAGAAAAATCTTCATGTGTTAGATGTGTCACTTCATGAATGTTATTCACCGTGAGACCAGGTTTTGTTTTAATGTGTCAGTTCGGAGAATCGGAATTTCTATCCTATTCAAACATCTGTCCTAAGAAAGAAAGATTAAGTGAAAAAATGCCAGACAAAGAAACATCACATTTAATTCAGGATTCTCTGGGGCGGTTCTCCAACTCTAGCAGATGTAGGTCTTGATGAATATAAATGCTCTCACTGTAACACTGAGTGAGTCATACATTGAACAACAGGTGTGTTGTATCAGAGACAGCAGCTTGGCACTCCCTGCACGGTGGAGGCATGTATGCAGCTGTACAGAAAAAGCAATAAACAGTGAAAAAGTACTGTGTGCTGCATGTTTTATGCATATGCCACCACTGTTCTAACGCTGTCCTTCACTGAAATGGGAATAAATGGTTAAAATACAATAGTGATAATTTGCTATGCTATCTTTTGTCACGATCTCCCTGCTTCTAGGTTCCTGTCATTGTTACATTTGCCTTCTAGCTCAAAGGTTGTCCATGGAAATTAGAAATGCATTCTACATATTTGTTCTTTGATTGACATGGGTGTAAGAAGAATGCTTATCATACATCAAGGAGCCTAAATAAATATTATTTTTCCTTTCTGACTGTGCTCCTTTTACCACAAGCTTTATCCTATACTTAGTGTGTTGACCATATCACAGATGTTTAAATTGATCTTTGGAATGATACAGATGTCAGTTTTCGATATAGCGACTTATCTGTGATATTCAACATGAGGAGAAATAAACAGTTCAAAACTTCTGTATAGAGTCAAAGAGTCATAGAGACGTACAGCACGGAAACAGACCCTTCGTTCCAATTGTCCATGCCAACCAGATATCCCAACCAATCTAGTCCCACCTGTCAGCACCTGCACCATATCCCACCAAACCCTTCCTATTTATATACCCATCCAGATGCCTTTTAAATGTTGCAATTGTACCAGCCTCCACCACTTCTTCTGGCAGCTCATTCCACACACGTACCACCCTCTGCGTGAAAAAGTAACCGCTTAGGTTTCTATTTTATCTTTCCCCTCTCACCTTAAACCTATGCTCTCTAGTTCTGGACTTCCCCACCGTAGGGAAAAGGCTTTGTCTACTTATCCTATCCATGCCCCTCATGATTTTATATAACTCTATAAAGTCACTCCCTCAGCCTCTGACCCTCCAGGGAAAACAGCCCCAGCCTATTCAACCTCTCCCTATAGGTCAAATCTTCCAACCCTGGCAACACCCTTGTAAATCTTTTCTGAACCCTTTCAAGTTTCACAACATCTTTCCGATCTGAGGAGTTACTGGAAAGAAATGGGGTGGGTGTTTTTCCAGGTTGTGTGAAGGACTGGAAATGATGGCAATATGCAGATCATGAAGGATTTTTAATGGCAAGTCCTCGATCTCTATATTTTTTAAACTCTGTTACTAGTTCAGCTGCCAGATAGAATGTAAGGCTGACCAACCATCAAGCAGAAAGTCAGTAAAGTGAGGCAGCAGTGAGAAATCATCATGGCAAGCTGGGACTTGAATCAGACTGCTCATTGTGAAGGACGGGGAGCCTAGTCGAGATCATGTATTTGCGTAGGGTGGAGTACGGGGTGGATAAATGTTGGCTATACATTTGAAAAGGTTTGCTCAAAGTTTTATGGAACTCACTCCAACTCATCCTGACACACAGCAAAATAATACATTCAAATCAAACAAAGAACTGTGAGTTCTAGAGATCTGAAATAAACATGAACAAGAATTGCTGAAGAAATTTAGTTGGTCTGAAAGCATCAAAAGTAGAATTATATTTCGAAACCATTGACCCTTCATCAGAACCACACTCAACATATCTCCTGTTTTCTCTTTATAGATGTTCCCAGACCTGCTGGGTTCCTCCAGCAATTCGAGTTTTGGTTTGTTAAAAGAAGGCACTTGTTTGATCTGGATTCTGTTGCCAGTTACTAACTGACTGCTTCCTGAGATCCTGCAGGGTCAATTCATTAATCTAGTGGCACACTGAGGTCAGGTTTGCATGCTTGTCAATATAACCCTCCTTACTGACCCTCTCACACTCATTGTGGGGATGTTAAAAATCTCCTAATGTTTTAGGTCAATGGCTGCAGCATCTGTTAGGTTAGAAAAGCTGTCGTCATATTGTGAGTCACTGGAAAAGCATTCTAGGTATTAGGGCACAGGAAATGGCTCATCAAGAGGGAAGAGGATTCAATTCAGATTTTAAGAACCAGTTCAATAGGAAAAGCTGATGGGAATATAACCAAGAACGATGAATGTATGAAGCAGCCCCTTACAGGTCAACAAGCCTGCAAACAATGATTCAGGTCATGGAGTTCAGCTTCAACTCTTGATGTGCTTCGCTGTCAATGTTGTTCTTTGGGAGTATTCTGTTCTGTGAGAGAGCAAAAATTATAGTAATCTTGACAGATAGAATTTGTTAAAGAATCTGATCACATCAGGTTCCCGATGAAGGGCATATACTTGAAATGTTGATTCTCCTGCTCCTCGAATGCTGCCTGACCAGCTGTGCTTTTCCAGCACCACACTCTCCATTCTGTCTCTTTTCCAGTCTAACAAAAGGATAGGAATTACATTTACAAGGGAATGCAAAGGTAAATGCCATATTCCCCATTATTAATGTCAAAATTACAACAGGTACCTGGACCAGAGGCATTGAGCATTGTTAAAGATTTCACTGGAGATCAAGTTTAAGCATCTGGTGTGAGCAGTGTAATTCATTGAATCACCAAAACCAACAAAACCAAGAATTGGACCCTCAGAAATAGTCTTCCTGCCATTCCCATTCCTCAGCCAGGTTATTTATTCAATGGTAACTCACTTTCTCCATACCACCTGATGGTATCCAGTCAAAACATTTAAGTGGCTCTCACTCTAAACCCATCAGACTTAAAGTGCACAAAGTGAGTTGGAAATGCAGCTTGTCATGTTTCCATAGACAGACTGTGCCCATAGGAAATTTGGTAAATCTCTAACATGTTCATGTGCCCTGGTTATCCCTGAACTGTAGCTGAAATATTGACAAATCAGTAGGTCCTGCGTGCTTTGCTAGGTGAGTAGCATTCATTGAGTAAGATAAACAATTAGAAGACCTAATTGGACCACAGAATCCATAGAGACCTAACAATTCTGACTCAAACTCCCACTTGAACTTGCCAACACCTCAGAACCAGTTACAGCAGCATAGTTACACTGGCTGCATGAGCATTTTCTATAGTTGGTGCTGGATTCACCTGAAGTGACATAAGCAGAATAAAGAGCCTCTAGTGTTGAACTATACAGAGCAGTCAGCAGTCACCCCTTCTGTTATTACAGTTTGCTGTAGTACATCTGAAGCTGAAAGCTAACACTCCAATCTGAGTTTAACAAGGATCATGAAAGTGGCTCTAAATTTCCATTCAATAAGGATTATTTTACAAGATTGTATATGAATAAACATTGAGGTAATTTTGCTGATAAGTTAAAGTGGGTGTAACCAAATGAATCTCCACCCCTTTAGAACCCAGTTCGAGTAGTCAGTTACGCCAAATCACCCACCAGTTTCCCACTTCAAACACTAAGTGAAGTCCCAATGACATTATGTGGATGACCTTCAATTTCCTTTGTACTATTGTAACATTTATTCAGGATATATCTGCAAACGGAACTGGATGCAATGTCTTTCTGGTGAAATGAATCAATTTGCCTACCTGGATTCATACCTTCCTCCTTTCAGAACTCAATTGTTTAAAAGAACGTGGACCAAGCATTTTAGAGACAACAGCGGCTTGATATACCATCTTTAACATGACAAAATTCTCCAACGTGGCTCGTGTTTTGAAAACAAAAATTTGACAGAGAAGCATAGTTTGGTGAGATGACCAAAGTCTTTCGTCAAAGAGGTGAGGTGAAAGAAATAAGCTTAAGGATAGAGAAAAGGCAGAAAGAGTGCAGAGCCTTAATGACTGAAGATGTGGCCACCAATGGAGGAACGGTTTAAAACAAGGATGCTAAAGATGCCACAGTTATCATAGATCAGATATTGTAGAGGGTTGTGAAATGGGAAGAGATCAAAGAGAGATGGAAGAGGCAAGACCGTTAACACAGATAAAGGCGGAATGGAGGGAAATGGTCAATTATCAATACTTCTTTCCTCTTAAGCCAAAGATATTCCTTTTCTTTTTTAATACACATCCTTTAATGAATTAGGCTGAAGGGTGCTTCCTAAATCCTGGTTTCAAAACCTTTGAAACTATGTAACAGCTAAATCCATTGGGATTTACCAGGAAATCATTCAACATATGCAGAATTGCTTTTGCATTCCAATCATCCACAAAAGCACCAAGAAAATTAAGGGTGACAGAACGGGAGAGGACATAGGTTACAAATTTGAACTTTTGGGTAAATCCAGAGTGCCTTGAAGTCAATGGGTTAGGTCAAGTAGCTTTTAGGTGAAAGTGAACACTGCAAATGCTGGAGATCAGAGTCAAAATTAGAGTGGTGCTGGAAAAGCACAGGTCAGGCAACATCCGAGGAGCAGCAAAATCAACGTTTCGGGCAGGGGCCCTTCAAGAGGAACTTCTTGGAGGTGAAGTATTGGCTTCTTTCAGACCAGCAACACAAAGGCTGAGATGAAGGCTCCCAGGATGGCTGCTAACTTAGACTGTAACCTTGCTTTCCCTTTTGAGGTCAAAGCAACTGACTTATATTCTGAGAATTGTAGATTTAAACCATTCAACCAGCTCTGCTTTCAGGCACGTGTCAATACAAGCACTTCAGGTGTGCTTAGACCATCTCGATGTGTTCGTTGGAAGGTCATTAAGCTAACAGCTGACTTTACCTCCCCCTTCCACTTCCACTTTTCATTGTAAGGTAACAAGGAAATATGAAAGTAGTAGCGCTTTAGCACGATGGGTCTCAGTGTTTATCTTTGCCTTGAGCTGTCTGGAAGCAGATAGTTTATACTCAAGCCCCTTTGTGTCAGCTTCCATCGAAACCATGCAGGGATTTCAGGAATGTCTACATTCATCATGTGATCAGCTTCAGCCATTTTATAGGACCAATTATATTGTTTGTTTTTAAATGAAATAGAATTTGTACCTGCAAGTATAGAAAATAATATGCATTCCTTAGAGTTTCTCTTTATGCCATCTGACAATGACACTATGGAATGATTTGTAAACATGAGTAATCATTTTAAAATTGAGACTTGCTTAACTGCAAGCTATTGTAGGTCAGAAAGAATGGGCTGAATAGGTGAGTGAAACTTGGTGAGAGTCAGGACAAGAGATAACAGAGTTTTGGATGATGTCAAGTTTGCCGAGTATAGTAATGGGAAGGAAACCAGGGCTATGTTGGAATCAAGTCAAGAGGTAAAGGTGGTGTGGATTAGAGGTTCATTAGCAGGTGACCTCAGGCTGCAAGGAAATGTTACAGTGATAGAAACACACAGTGTTAGTGATCATGTGGAAATATGGTTAGACAATCTTCTGGAGGACATTCAAGATTGGAAAGTTACAAACTGTGTGCTTCACTCTCAGACAGTGGCTAAGTCGAACAATGAGGTTGGTGTCTACAGTTTAAGTTTATTGAAGGGACTGAGGATAATAACTTCAGTCTTTGGAACAAGTCTCTACTCATCCATTACTAGAAATTTATAATATCAGAGCAATATTTTCCAAATCGTGATCTCTCCTTTACTTTTGTATTTGAAGGAGGAAAGAAGGGAGAAGATGGTCAGACTGCACGCGAGGAGGATTTGTGCACATCCATGGTGGAATTCTTACCTTTGATGCCAGTCGTTTCATGGTCCAGAGGTAAATGATAATAATTGTATCCAAAACCTTAGCTTGGCTGCCTTTGGTGTGCTGTGTAATTTCAGATATTTCGTTATCAGATCAGAGACTGCCAACAGGAGCGAAGGAGGCCATTCAGCCCATCACATCCACACTGACCCTCCAAAGAGCATCCTACCCAGATTGAACTTCCAACCCTATCCCAGTAATACTACACAAACCATGGCTAATCCACCTAATTTACACATCATTGGGCACTGCCGAGCAAGTTTAACATAGTCAATCCACCGAAACTGCACATCTTTGGACAATGGGAGGAAACTGGACCACCCAGAGGAAACCCGCACAGACATGGGGAGAATGTCTATGTGGAGTTTGCACAGTCATTCGAGGCTGGAGGCAGCAGTGCTAACCACAGAGCGACTGTGCCATCCCAATGGTTGTGAAAGCAGTGAAAAGATCCTATGTAAATTCATTAGAAGGTTAACACTATGTACAATCACAGCTCTGAAGAGAGACCTGTGGAACAAGCAGCCATTGGTGAAAATCAACAGTGAAAGTTTACCAAATAGTACTTTCAAGGGATAAGGAAACAGGGGTCACGAAATATCTTTATGCGGTTAATAATTAGAATGCAGAATGGTCTGCATGCAATCATTTTTGAAGCAGAATTACTTTAAAAATAAAAATAATAGATTCTGGAAAATGGGGAATATTGAAGGAATCTGAGAATAGATCATTTATGTGAGGGACAGACAATCAGCACAGGCTTGATGGGCCCACCACCTGTTTCTTTTTATGTTCTCTAGAGAGATCAATCTTTATAAAACAGATTCAAACACTCAGGTATTAGCTGAAAATTTCAAATCTATAAAGCTTTCACATGTTTTCTATTTGCTAATGGGATGTGGATGTCTCTGGCTAGGTTAGCATTTATTGCCTAGAGGACAGTTAAGAGTCAACCACATTGCTGTGGGTCTGGAGTCATATGCCTGCCAGATTGGGTAAGGATGACAGATTTCCCTCCCTAAAGGATATTATTGAACCAGATAGATTTTTCCTGACAATCAGCAATAGCTTCATGGTCATCATTAGATCCTTAATTCCAGATTCTTTACTGAATTTGGATTCCACCATCTGCCATGGCAGGATTTGAACCTGGGTCCACAGAGCATTAGTTGAGTTTCTGGATTACTAATGTTGAAAAGGGTTGTACTGGAAAAGCACAGGAGGTCAGGCAGTATCTGAGCAACAGGAGAGTTGATGTTTCAGGCATAAGCCCTTTATGAGGAATGTATAGCAATAATGCCATAAATCCATTGCCTCCCCACAATTTAAGAATGTGACTATATTAACTGACTGAAACACACACTTTGCTAAACATTGTTTTCTTTCATAAGCAACTCAGACATTAGGCTAAAGAAATAAAATGTTCACAATTACCTTTCACACATTGCACTTTTCACAGAACTACAATTCTTGTAGCAAACTGTGGATGCTCAGTTTCTAATATATTGCTTTCTTTCTACTTAACTGTGAATCATCTAATTCCAATTCTGCTTCTCTTCATGGGGGTTATATCAGATTTGTTACCACCTGCCAATGGTTAGGTAGATTACTGATTGCAAACATCCTTTCCATACTGGATCTGAGGGCTTGTTTGGTGAACAGCAGTAGATGATGAACCACCAAGAAGTGACACTTGTCTTAACAACAAAATGTAGTTGATTGCAATGAAAGCACTATCTACAAGTTACATTGGCTAGTTAGATCCAATTGCTAAGACTATCAGGATCCAGGAATGACCTCTCTGACCCAGCAGACGCTTGAACTAGACTTCAATATTCTCCACTGTAAGGACTGTACTCTTTAGATTTTTATGCAGTATTGATTAGGGAGGGAATTGGAAAGCAGAATTGTGAAAAAGAAGATTGTTGAGGGATTGCTGTATTTTTGCTTTACCCTGTCTTCTGCAAACAAGTGAAGCTAGAGAAGGGAGTCTGAGCATGATCAACAAAAGGATCATTTCAGCAAACTGTGTGAACACAGAGTAGTGAACTGCTGTCCCAGTCCTTCCCTCTATCCATATGTGTTTATCTGCTTGTGTGTAGATGGGGTTATTATTTATGTGTGTATAGAGGAGGTTTGTATGTGTGCATAGAGGGGTGTGTGTGTAGAGGGAATGTTTTATAAGTGAGTAAGAGTTTTAACTAGTAGAGGCATATAACTAGTAGAGTCATCAGTCATGGGGATTGCATTGCTGTGAATCTGATTTGCCTGAGAACAGAGAACTGGAAAAACAGGGTATATACAGATTGAGGCAATGATTCATAATTGTTTCTCAGCTGCTAAGATTTGGTTATCTATAATAAATATTGATTCTTGTCAAGTGCAGAAACCTAGTCCATGCTTTCTGACAATGTGGATGTAAAAGACATTGGAGGATTCTGCATACTTTCAGAAAAAACTTTAACTTTAATGATAACTCCTTGAATAGTTCAGCTTGATTTCCAAAGCACTCCCCAAAAGAGGTGCAATATTACCTCAGACTTTCGAAAATCATCAGATTGTGTGGAGCCTAATGCAATCTCCAACATCAACCTTATCCAAGAGGTTACACTTAGATTTGTTCCTCTAGCTCTCAAGCAGACAAATATTCTAATTTCCTTTAAACAAGGTAAAGTTACCATAGCCCTCCTGGTCCCTAGGACTGTTGTCTCATTAGATGTCTAACAGTTAAACTGCATAATCTCACTACAAGGCACAGGGGATCACACAAAAAGTTTCATTTGTCACAAAATATCATAATTTCATAAACCACATGATACAATCCAAATATGTCATAATGTCATAAATCTTAGTTGCAGCATTGTAAACTCCCACCTTCAGTAATTGAAAGGGTCTGAAGTTCCTAACAATGAAACCTGGACTATCACACCTCCATATGGGTGAATAAGAGACATTCCCAATTTCAGTGTCTGTTGTCAGTGTTATTTGGTAAGTTCTTGTGGTGAAGTGGGTGGGATCCTGCATCTTGAGCCACAAGCTACAGATTCAAGATATACTCCAGGACTTAATGGCTACGTGATGTGCATTTATAATATGGTCACCGTACAGTAAATTGTAAATCCTTCGAACACACATCAATTCCAGACTCCAGGATGTATTGCAACAGCAGCTTGGATCTCTTGGGACGGCTGATTGGTTGGACAGTTATTCTAGTGCGAAAGACATGGGGTTTGATCCCCACATTGACAGGGGTGCATTTGGAACCTGCCTCCTTGCCCTATCTGTTGTGGGGATTGCAGTGCTGTGAATCTGATCTGCCTTTGAGAACAGTAGAAGCAAGGCATATACAGGTTGAGGCAAGCCAACGTTCTTTTGAGTTTAAATATTAAATGTTGCCTTATTGAGCATTAACCCAGAAAACCTAACTCGTTTCAATTTAAATCAGATTAAGAATCGAGTGGGGTTAATTGCAATTGAACCCACAAAGTGAAAAATTACTAAAATAAAAGCAGGCAGGTGTGAAAGGAGATTGCCAATCTCCTGCTGTGCAGTATCGCTCAAATGTAATTCTGCTCTCCCCTTACTAGCCTTCACTTCAGAATGGAAGAATGATTTCACTGCTGTTAAAAGGTAGAAGCTCCTCTTCCAAGCTGCTCAGCTGTCTGCTATGTTTTCTGTATGCCATTTATATTTATGCAAGAATTATCAAAACTAATAAACACAATTTCTAAGAATGGCACTTCAAATAACAGAAACTTTGGAAATTCAAAGACTATTAAGTTCTATTCCATAGTTCAACCAAGTAGCCTTGACAGAACCAAAAGCTGTGAATTTTAACATTGACACCATCATTATAATCGTATTAGATTTCTTCATTACAGTATAGCAGTGGAATTCAAGGCTGCTAAAAAATCCAAATTGCACGTTCAAGTCATGGCTGTACATGTTTCTTTAACAACATATCCTGTTCAAATAGGTGTCCTGTCAATGTATTGCAATTTTATACATTCTCATGCAGAAATTAATTCCTTTTGATTCCATCAGCTACAATCAAAGCAATTCACTTTGAACAGATTGAAAATTTCTGGCTTCATCCCTGCCATATGCGCCCTCTGTGATGTGGCTAATGCACAAGAAATGATCCAAGGGTCACATTCTTCTTCATGTAGTACACAGCAGTCACCTGTTGTCAATTATGTTCCAGGGGTGCATTTAAAGTGCGACTCTAGCTTTGGTGAAAAGTACTTTGCTTTCATTCTGTTACATTGTCGTTACTGTGTGGATGCAGTCTGATTTCAGGGGCTGAATTCCACTTGGTCCTGGAGTAAGTGACCGTATTGGGAACACTTTGGTCAAGTGAGTTATCTTGGGTCCTTGCTTTTCCCCTTCCCTGTGCCTCCCTCTGCATTGTGGCGCTATGTCTTAGCTGAGACATGTTTAAACTCATCTTACCAAGGCAATAATACTAAATGACAGCTCACGTGATCTCAAGCTTTGACCCACACATTGATGGTCAAGCACTTGTGCACTTAAACAGCTTAGTCATTCCATGTTTTGATAAAGTGAGTGGACAATACCACACATAAAGCATGTCACAAAATGTGTTGTATTCCTGTCTTGGATAGTATTGAGTGAGAAAAGATGGAGCAATGAAATTTGATGCAGATATAAAACCAGCGTGAAATAAATGGAGAGAATGATTCTTTTTCTCACAAATACAATGAACTAGCTCTTTCTGTAAAACTAAATGCAGATATTATTCTGTACAGTTCTACAGGGAAATAATGTAATAATCATCGTGACTGATATTTATTTTAAGGGTCTGAATGCCAGAATTAGGCTTAATCCTATATCAGGAAGCAAAGAAAGCTCATGTTGGGAGCCTGAAGGAGACCTTCGAGGCTAATTAAGTGGTAGCTGCTGAGAGGCAGCCCAGCTATTGGGTTTGGCAGGCTTTAGCACAGGGATGGTCACTCGGAGTGCCTGACAATCTGAGTGGTCACTGGGAGAAATGGACATTGTCAGTGTAGAGGACAAACTGAAAGAATGTTACAAGATAGAAAAACCCATGAAGATTTGTAAATGATGCAGAATATGTTTGGCCATCATAACAGATAAGGAACCCCTTCAGATGATTGCCTAAGGATGTTACTGTCATTCATGCTAGTCTACTTTGCTGGCTGAGCCTGTGGCCTGATGCTGGATATCTGCAACTACTTTACCTATAGCCTCCAATTTCTACCAACTGGAAACTCCAGGAGCAATGTGACTCAAGCTTTGGATTGGCACTTTAATTGGTCCCTGGCACTAGTGTAGATCTCCCCCCATCTACAGAAATCATCCCTTGATAATATTCTTGGATTAGATTAGATTAGATTACTTACAGTGTGGAAACAGGTCCTTCGGCCCATCAAGTCCACACTGACCCTCCAAAGGGCAACCCATCCAGACCCATTCCCTTACATTTACCCCTTCACCTAACACTATGGGCAATTTAGCATGGCCAATTCACCTAACCTACACATTTTTGGACTGTGGGAGGAAACTGGAGCACCCGGAGGAAACTGCAGCACCCAGAGGAAACCCACACAGACACAGGGAGAATGTGCAAACTCCACACAGACAGTCACCTGAGGCGGGAATTGAACCCGGGTCTCTGGCACTGTGAGGCAGCAGTGCTAGCCACTGTGCCGCCTAGAAAATGCCAGTGGAGTAAAGGTGCCACCCAATTGGCATTCTGGTTGGTAATGAGAATGGGCCTCCAAGAGGTCTGTTAGCTCAGCTGGCTGGATGGCTGGTTTGTAGTGCTGAATGATACCAACATCGTGGGTTCAATTCCCTCACCAGCTGAGATTACCATGAAGCACTCTCCTTCTCAACCACTTCCGTCACCTGAGGTATGTTCACCCTCAGGTTAAGCCAACACCACTCTGTGATCCATTCTTGTTTGTATCCTGCTGATTGCCTGATATGATAATGTGGCAGTCCCCATCATTCCAGGAAGTGATGCAATGTCATATGACCATGCTCCCTTTTACAAGCTTGTCACAAGGTGAAGCCACATGAAAAGATTGCTTACAAAAGCCATTAGTGATTTTTTTATCTTGTCAGGCCTTGCCAACACTCTTCAGCAGCACAAAGACATCAAGAATATTAGTTTGGCTTCATTCAGTGACAGAGTCATCGGGCAGAAACGCTGAAAGAAAATTGCAATCTTTCAGCTTCTGCAATTTTACTCCAAAGGCTACACTTTAAAATGTAATCTCTAGGTTGATTTTCAATCCTGTCCTCCCTCAAACCTCTCCTTCCATCTAAACTCACCAACACATACACATGGCCATTCCCTGGACTTTGCTGTTGAATGTGGTCTCTCTATTCCCAATGTCCAAGGTAAATTCTTATTATGCCTTAATATCCCTCACTATTTAAACTCATAGACACATCAAAAATAGGACCAGGAGTAGGCCATTCAGCCCATTTTGCTGGCCCCACTGTTCAATTTGATCATGGCTGATCATGCACTCCTGGACCCTGTTGTCACTTTCACCCCATACTCTTTGATCCCTTTAGCCCTAAGAATACTATCTCTCTCCTTCTTGATAACATCCAACGATTTGACCTCAATTGCTTTCTGTGACAGAGAATTCCACAGGTTCACCACTTCCTGGGTGGAAGATTTCTCCTCACCTTCATCCTAAATGGCCTCCCCTGTATCTTTAGAAAGTGACCACTGGTTCTGATTTTTTCTTTCATTCACTTGTGGGATATGGGCATTGCTGACTAGGTCACATTTATTGGCTGTCCCTAGTTGCCCCTTGAGAAGGTGGTGGTGAGCTGCCTTCTTGACCCTTTGCTGTGCTGTAGGTGCTGTGGGTAGACCCTTAGGGAGGGAATTCCAGGATTTTGACCCAGCAACAGTGAAAGAATGGCAATATATTTCCAGGTCAGGATGGTGAGTTGCATGTGGAGAACTTGAAAGTGGTGTTCCCATGTGTTTGCTGTCCTTGTTCTTTGGGATGAAAGCAGTCATGGGTTTGAAATATGGTGTCTAAGGATCTTTGGTGAATTTCTGCAGTGCATCTTGTAAATGATATACACTGCTGCTATTGAACATTGGCGTTGAGAGTAGTGGATAGTTGTGGATGTGATACCAATCAAGTCGATTGCTTTGTCCTGGATGGTATCAAGCTTCTTGAATGTTGTTGGAGCTGCATCCATTCAGGCTAGTGGGGAGTATTCCAACACACTCCTGACTTGTGCCTTGTAGATGGTGGACAGGCTTTGGGGAGTCAGTGGGTGAGTTACTCACTGCAGTAATCCTCTACTATTGCAGCACTGCATTTTTGTGGCAAGTTCAGTTGAGTTTCTCATCAATGGTAAGCCCCCAAAGGTTTGATGGTGGGGGAATCAGAAATGGCAACATCATTGAATGTCAAGGAGCAGTGATTAGGTTTGATTTGATTTGATTTATTTATTGTTGCATGTATCTTGTTACAAAATACTGTGAAAAGTATTGTATAGTGTCGCCACTCTCTGGCACCATCATAAAACAGAAAACAAAACAAAACTGGGAATATAAAGACAGAAAAATAAAGGCAAAAAGAAATAAAGTTAAACTTTATGGACCTTATTTTTAAGTACTCAGCCTGGAACAGCCAGGCACAAGTCCCCTCAACACACCACTGGAACAAAAAAATCTTTTATTGGAGATGGTCATAGCCTGGCATTTGTGTGGTACTAATGTTATTTGCCACTTGTCAGTCCAGGCTTGGATATTGTACAAGTCTTGTTGCATTTAAACATGGACTCTTTCAGTACCTTGGAGTTGTGAAAGGTGCTGAACATTGTGCAATCATCAGTGAACATCTTCACTTCTGACCTGATAATGCAGGGTAGGTCATTGATGAAGCAGCTGAAGATGGTTGGGCCTGGGGCACTACCCTGAGGAACTCCTGCAAATTTCCTGGAGCTGAGATGACTGACCTCCAACAACCACAACTATCTTCTTATCCATCAGGTTTGACTCCAACCAGGGGAGAGTTTTCCCCTAATTCCCATTGATCCCAGTTTTGCCAGAGCTCCCTGATTCCACACTCTGTCTAATGAGACCTTGATGTCAAGGGTGTCGTCGTCACCTCACTACTTTCTACCTCAACTCCATTTGCTTTATGCCTGTCCCTCAATAAAAAGAAGTCCTCTCCAAGTCATGAGCAACTACACTTCCAGCTCACAGATGTCCATCTTTTAAATCTCTTTTTATCACACTACTCTTGATCTGCTCAGTTAATCCCTCATCTCCATGGTCTTCATCTCGAATGAACCCTTACTTTCTACAATTGTCATTCTTCCCACAAAGCTCCCATCTCCACTCCCTTAAACCAAAGAGGTACGGAGTTTGATGTATCCAGAGGGTAACTAGTTTATCTATTTTATTGTCTCATCTATCTGGACAACATCAAGGTTGACCAGGCTTGTCTTCTCTGACAAAAAGAAAGAAGAGATCAGGACAATTTTTAACTAAGACTTTGATCATCTGTTTAGCTGCCTCTGCTACATTCTCCATTTTCCCTTTGTCAATCAAGTTACATTTCCTGCAATACCCCCCTACACTAACTTTGACCTTACACCACCTCTGGTATATCTCTTAATTCCTCTCATCCACTCTTTGAGTTCTTGTCCATGAAGTGGTGGATAGGCTTTAGGGAGTCAATGGGTGAGTTACTCACTGCAGTAATCCTCTGCTATTGCAGCACTGTGTTTATGTGGCAAGTGCAGTTGAGTTGCCTGTCTCTTATTCTCCCCATTCTGTCCATGCAATTATCACTAATCTGTTAATGACCCAGTTATTTTTCCTTCCCTCTACACTAGCTGAAACTTGTAACATTCATTGTCATCTCATATATTGTCACATGTTGTCATATACTGTCAACTCATATATTGTCCTCAGCACTTTTTGAACTGCCAACATTACACTCCTTCTCTCAAACAGCTCTTGATCCCTCTGCCCTTATGTACCATTTCCAGACTTGACTATTCACATGGTCTCTTGGCTGGGTTCCCATTGTCCACCCTGCATTAACATTTACTCACCCAAGCTTTTGCTGCTGATGTCCTATACTTTCCATTCCACTGTTACCTCTCTGTTCACTGACTCCATTGGCTTTGAATCCACCCATGCTTTCTTTTTAAAAGTCTAATCCTGTCCAATATCCCTGATGGTCTTGTTCCTTGCTCTAATGAAATAATCTTGTAAAATAAAAGCAAATTACTGCGGATGCTGGAATCTGAAACCAAAAGAGAAAATGCTGGAAAATCTCAGCAGGTCTGGCAGCATCTGTAAGGAGAGAAAAGAGCTGACATTTCGACTCTAACTGACCCTTTGTCAAAGTCAAAAAAAGGGAGAAATAGGGAGGTATTTATACTAAGCTGAGACCCCTGTTTTCATTCTGCTCTGTAATTTTATTTCATTTATTGTATTTATCTTTTATATATATATAATATTTTTTCACTGTTCTGTACCTCTTATTTCTTGATTGTCTCTCTTTCTCTCGCTCCCCACTCTCCATCACCTTTTTTATCTCCTCTTCCCCCTTTGCTACCCTTCTCCCCAGTTTTCCATTTTGCCTCTGCTTCACCCATCCCCCCATCCCCCACATATTTTGTCACACAGCATGGCTTCAGCCTTGGTCACTCATAGCTCCTAATCTCCCTATAATCTCTCTATGCACTGTCATTATCACCTCTTTATTGCTACCTTTGCTTCTGGAGCCATGACTCACCTTTTCTCAGCCTCGTATAAATACCTCCCTATTTCTCCTTTTATTTTAGCATTGACACTCAGTTAGACTCGAAACGTCAGCTCTTTTCTCTCCTTACAGATGCTGCCAGACCTGCTGAGATTTTCCAGCATTTTCTCTTTTGGAACCCTGTAAAATAGCTTTACAACCTGCTGATAACTCTACATTCCTCCAATTCCTGTTTCTTATGCACCACCCACCCTTTTCCACCATTGGGGGTGGTGGCTTTAGCCATCTATGTTTTAAGTGTCACCATCTCTTTCTCCTCTAAAGATTTGAAAACATTGTCTTCAAAATTCACTTCCTTCAATAACCATTTGCACTAACCTTCTAATTTCCCCTCCTTTATTTTAGCGACAATTTTTGTTTAGATATTTTTCTGCAATGCACCTTGTGATGTTTGCTTCTATTCAAAACACTGTATAAATGTAAATTATTACTATGGCTGTTTAAAGTTTGCAGCAACAGCTTTGTTTGTAAGGAAGACATATTAGGATTCTAAGTGCTCACTGTGCAGGAACATTCCTGAACTATATATTTGCATTGTGAAATCTCAGCTAGGAGCGTGAATCATCAAATTTACACATAAATTTACCCAATTTACCCGTTTTACTTGCAAACCATCTGCTCACTCACATTGAGACAACATAAATTTCAAGACTTGAATGCAGCTAATGTGGGCTCTAGTGTGAAACACAGAGATGCTGCAAAGCAGGAGGTCAGCCCTTCAGATGAGATATTAACCAGAGGTACCAACTGGTGGAGGCGAATGTTGAAAGTCCCCTGAAATTAGACCAGTTCTCCTCAACTTATAACCAACAGAGCTCTAGTCAGTTATCTGATTGCAAGATCTTGCTATTGTAAAAGTCAGTTTTTCTACATAACAAAACTAATTAGGTCTTTCACATTCATTGCATGTCAAATCCTTGAGACATTTCTTAGAATTGTATTTAAGGTATTATGTAAATGTAAATCTTTTACATGACTGACAATGACAAATTACATTTATTCAACAGATTTAACAGTATTTTTAGAGTAATTTGTTATTCTTGCATATTTATTTATCTAAGTTGACACTCCTTTAAATGAGAATCATTGACTGTAGATGAAACATTTTAATAAGTGTCATTATTTATATAGGCTGCCTCCTTCAAAGCAGCACTTAATCACTAACTTGGAAAATCAGTGAGTTGGAATCAATATAAAACAGACTTAACTGCAGACTGTATCGTACGTACAGACATATACAATATTTCAATAAGTTGTCACGGAATGGCTTTAACTCAATGCATGATTACAGCTTTATCCAACTGCAATTTAATGTTAACACTGCAGAGATGGTTTTAATTTGTATCAAGCAAAGAATTGATTTTTCCAAACTTGCTGCTTGTATTTGTCGTTGTCTCTGTTTTAATGTCTAATTGTTGTTCTGGCAGACATCACAATAAATGAAAGAAATCTTCATTGGCATAACTCCTTCTCCAGTCTTGCATGTTGAAGACTCACGTGTATCATGTTGTCCACATAGGTGTAAATTGTGTGTGAGATCTCAGCATGTTGTAACAGGTGTGCAGACTAGCTTTGTCAAATTTCAATCAGCATTTGATAAGTTTAACCTTTCAGTGGCCTTTTACGTTTCACCTTGTCCACAAAGCCTTGGTTTGGTGGTAAAATTGTGGGTGTATAGAATTTTGCTGGTTGCCATCTTGAGATCAGACCAAATATTTACCAGGTGTTGAACAGCATTTAGGTCTCTATTTCAGGATGAAGGAAGATGGATTAATGCCTGACTTTAATGTTGTTCATCTTTACCGGCCCCATTTACGTTCTTGTTACCCCTCTGATCACTCCTTTCTCAATGAAAAAAAAAATGCTCATTTATTTTATACTTTTCATGCCTGCCACACAACTAAGTCCTTTATAGCTAATGGAGTACTTTTAAATTGTCTTACAGGCGGCACTCTGGTTAACCCCACCATGAGATCACCTGCGACTTGCACATTAAGAATTTTACACTTAGCTAATGAGAGAGCTAGAAGGAAATGGCATGTTGCTTCTAACCTTGTATCTTTCCAAAATATTTGCTGTTGCTGCCGTAATCCTGCCACTTCTAATTCCACCCAATCACCAACGCATTTAATCCACATACTCCTCTCCCTCTCCACCAATACCCAAATCTGACCTTTGATTCCAATCATCAACCTTGAGCCCAAATGTATCCCTCAGCTTCAATGCAGATCATCAACTCAAAGCTTGAGATCCATTTCACATGGGATTGCTGTTAGAGTCATAGCAGCTGATCAGTGGCCTGGTATGCTTTAGCTCTATTATTTTAGGGCCCATTGTCCAATACCAGGCTATGCCCTTTACCTTATCATTCAGGCATTGACAAACATCTCAGCCATAGATTTCACTTGACAATAAATAAATGAGTAGCAAATGTAGTCTCTTCAGAAATAAATGATGTCAGACATGGCTCAACTGGAAGCACCCTTAGCTCAAAGTCATAAAGATATTACTTTAAGTCCCACTCCAGGATGTGAGCACAAAAATGAAAACTGAAGATCCAGTGCCATAATGTCTGATGTTCTGTGTTTGAGCTAAGATATTAAACCAAAGCACTGGATAACCCTGTCAGTGGTAACTGACTGTTTTCCAATTGGTTGCATGTTAATTCCATGACAACAAGAACAACAATTTAAAAGTGTTCCATTACCTATAAAGGATGTAGTTGTGTGGTGGACATGAAAAATACAAATTAAATGAACGTTTTCCTTTATCTTCATTGATAAGAGAGGGATAATGGGAAAGTAAATGGGGCCAGTAAAGTTGAACAACATTAAAGCCAACCATTAATCCATCTTCCTCTGTGTAGCAACAAAACAAAGGAGAAAGATAACCCCAGAAAATAAAATACAGCTACATGTTAATCTTGTCTGTTGGAGTTGAAATGTTCACGTTTTACTTCCTGACTGCTAATGACACATGGGTAGTACTTTATTCATTTATCATTCCTGAACTGTTGTGCATCATTTATTCAAATACATATCACTTGAAAGCAAGTTTAAAGTGAAAAGCAAGATTTATGCAGGACTGGATTTTGGAAGCCCACATGAATTGGGAAAAGGCATACGGACCTGTTTGGAACATACCAAAGCTGGGCCATATTCCAGTTTACAGCCTCCAGTCCCACTTAAAATGAACCGTCAGGCAAAGTGGTCAGTTAACTAAAAGGGCTAAAAGAGCGACTGATGCTCTCCCTGAACCAGGTAGACAGCAACTCTTCAAGAAGGCAATTTACCAGCTTTTACCAGGGGATATTAGAGATGGACTACAAACGTTGACATAGATGGAAATCCCTGCATCCCATTAAAAGAATGTCAGAAGGTCCTGTGATCAACTGGAATTTTTCAGGCAGCCTATAGCAGCCAACCCCCCACCCCCACCTGCTTCTCCTAACAGCAGCTGGAATATAACACATACCTGGAAGCATCCTCCCATCAAAGGACTTTATGGGTGGCACGGTGGCTCAGTGGTTAGCACTGCTGCCTCACAGCACCAGAGACCCCGGTTCAATTCCAGCCTCGAGTGACTGTCTGGGTGGAGTTTAAACATCTCCCCTGTGTCTGCATGAGTTTTCTCTGGGTGCTCTGTTTCCTACCACAGTCCAAAGATGTGCAAGTTTGAGTCGATTGGCCATGGGAAATTGACCTGTGGTGTCCAGGACTGTGCAGGCTAGGTGGGCTAGCTATGGTAAAAACCCCATGTGAGGATATGGTTGGGGGGGGAATAGGTCTGGGTGGAATAATCAGTTCAGACTTGATTGGCTGAAAGGCCTCTTTCTGTACTGTAGAGGTTCAATGACTGGGTGTAGAGGTGAGTGATGCATAATTAATTTGAGTTCTGCCATAGTTGTGAGTGTAGGCCAGTCAAAAGAGGGCTTTCCCCTCCATAATACTGGTCTGGCAGTTCCAGTCATCTCTTTTTCAGAAGTTGTAACAAGTGCTGAGAGGTCATCTCCACCTCAGGTCACCCTCTGTCTTCCTCACTTGCATCGGCAGCTCCAGCTCCCTCAGTACTGCAGGGTTTCCCATTGCCTTCCAGCTTCTAGAGACTGCCCTCCCTCCTCAACTGGGTGGCCAATGGCCTTCTGCCCGTTCATCATTCTGTTTTGAAAAAAATCACAGCAATGTGACTGGGGACTTGGGAATGACCCTGGCATCAGGGCTCAAATGGAGAAATGAAAACCTGGACTACAAGGACTAACACAAATAACTCGTTATTTCATGATAATAAGCAAAATAAATGCATTTGGTCTCTTTTTGAGAGTTGATGCACACATAAAAGCAAGGAGGGTTGTTGAGTGCGTGGTTTTACATTCTCTTTTAAAATTAATAAAGCACCATTTTGCTTGTAATAACAACAAGATATTAACAAAGATGCCTTTGTGGAACTGAGTGAGGACAGATTGTAGGTGTGGAAACTGGGAGCAGCAAGTTCTTTGTTTAATCTGAAAAAGGCCTTGAATCTCAGTGTCAGCCAGTGATGTATTTATAGTATTTCCTGTTATTTTAGTGAGTGCTATGGTTTAGTTTAGGATTTTTTTCATGCCTGTCTTTTTAAGTTGGTATTAACTCATTTGATGAGTTGGTTGTGGAGACAGCTTATATTCATTTGCTTTACAAAGACTGAATGAGCATGTGAGCAAGTGTCATCCTTTATAATATGCTATGAAGTTTTCCTTTTTCCTCACTCTCCCAGCATCGAACAGTAGAAGAGGATATTGGGTTGTGTTGTAATATTTCCTTTAATTTACAGCAGCTGAAATAAATATTCCTACTGTCAGTTATCGCCTGGAAGGAGAGGAATTGGTCACAGGCTAAATTCCTTAAATTTGTTCACCCTTGGGTGGTCCTGCACTGCAGGGCTTATGTGTACAACATCATATGGAATTTATTCATTACAATAAATACCGTATCTACTAATCTCCATTCATGTCTTGGAAACATCGAGGGAGTTTTAACTTGGCTGATGTGCTGGTAACAGGGAGGAGGCAGAGACAATGGGGAACCCAGAAAGTTCAGCAATGTGCTTGTTTGTAGCTTTATAAGTCAGCAACTGCATTTGTATCTGACTTTCAGGCTTCCCACCAATCAGTGCGTGTGGGTGAAATTACCCCCGATAAATCTATTGTATCTCACCTTCTTAATATTGGAACAGAGAGAAGTTTACAACTAAATTGAAGGGTGTCCAGCCCTTTGAACAAAGGAAAAAGTTGCAACAATAGATTCCCAAATTGGTCAGACTGCACTGAGACTTCTCGAGAGTTGTTTCTGCGTTTTATAAGGGAACTTGTCGTACCTCTGATAGGAGAAAGAAACCTACCATGGAACAAAGTCATGACGCGGAGGTGCAGGTGTTAGACTGGAGTGGACAAAGTCAGATGTCAGACAACGCCAAGTTATAGTCTGACAGGTTTATTAGAAATCACAGGCTTTCAGACCACTGCTTGTTCGTGACTTCTATTAAACCTGTTGGACTATAACCTGGTGTCGTGTGACTTCTGACTTAAAATAGAAGATTTGGAAACCACTGACAAAGAGATCAACCTGTGGTGCTAAGCCCCTGGATGCAGTGTCTCAAAGCTTTAACCATATGATCAGGTGAGAGACAAAAACTACCACAGTTTGTTTCTCTTACCAAGTCACCTTGGTAAGCTCACCCTGTTTACCGGTTCATCTCCTCTAACCCACATCTGGCCATGATGAAAAAGGAGAAAGTGAGGACTGTAGATGCTGGAGATCAGAGCTGAAAATGTGTTGCTGGAAAAGCGCAACAGGTCAGGCAGCATCAAAGGAACAGGAGAATCGACGTTTCGGGCATAAGCCCTTCTTCAGTAATGAGGAAGGTGTGCCAAGCAGGCTAAGATAAAAGGTAGGGAGGAGAGACTTGAGGGAGGGGCGTTGGGAATGCGATAGGTGGAAGGAGGTTAAGGTGAGGGTGATAGGCCAGAGAGGAGGTGGGGGCGGAGATGGAACAGTCCATCTTCCGCAGCTACACTGGCACCACCCTCCACCTTTCCCTCCGCTACATCGATGACTGTATCGGCGCTACCTTGTGCTCCCACGAGGTTGAACAGTTCATCCACTTTACTAAAACATTCCATCCCGACCTCAAATTTACCTGGATCATCTCAGACTCCTCCCTCCCCTTCCTAGACCTCTCCATTTCTATCTCGGGTGACCAACTCAACACTGACATTTACTAATGCAAAACTTGCGCCCACACCTCCCCCCTCACTTCCCTCCAACGCCCCAAGGGATCCTTCCATATCCGTCACAGATTCACCTGCACCTCCACACACATCATTTACTGCATCCGCTGCACCTGATGTGGCCTCCTGTACATTGGGGAGACAGGCCGCCTACTTGCGGAACATTTCAGGGAACCCCTCTGGGAAACCCGGACCAACCAACCCACCCCGTGGCTGAACACTTTAACTCCCCCTCCCACTCCGCCAAGGACATGAGGTCCTTTGCCTCCTCCATCGCCAGACCATGGCAACACGACGCCTGGAGGAAGAGCGCCTCATCTTCCGCCTAGGAACCCTCCAATCACAAGGGATGAACTCAGATTTCTCCAGCTTCCTCATTTCCCCTCCCCCCACCTTATCTTAGTCCCAACCCTCGGACTCAGCACTGCCTTCTTGACCTGCAATCTTCTTCTCGACCTCTCTGCCCCCACCTCCTCTCTGACCTATCACCCTCACCTTAACCTCCTTCCACCTATCGCATTCCCAACACCCCTCCCCCAAGTCCCTCCTCCCTACCTTTTACCTTAGCCCGCTTGGCACACCTTCCTCATTACTGAAGAAGGGCTTATGCCCGAAACGTCGATTCTCCTGCTCCTTGGATGCTGCCTGACCTGCTGCGCTTTTCCAGCAACACATTTTCAGATCCACTCACTGATGTTCATTCTATGTTGTGCAATGTCCCTCCTATCAAGCCACAATATATTCTACCATTAAATCGAAGCATTAAAACACTTCCACTGACAGATTTACTTACTCTTCACAGGAGCAGAGGGCACAGAGCATAAGGAAAAGTCAGTGAGTATCAGGGAAAGTCAGTGAGTATCAGGGAAAGTCAGTGAGTATCAGGGAAAGTCAGGGAGTATCAGGGAAAGGGAATGAGTATCTGGGATGGCAGTGAGCAGGAAAGCCCTACTATTATCTTCTGCCTGTATAGGAGGTGCCACTGGATTTTAACTGATTCTCGGTGTGTCTAACCTGAGCGTCATTTGACCTTGATAGCTCCAAATCATTTAGTCATAGGGTCATATCATCATAGAGCCACGCAGTTGTACAGCATGGGAACAGACCCTTCGGTCCAATCCGTCCATGCTACCAGATATCCCAACCCAATCTAGTCCCATTTCCAACACTTGGCCCATATCCCTCTAAACCCTTTATACTCATATAACTATCGAGAAGCCTTTTGAATGCTGTAATTGTACCAGCCTCCACCACTTCCCCCGGCAGCTCATTCCATACACTCTGTGTGGAAAAGTTGCCCCTTAGTCTCTTTTCAACCTTTCCCTTCTCACCCTAGTGCTATGCCTCTCGATTGGACTCCCCCACCCCAGGAAAATGACCTTGATTATTTATCCTATCCATGCCCCTCATGATTTTCTAAATCTCTATTAAGGTCACCCTTGCAGCCTCCAACCCTCCAGGGAAAACAGTCCCAGCCTATTTAGCCTCTCCCTTTAACTCAAACCTTTTGTTTTTTTTTGTTTCTCACAGATATATTATACATCCCATAGGAAGCACAATAGGCAGAGAAATTTGTTTTTAGAGGGTGTCACACATTTCAGGAACATGACAGGTCAGCACTGATGGAGACTGCCCACCAGCTCTGTTACATATACCTCTCAGTGAACCACCGGAAAAGATAGTTACATTTCAGATGGTGTTTCACACATCACAAAGTGACAGAGAGTAGGTGCTGGAGACAGGAATAAGGGTGACATATCCCCATCAGAGTGTGCTGGGCTCTTCAAACATTACTCAGTTGGACAGAGATGCTGAGTCTCAGGGGCTGTTGATGAAGTGAATATTTTGAACGATCAGCATAAGTGTTGTTGGTCTTTCCAGCCATCTTGTACACTTTTGGAGGAAAATTGGAGGAGTCTGTCTCTGTACTATGAGTCTGATGTTTTACAGACCATCAAAATGGAAAGACCACATCCACAGAAAGAGTGGCCTCTTGCATGGA
The DNA here is from genome assembly GCF_047496795.1 of Chiloscyllium punctatum. Lineage (NCBI taxonomy): Eukaryota > Metazoa > Chordata > Chondrichthyes > Orectolobiformes > Hemiscylliidae > Chiloscyllium > Chiloscyllium punctatum. The sequence continues at coordinate 154,575,533 of NC_092741.1, forward strand.
GCATCAGATCCACCAGACAGACACTCACGTAAACAGGTATCACTAACACTGGTACACTCTGAATGTTACGGTAACAGATTCTGGATTAGTGGTGCTGGAAAAGCGCAGCAGTTCAGGCAGCATCCGAGGAGCAGTAAAATTGACGTTTCAGGCAAAAGCCCTTCATCAGGAATACAGGCAGAGAGCCTAAAGGGTGGAGAGATAAGCTAGAGGAGGGTGGGGGTGGGGAGAAAGTAGCATAGAGTGCAATAGGTGAATGGGGGAGGGGATGAAGGTGATAGGTCGGGGGGGGGAGGGTGGAGTGGATAGGTGGAAAAGAAGATAGGCAGGTAGGACAAGTCATGGGGACAATGCTGAGCTGGAAGTTTGGAACTGGGATGAGGTGAGGGAAGGGGAAATGAGGAAACTGTTGAAGTCCACATTGATGCCCTGGAGTTGAAGTGTTCCGAGGCAAAAGATGAGGCGTTCTTCCTCCAGGCGCCTGGTGGTGAGGGAGCAGTGGTGAAAGAGGCCCAGGACCTCCATGTCCTCGGCAGAGTGGGAGGGGGAGTTGAAATGTTGGGCCACAGAGCAGTGTGGTTGATTGGTGCGGGTGTCCCGGAGATGTTCCCTAAAGCGCTCTGCTAGGAGGCGCCCAGTCTCCCCAATGTAGAGGAGACCGTATCGGGAGCAACGCATACAATAAATGATATTAGTGGATGTGCAGGTAAAACTTTGATGGATGTGGAAGGCTTTAGGGCCTTGGATAGAGGTGAGGGAGGAGGTGTGGGTGCAGGTTTTACAGTTCCTGCGGTGGCAGGGGAAAGTGCCAGGATGGGAGGGTGGGTTGTAGGGAGGCGTGGACCTGATCAGGTAGTCATGGATGGAACAGTCTTTGCGGAAGGCGGAAAGGGGTGGGGAGGGAAATATATCCTTAGTGGTGGGGTCTGTAACTGTAACAGAGTTGATCAAAACTTTCAGTATGCCATTACAAGATATATGTGCAGCAAAACATGCTCAGGCCATTTCCACCAGGGAAGTGTAAGACCCCATGAGACAGATGATTGAGGAAGAGGAAAGGGAAGTGCGAATTTATCAAAGCATTTCCATTTCACACCCATTCACCAGTAGCTCAGTCAGTAACCAGCTTGCTGCCTTCTGTCCCACTTTCTGAGTCTGCCCTCTACACAGGGGCAGGTTTGACAGCAAACTCAGAGATCATTCGGAGGCTGAAGCATTCGAGTATTGATCTCAGCAGCTTTCCTCTACCTCAGTGAATCCATAGGAACTGTAACCTGCAGGAGTAGCAGAAAAAGAAGCATATAGAAACAGGGAAGATTGGTTCCACAGGTCGGCGCAACATCGAGTGCCAAAGGGCCTGTACTGCACTGTAATGTTCTATTGTAACAGGAGTAGGCAATTCATCTCCTCCAGCCTGCTCCACCATTCATGGCTGATCATCGAGCTTAATACCCTCTTCCCATCCTCCTCCCATATCCCTTGATGCCTTTCACCACAAGAGCTATCTCTACCTCCTTTTTGAAAACAGAATGTTTTGACCTCTGCCACTATCTATGGATTCCACAGGCTCATCACTCTCCAGGTGAAGAGTGAAGGTTTGCACTTGCATGATGGCATGTACATGTTTTGTTTTTAAGTTTATATTAATTTTTCTGGTCAGATAAAGAGTATGTGTTTTTTTTTTGTTTAGTCCATTTTTACCCATTGCCTGGAAAGTCACTTTTTCACTCGTGAGAAATAATACACCGGAGTAAAAAGTGAACAATTAGTATCTGGGGCAGCAATGTTTTATTGTCAAGATGACCATTTTGTATTGATAGATGGGCGGGGGGAGGGGGGAGTGGGGGGGGTGGGGTGGTGGGGAGGGTGGGGTGTGGGAGCAGGGGGGGGGTGGGGAGGGTGGGGTGTGGGAAACAATATTGTGACCAGAATTTAGTTGCCGTATGGATTTACTACATCAGCAAATTGCCATTTTTCTGGTTCCTTCACCACATCATATTGTCGTCCTGCTCATCCATTTGTACTCCATTGTGCCTAAGAGGCACAATGTTTAGCACCTTCTGCTTCCTCTAGCACCATCCCTCACTGTGCCATGCAGAACACATTACCACTATCATTCTTGCAGGGCTGTTGGGCTGATGAATACTAAAGGCTGACCCCAGATTTTGGCAGGAAGAATAGAGGAGATGAACATTCTATAAATGGAGAAATGCCAGAACACTATAGAACAAATCAAGTCCTCAGCCATGAATCTCAAAAAACTAGCATCCAAGTTAAGTGGATAATAGGAAAGGTGAATGGAATACTGGACTCTATATCAAAGGGAATGGAGTATCAAAATAGGAAGAGAGAAATAGAGTTAACATTTCTCATCTGGTATGACTCTTTTTAAAAGAAGAATCACACCTGATTTGAAGCATTAACTTCATTTTCCTCTTTCCACAGATACTGCCAGCTCTATTGAGCTTCTCCAGTGTTTTGTGTTTGTTTCAGATTTCCAGCATCAGCAGTATTTTATCTTTATAAAGGCAGGAATGTTTTGTTAAAACTTTCAAGCCACTAGTCACACTACACCTGGAATACTGTGAACAGCATCAGGCCCCTTATTGAGGGAAAGATATACGGGCTTGGGAGGCAGTCCAGAGAAGGTTCACTAGGCTGGTTTTAGGTATGGAGGGACTCCTTTATGATTAGATTCCCTACAGTGTGGAAACAGGCCCTTCATCCCAACAAGTGCACATCGACCCTCTGAAGAGTAACCCACCCAGACTCATTTCCCTCTGACTAATGCACCTAACACTATGGGCAATTTAGGATGGCTAATCCACCTGACCTGCACATCTTTGGATTGTGGGAGGGGATGTTGAGTAGATTGAGCCTACATTTATTGGAATATAGAAGAATGAGAGGTGATAATATTGAAGAAGGTGATAAAGAGTGTTTGATTGAGTTGGTGTAGAAAGGTTATTTCACCTAGTAGGAAAGTCAAAGACAGAAATTTCAGAACAAGGGGTCACTCATTTAAAACAGAATTGAGAAGGTTTTTTTTTGTCTCTCAGAGAATTGTGAATCTGTGGAATTCTTCAGTGTAGACTACAGTTGAGGTCAGCCCTTTTTCCAATGAAGCATTTGGATTGTTTGTATTGCTAAAACATGAATTTATTTGTTCTCCCTCCATAGTCTCTCTGCTGTTGCATGTGTATGGTAGTCTTCACTTGAAGAAATGCACAATACAATTTTCAAAACACTACAGCCTCACCAGTTACAACATTCATATAATTCCCAACCTTGGTAAACAACTCTTACAACATGGATTCTGTCATTCCCTCTCGAGAGTCTCTCTGCGACTAGATGCGTATGGTAGCCTTCACCTGAAAAAAAATACACCATGCAATTTTCAATACTCGCCAGTCTCATTGGTTGGAAAGTACACGTAACTCTCACCCCTGGTTAACACGGCATTGATCACCTGTGAAAAAACAATTTCAAGAATTAGATTGTCGCACTTTGTGGACATTTTCTTCAGATTTCTAGATGGAGCCCAAGACAAAAAGATTAAATGCAACAGTAAATTTGGCAAGCACAAAAATTGTGTTGCCCTCCAGGTCCACTTGGAAGAATGTCCTGTCCAAGGAAGCTGTAAATATCAGCAACCATGTTGTACAGTACAATGAGCTATCTTTATTGAGGAACTGATCTCGAGACTTGTCAAGAAAGCTGCATGTCAGCTTATACACCCTGCTTCAGGGGTGTAGTCTCCTCTGCAGTTCACTCTGTATGTATCCCCTCTCTCCCGTGGAGCAGTAGGTGGTTGAGGAGAAGTCTCCTGCTCTGCTGCTGTTGGTTTTGATGCTACTGCTTCTCGAGTGCTTCTTATTTGTGACCCAGGGTACAGTGGCATAAATGATACCTACGTTGAAAGAATAGCTGGCATTGGGAAGTGTGGATCAGATGTGCAAATCTCCAAAGTGGTAGAAGTTGTGTAAAAACTTGAGTAAGCTACCATCAAGAAATTAAATGAAATGTTGGAACTGATTCTGTAAATTAAAGTTGGAAATCACAGTTAAAACAGCTGGTAAGAACTTCTTAATATATTGAAATTGACAACCAATCTATTTCAAGAAGGATTTCAATGCAGTGCAGTTAAAAGTTAAAGTTGGTGAGTTCCAGCTGGCATTTCCATACCCTGTTTAATCATCCATCCATTTCCAAAACAGCCCATCCTGTTAGATTGAAATTCCGCCTTTTGTTTTTTTAATGACACACAGATTTGTCTGCTCCTAGCATTGTTCTCATCTTGCGCAGTATTGTTAGATCTCCATTAATCTTCCCCAAAGAGCATTCAGCAGATTGATCAGATAACAGGGATGGAGAATCATTGTCAGTCATACTCCCCTTTGTGAAAATATGAAGATATATTTGTGTCAATTGTATGTTTTGTAGTTGACATTTCTCAAGTTACAGCTGGATGCTTTATGACCGCAAAATTCTTTGGCTTGTGATCAAAGCATAATCCCAACAGTTGCGTTGCGACCTAGACTGTAGGGTCTGTGTTACACTGATGTTTCCAGAAGCTACAGTTTCTAGGAAAAGGCCCCTCATCTGCATGGACTGCACCAGTCAAAAACACAATGTCAGTACACTCCCAGCATGCACCTGCCCTTGCATTGGAAACACCTGTGTCCGTCTACACATTGACTTGTTGAAACATTTAAAGTGATGGGGCAGAGGAAGGGAAGCCTCGATATACCAGTTTCCCCAAACTCATCTCAATATCTTTAACTCCTTCAGAAAGAAACTGCTACATCAAGAAGTCGCTTTTTCTCTGTGTTAAAATCAGAACAACAATACAACCATCCCTCATTTCCCTGACTTATCATCACACAAATAAGAGTTCTCACTTCAGAATAGGAACAGGAGTTCCTGGCTTATTCAGACCCATCTCAGCCGGATCTGCAAGTCATCACCTATCTTGTAAAGGATACAATATTTTGGCAAGAAACAAACTTTTGTATATTGCCACTAAATATATTCCAACTGATCATGCTCTTCACATCTTTCCTAATCACAATCTATCATTCTAACCATTAATCTTTAAATCATATGTTTGCCTCGTTTCCTATTAAATGCGTGTCCAGTATTTGTTTCAAATACCCCCTGTGGCAATAAGCTTTGTAAAGTCTGTTATGATATAACACGATAGTTCTGGTCCCATGCGATCCTGCATTATAAGAACATCGCGTAATAGCAGCACCCTTTGAACTGATGGGACTGGAATCGCATTCGAGCCAATACAGATAAGTAAAGTTTGTTTTCTACAAATAGTCTAAATTCTTCAATCATGTTATAGCCAATTCATGTTGAAGAAGCCCGTGTTATAGCAGAATCAAATGTATTCTTGTTTGTTTTTGGGATGAGAAAGCTCCTCTGGAATTCTTAATTGGATTACTGGGTGCCTATAACAATCTTGATGACATAAGTGATAAAAGGAAACTTCTTGACAACAGGTCAATTAAACAGGAAGAAACTCTTTCTGTCTAAGTGAAATGATAGCAGACTAACATTACCAAAAGATTTAAGAGGAAATATGCAGAAATGTTTCCACTTGTGGATGAGACTAGAACTATTAGCCATAAATAGAAAATAGAGTCAAGATTAGAGTGGTGCTGGAAAAGCACAGCAGGTCAGGCAGCATCTGAGGAGCAGGAAAATCGATGTTTCAGACAAAAGCCCTTCATCTGAAATGAATCGATTCCTGATGAAGGGCTTTTGCCCGAAACGTCGATTTTCTTGCTCCTTGGATGCTGCCTGGCCTGCTGTGCTTTTCCAACACCACTCTAATCTTGACGCTAATCTCCAGCATCTGCAGTACCCACTTTCTCCATAAATAGAAAAATAGTCAACGATGTATGAAATAGAGATTTCAGGAGAAACTTCCTTCCCCAGTACCCAATGTAGAGCTCACTACCATGAGGAATAGCTGAAGTGAATAGCATTGATATAGTTTGTGCATCTAAGGAGAAGCTGGAATGACAGAATGCCTCTTCTAGAATACTGTTTCTAGTTCTGGTAACCCTATTATAGGAAGGATATTATTAAGCTGGACAGGGTTCTGAAGAGATTTATCAGGATGATTGCCAGGGGTGGAAGCTTTGCATTATAAGGAGAGGCTGAAATGGCGATGACATTTTTGCATTGGAGTGAAGGAGATTGAGGGGTGACCTTAGAGAGGTTTCTCTAGCATAGGGGTTTCCAACTCGGGGGGGGGGGGGGCATATTTTTAAAGTAAGAGAAGAAAGGTTAATAATATCACAAGAGGCAACTTTTTTACACAAAGATTGTTCGTGTGTGGAATGAGCTTCCAGAGGAAGTGATGGATGTGGGTACAGTTACAATGTTTAAAAGACATTTGGATAAGTACACGAATAAGAAATGTTTGGAGGGATGCAGCCAAGTGTAGGCAGGTGGGACTAGTTTAGTTTGGGATTATAGTCTGCAGGGACTGGTTGAACTGAAGGTTTGTTTCCGTATGGTTTGACCCGATGACTCTATGCAAATGAGGTTCATTGAAGAAGGAGGAAATAAGACGAATATGAAGAGAAACATCAGCGTAGATTTTTTTGTTGAAAGGAGGTGTTTCTATTCTGTAAATACTTCAGTTCTTTAAAAATAGCAAGAACGCCCATATAATTTTGTGAAAAATGTTCCGGATTTTGCAATTCATGGACACAATTGGATTCCTCTCAGTAAAACTCTAGTCTTTAGAAGTACCTTTTATTGGGATGAGTATAAATAATTAAGAATGATAAGGGACTGACAGATAGATTTGGTCAGATTCCAGATGCTATGCTTATTTTAAAGGAGCAGACTGAATATCTCAGAATCTAATTCTGGTGAAAAACACTCCATGTCCAAAAGATGCCTAAACAACCTCTGACTTGAAATTTGTCTGTACTATTTTTGAAGTCTCCTGAACTCCACCAAACACAAACATTAATTTCTTTACTTATATCAACGAATAGCTTAATATTTCTTTAATGTCCATTCACAATCGCCAACTAACTGCACACGTGGCCCTGCTCTACTCAAGAGCAGCAGCTGCTTTAGCTATCGTCTAAAAGTACATTTTTAGTACATTTCTTTTACAAAGTAAAGACTTCTTGTTCAGCCAAAAACCAAGCAAGCGTGTATCCCCAATTTCCTTGTCCATCCCTCAATTAACATTTCTGATGCTCTCTGCAATCTTCCTTCTTGGACCCTATTCTGGAAGCAAATGCTCCAACATTTGTTCTCTTCAAATATATTTTCTGCTGTTGGAGGGGCTCGAACTTCTTTTCCAGTGCACAACCTGTGCAGTGTTCTGCCCAAGCCTAGAAATGGGTCTGGATACATTTCTAGGTCAATATGTCTTCAACAGAGACAGTGGGAAAATGTAAAGATCAGTAAGATGCTCAAAGCAGTAAAATTGATGGAGCTGTAAGAACATTGCATGTATGAATGTTATTCCAAGTCTACAATGTCATCAGCTTTATGTTCGATTATAGTTTTAGGAGGTAGATCTGGTATTGGGTAATTATCAGAGATATAGAATATAAATTAAGAAAGGTTATGTTATTGCTGGTGATTTAAGATGTCTTGACAGTTAAAGTGCATAATAGTACATTTATCAAAAGTTGTCTGATGTTTCATGCATATTTAGATTCCCATAACTGATGGAATAAATAGTATTGACCTCGTGAGGTTGCAAAGGTGAACCACTCAGATTATACTAATAAAGAAATCGGGGATGGATCTCTTTGGCTCATTCTCTAATGTCATATTGAAAGTCTGGTGGTCTTTTGAGAATAAAAGTAGAACCATAGCATGTTGGATGCAGTACTGATTTACAAATTTCTGCGAATAATGTAAAATTGAGCTTTCATCGCCTTATTACAAGAAAGATCAAGTGTCAGAAAAGCTGGACAGAGGAGGCAACTCCTTACACTGGACATTTATACTTGGTCAAAACTTAAGCCACTGGAAATTAGTACATTGAAACAAAAGAGTTTACCAATTCTACAAGGACTCAAAATCACCGATTATGACAGCACTAGTGATGAAGAGTGGAGTACAGATATAGCTGGGAGTGAACAGGGAGGACTCAGTCCATCCAATGATAATGTAAACTAATGTATTTATATATTCACATTAACCTTTTATTTTAAAGAAATGATTATTGTTGACCAATTCTCCTGGCCAACAACTGGTGGATGGAAGATTTTTGAGGAATGGAGGCAGGTGGGAAAGCATAATGCATCAAACCTGATACACTAATGTCTGTCAGCCCCATGCCAAAACCAAACATCCCTTTGATCTCACCAACCTTAGCTGAGTCAACACTGAAAGCATTAACAGACGTAATTCCACTATATAACTGTTGAGATAATCATCCACAGATTTTCAACCATGAAGATTATGATATTATGACAGCTTAACAGAGGTGAAGATGGTTATTTTGGAAATGGAAACATTTTACATGAAAATTTCAATGTTATGAAAATAATTAAGAAAATCAATCAAGGAAAATTTACCACCGCGGTGAAATGTTGAACAGAAAACAAAGTAAAATCAGTAATCTTGGGGAAGGGGAAATTCATGCAGGACCTTCTTTCCAAAATGCAATGAATTGTGGAATAAATAACCATGAAAGGTAACTGAAGGGGAAGAATTATATAACTATATGAGTCAAATAGCAAATTGACAAGAAGACAGGCAATATATCTAGAGATGATCTAATGTGAAGGTGATGGGTGTGAGGAGTTTAATGGATTTTTTTTTCTTTTGTTGAGTTTAATTATTTCAATCAGTGCTTCAATCTTTAAATGCAGTTAAATTAGAATTGCCAATCCTCCAAGATTACTCTGCAGCATACAGGAATTAAAGACTAATCTCCTGCTAAGAACAACCCAACAACAGGTTTTATAGAGGTATGAGCAATAAAAGGGGGAAAAAAAACTGAACTTCTCTGCTTTTATTATTTAAAAAAAGGGGCTGCAAAAAAAACCTGCATATGCCAATAGTCAAACATTCTCCAACTGGACAAAAGGAATGCATTTGTTTTTGTAATTGATGAGAGAAGACCATGTACAGTGTGGAACAGTGCATGGTGGGACCAATGGCCGGAGTATGAATGATTGGACGTGTGAGGGCATGTGATAATATCTCCCAATATATAATCAATCACAGTTGACTAGCTTAACTTGAATTTAAAAACAAGCTCAAATCTTTATCTGTTTACATAGATGAAAATGTGGTTTTAAATCAAAAATTCTAAACTCAACCTAGCTAGGCTATTTCCTCATTTGATTTGTCTGTATTTGACATACAAAATCTTACTTTAACCATGATATAAATGCCAGTTTGTTTTCAGATAATTGCAGAAAGGCTCAAGGCAATCAAGAAGCTGTATTTTTAATTTGGTCATTTCTCAATAACCAGTTGACACCTTGTCAACTAAGTCATACTGCAGTAAATGTTTGTGATAGCGAACAAAATATTAAGAACAACATTTATCGTGTAAGACCATAAATCATGGGTGCAGAAGCAGATCATTCAGCCCAATGAGTTTGCTCCATCTTTCAATGAGATCAGAGCTGATCTGATAATACTCAATTTCACTTTCCTACCTTTCTTCAAGAAACCTTGATTTCTAGACTGATTAAAAACCCTTTCAACTCAGCAAGTTGATCCAGCCCCCACAATCCCCTGTGGCAAAGAATTCCACAGATTCATGACTCTGTGAGAGCAGGAATTCCTCGTCATCCCTGTCCCAACTGGGGACCCCTTACCATAAGATTATACCATTATACCCTCAACTGTAATACTAATCTCTAATATTTTCTTAGTTATAGTCCTAGCCTCTCCAACAAGCAGAGACAACTTCTCTGCGCTTACCAGGTCAAATTCTTTAAGAATCTCATATGTTTCAATAAGGTCACCTGTCATTCTTTTAAACTCTAATGAGTGCAGGCTCAACCACTCAACCTCTCCTCAAAAGTAATCTCTGATTTGATTTGATTTGATTTGATTTATTGTAGTCACGTGTACCTGAGTACAGTGAAAAGTTTTGTTCTGCGAGCAGTAAAGGCAGAACCTGACACAGGGTTAGCTTAATGAACATTCTCTGGGCTGCCTCCATTGCCAGTATATCTTTCCTGAGATAAAGGGATCAAAACTATTCACAGTGATCCAGATGTGGTCTGATGAGTGCCTTCTGTAAGTTTAGCAAGACTTCCCTGTTTTGATATTCCATTCCCTTTGAAAAAATTACATTTGCCTTCCCTATTACCTATTGAATTTGAAATTTTTTGTGATTTATTCACAAGGACTCTGAAATACATGTGATATAACTTTCTGCAGTCTTTCTGAGTTTAAATCACCCAGGTCCTTTCTTGTTTCTGCCAAAGAACATAAGCTCAAACTTTCTCCATATAATATTCTTTCGTCAATTTTTACCCATTTGCTTCACCAACTATATCACTCTGGATTAGTGGTGCTGGAAGAGCACAGCAGTTCAGGCAGCATCCAAGTAGCTTCGAAATCGATGTTTCGGGCAAAAGCCCTTCATCAGAAATAAAGGCAGTGAGCCTGAAGCATGGAGAGATAAGCTCAGTAACTGTCCCCATGACTTGTCCTGACTTGTCCTACCTGCCTATCTCCTTTTCCACCTATCCACTCCACCCTCTCCTCCCTGACCTATCACCTTCATCCCCTCCCCCACTCACCCATTGTACTCTATGCTACTTTCTCCCCACCCCCACCCTCCTTTAGCTTATCTCTCCATGCTTCAGGCTCACTGCCTTTATTCCTGATGAAGGGCTTTTGTCCGAAACGTCGATTTCGAAGCTACTTGGATGCTGCCTGAACTGCTGTGCTCTTCCAGCACCACTAATCCAGAATCTGGTTTCCAGCATCTGCAGTCATTGTTTTTACCCAACTATATCACTCTGCAGACTTTTTACACCATTCTCACCACTTCCCATATATTTTAGTATCATCCACAAACATGGTTATTCATCAATATGTATTGTCAATAGTGGTGGCCACAACACTGATCCCGATAACATACCGCTGGTTAGAGGTTGCCATCCTGAAAAGGTTCCCCTTGTCCCAATTTTCTGTCTTCTATTGGTTAATAACCTACTATCCTAATTTACTGCCTTCAACAGCATGAACTGTTAAATTGTGATATCTTATTAAATATCTACTGGAATTTCAAATATATTACATCTGCTGCCTTCCCCTTATTTATCCTTACTTGTTATCTCCTCAAAGAATTGGAATAAATCTGTCAGGTAAGATTTTCCTTCAGGAAGCCATGTTGACTCTTTTTGGTCAAATTATGTACTTGCTAAAAGCTCTGCTATTACACCTGTCATACTAATCTTGATGGAGAGCAGAAGGATCTGGGGGTATCTATTTGAAACTTACAAAATACTGTAAGGCCTGGGCCTAGACAGAGTGGCCATTGGGAAGATGTTTTCATTTACAGGAGAGGCTTGGACCCGAGGGCACAACTTTAGAACAAAGGGAAAAACCTTTACAATGAAGATGAGGAGAAACTTCTTCAGCTAGATAGTGGTGAATCTATGGAATTCATTGCCACAGAAGGCTGTGGAGATCAGGTCATTGAGTATATCTAAGACAGAGATAAATAGGCTCTTGATTGTTAAGGGGATCAAAGGTTACAGGGAGAAGGCAGGTGAATGGGGTTCAATCAGCCATGATTGAATGGCAGAGCAGACTTGATGGGCTGAATGGCTTTATTTTTGCTCCTATGTTTTATGACCTAATCTCTAATATTTTCCCAATTATAGATATTAAGCGAACTGGCTTACTCTCTCTTCGCTAACTTGAATAAATGTGTTACATTGGTAATCTTCCCATTTACATTCTTTGAAGATTGAGCACTTCTGGAGTTGTGCCCATCCAGGCAAGTCACCCCTCCAAGTCACTCATCTTCATGACCATTTGCTTCACTATTACTGCTCAAAATCCTTGAACTTCCTCTCTCAGAGCATTGTGGATCAACCTACAGCATGTGGGCAGCTCACCCCCACATTCTCAAGGGCCAACTAGGGACGGGCAATAAATGCTGATCCAGTCAGCAACACCATGTCCCATGAGTGAATACATAGAAAAATTTCAGCAGTGAGACGGTTACCAATTTCTGGTTTCCTCCCTTACTTTGCTCGGTTCATAGATGAGGGTAATGAAGTCCTTCCTCATGGATTCTCACATGCTACTGGCCAGCAATGTACTGCTGTACTCCTGCAGCAACTCCCAGCCTACCAATTCCAATCAAACTGAATGCTACTTAGCCAGTAAGCTGTCTCCTCAGGCAGCTTTACGCTTCTCAAAGGATTTGGAGGCCTTGGTCGGCTCATCAGGGGATAATGGCTTGTTCAGCCTCTCCCACGTGCTGTCACCTAAGACCTCCATGATCGAGAGCAGGAATGACTGGGAGGCTGTGATGTTTCTGTGAGCTTTCTATCATACAGTGTGGCATAAAAGGATTAGAGTTGAGAATGTGGTGCTGGAAAAGCACAGCAGGTCAGGCAGCATTTAAGGAGCTGGAAAATCGATGCTTTGCTCAGACGCCCTTCATCGGGATGGGCTTATGCCTGAAACATCGATTCTCCTGTTGCTCAGATGGTATCTGATTGGCTGTGCTTTTCCAGCACCACACTCTCGATCTGCAGTCCTCACTTTCACCCAGCATAAAAGGATTAACTGATCCTCAACATGTCAGACTTTTTAGAAAAAAAATGAATAGTACATTTTATTTCTAAATTATCTACAAGTAAATTTGAGTATAAAACAATTCTGTACAGACTTTGCAGAAAATGTATTGGAATTTTGACATTCCCCATTCGTGCTTCAATCCTGTTGCAACAAAAAAGACACTTTTTAAACATGAAAGGACTTTTTCTCAAGCACTCATGGGATATGGGTTTCGTTGGGTAGGTTAGAATTTATTTAGAGACAAAAAAAAACTGCAGATGGTGAAATCCAAGGGAGCAAGCAGGAAGCTGGGGGAACACAGCAAGCCAGGCAGCATCAAGAGGGAGAGGGACACAGCAAGGCAGGCAGCATCAGGAGGTGGAGAAGTCAATGTTTTGGCTATCGTGAAGAAGGGTTATACCTGAAACATTGACTTCCCCACTTCCTGATACTGCCTGCCTTGCTGTGTTCCCCTCCCTCCTGATGCTGCCTGCTTTGCTGTGTTCCCCTCCTTCCTGATGCTGCCTGCCTTGCTGTGTTCCTCTCCCTCCTGATGCTGCCTGCCTTGCTGTGTTCCCCTCCCTCCTGATGCTGCCTGCTTTGCTGTGTTCCCCTCCTTCCTGATGCTGCCTGCCTTGCTGTGTTCCTCTCCCTCCTGATGCTGCCTGCCTTGCTGTGTCCCTCTCCCTCCTGATGCTGCCTGCCTTGCTGTGTCCCTCTCCCTCCTGATGCTGCCTGCCTTGCTGTGTTCCTCTCCCTCCTGATGCTGCCTGGGTTGCTGTGTTCTTTCAGCCTCCAGCTTGTCTACCCGAGCTAGAATTTATTGTCCATCCCTAGTTACCTAACGTTCCTGTTGCTGTACCTGTTGGTTTACATTCCCATCTCAAAATGTTTCAGCCCCTTGTATATTTTGCCTCAGGCAGTGGTCTTTCCCCACTGCACCATGACAGCAGCTGTCCCAAGGTTCCCGCCTCAGGCAGGCAACTGACTGTGTGACTGTGTGGAGTTTGCACATTCTCCTCGTGTCTGCGTGGGTTTCCTCCGGGTCCTCCGGTTTCCTCCCACAGTCACAAAGATGTGCAGGTCAGGTGAATTGGCCATGCTAAATTGCCCGTAGTGTTAGGTAAGGGGTAAATGTAGGTGTATAGGTGGGTTGCGCTTCGACGGGTCGGTGTGGACTTGTTGGGCCGAAGGGCCTGTTTCCACACTGTAATGTAATCTAATCTAATACGTCCTTCAGCACATAATGCTAGACCTTGGAATGTAACACTCGGTCAGGGTCAACTCTTTGCTCTGGAAAACCAACGGTTTTGGGGCAGACTGAATAGTGTCTTTCACTGAGCTGATGGTCCTGCAGGTGCCATTGATGTTTGTCTCAGTGCGTCTTGGAGACAGCGCTTGAACACAGAATACTGCGTCACAGAGCTGCTCAGGATGAACATCGACAAAAATCCACGGCATCTTTATCCTGAGCATCTTTGCAAATGCACATTATAGAAAGAGATATGTAAGAGTCCCTCCAACCCCCTCAGCCCTGTGATGGCATTTATCCTAGGTTGCTCTGTGAAGCGCGAAAGGAGGTTGCTAAGCTATTGGCGAACGTATTTGCTTCCTCACTCTCCAGGGGAGTCATACCAGGGGATTGGAGGGAGATGAATGTTGTTCCTTTTTTAAAGAAGGGTAATAGGGAAATATCTGGCAATTTCAGACCAATCAGTCTTACGTGTGTGTTCAGCAAGGTTTTGGAAAACATTCTGAGCGATAGGATTTATGACCATTTGGAAAAGCATAATGTGAGATTAAAGGTAGTCAGCATGGCTTCATGAGGGGCAGGTCATGCCTCACAAATCTTACTGAGTTCTTTAAGGAGGTGATGAGACAGGTTGACCAAGCAGTGGTTGTGGTGTACGTGGACTTCAACAAGGCATTTATAAGGTTCCCCATTGTAGGGTCATTCATAAAGTCAGGAGGTATCAGATACAAGGAGATTTGGCTATCTGGATTCAGAATTGGCTGGCTGACAAAGGCAGAGAGTGGTTGTAGATGGAAATTATTCTGCCTTGCGGTCAGTATTGAGTGGTGTCCCACAGGGATCTGTTCTTGGGCCTCTGCTCTTTGTCGTTTTTATAAATGACTTGGATGAGGAGGTTGAGGCGTGGGTTAGTAAATTTGCCGACAACACAAAGGTTAAAGGTGCGGTTGATGGTAATGAGGGCTACTGCAGGCTGCAGCATGATATAGACAGGATGCAGGGCTGGGCTGAGAAATGGCAGATGGAGTTCAACCCGGATAAATGTGAAGTGATGCATTTTGGAAGATCAAACTTGAATGCTGAATATATGATTAAAGTCAGGATTCTTGACAGTGTGGAGGAACAGAGGGATCTTGGTGTTCAAGTGCATAGATCCGTCAAGAGTTGCCACCCATGTAGATAGGGTTGTTAAGAAAGCACATGTGTTTTGGCTTTCAATAAAGGGGGATTGAGTTTAAGAGCCATGAGGTTTTGCTGCAGCTCTACAAGTCCCTGGTGAGACCACACTTGGAATATTGTGCCCCGTTCTAGTCGTCCTACTATAGGAAAGATATAGAGGCTTTGAAGAAAAAAGGTTTACCAGGATGCTGCCTGGATTGGAGGGCTTGCCTTACAAAGAGAGGTTGACTAGAGTCATAGAGTCATAGAGATGTACAGCATGGAAACAGACCCTTCGGTCCAACCCTTCCATGCCGACCAGATATCCCAAACTAATCTAGTCCCACTTGTCAGCACCTGGCCCATATCCCCCCAAACCCTTCCTATTTATATACCCATCCAGATGCCTTTTAAATGTTGCAATTGTACCAGCCTCCACCACTTCCTCTGGCAGCTCATTCCATAGATGTACCACCCTCTGTGAAAAGAATTGCTCCTCAGGTCCCTTTTATATCTTTCCACTCTCATCTTAAACGTATGCCTTCTAGTTCTAGACTCACCCCACCCCAGGGAAGAGATTTTGTCCATTTACCCTATCCATGCCCCTCATGATTTTATAAACCTCTATAAGGTCACCCCTCAGCCTCCGACACTCCAGGGCAAACTGCCCCAGCCTATTCAACCTCTCCCTGTAGCTCAAATCCTCCAACCCTGGCAACATCCTTGTAAATCTTTTCTGAACCTTTCAAGTTTCACAATATCCTTCCGATAGGAAGGAGACCAGATTTGCACATAATATTCCAACAGTGGCTTAACCAATGGCCTGTACAACCGCAACATGACCTCCCAACTCCTATACTCAATACTCTGACCAATAAAGGACAACATACCAAACACCTTCTTCACTATCCTGTCTACCTGTGACTCCACTTTCAAGGAGCTATGAACCTGCACTCCAAGGTCTCTTTGTTCAGCAACACTCCCTAGGACCTTACCATTAAATGTGTAAGTCCTGCTAAGATTTGCTTTCCCAAATGCAGCACCTCACATTTATCTAAATTAAGCTCCATCTGCTACTTCTCAGCCCATTGGACCATCAGACTTTTCTTTCTGGAGAGAAGGAGGAAGAGAGGTGACCTGATCGAGGTGTACGAGGTAATGAGAGGCATGGATAGGGTCGATAGCCAGAGATTTTTCCCCAGGGCAGGATTGACTGCAATGAGGGGTCATAGTTTTAAGGTGTTAGGAGGAAGGTATAGAGGAGACATCAGAGGTAGGTTCTTTACGCAGAGAGTTGTGAATACATGGAATGCATTGCCAGTGGTGATGGTGGAAGCAGAGTCATTCGGGACATTTAAGTAACCACTGGACATGCACATGGTCAGCAGTGAATTGAGGGGTGTGTAGGTTAGGTTATTTTATTTTCACTTTGGATTAATCCTTGGCACAACATTGTGGGCCGAAGGGCCTGTTCTGTGCTGTACTTTTCTATGTTCTATGTTCTAAGTTTCTATGACATTTATTCCTTTTCCTGAGTTCATGGGATGCTGGGAATCAAAGCTTGCATCATCCTGGCCAACCTCATTGCCACAGTCCTCTGATCTATTGAGGAGGAAATGAATTAGCTTTTGAAATTTTATTAATCAGCAACTGCCTTCAGTTCCCGTCTGATAATACCGTAGGAATTTCGTTTGGGAAACATCAAAGACTGATGCTTAATACTTATTAATGAGTGCTACAACTGGAAAAGGGTGATCTGATTGGCTGATGTCCTCAGTGCAGTTTTCTATCACACTGTGATACTTCATACCTACTGATTGTTGTCAGTAGAGGGCAGTCTTTCGTTATCCATGACCCAACTTCCACCACTGCAGGATTTGGCTCTCCGTTAATTGGAAATGGTTCAATGATCTAATCAGGGCCTTGGTCATCTCCAAATTTGCTTGTACCACTTACCTTGCAGAGAATGTACTTGGCTGAAGAAACAGTGTTATGTCTCACTTTTACAAGTAACTATGAAGCATTGGCAGTAAAATTAACCTCTTGCTTTGCATATTCATTAATGCAACTGGTGAATGTTTTCCTTAATGCATATGTGATTTAGCACCTTCTGAGACAGCAATAAACAAACGGCTCCTGTTCAGAGTACAGGAACAAAATAAGCTGAAATATTAGAAATCTGAAGGGAAGGTTTCAAAAACAAAGCAGGTATATAGATTGTGATAAGGGTGGAGGGAGGTGACAGAAAAAAACTGACCAAGGCTGCCCGAATTTTCTTTTTGAATATGATAGCTACAAAAATAATGATTTCCTCAAACCATCAAAGGAAATTCACAAATAAAGACATATGCATTTTACAAAGTAGGAACAAAGTGGAAAAGCAGCAAAGCAATGGCAAAACAGCCACTTGATCTGCATTTGATCTCACAGTCACAGAACACTCAATCCTCTTCACTTTCATATTGACATCAGCCTCCTGAGAAAGGAAAGAAGGTGTGTTTGCAGGACTTTGCACAGAAAGTGATGAAAAATAATTTGGAGAATATAGCGTGTGATCAGTCATTTTTTTACACCTTAATCATCTGGATCCCAAAATGCTTTCCAAATGAGGGTTCAATTTGTGCATATCTTTGAGTTGACCATATTCATTCATCACAGTATGGTTCTCTCCAATTTAAGATTACCCATTGCAGATTAAGTAAATATTTTGTTGAAGGTCTCATCAAGTAAGAATAAAGCAGTTGAAGCCCCACTGAACTGATCCACCTCGTTAACATTTTGATGCTGTTATTCACTTACAAGGTTAAAAATCACACAACACCAGGTTATAGTCCAACAGGTTCATTTGGAAACACTAGCTTTTCAGAGTGCTGCTCCTTCATCAGGTAGCTAGTGGAGCAGGATCAAAGAACATAGAATTTACAGTAAATGATCATAGTGTCATATAACTGATGTGATATATTGAACAAACCTAGATTTGCTGTTAAGTCTTTAATACTTAGAATGGGTTGCAGGTTTTGATTCATTAATATGTAAATCCCAGAACTCCTTTCAAGTCACATTCCCAAGATAGCTTAAGGTTTTATAAAAAAAAGTGACATCTCAGCTCAGACAATGCATTAAAGGTGTGAGGTTAGAATCTGTATGTATCCAACCTTGAGTCAGACTGGTTCTATTTCCAAAGTAGGAATTTATAAAATGTCACATGGACTGACTGCCTACAGATTGTGTGCTTCTGTTGTCCAGGAACACAATAAATAACATCACGGTCTACCTATGACAGACTGAATATCAATGCCAACACTAAATAAAAACTGAAAGAGCTGCAGATGCTGTACATCAGAAACAAAAACACAAGTGGATGGAAAAGCTCAGCAGGTCTGGCAGCATCTGTGGAGAGAAATCAGAATTAACATTTTGGGTCGAGTTGGACTGACCTCCTCTCCTGAAACACCACCTTGACACAGGAAGCTTAGGAACTCTCAGGGGATGGAGGGCATAATTTCACTTCCACCCCAGCATAAACTCCTGGACACAATCTGACATGAATCTTCTGAGATGATCAAGGAAGGAATGCCCATGGAACAGCTTCTTCCAGGCCGTTAGTAGACTGGTGAATGGAGTCTCTAGCCTCAATAAACAAGGTTACCTGTATACCTCTCTCGCAGTCTCTCTGATCTGCACATCCTTCCTTCTTATGATCTGCCTGTACCGCTGGTAAGCAAAGCTTTTCACTGTACTTAGGTATACATGACAGTCAATCAATAACTTGGGGGACTGCCAGGGAGCAGGCACAAGCTCTGTATCCAGACATGAGTCTGAAAGAAATGCCGAGGGAGGTCGGGGAATATCAGATGTGTGTGATAGAGGCCCTTTGGCAGCTGGAATGAATGATGGAGAAACCTATAAGACCATAAGACATAGGAGTGGAAGTAAGGTCATTCGGCCCATCGAGTCCACTCCGCCATTCAATCATGGCTGATGCACATTTCAGCTCCACTTACCAGCGTTCTCCCCGTAGCCCTTAATTCCTCTAGACAACAAGAACCTATCAATCTCGGCCTTGAAGACATTTAGCGTCCTGGCTTCCACTGCACTCCGTGGCAATGAATTCCACAGGCCCACCACTCTCTGGCTGAAGAAATGTCTCCGCATTTCTGTTCTGAAATGACCCCCTCTACTTCTAAGGCTGTGTCCACGGGTCCTAACAGAAACAATTTCCTAGCATCCACCTTTTCCAAGCCATGTATTATTTTGTACGTCTCTATTAGATCTCCCCTTAATCTTCTAAACTCCAACGAATACAATCCCTGTATCCTCAGCCGTTCCTCATATGCTAGACCTGTCATTCCAGGGATCATCCGTGTGAATCTCCGCTGGACACGTTCCAGTGCCAGTATGTCCTTCCTGAGATGTGGGGACCAAAACTGGACACAGTACTCCAAATGGGGCCTAACCAGAGCTTTATAAAGTCTTAGTAGTACATCTCTGCTTTTATATTCCAACTCTCTTGAGATAAGAGACAACATTGCATTCGCTTTCTTAATAACAGACTCAACCTGCATGTTTACCTTTAGAGAATCCTCGACTAGCACTCCCAGATCCCTTTGCGCTTTGGCTTTATTAATTTTCTCACCATTTAGAAAGTAGTCCATGCTTTTATTCTTTTTGCCAAAGTGCAAGACCTCGCACTTGCTCACGTTAAATTCCATCAGCCATTTCCTGGACCATTCTCCCAACCTGTCTAGATCCTTCTGTAGCCTCCCCACTTCCTCAGTACTACCTGCCTGTCCACCTAACTTCGTATCATCGGCAAACCTCACTAGAATGCCCCCGGTTCCCTCATCCAAATCATTAATATATAATGCGAACAGCTGTGGCCCCAGCACCGAACCCTGCGGGACACCGCTCGTCACCGGCTGCCATTCTGAAAAAGAACCTTTTATCCCAACTCTCTGCCTTCTGTTAGACAGCCAATCCTCAATCCATTCCAGCAGCTCACCTCGAACACCATGGGCCCTCACCTTGCTCAGCAGCTTCCCATGTGGCACCTTATCAAAGGCCTTTTGAAAGTCTAGATAGACCACATCCACTGGGTTTCCCTGGTCTAACCTACTTGTTACCTCTTCAAAAAATTCCAACAGGTTTGTCAGGCATGACCTCCCTTTACTAAATCCATGTTGACTTGTTCTAATCAGACTCTGCTCTTCCAAGAATTTAGAAACCTCATCCTTAATGATGGATTCTAGAATTTTACCAACAACCGAGGTTAAGCTGATTGGCCTATAATTTTCCATCTTTTGCCTTGATCCTTTCTTGAACAAGGGAGTTACTACAGCCATCTTCCAATCATCCGGGACCTTTCCTGACTCCAGTGACTCTTGAAAGATCTCAACCAATGCCTCTGCTATTTCCTCAGCAACCTCTCTCAGAACTCTAGGGTGTATCCCATCGGGGCCAGGAGATTTATCAATTTTAAGACTTTTTAACTTTTCGAGCACTATCTCTTTCGTAATGGCAACCATACTCAACTCAGCCCCGTGACACCCTTTAATTTTTGGGATATTACTCATGTCTTCCACTGTGAAAACTGACGCAAAGTACTTGTTAAGTTCTCCTGCTATTTCCTTATCTCCCATCACTAGGCTCCCTGCATCAGTTTGAAGTGGCCCAATGTCTACTTTTGCCTGTCATTTGTTTCTTATGTACTGAAAGAAACTTTTACTATTATTTCTAATATTACTGGCTAGCCTACCTTCATATTTGATCCTCTCATTTCTTATTACACTCTTTGTTATCCTCTGTTTGCTTTTGTATCCTTCCCAATCTTCTGATTTCCCACTGTTCTTAGCCACTTTATAGGATCTCCCTTTTTCTTTAATACATTTCCTGACTTCCTTTGTCAGCCAAGGTTGTCTAATCCCTCCCCGGTTAATCTTTCTTTTCTTGGGAATGAACCTCTGTACAGTGTCCTCAATTATACCTACAAACTCCTGCCATTTTTGCTCTACTGTCTTCCCGGTTCGCCTCTGCTTCCAGTCTATTTTAGTCAGTTCCTCTCTCATGCCTTCATAATTACCTTTATTCAACTGTAACACCATTACATCAGATTTTGCCTTCTCCCTTTCAAACTCCAGACTGAACTCTACCATATTATGGTCGCTACTTCCTAAGGGTTCCCTTACTTTAAGATCTTTTATAGAGTCTGGTTCATTGCAAAGCACTAGGTCCAGAATAGCCTGCTCTCTTGTGGGCTCCATGACAAGCTGTTCCAAAAAGCCATCCTGTAAGCATTCCATGAATTCCCTTTCTTTAGATCCACTAGCAACATTATTTACCCAGTCCACCTGCATATTGAAGTCTCCCATGATCAATGTAACCTTGCCTTTCTGACATGCCTTCTCTATTTCCCGGTACATGTTGCGTCCCTGGTCCTGACCACTGTTAGGAGGTCTGTACACAACTCTAATTATGTTTTTTTTGCCTTTGTGGTTCCTCAATTCCACCCACACAGACTCCACATCATCCGACGCTATGTCATTCAATACCATAGATTTAATTTTGTTCTTAACTAACAAGGCAACCCCACCCCCTCTGCCCACCTCTCTGTCTTTTCGATAAGTTGAAAAACCATGGAGGTTTAACTGCCAGTCCTGACCCCCCTGTAACCAAGTCTCTGTGATGCCTACTACATCATAATCATTCACTATTATCTGTGCCATTAGTTCATCGGCTTTGTTATGAATGCTACGAGCATTCAGGTAAAGTGCCTTAATGCTAACTTCCTTATCATTAGAGATGTTGGAAGTCATATGTCCTAAGTTATCCTTGCTTTTTTCTGCATTCTCAGTCTGCCTCAATTTTAAATCCGCCTGGAAACATGCTATCCTGCTGTTTATCTTTCCATTTACCTCCATACTCCCTGTCGCTTTCACTTTCCCTTCCCCCCAACTCAGAAGTTTAAAGTCCTACTGACCACCCTATTTATCCTCTTCGCCAGAACATTGGTACCTGATCGGTTCAGGTGGAGACCGTCCCAACGGTACAGATCCCCCCTGTTCCAAAACTGATGCCAATGCCCCATGAAGTGGAATCCCTCTTTCCCACACCAATCCCTTAGCCATGTGTTTACTTGCCTAATTTTCTTGTCCCTATGCCAATTGGCACGTGGCTCGGGCAGTAATCCGGAGATTATGACCCTTGAGGACCTGTGCTTCAATTTCCTGCCTAGTGCTTCGTAAACCTCTCCTTTTTCTTCACTCTTCCAGTGGCTCGAGCATGGCAGTAGATGTTACTAAAGGAAAGAGTGGTGTCTGCCTTGGAGACTGAGGCCCAGCAGAATGCTCAGTGCCTTCTGGCCAATGCTTAGGCCTGCACCCCATTGTTTTAGCCACAAATGATCAATGATAAGGGTAAGAGGTGGGGGTGGGGGTGGAGGGGGGGGGGGGGGGGGTGAAGAGAAATCTCTACCTCACATCAGGTGCCCTTTCCTCTCAGAGACAGGGCAGTGACAGAAGCTACCTACAGACAGAAGGTCAGACAGACATCTGGCAACTTCATATTGGGATTGGAACCCTCTGTGTCCTCCAGCTGTCACCCCAAGCAGTTGAAGCTGAGGAGGGTGAGCCTGTATTTGGACAGAATCTGTGCCTGCGAGGTTGGAATTCGTCAGTGCAAGATTGTCTAAGTTTTCAAAAACAACACAGCGAACCACAGAGCTGTCTCCCTCCACCCCAACTGCAAAGGTCAGGCCAGATCTTAGCTACAGTGAGAGGCAGAGAACGAGAAAATATTCTGGAGCAAAATTCGACTACATCGTAATAGTTGGAGATTTACACAAATCCTCAGAATAAATAACAATTCTATTTATATCTAGCCCGAACACTGCTAGTTATTACTTCAGTCACTTAAACATTTCTCATTATGTCTTTAAGAAAACAAGTTCCTTTTATTAAAAAACTTAGACTTCCCAGATGGCATCTCGTATAAGCTGAAGATCTTTTAATTATGAAGGTACCATGATATTGATAATAACAACACGCAGGTCGCAGCAATCTAACATATTTTTTGTTTTTTATCAACTTCCTCAGTGCTACTCACTGTAATTGAACATTTGTTCATACTGGAACATTGATATTTCTGCCAGGACCAGCATTTACTGCCTATCTCTAGTTGCACTCATGTATAACTATATGCAACTGTGACACAAAGTCTCTACTAATTTGAAGTGGGCAGCAACTTTCTCCATGTTCGAATCTAGCCTAAAACACACTTCAGAAATCCCAAATCTCTTTCCGATCTGGGATTGACACCCTTATGTTTGAGGTCCTCCTGCTACCTCAGGCGGTGAAGGTACAGTGAGTGGGAAATTTTGAATGTAGCAAGATGGGTTGTTGTTAGGATAATTAAGAAAACATAGAATTGTTTCTTGTTTGAGCAGTGGCATAGAATGTAAGAACATGTAGGTTACCGAATACTATAAAACAAATGCACACACACACGCACACGCACACACACACACACACACACACACGCATACAAAACAGAAGTTGCTGGAAAAGCTCAGCAGCATCTGTGAAGAGAAGTCAGAGTTAATGTTTCAGGTCTGGTGACCCTTCCTCAGAACCAAGCATCCACAGTTCTTTTGGTTTCTGTAAAACACTCGCTAGGTGACAGATTGAGTGCTATGTACAGTTCTGCTTAACTCCTATCAAAGGATGTAATTCCACTGGACAGTGTAGAGCAGAGGTTTCTAAAGATGAGCTTCTTCCTACCTGCTGGGCATTCCTCCAGACAACGGTGATCCTGTGGCCTGGGTGGCAGCTGGGAAGCAGGCTGGCAAGAGTCATGGCCTTCTCTGCTGGTCTGGGGGAAGACAATGGCCCATCTCTACAAACCCCATTCATGACAATCACCAGCTTCATGTCTGAAAAGTGGACACCAATTTCCCCTTCTCTTCCATCTCCGGGGAACATATCACAAACTACGCAGTGTAGCTCCAAACATTTTGCTCCTGTAACCAGGTGCACAGTGGCCTCTTAAAGATGGAATCAGTGTCAGAGATCTCTGTGTATCCAAAACGTGGAGAGCATTTCTGATAATGTGGGTGGGAGAATTGGTCTAACATCAGACACAATGGGTGCCCATTTGGTGCGGTAGGAGATATTCAGGTCAGTATGGAACCACTGTGTGAAAAACACTGTGTGAGAAACCATCCATAAAACATGATGAAAGTGGCACCTTGTTAAAATTTGGCAAGGTTCAGCCCTGAGCTTCCACAGCCCTCTGGTGTAAGGAGTTCCAATGGTTCTCAGTAAACAGAAAACTCCTCATCTTGGTCATAAATTGCATTCCCCTTGTTTTTAAATTGTACTCCCAGGTTTTGGACTCTGTAACCAGAGCAAACATCTGACCTACATCTACTTTGTCTATCCTTTGAAGTATTTTATAAGCTTCAATGAGGTTACCTCTCAGTCTTTAAATCTCGAGGGATTACAGACCAAGTTTACCTGCTCTCTCTTCATTAGCCTGCCATCCCGGTAACAAGTCTGGTGAATATTTGTTGAACTCCCACTGTGACAATACTAACCTATTTCAGGTAAGAAGATCAAAATTGCATTCACTGCTTCTGATGTGATTTAAACAAACTTTTACTCAATTAGAGCAACACTTTATGACTCCTTAACTCAAATCTTGTGATAAAGGCAAATATTCCACTCGCCTTCCACATAGCTCACTGCACCTGCATGTTAGCCTTCAATAACTGATAAGCAAAGTCTTCCTTTGAACGTATACACTGTCCAACGTCTCACTGGGGGAATTCTCTGCACATCTATTCCTCTTTCCAAAGTGGATAATCTCACATTTTTCCACATTATATTCCATCTGCTATGTTCTTCCACACTCATGAAGCTTGTCCAAATCCTCATGAAGTCACTTTACATTTTCCCCACAACACACCCTTCCCACTAAGTTTTGTATCATCTACAAATTTGTAAATATACATTCAGTAATGCGCCTGCATCCAAATCATTGATATAAACCTATTGTGAACAGTTCGGGCCCAAGTAACAATCCCATTGTATCCCAGCATATAGAGATGGATGTTGTCCCCCTCAAAACAGAGGGAGCTGTGAGGGAATTTGATTGTTGTGAGTGGCCTGGATAGAGTGCACTGAAAGGATTGATTTCTCTTAGTAGACGAATCGCTGATTAGTGACATAGATTCAAAGTGATTGGTTGAAGAATCAGTGGGGAATTGAGGGAAACCTTTTCACCCAGAGATGATAGGGTCTGGAACCCACTGCCTAAAGGGGTAAAGATAGAACTCTTAAAATCAATCAGCACCTTCTGGACATGTACTTGAAGTTCCCTCATATGGACCAAGCGATGAAACTGGTATTAAACTCGATGGCTAGTTTTCTATTCTGGCACAGATCAAATGGGCAGAGTGGTCTCCTTCTGTGCTATGAACGTTTCTGAGTATTTGAAATATCTGAACACAAGGAATGTGCACAGATTTGGGGAGAACCTGGGAGAGTGTAATCACATTTTTTATTAGTTTATGGTAATTACTAGGTTAAGGGACAGTACAGTGACACAGTGGTTAGCATTGCTGCCTCACAGTACTGGGGACCCAGGTTCAATTCCACCCTCAGGCAACAGTCTGAGTGGAATTTGCATATTCTTCCTGTGTCTGCGTGGATTTCTTCCGGGTGCTCCGGATTCCTCCCACTGTCCAAAGATGTGCAGGTTAGGTGGATTGGCTATGCTAAATTTCGCATAGTGTCCAGGGATGTGCATGATGGTTGAATTAGCGGGGTTACAGGAATGGGATGCTCTTTGGAGGGTCAGTATGGACTTGATAGGGCGAATGGCCTCAATCTATGTGTAAGATTCCTACAAATTTGGGTGTTTCTGCCCGAAGCAATATTAATTACATAATCATCATGGAGAAGTTGGTGGTGAGCTAATGCAGTCCTTGGAGTTTATAAAAACCCGCAGTACTAAATTCCAGGGCTTGTACCCACTGAAGGAATGGTGATTATATTCCAAGTCAAGGTAGTGTGTGACCTGGGGGGACCTTGCAGGGATAGTGTTCTTATATATCTGCTGCTCTTGTCCCTCCAAATGGTAGTGGTCACAGATTTAGGAGGTGTTTATAAAGGTACCTGGGTGATGTTCTATTGTGCATCTTGTAAATAGTCCACACTGCCACTACTGTGTGTTAGCAGCACAGGAAGTGAATGCTCCAAGCAGTGGATATGATTTGTCCTGGATGGTGTCAAGCTTCCTAAGTGTCATTGGAGCTTCATCCATTCAGGCAAGTAGAGAGTATTCTCCCATGGTCCTGACTTGTGGTGGTCAACAGGCTTAGGAGAAATGGGAGGTGCTAGAATTCCCAACATCTGACTGACATTTGTAGTTAAAGTAGGTGTTTGCCTTGCCTGGTTCAGTTTCTGATTAATGGTTACCTTTATCGATTGAATTATTGTTGTCAACTGTATTGAGATACAATGAATATTGTTGTTTTGTGTGCAGATTATATTGGCAGATCATATTATATAAAGTCCATCAGGGTAGCCATACAGAGTGCAGAGTACAGTGTTACAGCCATAGAGAAGATGTGGAGAGAGAGAGAGAGAGAGAGAGAGAGAGATCAGAATTAATATTTGAGAGTTCTTTTCAAAAGTCTGATAATAGCATGGAAGAAGCTATTCTTGAATCTATTTGTACGAATGTTCAGACTTTTATATTTGAGGATGTTAACAGTGGGGTTTCCTGTGCCAGTAACACTTTTAATCATGTTGAGAATTTTACTTGACACTTATCAGCCCAAGCTTACTCTCTGTCCAAGTTTTGCTGCATATGGATATGGACTGCTTTAACAGCTGGGGAATTATGATTGGTGCTGAACATTGTGCAATCATCAATGAGCATCCCCGCTTCTGACCGTGTGATGGAGGGAAGGTCATTGATGAGGCAGCTGAAGATGTTTGAACAAAGATGTTAAGCTGGCAAAGTCCTCCAGGATTTTCTTGGGCTGAAATGGTTAGTCTCCAAGAACCATGACCATCTTCCTCTATGCTAGGTATGACTCCAGCCAGCAGAGACTTACACCTGATTTTCATTGGCTCCAATTTTCTAGGGCTGCTTGATGCCATATGCAGTCAAATCTGTCGTTGTCAAGGTAACCACCCTCCCCTTACTTCTGGAGTTCAGATCTTTTGTCCATGTTTGGACCAAGGCTTTTTTGAGGTCAGAAGCTGAGTGACCTGCACAAATTGTTCCTTCAGAGAACCAGCATGGACGTGATGTCGAATGGCCTCCTACTGTGCTATGATTCTACAATTCTATGATCAAATAGCAAAGGAATCACTAGAGGCATATCAGGACATCAACACTTTCAGAAAGGCTGGGCACTTTGTGACCAATCTCAGGTGCCTATAGCATCTTTTCTGGGGAAAATAAGTTATCAGATCCTGCCTCCAAGCAGCCCACCCGCCTCCATGTCATTTCCAACTCCCCAAAGACCATTGTATAAAGGAGCTGCTTCCAAAAGACTTTATTCACAATACTGATTTATTTCTTTAGGGACATATTACAGATTTGCATCCACCAATCCTACTGTGTGATTTTTTGAGGCTCAGAAAAGCAGGAACTCCCAATGTAGCGAGTCCTTGCTCCTGACCCCATTCCCTGTTATACGGCTGGCCTTCTTTCAGATGGTCGGGAGCTCTTCCCACAAAATGTTCAAGAAGCGCAACCCACCCAGACCCATTCCCCTACATTTACCCCTTCACCTACCACTACGGGCAATTTAGCTTGGCCAATTCACCTAACCTGCACATCTTTGGACTGTGGGAGGAAACCAGAGCACCAGGAGGAAACCCACACAAACACTGGGAGAATGTGCAAACTCCACACAGTCAGTTGCCTGAGGCGGGAATATGAACCCAGGTCTCTGGCGCTTTGAGGCAGTAGTGCTAACCACTGTGCCACCATGCTGCCCACCTACATGTACCCACAATACCTACATGTGTTATTACAATGTAGAAATTTGTCTTGGCATAACGTGTGGCTTACAGTAGAAACTGACAAGAAGTCTTTTTTAATTGAAAGGCGAAGTGAATAATGTTCATTATTGTGAAACAACTTTAAGGTGAAAAATGTCATCAGATTTTCAGTTTTTTGCATGACTCACATTTTCTCAAATAATGTTTTTGATCTGCAGAGTAATAGAGAACTTACAGCAAAGTATCTGGGTCAGAATAAACAGGATGATGGACGACTGCCAGTGAGAAACTAATGCAAGGGTTTTTCTTACATCATAAACTGTAATGCCAAAGTTCAGAGTAAGGCGAAAACCACAAATTCTAGAAAGCAGAATACACTAAAGAGCTTAAATACACTGTGCAAGATTCCTTAGCTGCTAATAACCCTGGGTACACCCACAGTCTGTGAGATATATTAACACAGTAAAAGTGCAGTTGTTAGCATGCAGATAAGTTCATATGCACTCTTACACACTTTTTGCAAGGAATGCACTGTGCTTTTAAGGTGAATTTAATGAAGCAATTGTCAGAAAACAGATGATCTAGTTGATGAAAACGAACCTATATTTCAAGGAAGAATAAAGATGCTGGAGTGCTGAAATTTCATGCTGGAACTCAAAAACTTCAGGGTTTTCACCACAGAAGGAGGCCATTTGACCTGTCATGCCTGTACTGGCTCCGTGGAATGGATAATCCTGCTTTAGACCAAATTCATGCTTTCTATTTGTGACTCTTTAAGCTTCTCATCCTCAAAGTACATTCCCAACTTTCTTTTTTAAATAATGGAATCAGCTTCTGCATTATTTCAGGGCAAAGAGTCCTCCAGCACAGAGACAGGCCCTTCGGCTAAACTGGTCCAGACCGACCAAACTGTCCATCCTCACTCACCCCATTTCCCTGCACTTAGCCCATATCCCTCTGGTCTTTTCCTATTGTGCAAATGCCTTTTAAATGTTTTAATGTACCTGCCTCACTTCCACTGGCATCTCAGTCCATATGCATACCACCCTCTGTGTAAAAAAGTTGCCCCTCAGGTTCCCTTTTATTCTTTCCCCTCTAACCTTAAACTGGTGCCCTCTAGTCCTCAATTCCTCAACCCTGGGAGAAAGACAAAGTGCATTCATCCTGTCCATGCCTCTCATGATCTTATACACTTCTATAAGGTCCCCCCTCAGTGTCTTACGCTTAAAAGATAAAAGTCCTAGCTTGTCCAACGCCTGGTTGAGCATTCCTGTTTCCAACAAATGAGAAGTGATTTCTTCTCACCTCCATCTCCAAAAAGTTTGACTCTCTGACCATTGGTGAATAATCCACTGGCCCCAAAGGATAAGATTTTTTTATAATCTCTGTTCTGTCAAAATCTCTCATCACTTTGGAAATCTCTATTCAGTCAACCTTTAGTCTCTTCTGTTCCTAACTAGATCAATCTGTTCTCCTTTATTACTTGTAGGATCTTAGTAATCCTCCACTGAACTGCTTCCAAGGTATTTATGTCTTATCTAAAGATCAGAACTGTCCTTTTGAGGCCAAAATAATGATTTATTCCTCATCCCAGAGTGCTGTAGGGGCTGGGTTGTCAAGTATATTGAAGGTTGTGGTAGGTAGAGTTTTAATCAGTAAAGGAAGCCAAGGTTATAAGGAAAATACAGACAAGTGGAGTTGAGGATTATCAGTTGAGGCACAACCTTATTGAATGGTGGAGCAGACTTGGTAGGCCACTGAGTGGTCTCGTTCTGCTCATTTCATGACAAAGAAACTGCAGATGTGAGTGACATGGTTTGTGCAGCATTCATCAGGATCACGTGCCTATGGCAAAAGGTCCATGTACAGACATTCTGTAGCCCTGTTGTCAGAGTTCTCCATGTTTCACTGTATGGAGCAGTGTGCTAAGCTCTCACTTATGTGAGATACAAGTGCTAACTGCTCATGCTGCCAAGGACCTGTTCAGATAAGCCCAATGGGAGAGCGACCAGTGGATCCTGCCATAACAGGGATTATTATCACTGTTATTGTGATGCAGTGATGGTGCAGAGACATTGAGGAGCAATTGGTACACCAGCAAACCCAGGGCCAGCAGCTGCCAAATAGGTTCCAATGCTGTTGTGGCATGACCCATCAGGATTTCACAGGAGGATCAGGCAGCCTAGAATCTTTTGTCTTCAATGTCATGTCTTACAGAAGAATGAAGTGCCGTGATAGCAGACTCTGAGGATGTCCCCAGACACAGTCACAGAACTGGGCCAGTAGGTCATGAGACCTAAGGGGAGAGGGTGGTCATCATATTCTGGTAACCAGCAGTTGACAGCTGTGCTAAACTTTTACACCATTGGCTGCTTCCAAGAAACCACTTGAGATCAAAGAATCATAGAATCCCTACAGTGTGGAAACAGGTCATTCAGCCCAATAAGTCCACACCAACCCTCTGAAGACCATCTCACCCAGACCCATTCCCCTACCCTATTAATCTACATCTACCCTGACTAATGCACCTAACCTACACATCCCTGAACACTATGGGCAACCTAGCATGGCTAATTCACCTAACCTGCACATCTTTGGATTGTGGAAGGAAACCCATGCAGACTCAGGCAGAATGTGCAAACTCCACACAGAGTTTTCCCAAGCCTGGAATCGAACACAGGTCCATGGTGCTGTGAGACAGCAGTGTGAACCACTGAGCGACCGTGTCGCCTTGTGTAGATTTGTTTGGGGATCTTAAAATGCTCAGACTATGAATTTATGAAGGCCATTACTGATCCAGATCACTCCACTTCATCTTGTTTCTCTTTGACATGGGGGTTGCTGCAGCCCATTGCAGATGGCTTTCCCAGGTACAGAGTGCTATAGACTGTACACATGTTGCATTGAAAGGCCTATATCATAGCACAGTCAAGACTGCGGTGCTGGAAGAGCGCAGCATCCAAGGAACAGGAAAATTGACATTTTGGGCAAAAGCCCTTTATCAGGAATACCTAATTTTCCTAAAATGTTGATTTTCCAGCTCCTCAGATGTTGTCTGACCTTCTGTACTCTTCCAGCATCATGCTCTTGACTCTAATCTCCAGCAGCTACAGTCCTCACTTTCACCATATCATACACAGCTGACTTCATGCAGAGAAAAGTATTCCTGTAATTCAATCTATAACTCATCTTTGATCATCGTTGCTATACCTTAAAGGTCTGTGTCAGTTGGCCTTGGGAACTACCAAGATAATTATATCCTCCAGGATTCACGTGGCCCGGCTTCATTTGAATAGTTGAATATGTTATGAAGATGGTTATTGGAAGACAAGACCACCATGGCTGATGACACAACTGCCCGACGGAGGCCAACTGTAAATTCAATGTGGCCCATCCTGTATTTGACCATGTCCATCATGGAGTAGATGACAGGTCAGCGGAAAATGAGTTTCCAAATACCGGATCAGTCCAGGGAGGCCTTGCAGTCCACCGCATACAGAATGTGCGGCAGATTCTCAGCAGACAGTGCTCAACACAACTGGAACATACAAAGAGGGAATCCAATGGATGCTGAACAACAGCAGGTGAATAACAAGGATATGGAGCAGGAGGAACACCACCTCCTGCAGGAGAGAGCATTGCAGCATGTGGGGGATCAGGACAGGCTGGACTTAATTAACATCGAACTGAGCTGGGTGTAGTGATCTCTCAGTAACTATAAGTTTGTTGCTGCTTGACAGGCAAACGCTGCCCATCTATTCCCAGAAGCAAATACAGTTTCTGAAGGTTTTAAAGTATGTGATGGTCCCTGTTGTCCATTCTCATGAACTCTGCAGTGCTATAAGCTACAGCAAATGAGGGGTTAATAACTGCACACCAAGTCTGCAGGCCATTGGCATCAAATTTGTTTTTTGCTTATACCTAATAAAAAAACATGGTGACCAGCTGCAATGCTGAGGTGGGTGCCTGTTGGTTGGAAAGGACCTCAACGGAATTTGAAGTTAGCTGAATGGAGCAAAGGGCATCGAATTTTGCATTGTCAATCATGCATTGGCTCAGCTATGATGGTCAAGCAATAAAAGCAGAGACCAAGATGAAGGTACAGAGATATGATATGGTCTCCCCAGCACTCAGGCAAGGGACCCCCACCATCTCTGAACTGAGAAACCAAAACAAGTGATAGCAAGGAACTGTGACCAGTAAAGGAGCCCAAGACTGAGACCCAGTGGCAGGACAAAGAACCCCAAAGCTGAGACTGATCACCTCATGTTCTGAATTCTGTACAAGCTCTATACATACTTACTTTATGTTAATTAATTACTAATATGACAATAAAATACTTTTCATCCTTGGTCAACTGGTCCATATCTCATTCATTGTACAAATTAAGACTCAGAGATAAGGAATACTGCAACATCCCACGTTAGGAAATAGAGAGTCATAGAGTCCGACAACACAGAGACAGGCTGTTCAGCCCAAACTGGTCCATCCATACTAACCCAATTTCCCTGCACTTGGCCCAAGTCCTTCTAAGCCTTTCCTATCCTTTATTAGGAGATATTAGGCTAGCCCGAGCAATTGGTAGCAGTGCCTTTGATTGCGTTCTAAGATGAGATGACATTAATAAGAATGGTAATCTGTGCAGCTTGTTTCTTAAAGGCTAACACAGATACACATGTGCATTTGAATTTGCAATAAAGTTTCGCCTATGTGTCCTGAGAAGTGTTTCTTTTTGATACCTATCACATTCCATACCTGGTGAAGGGTAACTCCTGGATGGCAGTGGGTGACTGGGTGCATGACTGGGCTTTAGGATGGCACTGGGATTTCAGTGAAGGCCCAGCAATAGTGTGTACTTCAGCCTCTGGTGTGAGGCAAGGCCGGACTAGCAGGGTACAAGCAGGATAATGAGCTGAGTGTCAATGAACCGGGCTCAACCAGAGAAAACCTCCTTGAAATCCCCCTCGCTGTATTTATGGTAAAATTCAGCATAATACTACATCTGTATGTTATCTTCCTTACCCTGCAAGGGCACGTACAGCCA
This sequence comes from Chiloscyllium punctatum, assembly GCF_047496795.1. NCBI lineage: Eukaryota > Metazoa > Chordata > Chondrichthyes > Orectolobiformes > Hemiscylliidae > Chiloscyllium > Chiloscyllium punctatum. Next base: position 154,608,765 of record NC_092741.1, read on the forward strand.
AGAAAATTATGATTCATTTTTGTAGAGTAGAAGTTAGTTGCTCAAAATATGTAAAGTATTGAGTACTTGACACAACTGAAGTGTCTATGTACTGGAATATCCCGAGAGCCTGGATATCCGTCAATGTAAGCACAGCATGGCATATTTGATTGTATCCTAATCTTTTTACCATTTGTATCAGTACTGTTTAAAAATAGACATATCTTAATTCCTGAGACATCCTGGCTGATGCTGTGTGAATAAAGACTTTTGCCACTTTTTATAGATGTATCATGGAAGGCATCCTATCCAGATGCACCACATCATGGTACAATAACTGCTTTTCTTAACATCACAATAAACGTCAGAGAGTAGTGAATATAGCCCAGTCCATCAAGCAAACCGGCCTTCCATCAATGAGCTTCATCTATATTCGATCTGCCTCAGGAGAGCAGCCAACCTCATCAAAGACCCTTTTTACTCTGGTTAGACTCTCTTCCACCCTCTTCCATTGGGCAGATGATGTAAAAGTTTGAATACATGTACAGACAGATTCAAGAACAGCTTCTTCTCTGCTGTTATCAGACTTTTGAACAGACCTCTTCAGTGTTAATGCCGATCTCTCTCTCCCTCTCTTTCTGCACCTTCTCTATGACTATAACACTGTATTCTGCACTCTGTTCTGTTCCCCAATGTACTTTATATGGTACGATCTGCCTATACAGCTCACAAAACAACACTTTTCACTGTACCTTGGTATGTGTGGGTATGTGTAACAATAATAAGCAAATAATCAATCTGACATTTGCCCTGATGGAGATTATTGCAGCTTTGAGTTTACCAAAAACTATACATCAAATTTCAATCAGACTTGTCAATCAAATAAATTTTAAGATGAATGAACTAGCAACCTGATACAGGTCAGATACTTGTCGATAGAGTCAGAAAGAATCATACCAGCATGAGGAGGGAACAAGGTGTAGTGGACAGCGAAGAAGGTTACCTCAGATTACAACAGGATCTTGGTCAGATGGGCCAGTGGGCTGAGAAGTGGCAGATGGAGTTTAATTTCGATAAATGTGAGGTGCTGCATTTTGGGAAAGCAAACCTTAGCAGGACTTAGAGTCATAGAGTCATAGAGATGTACAGCATAGAAACAGACCTTTCGGCTCAACCCATCCATGGCAACCAATCATCCCAACCCAATCTAGTCCCACCTGCCAGCACCTGGTCCATATCCCTCCAAACCCTTCCGATTCATATACCCATCCAAATGCCTCTTAAATGTTGCAATTGTACCAGCTTCCACCACTTCCTCTGGCAACTCATTCCATACATGTACCACCCTCTCTGTGAAAAAGTTGCCCCTTAGGTCTCTTTTATATCTTTCCTCTCTCACCAAAACCTATGCCCGCTAGTTCTGGACTCCCCCACTCCAGGGAAAAGACTTTGCCTATTTATCTTATCCATGCCCCTCATAATTTTGTAAACCTCTATAAGGTCACCCCTCAGCCTCCAACGCTCCAGGGAAAACAGCCCCAGCCTGTTCAGCCTCTCCCTATAGCTCAAATCCTCCAACCCTGGCAACATTTTTGTAAATCTTTTCTGAACCCTTTCAAGTTTCACAATATCTTTCTGATAGGAAGGAGACCAGAATTGTACGCAATATTCCAACAATGGCCTAACCAATGTCCTGTACAGCTGCAACATGACCTCCCAACTCCTGTACTAAATATTCTGACCAATAAAGGAAGGCATACCAAATGCCTTCTTCACTATCCTATATAACAGCGACTCCACTTTCAAGGCGCTATGAACCTGAACTCCAAGGTATCTTTGTTTAGCAACACTCCCTTGGCCTTTACCATTAAGTGCATAAGATTAAATTTAAAATATAAGCCATAACTATTAATTTAACCTGGGGCAGTGTTTTGTAGAGGAATAAGATGGTGTTATTTTCTGGGTCTGTAGATTGTGAAGGGGCAAAAATGGCCTTTAATAGAGTGATATGTGCTTCTTGCCAGGTGTGGGAGTTTAAAGAGAGTTTAAGGGTTACTGCAGATTATATCTGCAATAAATGCTGTTGGCTGCGAATCCTATCAGATTGAATGGATCGGTTGGAGAGACAGTTAGAGGCAATGAGGAATTTGCAACAGCAACAGTATGTGATGGATGGAAGTTATAGGAAGGTGTGCAAGTCTCAGATACAGTCACATAAATGGGTTAACTCCAGGAAAGGTAAGAGAGATAGGCAGCTAGTGCAGGAGCCTTCTGTGGCTATCCCCATTTCAAACAAGTATGCTGTTTTGGAAAATGTAGGGGGTGATGGATTCTCAGGGGAACATAGCATGAACAGACATGTTTTGGGTACTGATCCTGTCTCTAATGCAACGAGGGGTATGTCAGGTTCCAAGAGATCAATTGTGTTAGGGGGCTCTCCAGTCTGAGGCACAGACAAATGTTTCTGTGGCCAGCAGCTAAAAAACAGAATGGCGTGTTGCTTCCCTTGTGCCAGGATCAAGGATATCTCAGAGAGGGTGCAGAATGGGCCAGCAGGAGGTCATTGTCCACATTGGAACCAATGACATAGGAAGGGAAAAGGGTGAGATTCTGAAGGGATATTACAGAGAGTTAGGCAGGAATTTAAAAATGAGGTCCTCGAGAGTAGTAATATCTGGATTACTCCCAGTGCTACGAGCTAGTGAGAGCAGGAATAGGATGAAAGAGCAGATGAATACATGGCTGAGGAGCTGGTGTATGGGAGAAGGATTCACATTTTTGGATCATTGGAATCTTTTTTGGGGTAGAAGTGACCTGTACAAGAAGGACGGTTTGCACCTAAATTGGAAGGGGACTAATATACTGGCAGGGAGATTTGTTAGAGCTGCTCGGGAGGATTTAAACTAGTAAGGTGGGGGGGGGGGGGGGGGGGCGGGAGTGGTGGGACCCAGGAAGACAGTCAGACAGTCAGATAAGAGATCAATCTGAGATGGTACAGGTGAGAACAGAAGCGTGTCAAACAGTCAGGGCAGGCAGGGACAAGGTAGGACTGATAAAGTAAACTACATTTATTTCAATGCAAGGGGCCTAGCAGGGAAGGCAGATGAACTCAGGTCATGGTTAGGAACATGGGACTGGGATATCATAGCAATTACAGAAACATGGCTCAGGGATAGGCAGGACTGGCAGCTTAATGTTCCAGGATACCAATGCTACAGGAAGGATAGAAAGGGAGGCAAGAGAGGAGGGGGAGCGTGTTTTTGTTAAGGGATAGCATTACAGCTGTGGTGAGGGAGGATATTCCTGGAAATACATCCAGGGAAGTTATTTGGGTGGAACTGAGAGATAAGAAAGGGATGATCGCCTTACTGGGATTGTATTATAGACCCCCTAATAGTCAGAGGGAAATTGAGGAACAAACTTGTAAGGAGATCTCAGCTATCTGTAAGAATGATAGGGTAGTTATGGTAGGGGATTTTAACTTTCCAAACATAGATTGCCATAGTGTTAAGGTTTAGATGGAGAGAAATTTGTCAAGTACGTACAAGAAAACTTTCTGATTCAGTATGTGGATGTACCTACTAGAGAAGGTGCAAACTTGACTGACTCTTGGGAAATAAGGCAGGGCAGGTGATTGAGATGTCAGTGAGGGAGCACTTTGGGGCCAGAGACCATAATTCTATGTTTTAAAATAGTGATGGAAAAGGATAGACCAGATCTAAAAGTTGAAGCTCTAAATTAGAGAAAGGTCAATTTTGACGGTATGAGGCAAGAACTTTTAAAAGCTGATTTGGGGCAGATATTCACAGGTAAAGGGAGGGCCAGAAAATGGGAAGCCTTCAGGAATGTGATAACGAGAATCCAGAGAAAGTATATTCCTGTCAGGGTGAAAGGGAAGGCTGGTAGGTATAGGGAATGCTGGATCACTAAAGAAATTGAGGGTTTGGTTAAGAAAAAGGACGAAGCATATGTAAGGTACAGACAGGATGGATCGAGTGAATGAAGGGCAGTTAATATGTTCAGAAGATTAAATAGAAAACAAGGGACTTCTGATAGGAAATCTTAACCGCTGAAAAACCAAACCATTCTGATGATTTTAATGAATGAAGTGGAGCAGGACTTGTAAGAATTTTCCCCATCAATGGCACTGCTGATGTAAATATGGCAGGGTTCATCTTCCGTTCCACTCATTCTGTTCCACAATTTTTCATTGCTGACCTGTCAATGATTTTGACTAAATGAATCAGACCCCTGGTAGCATTACGGCTTCTATTAGCAGAGACACAGTTGTGATAGAAGTCAGGGAAATGGACATTACTATCAGACTTGAATTCTGGCAGTAGCTTAAAGAGGCAGACAAACTCACAGAATGACAGCACTTTTGTGTCTTTGAGATTAATGCAATATCTTCTTGATGTGGAAATCTTCAAGAGTTGGACTCAGCTTTGAGTTGATTAAAAAATAGTCTTTTGGACATGTTATGTATCCTTTCTGAAGTTGGCATCTCGTAGCACTGCTTAGGCAGCATAATGGAAAATGCAACATGATTGTTACATCTGGTAGGAATAATTGTAGGCTATCGGTACTCACTGTTATTAAGAGGTAAATTGGCCATAACTTCCAGTGTCTGAATATTTGCAGTCAAACTTGGAAAACAGGAAGCTGTTGTCTGGTTTAACCTATTCTTCCAGAAGTTTTGATACATCAGTACCTTGTCCATTGACTCATCATTCAAACATATCAACAGCTTGAAGCTCCAGTACTGACCCATTAGGTTCTCCTGAACTGGTCAGAAAAGATTAGATCTTGTATATTCAAGCATAAGGGAAGTTTTAATAGAGCAAGATTATTCACTGCCAAGTAATCTCACTGCAGTGAACACTTTTCTCATTCCATCAGATTTTAATTACTGTTAGTTTTTTAAAAAGTCACTCTTTATTTTGATCCTTTTTCTCTGCAATATCTATTTTTTGATTCCTTGCTGATTTTTTTTCTTCTTGTTCATGATTTTGGTAAAAATACTTCCTGCATATGACTTTGCATTCCTTTGTGAGGATGTTTCTCACAAAGATTGGGTGAGCAGACATGTTCTGAAGAAGTTCCTGATGAATGGCTTTTGCCCGAAACGTCGATTTTCCTGCTCCTTGGATGCTGCCTGACCTGCTGAGCTTTTCCAGCACCACTCTGACCTAAACTCTGGTTTCCAGCATCTGCAGTCTTCACTTTTGCCTATATTCTGAATAAGGGTCACTGAAACTGAATCTTTAAGTCTGTTTCTGTCTCTGCAGGTGTTACCAGACCTGTTGAGTTTCTCAAGCAGCTTCTGTTTTTGTTTCTGGTTTCCAGCATCTGCAGCTCCTTGTTTTATTGAGGAGACATGTTGTTGTTTGTCCTGTCGACACATTATTCAGCTTACCCTTCGGAGGATGCCACATTGTTTTCAATTCCAGGTGTTTATAAGTTAATTCTCCAAGATCCATGAACAGTTGTGAGCAGCTATGAGCATTGCAAGCCACTATTAAATTGTGAAGCAGAGTCAATAGGCCATTCTGCTCCTATATCTTATGGTGGTTTGGTTTAAGCAGAATGAATTAATGCATTCACTGCTCACTGCAAAATCTGGACTATCATCTGTTCCCTCTTTAGAAGCTAAAAATCCCACAACACCAGGTTATAGTCCAATAGGTTTATTTGGAAGCACCAGCTTTTGGAGGGATGTTCCTTCGTCAGGTGGTTGTGGAGCAGGATCATAAAACACAGAATTTATCGCAAACTATTACAGTATCATGCAACTGAAATGATATATTGAACAGACCTAGATTACTGTTAAGTCTTTCATCTTTTAGAATAGGCTGCAGGTTTTGGTTCATTTTGAAGTGTTATATTTGGACATATACTTCTGGCATCACTGAATAAAATGATCAACTCAGAAATAAGCAGCAATTTAATGTGATGTGTCTCCACTCATTTCTGGCTACCCAATACCATCACAAAGGCCAACCACCACAACAGTCAACGGTAGAGGAGAAACAAAATCCTCAATTAAAAGCAAAATACTGCAAATGGTGGAAGGCTGAAATAAAAATAGAAAGTCCTGGAGAAAACAAGATAATGTTTCAAGTCCAATATGTCTCTTCTTCAAAAGAAGCATTAATTCAGTTTATTTCTTCACAAATGTTGTCAGGCCTGCTGAGTTACTCCAGCACTTTCTGTTTTACATTAACTGAGAGGAATATCTGCCTGTTGAATATTCAACCTTGTTATATTTGCTAATTGCATTGTTAGCCTACATCTAGCTGAATATGAAGACATACTAACAAAAATGTATATACACATTGAAAAAGATTAATAAATTCTTAATCGCAGATGCATACTCTTCTGATTGTTGAGGGCTTTACTTCAAACAGTGAGCATCTCCAATTCTACATTATGTATCACTAGTTCTTATACAGTGAGAGAAAAGTTTAAATCATGACACGACTTGTTCTCATTTATCCTGCAATAAGTTTAATAATTAAACTGATCAATTGTTGTGCTAAATGCATGTGTATGTATGAAAACATAAACAAACTAACCTTTACCTAAAATTATAATTTCAACTCCTTAAAAGTGTATGAAGTGTTTTGAGACGGTTTAATGCGAGAAATTGTTAAGTAAATGCAGGCATTATTATTACGTAACAATTTGAATCATTTACTTTAAATAAAATGCATTTTAAGTTTATGCATATGTCCTGTAAATAGATAGTGCCCAATACAGTATGTGAATGGGGTGTGTGTGTGTGTGTGTGTGTGCACACTAATGTTCATATTTTCAAGTATGATTATTCAGAAAGGTTGTTTCATATGCTTTTAAATCTGTGGTATGAGCTTACATCTGAATCATTAATCTATCCTTTCTCTTGGAGGTACCAATTGACTCGTTGTATATTTCCTTAAAATTTAAGTGACAATAAATCATTCAATTCAATTCAATATGTTACATTTTCAGCATTCCAATTACTTTTCATTTCAACTGCTCAAGCTTGTCCAGCTGCTGGTCATGGTTTTTCATAGAGACTTGTAGTTATATGATTTTTTTCCCATTTTTCATAAATGTGTCACAAAGCTTCCGTGACTGCTGTTATATAGGCAAACATTTGCAAAATTCTCTCATTTAGAATTTTATATCATTTTACTGTCACAAATAACTTTTAATGTATGTACATAAGGCTATTTCTGACCACATTTTTATCCAGTCTTTCACAAAGCTGTTGACTCAGCAGCATGTACAACTTTGTTGGGATTCTGTTCTATCTATCTACAACTGCATAATGATAAAAGTTTCTCTTATGTGTTATTTTGATTCAGTCTAGTTACTTTTAACTGATGTTTGCTGGTTATAATTGGACAGTATAATTTGAAGAACACGAGACCGTCATATCTGTGCTGGCATTTTGCTAAATAAATCCAAAATTAGTCCCACCACTCGCTTCTTCCTCCATAACTCTTTGCCTTCCATACTTCAAATATTTAGCATTTTCTTCCTTTAGGATGCAATGTCTCTTCCTGTTGTGAAATATTTCAGACTGAATTTTCACCACTAGCTGCTGGTGGGCTTGGAGGATAGGGGAGAGTAACTTTGAGATGTACTCCCACCTTAGCAGAGCTTTCCCAGGGAATAGGCTAGAAACCAAATCACCTGTACAGCCCAGTGGCTCGAGATCCTAATTTGTTATCAAACCTTGGGTCCTGAAGACCACAGGAAAATTCACCCCTTCATGGTCCAATAATGCCAGCCCTCTTGAAATTACTCCTCACCTTTCTCACACAGAACAAAACAAAAATGAGCAAGGTAATCCTCCTACACTTAGTTGATACGTGAATAATTCCAGAATTTTCACACCCCCAAACACTGCTTGCTCCGATTGTTGACAATAACCTACATACGTAACCGCATCCTAGTGCCAACACTAAAGTTACCTTTTACCTGCTTGATCTATTTGTTCTACACTCACTGTTAAATTTTAAATGGTCATCTGGATTTATTGTTTCCATTCCCATAATGAACTTATATATTTCTATTAAATCCTCAAAATATCATCCTCTCGAATGTACAATTTCAAGTCAGAAATATCCACATTTCTTTGATATTTCCTTGTAAGTCAAACACATAACATTTGGGAGCAACCTTGTGACATTCCCTTACTTTGCTGCTCATATTGAAATATCTGTCTAATTTTGAGCGATAGGAACTGGACACAGTAATCAAGGGATAGTTTGTCTGAACTATTGCACAGTTTCCTCCAACTTATATTCTTCTGCTTTTATTATCTGATTCAAAATTCCACTGACTTAGCTAGTTTAGTTGACTGAAACTCTGTGTCGCCTGAACCTGTTGAGTGTTGAGTCTACTATACTCCCAACTATTTCAACATCATTCATGAAGTATGAAACTTTAATTTGCAATCCCTTATTTTTGTTTGCATTAAGTTTCATCTGCTGTTGTACTAGCCATGTACAAATTTGTTTAGTTTGTTCTGTGGATTCTGGAATGCTTCCTTCAATTTGAATATCAATCTAAGTTTGGCATCACCTGCAAATTTCCAGTTTGCGTTGAGTTTCAGGACCTGAATGATTGATTGTTTTTAGTTTAGGAATATTAGTGGCTCTAACACTGATAGGCCACCCCACTTCGTGCTGTCCTGTCCTGAAATTCTCATCTCTGCCCTTCTACTGGTATTCTTGCCAAGGTTTTGTCCTGATTGTCAGCAGCTTTGCACTAAATAAAGTTTTATAAAGATTAACAATTAAGTTATTGTCATTTGCTTATCTAACTGAACAACATTGTTGAATTAAAACCAAAAGAATTATGGATGCTGTAAATCAGAAACAAGAACAGAAATTGCTAGAAAAGTTCAGCAGGTCTGGCAACATCTGTGGCGAGAAATCAGAGTTAACGTTTCGGGTTCAGTGGTCCTTCCCCAGTTCTAAGAAAGGGCCACTGAACCCAAAATATTAACTTAGATTTCTCTCCACAGATACTGCCCAACCTGCTGAGTTTTTCCAGCAATTTCTGTTTTTGTAACATCATTGAATTTATCAGTATTATTTTAAGTTGTTACTTTCTCAAAGAAATAAAGGGGATTGGTCAAGTCGAATTTACCTCATCCAAATCCCCATTGGCTACATTTTACACCACCATGCGATTGCACAGGTATTTACTCAAAATGATAGGTTCTGTTAGTTTACTGGAGTAAGTTGAATTGGTTGCATTTGTGTTTGTCTGTTTTGTCACTATTTTTTCTGCTATGCTAGCTAATGTGATGTACACTACACTGACTCAGATTCGTAGTGAACCACATATCTGGAGGTTTATTAACAGCTAACCACGTACATTAATATGATTACCCCACACCAATGAAAAATATCATTCCCAAAATGTTTATGCTTTCCTTATTATTAAAACTGATTTCACCACTTTCTAACTATACTATAAAAAAAGTTCTTCATCTCTATCCTTGTGTGGAAGAACTTAGAAAAATATACTTGTTACAATAATAATCTTCCTTAACTTTGTTTATGAGACATCCATTGTGTGGATATGAGAATATGTGGAGCACTCTTTCTGAGATTTGTTACAGACTTGATAGTTGAAAGGCCTTTATCTGAGTTAGAGGATTGCTTGATTTTTCAATCATAGAAACAGCAAAGCATCTTAGCAGTATTTCACCCCCTGGCAGTTTTTTCTTTCATTTATCATCACTGTTTCCTTCCTATTGGCAAAAATTGTTGCATTATGGTGAGTGACTAGTAAACCTTCATTCTCGTAAAGGCTTTACAATGAATGCTATCAAATATCTCAGTTGGACTGTATCATATCCACAAGATAATGGCTCTGCAAAGAATTCCAGTCAGTTTCTGAGGCATCAAATGACATTATCAATGCATTATTGAGGCACTACAGAAGTGCAATTGTATAATTGTTTGGTAAAAACAATGACTGCAGATGCTGGAAACCAGAGTCTAGATTAGAGTGGTGCTGGAAAAGCACAGCAGTTCAGGCAGCATCCGAGCTACAGTAAAATCGACATTTCGGGCAAAAGCCCTTCATCAGGATTGTATAATTGTTAGTCAGCCATCACTGATGCATCACTCACAGCCTTTCCCTGTGTTCGTTCAGAGCAATGCCATAATAATGTTTAGATAACTTTCAACATTCTCTATGAAAGTACTTAAAATTTCCCTGAAATGTTTGACAGCAAGAATGTTAAAAATTCAATGTTCTTTGGCCAGCTTTATTTTAATCAAAATTGGAGTATTGGTCTGAATCGAATCCAAGAATATTGATGATGTTTTATCTGGTGTATGTGTGCTATTATTGGCTATACACACTATAGGTTGCAATTACAGCAGTTGTGTTTGATGGCCGATTGTATTTTCTTCCAAAAAGTCATGGAAATAAACTAGGAATGCAAGACCATACAACACTGTTTAATGGACAATGACAGAAACATACCATCAGAAAAGTATAAATTGTTTTTAAAAGTTGTTAATGTTAATTTCACGGAATCAGAATTTTCAAGTGGATTTCAGACAGACATGTGAAAGACTGTGAATTTTATCCTTCCACAATCTGTGTACTCATTCCTTTGCAGAAAGTAGTAAGTGAGTGAGATATAGTCACCTTGAAAGTTCAGATTTGAAAAGTTATATTTGCCATTGTTAACTCTTAGGACTAAACTTGTTTTATCCAATGAAATGGCACTAAAGTTGAGTGTATCACCAACACTGTGGAAGATTTCAGTTACAGAATGACGTTAATCAGCTTGCAGGATGGGTGAATCCTTTGCAAATTAACATTAACAAAAATGATAAGTATTACACTATAGTAGGAAGAATAGGGAGGTCATTTATTACTTGAAATGTCTTTGCCTAGGTATGACAGAGGAAAAAATGGATCTGATACCATTAATATCAGCTATCAGAACAAATATCATTAATGCTGCCATTGTGTAGAGAAACAGAGTTAACATCCTTGAAAGCCAACTGTTCATCAGAATTTTTAAATGCAATGAATAGAGGGATATGGACCAAGGGCAGGCAGAAAGGATTAGTTTAACTTGGCGTTATGTTTGGCACAAAATCGTGGACCGAAGGGCCTGTTCCAGTGTTGTACCGTGCTATGTTCTAAGCTCTAAATATTTTTCTCCACAATTACTGACTGCCTTTTTTAAGATTTTCCAGCATTTTCTGCTCTAGTTTATGATATGAAGAATAGGCATTATGTTGCTTTTGTACTGAAACTTGTGCTACAGGTTAGCATGATAATTTTTTAAAAAAGCAAGCACTAAGCTTGCGGCACGGTGGCACAGTGGTTAGCATTGCTACCTCACAGTGCCAGAGATCTGGGTTCAATTCCTGCCTCAGGCAACTGACTGTATGGAGTTTGCACGTTCTCCCTGTGTCTGCATGGGCTTCCTCTGGGTGCTCCGGTTTCCTCCCACAGTCCAAAGATGTGCAGGTCAGGTGAATTGGCCACGCTAAATTGCCTGTAGTGTTAGGTAAGGGGCAAATGTAGGGGTATGGGTGGATTGCGGGTCAGTGTGGACTTGTTGGGCCGAAGGACCTGTTTCCACACTGTAATGTAATCTAAAAAAAGCTTTTTTTTTCAGGGAGATAAAACTGAAATAAAAAATGAAGCAGTTACATTAAACTTCTATAACGCTTTGGCTAGGTCACACTTTGAATACTGTATTCAGACCCTATAAAACAGGATAGAAAGGTGGGGCATAGGTGGAGCATACACTACAGGAAATAACAAACAGGATTGGATTTTCCTTCTCCCGACCCAGGAACCACACTAACATAAATGAAACATTATCCACAAGTTGTAATCAAATGGTGGGGTACCAGAAACATCTGTTCGCATGTTTAGGACATTATCAAAACCCTTCTTTTTTGATGATGCTTTATAATGGCACTTCATTTACCATAGAATATAAAAATGTACAGCACAAAAGCAAACCATTTGGGATAACTATGGCAGAACCATCCAAAACTATATTGCTGTTCTACTCTCTGCCCATCACATTAGAAGTTGCTTTCTTTCAATATATTTGTCCTCTCTTCCTGCTTCTGCTTTATGTTTTGTTTTTATTATAGTTGTTGGAAAAGCTCTCAATGCTGCTAGACCTGCAGATTTTCTCCATAATTGTCTGTTTTTATTCCATGTTTTCAGTAAAACAGTGAGGGGAAGAGTTGGGTACAATGCACTTGTGGTTGGACTAAAATGCTGCCTCCAAACTTTCTATGCTAGTGGTGCAACCAGGAGAGATTCTTGAAGCTATATGCAGATCGTCCAACTACAGAAGGAGGCTATACCTTGTATTGGGAAATGAGCCTGGCCATGAGATTGAAGTTTCAATGGGGGAGCATTATAAAAAGTATTAGCTTTAAGGAGAGATTAGACAAATTTGGATTGTTTTTGCTCGAGCATCAAAGGTTAAGGGTCAACCTGATAGAAATAATGAGAGGCACAGATTGGGTGGATGACCCGAGTCCTTTTCTTATGTTAGTATATCAAAGGCTAGGGAGTATAGGTATAAGATGAGATGGGGAAAGTTTAAAGGAGATGTATGAGGCCAAGTGTTTTTTACACAGAGCGTAGTAAGTGCCTAGAATATGCTGACATGGCCGGGGAGAAGAAGCTGATAGGATAGCAAAGTTTAAGGGACATTTAGACAGACACATGAATGTGAATAGAGGGACATGGACCATGTGCAGACAGCTGGGATTAGTTTAGAATGGCATCATGGTCAGCACACATGGTGGGCTGAAGGGCCTGACTGTGCTGTAATGTTTCAGGTTCAGTGTTTTATTTTAGGGGCTTTCTAGAAATCTGTGGTGAAAGATGAACCATGAATAAGCTTCATCAGAAGAATCTCTTGTGTTCAGTATGAAGATGTCTTTTCAAAAGCTATGTGCAGGTTACATTCACTTGTAGACAAACTAAAAATGGCTAACAAGAGGTAGGTAGGGGTCTCCAGGAGGACATTGGGCCAGACTCTAATTGCTGTCTGTCCAAACTACCTGGAGCTCCATCCAGTGAATGTTCAGTATCAGAATGCATGAAGCTTAAGCTTACCTTAGATGACCTCTTCAGTGTCCAACAGGCTATTCCTCTCTCCCCTCACATCCATACACTATTAATGACCACCTTAAGTTGATTATTTGCCCATTATTACGCTTGCAATTGTGTACTAAGCAATTTATTTTATTCGAATCAAGTATGTTGAAATTATATTTTGCAATGTTTTTCAAGCAGTGATGTTAATTACAGGTGATTAATGACTATCAGCAGTTTTTTACATCACATTAAATTTTCACATTAACATTCATGACACCTCAAATTGCTGAAGTTCAAACTAACAGTATCTTTTCATGAAATCAAAATATATTGACATGAATCATTAGAATGGCACTCAGGGATGTTGGTGACACGGTGCTGGCAATTAGAGTGTTTAAAACCACATAGGTTTCAAAAAAGGCACTGATCGGGCTGTACGTTTCCTGTAAAAGATGCAAATATGGAAGTTCTCTCCAGTAGTATATATGGGTACTTTTCTTATGCCTCTGAGAACTCCAGTTAAAATTGTTGGGATTAGTTACTGAATTTATTTCCCACCAAGACCCTTTTCCCCAATTTAGTTAATCATACATTATCAACATGGTTTTATTTATGGTTTTTAGCAGTATGCTGTATTAATCTTAAAATACAGAACTATTGAGACTGGAATGTGTTGCCATTGTTTTGGGTTGTTTTAGCACAATGTTATGTTCTGTGTACAACAGGATAATTTCCCTTTCCTCCCTCAGGAACTAATAAACCAGTTCCAGCTGGTACAACCAAATTCAGAGCTCAGGGATGTGGAGTAATTCAACAGTATAAATTGTCACCTGGGCTTAGAGGCCTGAAAAATAGTTGGTACAAGATTGGAATTGGAATGTATTCACTAAGTGTGGTTTTCTGGGTTTAAGGGTAAGTTACATGATTGAAGCAATGTCGATGGAGTTTTTAGCCTGACATCTGTGGTGCCTGAGCCAAGCATGCTTGATGATGGTATTGAGAGTAAAGGGCAATATCTCATCTTATTCCTCAGTTCTGGTACCTACATTGATCAATGAAAAATCTTTCCAGGAATTAAAAGCTAATTGCAAAAGCAACAAGTGAGTAGCATTTAATGTTCCAACAACATCTTAAAATTCTACTGAGAGTTGACTCACATAATATGCCAAAGGTGATTTTCTTTTCTCTGTTCATGGGATGAAGACATCACCAACTTTTCTTGAGCCGATGTGCCAATGTGCTCAAAGTTGGTTAGAAGGCTCACCTCAGAACTGTGAGACATTTACTCAGTTAGATCAAAAGGGTTTAGATCTTGTAGTCCCTTAATCCTCACTCTGCACTCACTCCACACATCCCTTTATATTGTCTATCTACTTCAATGCATCTTCATATCCACATTTACAAACCCATGTCCCTTCCTACTCCCATGAGACCAACAGTCTACTACATATTCCCGTGTTGATTCCATATACTCACGTCATTTTTGAGAACACATACCCACTATTTACTCTGGACAGCCTTCAGAAAACATGTGGAGATGAAATAAACTTTTAATAACTGAAGCAATACACATGTGACACAGGAAAATGTCCCCATTTCCCCTCTACAAATGGCCAACCTGTTACAAAAGAAACACAAATTTGCTTCAGTAACCTCATTATAAAGAGAAAATTGTTTAATATCATCTTAACATTCTCAATAAAAATATAAAATTTGCAAACCCTACTGGAGCTTTTAAAACTCAGCGAAGCAGAGAACATAGAACATTACAGCACAGTACAGGTCCTTCAGCCCTCGATCTTGCGCCAACATGTGGAACCAATCTGAAGCCCACTACACTATTCCATTATCATCCATATGTTTAACAATGACCATTTAAATGCTCTTAATGTTGGTGAGTCTCCTACTGTTGTAGGCAGGGCATTCCACATCCCTACTACTCTCTGAATAAAGAACCTACCTCTGACATCTGTCCTAAATCTATCACCCCTCAATTTAAAGCTATGCCCCCTCATGCTAGCCATCACCATCCGAGGAAAACGGTTTTCACTGTCCACCCTAATCCACTGATCATTTTGTATGTCTCTATTAAGTCACCTCTCAACCTTCTTCTCTCTAATAAAAACAGCCTCAAGTCCCCCAGTCTTTCCTCATAACACCTTCCCTCCATACCAAGCAACATCCCGGTAAATCTCCTCTGCACACTTTCCAATGCTTCCACATCCTGCGTCTCATCTGGCGACCAGAACTGTACGCCATAATCCAAGTGCGGCTGCACCAGAATTTTGTACAGCCGCAGCATGACCTCATGACTCCGAAACTCTTCCAATAAAAGTTAACACACCGTAAGCCTTCTGAACAACTCTATCAACCTGGTGGCTATTTTCAGGATGTGGGGCGGCATGGTGGCTCAGTGGTTAGCACTCGTAGCACCAGAGTCCCAGGTTCAATCCCAGCGTTGAGCAACTGTCTGAGTGGAGTTTCCATGTTCTCCCCATATCTGCGTGGGTTTCCTCCCACAGTCCAAAGATGTGCAGGTCAGATGAATTGGCCATGTTAAATTGCCCATCGTGTTAGGTGCATTAGTCAGAGGGAAACGGGTCTGGGTGGGTTACTGTTCGGAGGGTCAGTGTGGACTGGTTGGGTTGAAGGGCCTGTTTCCACACTGTAGGGAATCTAATCTAATCTTTCAGTGATCTATGCATATGGACACCAAGATCACTCTGCTCATCCACAATACTGAGAATCCTATCTCTGCATTCCTGCTATTCTTCCTAAAGTGAATCACCTCACACTTTTCAGCCTTGCCACCTCTCAGCCCAGCTCTGTAGCTTATCTACCTCTCTCTGTAATCTGCAATATTCTTCCGCACTGTCCACAACTCCACCGACATTAGTGTAATCTACAAATGTAATAACCCATCCTTCTACACCCTCACCCAGGTCATTTATAAAACTGACAAACAGCAGTGGCCTCAAAACAGATTCTTGCTGTTCACCACGAGTAACTGAACTTCCATCAACCACCATCCTCTGTCTTCTTGCAACTATCTAATTTCCAAACCACTAAATCACCCTCAATCCCATGCCTCCATATTTTCTGCAATAGCCTTATCAAATGTTTTACTGAAATCCATAACATCACATCAACTGCTTTGCCCTCATCCACCTGTTTGGTCACCTTCTTAAAGAATTCAGTAAGCCTTGTGAGGCACGACCTAGCCTTCACAAAACCATGTTGACTATCCCGAATCAAATTATTCCTTTCTACCTCTTAAAATCCTTTCTAACACTTTACCACAACCGAAGTAAGGCTCACTGGTCTATAATTACCAGGGTTGTCTCTATTCTCCTTCTTGAACAAGGGAACAGTATTTCCAGTCTTCTGGAACTATTCCTATAGACAATGACAACCTAAAGGTCAAAGTCAAAGGCTCTGCAATCTCCTCCCTGACTTCCCAGAGAATCATAGGATAAATTCCATCTGGCCCAGGGGACTTATCTATTTTCACACTTTCCAGAATTGCTAACACCTCCTCCTTGTGAACCTTAATTCCATCTAGTCCAGTAGCCTGTATCTCAGTCTTATCCTCAACAACATTGTCTTTTTCCAGTGTGAATAATAAAAAAAAATATTCTTTTAGTGCCTCTCCTATCTCCTTGGACTCCATGCACAACTTCCCAGTACTGACCCTGATTGGACATAATGTTTAGTCACTCTTTTATTCCTGACATACCTATAGAAAGCTTTTGGGGTTTCCTTGATCCTACCTGTCAAAGTCATCTAATGTCCCCTCCCTGCTCTTTTTAGCTGTCTCTTTAGGTCCTTTCTGGCTAACTTGTAACTCTCAAGCGCCTGAACCGAGCCTTTGTGTCTCATCCTAACATAAGCCACTTTCTTCCTCTTGGCAAGAACTTCAACGTCTTTAGTAAACCACAGTTCCCTCACTTGGCCTCTTCCTCACCACCTGACAGGTACATAACTTACCAAGGACATGCAGTCACTGTTCCTTGAACAATCACCACATCCCAATGGTGCCCACTCCCTGCAGTTTCCTTCCTCATCCTATGCATCCTAAATCTTGCCTAATCGTGTCATACTTGCCTTTCCCCCAGCAATAACTCCTGCCCTGCGGTATATACCTTTCCATTGTTAAAGTAAACATAACCAAATTGTGGTCACTATCATCAAAGTGCTCACCTACCTCCAAATCTAACACTTGGCCTGGTTCATTACCTAGTACCAAATTGAATGTGGCCTCACCTCTTGTTGGCCTATCTACATGCTGTGTCAGGAAGCCCTCCTGTACATTGAACAAAAACTGACCCATCTAAAGTACTCGAAGCATTCATAATGGGGTCAGCAACAATGACAGTCCTTGGAAACTGTCACATGAAACCTATTGAAACCGCAGGAACAGTTTTTGTTAAAAACTGCTATAGGTGTGTGGTCAACCATTGTAGTGCAGCTCTAGATTTATTTCTCTAACAGAGAGTTGCAGTTGAAAACATTTCAAAGTGGAATTTCATTAAACATTTTTCTTTAGTGTATTTTGTTGTTAAAGGTTTGGGGATTTAAATAACTTCAGATCATTACATGTAAACAAATCATCCTTCATAGCCACTTATACCTCTTCCATAATTTCCTAATTTCCACACTGGAGATTCAGATTTCAAACAGCGAAAATTGTATCTGTATGAACTCAACACAAATTTAAAATGGCCTGCTGAATTTGATTGTGTTTTCTGATTGTGTGATTAATGTCCCATTCTCCCTACCGTGCCAAAAACAATGAGAAAGTAGGAAAGAGGGCAGTACAGGTCTTCTGCATTCATGTTTCACTCACCATTTTAAATGGTCTCGGGGTCAGTCTGGCTCGGTGAGAATTTTGCTCTATATTTTTTCAATATAGCAGGATTCTCCAAAGCGCAGAGCATAACTGATTGCACTCAGGTTACCCAAAGTACACTTACATCAAGAATTATGCATTTAGAAGCAACAGACTGCTCAGTTCTATGTACATACAGCGATTCTAAGACTTTCAGCATAACATCATCCACATGAATGCTGCTTTCCCAGGGAACTATCATGATATCTTTATTTTAATGCAACCCACCATGTTTCTAAAAGGCCATTGATAAGAAATGTTACAACTGGCCTTATGGCCTGTGCTAACGACACCCCCACTTAAAGTCTTCCTGCAGTTGCTTCATAGTGAACAGCATTATTTTAATTCAAAACACCATAAAAGCACTGATACAGATGATGAATTCCTATCAGCATAGTCTTTGAAGACTGCAGAAGATCTGAAAGCATTTCAAAGTAGAATTTAAGTAAACACTTTCCATTTGTGCACTGTGCCTTTATCTTCACACAGTTGTTGTCTGTGATGTTCTGTTTACCATCAACATTAGGAACTATTTTAATGTCACCTGCAGCCACTTCATGTTCCATGTCATTCAGTTATTTCTAAGGGGTAAGTCACCCCAGAGACCTGTCTCCTGCATTTGTGAATGTAAAAGTTCTCAATACAGCAATTCTGCAGTGCTGGGACTTGATCAAGGGTGCAATTCCTCTGTGTGTAATTCTTACTGCACTATTTAATGCATCTGTGTTCAAGTCTTGTGTATGATTTTTAATAAACCACTTTATCAAAGCAAGTAGCTTATTTTATTAAAACAGCAGTCATGAAATTTTGAGGTACTATAAAATATATTCACCACTGCACTAAAAATGCTGCAGAAAAAAATTAAATCCCATGATTTTATAATAATCCATCTTACTACATGTTGCAAAGAATATGTAATCTGTATAAAACAAAACACTTACCTCATAATAACCATTACAATTCATTTACAGAATTTTTGGCATGTTGTCAGTCTAATGAGACATATTACAGTGTACATGTGCACAAATCTATTTTTGTACTGGTTTCAGTGAGTTGGTAACTGCACCTGATTATACAATGTACTCAGCTTTCCTTTCCCAGCCATTACCCTGCACACATCTGCACACAGGCACAGACAGTGCTCATAACTGGAATTCTTGGGACTGTCTGGTTTCCCTGGGACCTTGGGGGATATAGACTGTGCACATTTGGAATAAGAGAAAGTGCATGTTTTCATCAACAGAAAAGACCTGCTTTCTCTGAACTTACTGCATACTTTCAATACTTAATCACTCAGATGTTTGGCACTGTCATAAAATCCTACCAAGAGTCCTCTGTTCCATCTCAGTTGGCACTACCATTTTTCCTTGCATGTCCACACGCTTGGCTGGTGGGAAACAGCCATTGCTTGAACCTTTGGTTTCCTCCTATACATTGGCACACCTGCCAAGGAATCAGATACAGCTTATTTTTAAAATAACATAAAATAAATAAAGCTTTAAATTCATAAGTTGCTATTTGTAAAAGTAGTGACTATATTTAAACTCGTGACCTTGACATATTAGTCTCTACAATCTTCTATGAGAATGTTCAAATGCTTGATCTTGTATGTAAAATAGAAATCCATCTTGCTCTTCCACTGAGACATCGATCATGTTTCATTTTACTTTAGTTTTTTTTAGCAATTGTGATTTAGCATTTTATCCATGTTAAAAATGTTAACATGATCAATGTTAACATTAAAAGAATAATTCATATGCTCCGGTTCACATAGAGTGCATGGGTAAGTATCTTTGGAATACTGAGGGGAAGAGCTTCAACAAGATTCTCATAATTTGTGGCAGCCATTTCAACAGGAGGTCAGCAAAATCCCTGAGGAAACAGAAGCAGCCATTTTTAACCGTTTTACCAGGGATTCTACCAAAGTTACAGACATAGAAATGGTGACCTTTAACCCTCACCAAACACTCTGTAAAGATTCAAATTGTAAGAATGTATCTCAGCAATGTAAACTATCGTGCACCAATGTCATTTCAAAGAACATGAAATTAGAAGATATCTTTCAGTGTGGCACAACCTCCCCAAAGACTATTAACTAAATATTATCATTAATTTGTTGATGTGCAGAACATTCTGTGTTGGGTGCACGTATCAAACATTTCATTAGGCAGGAAGTTGAAGTGAGTATGGACTATGAAGTGAGTACCACCAGACTCACACCAGAGTGCCCAATGTTTGCTGCCATTATCAAGTAACCTTTTGCATATATGTATGAGAGGATATTATATATTCGACACAACACTTTCAACTTATTGTGGAAATCATCAGCTAGAGGTAACGTTTAAATGAATTGAATCATTCACAATTATGATTCATACTGTTCATGTTGGATCAGTTTTAATTTAAAGAAGATTCATCTGTGGCCTCACAAATAGAAGCTTCATTGTATTCTCTGCTGGTTCTAATTACTGCTGTCTATCTATATGTTTATCATTTTGAGCACAGTATTTAATCAGAAAATCAATTAGGTCTGATACTCCTTGAATTATTTTGTGGGCAATCAATTAAACATTACCACTATTTTGAGGGAAGGTAATTCTAAATTGTAATAAGCACTAGCTTTTGGAGCACTGCTCCTTCATCGGGTTTTTCTCACTCTGAAAGCTAGTGCTTCCAAATATACCTGTTGGACTACAACTTAGTATTATGTGATTTTTAACATTATTGAGAGTGAAATTATTACATAAATGCTGCAAATGTTTATATCAATTTTGTTACTGTCCTATTTTAATGGCGTGTTATTCTGATTACTTTTACTTCCATTAAAATAGTGAAAATAGAAATATTCAAGTACTAACAATTCCAACAAAATGTCTGTCTTGCTAGAAATTAAAATGCAAGTGATTTTGAATTTTCCTCCCTGTATAATTTTCAACTTTACTTAACATTCCTGCTATCAACTTCATGGTAAGTTATAAACTCAAGCCCTCATGTGGGGAAAACTTTTCAGAAACTTTCATACCATGGTTTTCTATCTTTTAAAAAGAGCATATAATTATGTGAATTGCTAAAAAATATTTCACATAGCCATGCCAGTGACTGAAATCGAGTCTTTCTGATCATATTATTAATTCCATGTTAAAGTTCACCAGAAAATGCAATTCTAACATTGCCAAAGGTGGTTTAATCTGCTATACCTTATCTTATTCACTCGGAAGAATTCAAAACAGCCAGAATCTAATATCAAGTCTTCTGTTAGCGTTGGTATCTTCTGTCAGTTATAAGGAAGTTTATTATGAGTAAAGGAAGGAGATAGGATGGAAGACAGTCAATAAAAGGGATGAAATTGGTCTTATTTGAAAGTTAACTTTGTCAAGTGTAGTGGAAGCAAACTGTTTATACATACTTGAAAAATGTACTATTCTGTTTTAGAATACTATGAGAAAATCTTCCTGATCTTCTGTCAGAGTACGGAAGGCAATCCGAACACATGGAGTACAAAAAAAAATCAGGTGAGTCAGTGTGTTGACCTGTTGGCGAATTTGCTTACTTCTCATTCCTTTCTTCCTGCATCCTTCACATCAATCCTTCGTTCCTTCATTTCAGTTCTTCATTCATTCATAAAATTATTTTCATTAGAAAGACTTGTTACAAATGACAGCAGGACACAATGATCACTTTTCTTTTGGAGCTGATGGCCCTGAATTGACTCAATGGTCCCTGCCAGAACTCAAACAGGAAATCAATGAAGGGTACCAAAAAAATCCATTACACTTAGTTGCTGCTGACTCTGGGATTTTCTGATTGAATTTATAGGGTGCAGTGGCCAATAATTTTATATGTGTACCTGCCTTTAAGAAAGGTTGTCTTTAATAACTCCAAGTTCAGTGTGGAAACAAGCTGTGATTTTGCCTGCTTTTAGTCTGCTTTGTGTATGAAAGCTGCACAATTGGAAACAAATCACTTTGCTGAAATGCCTGCTCCATAACTTATAATGTGTTTTACTGTTTGAAATAACACCACAAAGGCCAGTATCCTGTTACCAAGTCACCCTTTATTTACATGTGCATAGTACATGACACTGACACAGGTAGCTCAGAGCTGGATCCTAGAATGTGCAGCACCCCTGACACTTCTGTTCTTTTTTTCTTTTTCCTGATGAAGGAGCGACACTCCGAAAGCTAGTGTGCTTCCAATTAAATCTGTTGGACTATAACTTGGTGCTGTGTGATTTTTAACTTTGTTTAGACATGGAAAGTCCTTGACACTGATCCAACTCTCTGAGAGCCAGCTGTCAGAGTGAACAGAACCTCTGACACACCTGTTTATCTTTTTTTTATTACCCCCACGCTACCGCCTAACTGCGGTAGTGCTTATATTTTCCCCAGCACCCATGTTGTGTGTGTGCAGGTGTGAGACACAGTGACAGACACAAGGTGCAAGAATCTTTATTCAGTTTCCACCACCAGGAAGAAAAGAAACACCCGAGTGGCCAGTGACAAGCAGCGCCCTCCACATCAAAGGGCAATACTGTGTGATCAAACATTGAAGGGGAGGGCAGGGATTAAGTCAAAATAGAGTTGGAGGGGGAAATAATGCACTCCACTCCCTGCGGTGCTCATCTCTCCCTGAACAACTCCAGGGTGTCGGTGGATACCGCGTGCTCCTTTTCCAGAGACACCCAGTCTCTAACGTAACTGCTAAAAGAGGGGCAGGCAGTCGGCCTTAACGACCCCCTCCACGGCCCGCTGCCTGGACCTGTTTATGGCCAGTTTGGCCAGGCCCAGGAGCAGACCCATGAGGAGGTCTTCAGACCTGCCCTCCCTCCTCTGTACCTGGTGACTCCTGTTCTTATCTGTAATCCAGGACTCCCTAATTGGACCAGGTTAACATATTCTATGAGGTTCACCGGCTGACATTGGTCCAATTGCTACACTATTATAAATAAACTGACCCACAAAGTTAATCAATACCTGATGAGCAATTATTAAACCATTATTATCATAACATGCTGGAAACAATGGTAAACATGATGCTGAGAAAAAGGCCTATTCGGCTTGAACTGTCAGCAAGCAAATTAATCTACAGATGAAATACATGGCTTATATTGTGCTAACATGCATGAAACAGCCTTAGATGTCTTTGTTTATGACAATGCCAGAGAGTTGAACATAGAGCCAGCTGGTAAACAGACAAATCAATATCGATAGGTAATTCTGATTAATTGATTGATTGATTTATTGTTGGCCACATGTCCTGAGATTGATAACAAACCGGGAAAGTTCAAAGGGATATTGTCAGAATGACCACAAAATCATTTAGATTAAGTTATGACATAACAGCTCCCTTGACAGATTTCAATACGCTTAAATAACCTTCACAGCTGTAGTCTCCAGATTCAAGTATGTCTGATACAGAGGAACACCAGGCAAAAGTGAGGACTGCAGATGCTGGAAACCAGAGTCTAGATTAGAGTGGTGCTGGAAAAGCACAGCAGGTCAGGCAGCATCCGAGGAGCAGGACAATCGATGTTTCGGGCAAAAGCCCTTCATCAGGAATGGAGGCAGGGAGCCTTCAGGGTGGAGAGATAAATGGGATGGGGGTGGGGCTGGGGAGAAGGTAGCCCCACTCCCCCATTTATCTCTCCACCCTGGAGGCTCCCTGCCTCCATTCCTGATGAAGGGCTTTTGCCCAAAACGTCAATTTTCCTGCTCCTCAAATGCCACCTGACCTGCTGTGCTTTTCCAGCACCACTCTAATCTAGACAGAGATACACTAATCCATTAAGATTTCGAAGCAATTGGGAACAAAAGTTTGCATAGATTTAACGTAACAGCTGAAGATCCAAAAGATCCCCAACAGTTATAAAGCATATTAGAAGACCAATTCCGAGTCAGATTGAACTTCCTTAGTCATTGGCCAGGATTCATTTCATTTCGACAAGAATCTAGAGAATCTATACATCACTTAGTGAGCCTTTGGAAAGATGTGGGTTTTTCAGATGGGGGAGCTAGCAAACAAAATTATGGATTTGGTTAGTACAGCCATCCCATAGATATTCTCCAGAAAGTCTTGCTAAACAAATTGAAGGCATGTTGAATTGAAGAACTACAGCAAGATAGGTAAAAGCATAAGGTGATCCATCCAGATTAATGAAGTTTCCAGATCTTAAGTACAGATGTAACAGCTGACTTAATCAATAAACAGCCAAACATACAACATGTGGAAGGTGTGGTCTTATGCATACACAAGGAAATACCCATGTTTCAATCAATTTTGCAAAACACATGACAGAAAAGCTCACTGGAAAAGGTGATACGTCAGAGTAAAGGCTAATATTACTACAAAGAACCGCACACTGTCTCAAACAGATCATGTACCTGGAGGATCGACAGTAAAGGTTACCTAGTGTTATCGCACAGGTGTACATTTGAAGCTACCAGTATATCAGATTCTGACAATGTACCTGATGAGAACACTAGCCATGAATAACCATTAGTCTCATTAGAAACATCAGGATAGTATTTGTGAACATTAAAACTTGCAGAAAATTAATGATTGGGCTAAGATTGATAATGGTCATCAGGTACTCCTTCAAGGTCGACAAAGCATGTATTCATAGAAATGGGAAGCCATGATGAGACTTACAAATGTAAAACTTGCAGCACAAAATGGTTCACCAATTCCATGTGTTGGAACATTCATGCTAAAGTGCAAGCACAGTCAATCCTCCTGAACATTGCAGAGGTGTTACACAAAGGACACTGCTGGTTAAGCAGTTACCAAGAGCTTATACTACTCAAAATCTATGGAATCCATCAAACATCAGAGACACAGCAGAAGTTACAGCAGACCACGCAAGAAGCATTTTCTGAACTGAATATGATGGAAGAACAGGACAATTCACAGGACACATTCTTCTGAATTAGTGGAGCTAAAATCTCAGCCCTCTGATATGGAAAGAAAAATGAAAACATGAGAAGAAAAGCTAAACTAATAGCTCAGAATAAATCCAGAATGAAGAATGCAATCCTTAGGTTGATGGACTCTTTAAGGGATGAATATGCTCAGTTGGCAAAGATTAATGAACAGCTAAAAGAGAAAGAAAGGAAGTTGAATGAACTACAAGCATCAATTTAATGGAAAGATTGCTGGTTTTCAGGAAGATCTGGAACAGCTCACGTTTAAAACTGATCAGACTCAGCATGAGCAGCTACAGGGACATTGTCTAGATCTCAAGGCAATAATGGAAAAAATGACAATGCTTCAAAAACAGATAGACATTCAGCTCACACAACAAGAAGCTGTAAATCACTGTCAAGACAGTCCTTCAAGAAATAAATGTCAGAAATGGTGCTTTGATAAAGGACTCCTGCAGGACAGGAATGAAACTACATAAGAACTAAAGCAGTAAATTGAAGAGGTCCCAGGCTTCAAAGAAAACAAAAAAATGTTTTAAGAAGTTGTTCATGTTCAATGAGGCTATAAGGGAGATAAAAAGCACATCTTGGGCTAAGAGAAAATTATAACTTTGATATAATTAGAAAAATCTGGGCTTAAAAAAAGCAGTAGCTTCAAAATAGGCTAATATTTTTCTTTAAAATAAATACCAAGTTTTGAAACAATCAGAACAGCCCAAGGAATGAGATTGTCCCGTAGTAATTGGGGCAAAGCTTGGTTACAGTGCATCAGGTTAATCAAATTTTGGGAAGTAACTGTATTCCATGAAGGAAAAATGTGAAAACACAAATTGGAATGACAGACAACATCTCCAAAGACTGAAAAATCAGAGTCACCTCCAAAGTTACCATGCTGAGACCTAAAACAAACTGTTGCTGTCCATTTGTTGCTGGCAGGCTCACAATGCCGTTAGGGAGGTAGTTTCAGGATTTTGATCCAGTGACATTGAAGGAACAACAATATATTTTGAAGTCAGGATGGGAAATGTCTTGGAGGAGAATCTACAAGAGGTGATGTTCTGATCTATCTCCTGCGCTTGACTTTGAGATAGAGTTGAATGTGGGATTGGAGGGTGGTAACTAAGAATCCTAGAATCTCTACAGTGTGGAAGCAGGCCATTTGACCTATCAAGTCCACACTGACCCTCCGAAGAGCATCCCACCCAGACCCATGCCCCCCTATCCTATCCCTGCATTTTCCCTGGCCATTCCACCTAACCAGCATATCTTTAGACTGTAGGAGGAAACCAGAGGAAACCCGTGCAGATATGGGGAGAATGTGCAATATCTACACAGAGAGTCACCCAACGCTGGAATAGAAACTAGTTCCCTTGCTCTTTAGACTGCAGTACTGGTCACTGAACTACTGCGCCACCCAGTGCTTTGATGATTTTGAAATCTTGGTAAATTTCTGCAGTGCACCTTATAGATGGTACACATTGCTGTTACTGTGTATTGGTGATGGGGTGAGAAAATGTTGGTAAATGTGATGCTTATCAAATGGGCTGCATTATCCTGGATGGTATCAAGTTCTTGAGTGTTATTGGAGTTTTAGGATGTATCCAGCAGATGTCTAGCCTGTGCCTCATAAACATTAGGCAAGTTTTAGGGAGCAAGTAGATGGGTTGGTCACTGCAGGATTCCAAATCTCTGGCAGCTAATCCAGTTCAGCTTCTGGTCAATGGTAATCCTCAGCATGTTGGTGTAGAGGATTCAGCAATGCTAATAACATTGAATGTCAATGAGTAATGATTAGATTCTCTCTTGTTGGACTCTTTAAGGGATGAATCTGCTCAGTTGAATCTGCCTGGAATTTGTGTGGTGCAAATGTTGCTTGCATCAGTTCAAGAGTGGATGTCACCAGGTCTTGTTGCAATTGAACATGGACTGCTTCAGTATCTGAGGAGTCATGAATAGTGCTGAACATTGTGCAATCATTGGCAAATGTCCCCAATTTTAGACCTTACAATGGAGGGTAGGTCAGTGATGAAGCAGCTGAAGGTGGTTAGGCCTTGGACACTACCCTGAGGAACTCCTGCAGAGATATCCTGGAGCTGAGATGACTGACCTTGAACAACCATAACCATCTTCCTATGTGCCAGGTGTGACTCTAATCAGGGGAGAATTTCCCCACTGATTTAGAATGATTTATGCTTTACTCAGACTATTCTTAGACAAATGCAGCCTGAATAACAAGAGCTGTGACTCTTGCCTACCATTTGGACATATCAGCTAATTGTCTGCATGTCATAGAAACTCAGTAGTGCACTTTTTATTGCGAATACTTAAGCTTTATTTAGGAAAGAGAGGGGATATTGTTTGTGCACCTTGCCTTGAAGAATATTTTCTGTCAATGACTCCATGTGTTTGTGTATGCATAATGAGAGTCTGCTTTCCAGTTAGACTGCTTTGTGTTTGCAAGCCATGCAAAAGAGGTACAAGGAAATTGGCTTTAATGGCTGCTTCAAAACTTATAATGTGCTTGACTAAATAAACTAACCCACAGAATTAGTCAATGCCTGACAAGTGACTGGGTATTGGACCATTAACATTAATACGACAAGAGGGAGTAACTTGGATTTCAAACAAAAAAGGATACTTTATTTCTTTAATTATTAATGGACTGACAAAGGGAGATGGAAGGTGTCTCAATGTGATTTGCAACTGTATGGAACAAGAAAGTCACACCCACACAGTGTGCTCCGCTGAATATGATCTCAGCTTGCTTGAACTTTGAAGTTTAGATCTTCATATGATCAAAGTCTTCCACCAACAGGGGGATGTGTACAGAGGTCTGGGCAGGAGTCCAGTCCATCATCTGTTCCTTTGCCTTGCAGCCGTGGTAATAGCAAGAGCTTTTTTGTTGTTTTTGTACCTTTTGGAAACAAGTGGCAGGGAGTATTGTAGGAGATAGTGGTGTGCCACAATGAGTACTGGGATTCCAGGAATACCTTCACTCGGATAACCTTAAAACCCTGAAGGTGGCACCAAGGACTGAACTGATTGAAAGAAAGACCAGTAAGACAGCCTCCCACAGCCAACCTCCTACCATTTGCTCCAATGGTCTGAGTTAATTAGCTCATCCCTTCAGTGAAATATACATGGAGGTGAACAGAAAAAAAAAAATAAATGAATTGGGGAAGAATATACAAACAATAATTTAAGGGAAATGACATTTGCATCACATGCCCACCATGACAGTATCTTAGACAAGTGAGAGAAGCAAAGCTGGGCCATTTTTCATTAAATATTATGCCGACCTTCATTGGCTGTTTAGACATGCTAAAGTCCACCTGTTTCAAAGAAATAAAGTGTCTGTGCAAGCAAAACACCTTGGGAATGATCAATGCTGTGGCTATCTGGTCCGTCTTGAGCTCAATTCTGACCTCTTTCACTTTATCTCAGTAAAATCAGCAGCAAGGTGTTAATTATGAGGTAAATAAGCAGTTACTTCTGAAAGCAAATCAGTGAGAATTGGGTTTGTCTTGGAGGTCTCAGGGATCACAGTCCTGGATTTCTTCAGGTTTCAGTTTATGACATTGAAGACAGCATTAAAAAAAAAGAGGAGCTGGGAAGTGATTATCTTACAGCTGACCTGGGAGATCCTTCCTTATCCACTGAGCATGGTTTGTGTAATCAATCTGTCACAGGTAAAACCTTGGCAAGTAAACTCTGCCATATTTTTAATCAAAAATATGATTATAGACCTCATCCAGCATGCCTTTATGTGCTTAACCAATTAGTTTTTAAGTGATTGTACTTGTAAAAATCTGCATTAACATCAACTTATTTTCATATTTTCACAAAGCAAGAATGACTTCCTTTACATACCTGCTAATCTGTTGGACATCTATGTGAAAGTGAGGACTGCAGATGCTGGAGATCAGAGTCTAAATGTTTGGTGCTGGAAAAGCACAGCAGATCAGGCAGCATCCGAGTTGATGTTTTGGGCATAAGCCTTTCATCAGGAATGTGCATCGACTCTCCTGCTCCTTGGATGCTGCCTGACCTGCTGTGTTTTTCCAGTGCAACATTCTTGACTAGATTAGATTGCCTACAATGTGGAAACAGACCCTTAAGCCCAACCAGTCCACACCAACCCTCTGAAGAGTAATCCACCCAGACCCATTTCCCTCTGACTAATGTATCGTTTCCCTCTGACTAGGCAATTTAGCATGGCCAATTCACCTGACCTGCACATCTTTGTGACTGTGGGAGGAAACCGGAGCACCTGGAGGAAACCGCAGACACGGGGAGAACGTGCAAACTCCACACAGACAGTCACCCGAGTCTGAAATCAAACCTGGTACTGTGAGGCAGCAGTGCTAACCACTGAGCTACCATGCTATCCAGGTGTCATAATTTGGAGATGCTGGTGTTGGACTGGGGTGTACAAAGTTAAAAATCACACAACACCAGGTTATAGTCCAACAAGTTTAATTGGAAGCACTAGTTTTCAGAGCGCTGCTCCTTCATCAGGTGATTGTGGAGTGCACAATTGTAAGACATAGAATCTGTAACAAAAGTTTCCAGTGTGATGTAATTGAAATTATACATTGAAAAATACCTTGATTGTTTGTTAAGTCTCTCCTCTGTTAAAACAACCATGATAGTTTCACTTATTTCATGTGTAAATCACGAAACTTTTTTTTAAAAGTTTCATTCTCAGGTTAACTGCAACAATTGGTGTCAGCCCAGATAAGATGTTGTAGGTGTTAGCCCCCTGTGTTCTGTTGTCTGTGCCATAATGTGTAGACTGATTCTAATCTAAAATAATGAGTTAACACCCACAAACCAATCAAACTGGGAACATTCCTTGTTTCCGCACTCTACACCAGCGTCCCCACAATGACAGCATCGCGGCAACAGCCTCAGTGCTCAAAACCAACAACTGCCAGTCTCCAAACTCCATCCTACAACTCATCCACTTTATCCTCGATCACAACTTCTTCACCTTTAACATCCAGTTCTTCATCCAGACACACGGAACAGCCATGGGGACCAAATTTGCACCCCAATATGCCAACATTTTCATGCACAGATTTGAACAAGACTTCTTCCCTATGCAAGTCCTCCAACCAATGTTATACACCAGGTACATTGACAACATTTTCTTCCTCTGGACCCATGGTGAGGTGTCACTGATAAAACTACACAGTGATATCAACAAGTTTCATCCCACCATCAAGTGTCACTGATAAAACTACACAGTGATATCAACAAGTTTCATCCCACCATCAAGCTCACCATGGACTACTCTCGCCTATCTGTCTCATTCTTGGACACATGCATCTCCATCAAGGACGGACACCTCGGCACCACACTCTACCGCAAACCCACAGATAACCTCACAATGCTACACTTCTCCAGCTTCCACCCAAAACATATTAAAACAGCCATTCTCTATGGACGAGCCCTACTTGTACATCGGATCTGTTCAGATGAGGAGGAATGTGATGAGCATCTGGAAGTACTCAGGGATGCCCTCACAAGAATGTGGTATGATGCTCAACTCATCGACCGCCAGTTCCAATGTGCCACAGCAAGGAACCATAATGACCTCCTCAGGAGACAGACACGTGCTGCAACCGATAGGGTACCCTTCGTTGTTCAGAACTTCCTAGGAGCTGAAAAACTATGCCATTTGTTTTGCGATCTGCACACACACACACACAAACACACACACACACACAGAGATATACATATACAAGTGTTGGGTGAATTTGTACTTGCAGAGTTACATTGTACTTTGCTCAAAAACTGCATGAATCCATGTAAGACTCTGTTAACTCATTTGTTAGATTAAAATCAGTCTAAACATTATGGCACAGACAACAGAACACAGGGGGGTAACACCTTCAACATCTTATCTGGGCTGACACCAATTGTTACAGTTAACCTGAGAATGTAACATTTTTAAAAAAACGTTTTGTGATTTACACATGAAATAAGTGAAACTAACATGGTCATTCTAACAGATGAGAGACTTAACAAACAATCAAGATATTTTTCAATGTATAATTTCGGTTACATCACACTGTAAACTTTTGTTATAAATTCTGTGTCTTACAATTGTATCCTCTACAACCACCTGATGAAGGAGCAATGCTCCAAAAGCTAGTGCTTCCAATTAAACCTGTTGGATTATAACCTGGTGTTGTGTGATTTTTAACTTTATCCATGTGTCAATTGTGTTAGAATGAACAATCTATGAAAATGTATGAATTAAATCAAATGCATGGAAAAAGGTTGAGCCTGAACCAATGAATGGCAAATTCACTTGAAAATACTTAGTCATACAGCACAGAAACAGACCCTTCAGCCCAACTTGTCCATGCTGTCCAGGTTTCCCAAACTGAGCGAGACCCACTTGCCTGCATTTCGCCCATATCCCTCTAAACCTGTTTTATCCATGAATCTGTCCAAATGTTTTTTAAATGTTGTAATTATACCCGTCTCTACCACTTCCTCTGGCAGTTTGTTCAATATACGCATCCCGCTCTGTGTGAAAATGTTGCCCCTCAGATCCCTTTAAATCTTTACTCTCTCTGTTTAAACATATGCCATCTGGATTTAGACTCCCCTGCCCAGGGTGAGAACAGGACCTTGTCTATTCACTTTATCTGTCCCTTCATGATTTTATAAACCTCTATAAGGTCACCTCACAGCCTTCTACACTACAGACATACCAGGCTATCTAGCTTCTCCTCATAACTCAAACATTCCAGTCTTGATATCATCTTTGTAAATCTTTCTTGCACCCTTTTCAGTTTAATAACATCTTTCCTATAGCAAGGAGACCAGAACTGTATGCAGCACTCCAAATGTGGCTTTTTCAATGTCTTGTATAGCTGTAACCTGATGTCCCAACACCTGTAATCAATGCTCAATTACAGTGTACCAAACTTATCAGTGAAAATGTCTTAGTTAATTAAATTATTAATATTATATAGAAAGGGTTTAAGAAATATACATCTTGGGGTAGCTGCTTTACCAGAACACTGTAGCAATGATAAGATGCTAAGTACTAAGCAATTACTTCAACTGCAGATTCATGACAACTGGCATGGATTTTGAATTCATTATGATTTTGCGCATTCGTAATATTCTGCTTTTAAAAAATTTATTAAAGTATATCACATTGAGCCAAAGCTTAGTTATTGGAGTGTATTCTGCTCCGTTTAGTTTACGAGTTTTGACTTAAAGCATGTGTTGCATCAAGATCATTTGTTAATCCAGTTGATTTCTATTATCCACGCAAACGTAGTGGCTTTAGGTCTAGTGACAAAGTGTGACATAGTTCCATGATCATAGCATTGGCTTATTAATAGTCTGTTACTTCCTGGTGCATATTCTGCATCTATGGTTTCATCATTCAAAGAACAGCACCATTGGAAAAACGAAGGCCAATTTTTTGGTTTGAAGGTACATATGTAACAAGATGTAAAGGAATATCCATTATTCCTTGATTAGAAACAAAAGCAACAATTGTCTGGATAATTACTATTCTGCTTCATTCGCCTGAGCAATGATACACTATTAGAAACTAAATATTGTGACCCACAGTAAGGTTGGTGTTTATTAATTGATTCAAACTCTTCATCTTACAAAATGACACCTCAATAAAAACTTCAGCACACAACGACTTTCAGACAAACTATCATGCAATCTTCAATAAATATGAGTCTTGAAGTCACAAATGCTTCAGATAAATCTCTGTTATTCTTTCCTGATCTTTTGGGTTTTGGAATTATACAGTTGATGTTAAATTAAACAATCACAATTTTGCTTGCATGAAATTTACTTTATTATAGCCATAAATATTATAATAACACTGGGGAATAATTAATCATTCAATAACTACCATCACAAAGTTAAGTGATGCTGAAATAAGGAATACAGCCAAAGTGAAATAAAAACTGAACCCAATTGTGTCTCCCCCATACTATTTAGGGAAAATGCATGTTCCAGCAAAATCTCCAAATCCACCGAGATTAATTCCTGGAAGAAAACCAAAGCAATAAAATTGGTTCCATACAGAGGTCTTAACCTATGAATCTACCTGTACTTCAGTCTCTTCAAATAATTTAGTATGGATGTTCTCTATTGTGGAACCGGAATGAAAGAGAAATGAATTATGAAGAGCCATGGGATGTGATTTATATTTCACCAGTGGGCCGACCCAACCTCTCAGAAGCAATAAATTTGATTCAGAGTTTTACGGAGCAGCAACACAATGAAGTTTATATGATATACAAGTGGTTATCTAATTGTTGAAAAGTGTCACTGGCTTTGAAATGAATTTGAATGGCTAACTCATTGTAAGACAAGGATTACAACAATGCATTAGATGTTTTTTTCTTAGCTTCATTGACTTCATTCCCAAAAAATAGACCTGCCAGATGTTAGCAAAATCAAAATCACTGACAAATGCCTTATTAGAAGTACATGCAGAATGAGATTTAGAAAGAACGAGCAGCAATCATACAATCCCACAAAAGAAGAAAAACATTTGATTCATAAGTGGCCCTGATTATTATCTATCATTCTGACAAAGTTAGATCTGATAGATGCAGACTACTAAAACCCAACAGATTGAAGGTAAACAGCCAGATTATGTGATGACCTTGAATTTCCAGAGGGCTATTTATGGCAGTGTTACCATTTCAGCTGGGACCTATACTGTCCAAACTCACTCAACCATGAACTCAGTATGTCAGTACGTCCTGGGGTTGTTCATTATTAGAAATCCTGCTTATTACAGCAATATTTGGGAAAGTGGAAAATTAACCGTGCGACTTTTGAAAATTCAGGAATGAGTTGCAGATTGCAGCAGCTGCTGGGTTGGGATGTGGCAGGGGTGGAGGTGTTACGTTTCCCACTTCTAGGTCTGCAGATCCTTCAGCATAAACCCACAAGAATGTTTTCTACTCCAAAGTTCTGGCCAGGAGAGTGACTTCAGCCGTGAGCAATACTAAAACCAGTATGGAATTTCAGGACATCTATATGTTTCCATCCACCATGAAAAGTATATTTTAATGTTCCTATCTTTAACCCTAAACCATTGTAGTTCTACTTTAATCAATGTTATCCCCATTGCTACAGTTTTCTGATAAATTTTAGGAAAGGAAATACCAATTAATTTGCATTCAAAGGGCCAAAGCTCCATTCTTAAACCTATATTCTTATAAAATATGTTTGGATACATACATTAGTTTCTGCTTTGAGTTTGAATGCAGGTATTTAAGCAGAACAAGTATACCTCTTAAAGAATGTAAATTAAATTTCAACAACACTGTTTCATCAAAGCTGCTGACACCAAAAAAGTGTGAACTAATCAAACCTCTGTTCAACCATAAGCAGAACCTAGGGATTCCCTTACCTAGTCATTTTAATTCTTCTCCCTTGACATATTGACTTCAGTCCTCTATGCTGGTTGTTGGTTAGCCCAGTTAGCTGCACAGCTGGTTTGTGATCCAGAATGGTGCCAGCAGCGTGGGTTCAATTCCTGTACTGGCATAGGTTATTGTGAAGGCCCCATCTTTTGACTGAGGCACAGTGGTCCTCAGGTTAAACTCACCATGAGCTATCTCTTTTTCTAATGAGAGAACAGCCTATGTTACAGTGATGATGGCAACTTTCACTTCACACGTCCAGCACAAACAAAACAGCACATTTTCCTAAAATTAGGCAGCTTACAACCTTCCAGATTCAACACTGAGGAGAAAGTGAGGACTGCGGATGCTGGAGATCAGAACTGAAGAAGGTTCCTGAAGAAGGGCTTATGCCCGCAACATCGATTCTCCTGCACCTTGGATGCTGCCTGACCTGCTGCGTTTTTCCAGCAACACATTTTTCAGAGTCAACACTGAGTCAAACAAATTCAGGATGTTGCCAGGAATGGAGGGTTTTTGTGATAAAATCAGGCTGGATAGGGACTGACTTTTTTCACTGCAGCCTAGGAGGTTGAGGGGTGACCTTGGAGAGGTTCATAAAATCATGAGGGATATAGATAAGATGGATGGCAGGCGCCTTTTCCCTAGGGAGTAATATTTCAAGGTTAGGTGATGTATTTTTAAGGGGAGGCGAGGAAGATTTTAAAAAGACACGAGGGACAATATTTTTACACAGAAAGTGGTTTGTGTGTGGAATGAACTGCCAGAGGAAGTGGTGGATGTGGATACCATTGCAATGTTTAAAAGACAGCTAGATAATCACGTGAGTAAAAACTGTTTAGGGGGATATGGGCCAAGCACTGGAAGGTAGGATTAGTTTAGTTTGGGATTATGGTCAGCATGGACTGGTTGGATCAAACAGTCTATTTCTATGCTGTATGGCCCTCTATGATTCAATAAATCACAATTTCTAGCGTCTTTTTTTCAGACAGCAGCTGCTGGTAATGATGCTATTCCCATTTACTTTTAGACCTTCTTCACTAGTTTGGTTATTGCCTCAGCACAACATTTGCCTTGTCCTATCATTTCTTGCTGTCATATAATCTCCCTCCCTTCAAACCTAGTGCAGGCATTTCCTTTTTGTTCATTCCTCCCCACCCCTATCTCTCTGCCTAAGATCTATTACATCCCTTAGGTCAAAAACCGAACAAACATCCCGAAGATTATCCAGTTTTGTTGAATTTATCTGACGTAGGGCTTTCTGACCATAAAGGTCAACATCTTTGTTCACATAAGTTGAAGGACGTCTAAGGACATAGCAGCTAGTGTCAAATTGCTGATTTGTTGCTAACTCAAGTGGAGAACTCTCATTAGTGCAATGGATGGCAGTCTCAGATTGGAATTATGATACATCATTGAGGCATTGCAGAATGGCTCACACCTGACATATGAGGCTATTATTTCAATGTTGGTTTCAAACATGGCTTTTCTATTATTGCTGAGAATGAAAAACAATGTCAAATAAAGACTTTGTCTGACATTGTCATGAAGCAACAAAATCAAGAATGTTTATGGGTCCAAGGTCTCAGGACCATTCTGGTCAACCATTGTAACCTTAGCAGAAGATTGGCATAGCTTACATTTACATGCATTCAGTGAAGTTAATGTGCTCAATTAGGAGAATTACTCCGAAAATTCTTAGCATAAATTTCAAGACAGGATTGCAAAATATAACAATATTTAAGATGGAAAAGGAATTCATACCATGAAATTCCAGCATTAATATAGCTTGCAGTGATGAAAATTTTAAATTTCAGCTAACGGACGTGTATTGAAAATATCCAGCCGTGAGTTTATGCAATAATTCCATTTTAATGCCTGGTGACATTCACAGATCACCCAAGTTTTCATTCTTACAGCTTATGACAGTTGCTTTATTGAGTTACTGCCTTGTAATTCATTTCCAACCATCCAGTTCATTTATTTCCGAGTTAATTGCATGAAATATAATATTTTGCAAGCATTAAATCTTTCTGAAATTTATAGCTAAACCTAAGAAACAAAGCAGTTACAAATAGTAGGCATTATAAATATATTGTATGAACATTAGCACATATTTATTATACTTGTAAAATATTTTGTGCTGATTGTTTTAGCAGAGGTATTAGCACCCTTATTTGAATTTCATATCAAGTTGCCAACAATATATTTCCCTGTCCACCCCATCAGCGTTCCAGAGAGGCCATTCCCTCCGTGACTACCTCGTCAGATCCACGCCTCCCACCAGCCCTCACCACACTTCTGGCATCTTTCCCTGCCACCGCAGGAATTGCAAAACCTGTGCTCACACCTCCCTCTCACCTTCATCCAAGGCTCCAAAGGATCCTTCCACATCCGACAGAAAATTACCTGTACCTCCACCAATGTACTGTATCCGTTGCACCCTTTGTGGTCTCCTCTACATTGGGGAGACAGGATGTCCACTAGCAGATCGTTTCAGAGAACATGATTGGGACACCCACACCCACCAAACCCACCGTCCCGTGGTTAAACACTTCAACTCCCCCTCCCACTCCACCAAAGACCTGCAGGTCCTGGGCCTCCTCCATCACCAAACACCTACCACCTGACGCCTGGAGGAAAAATGCTTCATATTCCGCCTTGGGACCCTATAACCACACGGGATCAATAAGGATTTCACCAGTTTCCTCATTTCCCCTTACCCTACATTATCCCAGTCCCGAGCCTCCAACTTGGCACCATCTTTTTGACCTGTCCATCTCCTTTCCCATCTATCTGCTCCACCCTCCTCTCTGATCTATCACCTTCTTCCCCACCTTCATCTACCTATTGCATTCTCAGCTACCTTGGTGGATTTATCTCTCCATCCCAGATGCTCCCTGCCTTCATTCCTGATGAAGGGCTTTTGCCCAAAATGTTGATTTTCCTGCTCCTCGGATGTTGCCTGACCTGCTGTGCTTTTCCAACACCACTCTAATCTAGAGTCTGATTTCCAGCGTCTGCAGTCCTCACTTTTACCTTGCCCCCAACCCCACCCCCGTCCCATTTATCTCTTGGCACCCCCCCCCACAGCCCACAAGCCTAATTCCTGATCAAGGGCTTATGCCCGAAACATCGACTCTCCTGCTCCTCAGATGCTGCCTGACCTGTTGTGCTTTTCCAGCACCACAATCTCGATTGCTAACAATTTGTTCATTAGTTTTTACAGAGACTAGTTTAGCTTTCATTTTTAAATTTCATTGAATTATCTGAAGTTAGTAAGGCAATATCATATATAAAAATAAAAACAAAAACCAAGTCCTTGAACCATTAATAAACGGTATGATTCTTTTATCTATCTTTATTTTATTTTAGTTTAATACATTTACATATAACATCTCTTGAGAATTTTCAGATCAATTGTTGATATCTGGTCTTTGATGCAAATCTTATGTGATCTAAAACTTCACATATCATTAATCTGTCCTCCTGCCTCAAACTTCCATGGTTAAGATTGCCATTTCTCTGCTGAGCTGTTATTTCTGACCATGTTAACAATAATTAAATCATTACACAGGGTATAAAGCTTTGAGATCTTTAAGCACAAAAAATAATCAACAGGGCTCAGGGCCATAGATTGTCTCATAAATCCTGCCACAATTTTGTGTTTTCAGTAAACATCAGATTAAATCCAGGCAAAAAAATTCCTTTCATCATTTTGTAATCAACCTTTATTTTCAATTTACATTCTTTTCTCTCGAGGGTCAACCATGCTCCTTGTCAGTGCTTAGGAATCCCAAAGACTGTTGCTGGCAACTAATGTGGTGAAAGCAATGAAAGTGCACTCCATGGAGCAGACCATGGAAGGAAAGTTTTCCTTTGTAATAAGTAACTACAGCATACGGTGTATAAATATTTTTTTCAACACGGGGCATTTTAAAACCTTTGTTACAAACTGAACTCACACTCGAAAGTGATTTTGTTGCTGGACATCTGTCTGATCTGAGAAACATGGCATCTGGAAGTCCTCAGAGGTGCTTCTGCTCCATCTACACTGCCTCACTCAGAGTTTGAAAAGAAATCTGAGCAGTTCTGAGGAATTTTTCTGATTTTTTTTGGCAAAAGGGAATGTGCAGAGGAGCTGCGGGCCAGGTTTTATGGTCAGCGCTCATCCTCCATCCATCCAGGCACTGCCGCCATTTTGCTCGTTATTGTGCCCTGAGACGGTGAAGGCGGGAGACTCTTGTGCTTTTGAACCTTTAAAACTGACATTATTTTCAATTGTTACTCTGTCACCTTGGTTGTCAAGAAAGCTTATCAGGTCAATGTTAAATCTACGTTATATGTTTGCTAAATCATTGAGGAACAGATTTGAATCAATATGCTTTTAATATATAATATATATAATATTTGATTCTAAACATACCATGCACAGTGCGGGGGAGAGTGAGTCCAGCATCAGGGGGAGAGTGAGCCCAGTGTGGGGGGAGAGTGAGCCCAGTGTGGGGGGAGAGTGAGCCCAGTGTGGGGGGAGAGTGAGCCCAGTGTGGGGGGAGAGTGAGCCCAGTGTGGGAGGAGAGTGAGCCCAGTGTGGGAGGAGAGTTAGCCCAGTGTGGGAGGGAAGTTAGCCCAGTACAGGGTGAGAGTGAGCCCAGTGTGGGAGGGGAGTTAGCTCAGTGTGGGGGGAGAGTGGGCCCAGTGTGGGAGGGGAGTTAGCTCAGTGTGGGGGGAGAGTGGGCCCAGTGTGGGAGGGGTGTTAGCCCAGTGTGGGAGGGGAGTTAGCTCAGTGCAGGGAGAGAGTGAGCCCAGTGTGGGAGAGAGTGAGCCCAGTGTGAGGGGAGAGTGAGCCCAGTGTGAGGGGAGAGTGAGCCCAGTGTGGGAGTGGAGTTAGCCCAGTGTGGGAGGGGAGTTAGCTCAGTGCAGGGAGAGAGTGAGCCCAGTGTGGGAGAGAGTGAGCCCAGTGTGAGGGGAGAGTGAGCCCAGTGTGGGAGTGGAGTTAGCCCAGTGTGGGAGGGGAGTTAGCCCAGTGCAGGGAGAGAGTGACCCCAGTGTGGGAGGGGAGTTAGCTCAGTGTGAGGGGAGAGTGAGCCCAGTGTGGGAGTGGAGTTAGCCCAGTGTGGGAGAGAAGTTAGCCCAGTACAGGGAGAGAGTGAGCCCAGTGTGAGGGAAAGTGAGTCCAGCACGGAGGAGAGTGAGCCCAGTGCTGGGGGAAAGAAAGGCAACATCAGCAAAGCTGGCCCAGTGAGAAAGATGTTTCCTGAGGATTGCCCACTTGATTGTTGACTGGGTCAGGCACTGGCAGTGAGAAAGCAATGGCAACATCGGCCACTGTGGTAGTCGCTGATGTTGGTGTGCCCGGTAATGGCGGTGGTGAAGGTGAACTGGCCCAGCCGCGAAAGATGGCACCTGAGGATCAGTCATTTCGATGTTAGTTGGGTCTGGTGATGCAATGGTGAGTCTGAGCTACCTCAGAACGTGTAGGTGGAATGGACTTCTCTTTATGCTGTACCTTTTCATTTTCTCTTATTCTTAAATGATCAAAATGGCTTTGGTTAAGGCGACAAATGAAAGCTCTTGACTGTGTTTTATGGTATTTCACTGTAAAATACATGTGACCATTAAGCATTCATTCATTCATTTTTAATGTTATTTTGGAACAAAGTCCTATCCTTTGATATGTTAAAGGTATTTTCCTACAATCACTTTTATTTTTTTCCAAAATGAGAACAATAAATTACTCTTGAAGCATATACACCCTTTCTGTATATATGTGGAGCTGCAATTCTCCATTGACAAATGTGGTATATTTCCCACCTCATGCTTTCTATTCTAGGTAAACTTCCACCTTGCCCACTACTTCATCAAGTTTATATTGTGCACACAAACAATTTTTCAGTGTGTGCATGTGGTACCAAAGCATAACTGCTTTAACTGAGTTTTTATTTTGACTTGGCTCCTAATTTTCCTCCAGCTACTTACAGAATCACTTTGCATATTCAGAAACACCCAAGACTGATATTGAACATTTTTCTCAGGCTCAACAATTGTAAGTATTCAAGGAAATTATAGACAGTTATAAGAATTACAGACCAGTTATAATTATAACCAGTTATAATTATGTATTTGCATAATTTAATTATGCAAATACAGACTGGGAGCTTGGTAGTATTAAGTGTAGAGTGGGACAAGGATACCTGGAGCATTTTCACGATAATTTTCTCCAGCAGTGTGTCACCAGTTCAACATTTCAACCAATGGCAGCATGATGGCTCCACCAAATCTATCTTCTTCCCTTCCAGCAATTTGAAGGCACCACTCTCTCTGTGGCATTCTGATCCACTCCTTAGCCGCCTTTAAAATCCAACCCACTTTCACAGTATCTTTCGATCAAAAATAGGAATTGTAACAACCGCTTGTTCACCTCCTGTCTCCTCGTTGTCCAACATCATCAAAACTCTTTCTCAAAACATAGGAACAGGAGTCGACCATTCAGCCCCTCAAGCTTGTTCCACCATTCAATGAGATGATGCCTGATTGTGGCCTAACTCCGTATACCTGCTTTTGGCCCATATCCCTGAATTCCTTTGCTTAATAAAAACTTATCTGTCTCAAATTTAAAATTAAGAACTGATCCGGCATCTATTGCCAGTTGTGGAAGAGAATTCCAAGCATCTACCCATTGCATATAGAAGTGATTCCCAACATCACTCCTGAATTGCCTGCTCCTATTTCTCAGACTATAACATCTAGTTTTAGAATCTTCAAACAGTGGAAATAATTTATCTTTATCTATCTTGTCTTTTCCAGTTAATATTTTGAAAGTTTCAATCAGTTCACCCTTTAACCTTCTAAATTCTCAAGAATACGGGCATAATTTGTATCATCTCTCTTCTAAACCCTTGAAAGCCAAGTATCATTTTTGTAACCCTACGTTGTACTCCTTCCAAGGCAAATATATCTTTCCTAAGGTGTGGTGCCTAGATCTGCTCATGGTATTGCAAGTTGGGTCTAATCAGGGTTTTGTAAAATGTTGGCCAACTTCTGCATCCTTGTACTCAAGTCTTCCAGCTATGAAGACCAGCAGACTATTTGCTTTCCTGATTATTTTCTGCACTTGTTCATGATGTATTAAAGATCTATGCACCTGAACACTCAAGTCTCTGTGGCTATCTACTGCATTGAGCTTCATACCATCTAGAAAGTAGTACCATCTACAAACCCCAAGTTTCAAATTCTCCCAGAAGAAGAAACACACACTGGGGGGATTTATATGTTTCAATTAAGCCATCTCTTACTCTTTTAAGTTCTAGTGTGTCTAAGCTTAGCCTATCCAAGCTTTCCTCACAAGACCATCCACTTATTCTAAGTACTTGCCTTGTGACAACTGTCCAACCTGCCTCTGATGTATCTGCGTGCTTTCTCGATGACCATTCAGATGACATTCCCCCGGTTAACTGAAGCATATTTGCTCTCGTTTTGTGTTGGATTCCTTTTGCAGTAAATGATAACATTCTATTAGCTTTCTTAACCACATGCAGCACCTGAATACTGGTCTTTTGTGATTCATGCACTCGGACACTCAAATCACTGTGTCACAGAGCTCGTAAATCTCTCACCATTTCAATCATTTGGTACTTTTTTATTCTATTGCCAAAATAGATAATATCATATTCTCCCACTTTATACTCCATTTGCCACATCTTTTGCCCATTTGCTCAACCAATCTTTTGTTTTGAAAACTCCTTGTGTCCTTTTCACAACATGCTTCTCTACTTATCTTTGTATCATCAACAAATTTGGCAATGATTTGCCAAATCATCCCTTCCGTCTCTTTATCTAAATGATTTATATGAATTGCAAATGGTTGTG
Organism: Chiloscyllium punctatum; assembly: GCF_047496795.1. NCBI lineage: Eukaryota > Metazoa > Chordata > Chondrichthyes > Orectolobiformes > Hemiscylliidae > Chiloscyllium > Chiloscyllium punctatum. The sequence goes on from NC_092741.1 coordinate 154,650,962, forward strand.
ATCCCACACTAATCCCTGTGGCACACCGCTGATTGCTTCCCACCAACTTGAAAATGACCTATTTGTGCAAATTCTCTGCTTTCTTTTAACCAGCCAATCTTTTATCAATGGTATTTTGCTCCTCCCTACACTATAAGTTTTTAATTTCTGCAAAACATTTTGATGTGCCATCTTATCAAATACCTTATACAGGAGCATTTCCACTTGCTATTTTTTATCTACACTATATATTGAAGCAAAAAAACTCCAATAGATTGGCCAAGTTTTTCCCCTTCACAAAATCATGTTAACTCTGCCTGATTGCTTTGAAATTACCTAAGTGCCCTGCTATTACTTTTCTTTTAGTCTTGGCTTTCAACGTTATCTCAATGAGAGATGGGCAACAGAGAAATGACAAAAAGTAAGAGTTAGAATTCAACATTGGATGCAGAGCAGAAGTAATTGAATGCATAAATCATTGATTATGTCAGGACAAGGTGAGGAAATGGTATATAAAGCATACAGCATCTTGGGGTTATCAATAAGGGTATAGAACACATAAGAAAGAATTCTACGTCAAAACTGTATGAAACCCTGATAGGATCTCAACTGGAGTATTGCTCATTTCTGGGTGCCCCACTTTAAGAAGGAAGACAAGACATTAAAGAAGATGCAGAAAAAAAAAATCGCAAGAAGAATTCCTAGAAAGATTGTCAAGATTAGGACAACTTTCCTTGGAAAAAAAGGTCTTAAAGAGATTTCATAACACCAGGTTATAGTCATATACAAGCTTTCAGAGCACTGCTCTTTCATCAGGAAGCTTGTGGGGCACTACTTACTTGATGAAGGAACAACATTCTGACAGTTTGCACTTCCAAACAGACTTATTGGACTATAACCTGGTGTTGTGTGATTTTTAACTTTGTCCGCACCAGTCCAACACTGGCACCTCCACATTAAAGAGATTTGATAGAGGTTTTCAGTGTTGATTGGGAGAATTGATTGAGAGAAATTGATCCTATTAGTAGAAGAATTGAGAAGTATTGGACATAGATATGACATAATTGAGGAAGCAATCATAACAGAAAGAAAACTTTGTCAGGTAGCGGGGATGAGCATCGAGAATGCATTGTGGTGGAGGCAGGTTTAACTGCAGACTTTCAGAAAGGAGTCATAATCTGAAAATAATTATTTGCAGAGCTTTTGGGAAAAGGCAGGGAAAAAAGCACCAGTTTATTTGCTCCTTCAGAGAGCCAGCTACAACAGGTGCCCTTCATTCCATAACCATCCTATATTTCTGTGGTTAGCAAACTTTGATATACTAATCCAATCTGTGTCACATTTAAATCCATGAATGGCCATTAATACGATACGCATGAAGAGCATTCTCAGCAGTTATATATTTGTCTGAAATTAATTATCAAAGAAAGTCTAGTTGGGATTAGTAAGTATGAAGCCAAAATTATTTTGTGTTTGAATGCAGAATTCCCATTCAGTCTACATTGGACATGGGCTTCCCAAAACACACATACAGGTTGTTTTGCTATAACACACATTTTGTCAATGTGAATTCACTGTAACACGATGGACAAATTGGGGACGCTGTTTCTTAAGTGTGAACTTTTAAAACATGTGCTGACTGTAACATGATTACATCACCAACACTTTCAGCACTGGTTCGAAAGTATGATTTTTCTACAACGCAGCATTGCATAAGAATGCAACCATTATGTTGTAGAAGAACTGACTGTAATGGTCCAAATAAGGGGAAACAAGCCTTAATTCCCTACCATATGCTGAAAATGTTTCACATGATTATTACAGTCTACAGGTCAAACAATCAACAAATCAAAACTGGAGATTAAGGCCATATTAGATTAGATTACTTACAGTGTGGAAATAAACCCTTCGGCCCCACCAGTCCACATTGACCCTCCGAAGAGTAACCCACCCAGAACCATTTCCCTCCTAACACTAACACTATGGGGCAATTTAGCATGGCCAATTCACCAAACCTGCACATCTTTGGATTGTGGGAGGAAACCCACACAGACACAGGCAGAATGCGCAAACTGCACACAGTCACCCGAGGCTGGAATCAAACCTGGGACCCTGGTGCTGTGAGGCAGCAGTTCTAACCACAGAGCCACTATGCCTCCCTATTCTAAGTGGAAAACTGATTCAAACTTTTTAATTCTTTAATGGTATAGGAGTTATACATATTTTTGCAGGACAAAACAAAATAATGTCCAACTACTTGTTTTACAATTCATCTAATTTCTAACTTTTCACCATGAATGATGATGTAAGATGAAACTGTTTATTGTTTCTTGGAATTTAACTTACATTAATCTTAGCTCCAATTGAAGATGAATTTTTTAAGTATTTCACACTCCATCTCCCAAAAAGTTTTATAAAAGTAATTGAGAATAAACCAGTGTGTAATTGTAATTTGCTTAGAATTACTTTGGATATAGGTAGTGGAATTTAATGCATTTAATTATTATGATGAAATTCCCTGGAAATAGCGAAGTAAAAGTCATTACTAATTGAACATATTTATGGAAAAGCAAAGATGTATCGACTAATAAGGTTTAATCTTTGATCTTGGTTCAAAGACTATCGTAATGGTTGTCATTTAGTAGCTGATCTAGTAGCTGCTTAGAAACTTGGTGGTATCCCAGGTTGGGGTTTTACTGCCTGAACATTATATTTGTCATGAAAGAAAAATGGTAAATTAAAAGCCAAGGTGAATTAATTAAAAAGGAACAATTCTTTCATTTCTCTTCATGAGACAAAGTTCTGTAATCCATTTCTCATCCACACTGAGAGCATTGACCCTTATCACGTCCTGCTGTTGCTTCCTTAGCCCACAACAACTGAATTTCTGATCCGTTAGACCTTTTCCTGATGCCCTTTTGGCTTTTTGTACAAGCAAAATCTGTCTAGAATTGAAATTGAAGCTAATCCAAAATTCTTCAGTCACTGGTTTAACCAAGGACAGGAAAGTTCAGAGAGGAGAGCTTCCATAATGAAAAGCATAACAATGAAAAGAGATTAGAGGAAAAAAATCCTAATTGGTCTAAAAACAAGGTCAGGGAACTAACGAGACAAGTCAATCAAGACTCAGTGACCCAAGATGAGTAGGAAAACACCTCTTTAATAGAGATCATTTGGAAGGTTAAAAAGTAATGATTGATTATTAACACATGGCTCAGAAGAGTTGGTAGACAATAATTTTCTACTTATATCAGGACAACTTTGTCAGTATACTAATTCTGCTTTGAAGTGACTTTTGCAATTACATATTGTCTGGCTGTGAGACATAAGGAAAGCTTGTATAAATAGTTGATGAAAGCATTTTCATGTGTAACATACATTGTTACTTTTAATCAGACTTCAGAGCAAAGACTGCAGAGTATTCCCTAGTGCGATGAAAGGAACTGAAATTATTTACAAACACCTAATGCTTTCCACTTGTTGACAGTTTTATATTATTTAGATTTTATCTCTATTTATGCCATCAAAGCATTGAAAGTTAATTGTTATCTGCGTGACAGACATGCAAATTAAGTAACTAAATGGCTTAATTTCCTTTAATTACTCAACAGTTAGTTTGTTTATATAAAATTATTTTTGTGCTTTCGTAACATAGCCATTAACTCTTTAAAAAAAAACAAGAGTTACAATGTGGAAATCGTTCATGGAAGGATATACAAATAAAAGCATTATACTTACAGACAAATTAAACTGAGAATGTTAGATAGAGAGAGTAAAATGATAATTTATGAATAGAAGGATGCCAGTAAAATATGAATTCCCATTAGTACGCATTTATTTTATAAAATGTGAAAATCAAATGAGTTGAATACTGAGAGGATATTAATGTTTAAAATTTACCCTGAATTTCCGTTTCACAATGTTTAATGAGTGAGCATATGCAGGTTTATATGCAGTGTTACATTGAGCTAAATGGTATAGAAGATTGGCAGATTTTTAATTTCAGAGAGCTTCATGGATGATTTCTCTTTGTGAGCCCTACTGAGCTATCTTACACAATTCTCTGCTGCACACTTCACTACATACATGACATGCCTCCGTGTTGTGGTGCTACCCTGCACTCACTAGCAACGGAGGACTCTCTTGGTTGTTGAAACGTTTTAGAATTTCCACGGTGGCACAGTGGTTAGCACTGCTGCCTCACAGCGCCTGAGACCCGGGTTCAATTCCCGCCTCAGGCGACTGCGTGGGTTTCCTCCGGGTGCTCCGGTTTCCTCCCACAGTCCAAAGATGTGCAGGCCAGGTGAATTGGCCATGCTAAATTGCCCATAGTGTTAGGTAAGGGGTAAATGTAGATGTAGGGGTATGGGTGGGTTACGCTTCGGCGGGGCGGTGTGGACTTGTTGGGCCGAAGGGCCTGTTTCCACACTGTAAGTAATCTAATCTAATCACTGCCAGAGCTGTATTTAAAGGCTAGCTGTGTACCATATCATTCGCTGCCAGCTATGAATAGCCCTTCAAAGTACACCTAGTGGGAGAGAATCAAGAAAGCTCAGCTTTTGAGGGCATGGAGATGGCAACAGTAAAATTTAATTGGAAACAGAAGCTCACAAATGTAAATGTATTACCACTTTACGTCATCCACTATCTGATTGATTGTCATTATAATTGCATCTGCCAAACTGACGTTACACAGACTCTGTGTCCTGAGGGCTATACCATGTTAGAACACTGTCTGAAGGAGTGCAACTCTTTCTCAAATGCCCAGCACAGCAAAACATCTTGTTGTTGTTCAATGTCACTGCATCACACATTGGAAAGCATTCAAATAGCCGTTACTGAACAATAGAAAATACTCCAAAAACAGAGAAATAACTCAATAAAAACAGAAGAATTGTGGATGCTGTAAATCAGAAACAAAAACAGAAGTTGCTGGAAAAGCTCGGCAGGTCTGGCAGCGTCTGTGCAGAGAAATCAGAGTTAATGTTTTAGGTCCAGTGACACTTCCTCTGACAGCAAAAAGTGCTATGTTTAGTTCAGGGAATAAACAGGGACCACTTGCTTTTTGAGCAACAGATTTACAGTCAATGAATGATCAATTCACCCAACTGATACCTTTTGTAAGAGGGTGTTAATTAAGTGCTGCCTGGCTGTTGTACCTAACATTGAACCACTCTAATATGCTGGAGGGGATATTCTTCCTGCTGAATTGTCAGATTCATTCCATAATGTCCATGGACGATATTGGTGTGGTTTCTGTTTGTCTGAACAAATAATCTTTAAATAATTGAAGACAAAATCTTGTGGGTTCCTCCAACCATGCAGTCCAAATTCTTCAAAAGCTCTGTGCTGCAAATTTGTATTTATAAAATCTACCCAGAGTTATCTCCAGGGAATGGCCATAGGAAGTTCAAGTGATCTGAATGGCAGATCTCATTTATATTTCCACGGCCTGGCTCCTGCTTGTAGGTTGGGCAACTTGGATAGTGTCTGTCAGTTGATTTGTCAGGTCAGCAGCAGTGATAGGCTTTGGAATGGTCATGTTAATCCTGGGCAGCAGCAGGAAAATGAAAACAAAAGGGAAACATTTCTGTAAAAATTGAAAGAATTGTGGATGTTGTAAATCAGAAACAAAAACAGCAGTTGCTGGAAAAGCTCAGCAGATCTGGCAGCATCTGTGACTCAGAGCTAATGTTTCGGGTTCAGTGACCCTTCCTTCGAACACTATTCTTCCTCTGTTCTGAGGAAGAATCCCTCAACCCAAAACGTTAACTTTGATTTCTCTCCACAGATGCTGCCAGATCTGCTGAGCTTTTCCATCAATTGCTGTTTTTGGCAAACCTTTATGTAACTGCTTTTCATAAACTTGGTATGTTTCAGAGTGCCTTACAACTCATGAAGACCATTTATCATGTAGTCACACTTGTAAAGTAGGAGCACAGCAAGATCCCAAAGGCAGCACTTTAACAATGATCCAGTAATTTTGTTTTTGTGATGTTAGTTGAGAGATGAATGTTAGCCCAGACAATACAGAGAAACTCTCTTTCTCTTTGAAATAAAGCCATGTGATTCTCTGCCATTTACCTGAGAAAGCAGATGCAGGCAGCACAGTGTTGGACTGGCATGTCAGCTGGATTTTCTGCTCACGTCCCTGAGATTTTCTGTTTTAGAAGCAAAACTGCAAGCCACAACTGACATCTTAATTTTGGGGTCCATGCTTTCAATGCACCTTACAAAAGTCTATGATTAAAACTTTCCCTGTACAACAGACTCTTGTTCTAACAATAGAACAGATGTAAGTGAACAGTTTGACTGTTGCAGTTCAGTAACTCACTTGTTCAGTGGTTGAAAGACCATAAAGGTTCTAGGTAAGTCATAGGATGTTGATTTGCTTAAACACACAAAGCTCCCATCTGATTCAGGTATTGCTTCACCTACCTGAATAAACAGAGTTGTCAAGATACCAGTTTTGAAAACGGAGCAGTAACTTGTCTCAGTGTATTTTAACTCCAGTTTCATCCAGTCTCCACTGCATAGCAAGAGTTAATGGTGTTCTTCGTAGAAAAAGGCACAAGATTTTAATTTAGGGTCATGGTGATTAACACTGCACAGCTAAAATAACCTCAGTGATCTCATTGAAACTGAAATATGGTTTTGCACAGACACAACAGATTTAATTTTTTATTACCCCAGCTTCCAGTTCCACATTTTTAAGAAGTTATCAGTCATTGGCTGATTCTGTCATGCAGCATTTGTTTTTTTAAAACATATGGCCACGGATCCAAAATGGCAGCCAACTCATGCATGCACGTGCATACTGCTGGCTGCATCACACATTGATGGTTCATGTTGATGCCAAGAATGTGAATCAGATGTATACTGAGTAGGTTGTTTGTGATATCGTCAGAAGTCAGGCGACCAGATTGTGGTCCAACAGGTTTATCTGAAGCCATAAGCTTTCAGAGCGCTGCTCCTTTATCAGGTGAAGTGAAGTTGTGATATTAGTCGCATAGAATCATACAGCTCCGACAATCAGATAGAGATCATTTGGCTCATTGGGTCTGCACTGACCCTCTGAAGGGCATGCCATGTATGCCACCCTATCACCATAGCACGGCATTTCATTTGACCAATCCACTGTAAGCTGCACGTCTTTGGATTGTGGGAGGAAACTGGAGCACCTCGAGGAAACCCACGCAGACACAGGGAAAACATGCAAACTTCACACAGACAGTCACCCAAGGCTGGAATTGAACTTGGGTCCCTGGTGCTGCGAGGCAGCCATGCTAACCACTGTCCCGTCTCTTGTATATTACAAGGATTTACAGAGTGCATTTTGTGACCCCCTCACGTACTGTTTCAGAACAAAATTAGCATTCACTTGCGCAGTGCTGTTGGCAGGACAGTCTTCAACCCCCTTTCAGATCAGCTGTTTTTACTTTGCATTCTTATTCAAAACAAGCTCAGAGAATGGCATTACGTGCATGTAATCATAAGTATCTGGTATGCCACATGACTCACTGCTGCTTTATAGTCTGTGATACCAAACTAACAATGTGTCGTTCCAGAGCCCATGGTGAGATTGTTCAATGTGAGGCTCTGTATCTGAACGAAACAACATGATTATTACAAACTTCTGGAAATCACAAGATCTGTCAGTTGCTGGTTCATTTCAACAGGACTTGAAAGCAATATTTGGAATTGATTAGAGTTATGTACTACTTAAAGTTGGTGAAGTCTGCAGGGACTGGTGTTACATGTGATGAAAGCTTTCTTCTCAGTTCAAGGATTTTGTTTTGCAGAACTTGTAGCTGGTCAGACAGGCTGTTAATTTTATCCCCATCAGTTTGCAGCACGACCTGGAAAAGAACCCGGATTTGGTCCCAGTTACTTGAAAAGGGATTGAGAAAGTGTTCTCAATGGAGGGTGTATCTATCCAAAGTCGTTTTTTAAATTCACTTCTTGAGGAGGTATTGGCATCACTGGCTGGGTCAGTGTTTCTCTCCCTGAAGAAGATGACAGTGAGCTATCTTAGTGTCATAGATTCAGTGAGTTCTGCAACCCATTGAGTCTGCACTGGTCAAAAAGCTCTTAACTGTTCTAATTCGGCTTTCTAGCACTTGATTCATAACCTTGAATGTCTTGGCATCACAAAGGCAGATCTAATAATTCTTAAATATTATGAGGGTTTCTGTCTCTCCCACATTTGCAAGCAGTGTGTTCCACATTCCTACCACTGTCTGGGTGAAAGCAGTTTTCCTTCAAAGTCCTCTAAACCTCTTGCCCTTTCCCTTAAAGCTATGCTCTCAGTCATTGGTCCCTCTATCAAGGGGAAAAGGCTCTTGCTGTCTACTCTACCTGTGCCCCTTATGATTTTATACATCTCAATCATACCCACCTGCAGTCCCCTGTGCTCCAGTCTGTTCAACCTCTCTTCAAAGTTAAAACTGTCCTAGCAATATCCTGGGAAATGTCCTCTGCACCCTCTCCAGTGCAATCACATTCCTCCTATTATGTGGATTCTAGAACTACACACAGTGATCTAGATGTGGTCTAAGCAACAATTTGTACAGTTCCAACATCAACCTCCCTCTTAAACTCTCTGCCTCAGCCATTACAGGCAAATAGCCCTTATGGTCTGTTAACCACTTGGTCTACTTGTCTTGCTAGGTCCTGCTGATCCTCAGTGCTTCCTAGGGTCTGACCGTTCATCATGTATTCCCTTGCCTTGTATGTCCTGCACAAGTGATTCACATCACATGTATCCTGATTAAACACCATTCACTGCTGATCAGTCCATCTGACCAGGCCATTAATCTAAGGCTATTCTCCTCACTATTTACCATCCCACCAATGTTCATATAATCTGTGAACTGTGAACATCTTTGAAACGTGTGTGTGCGTGTGTGTGTGGGCGCACGTGCGTACGTGTGTGTCCATGCGTGGGTGCGCGTGTATGTGGCTCTGTGTGTGTGTGTGTCCATGTGTAGGTATGCATGTGTGGGCCTGTGTACGTGTGCGTGTGTTTGTATGTGTTTGTGTGTGTGTGTGTGTGTGTGTGTGTGTTTCTATGGTACACACCCAGCAATGTGATTGCTCCTCATTGGTTTTTAAGTTTTACCCATAACTTTCTAAGATGCCATTCCTCCTTCCTGCTGTAATTGATTCTCTAATCAATATTAAGATACCCCTTCTCTTTTAGCTCTTCTCCAGTCTCACCCTGGAATATTGAGCTGCCCCTTTCTCAACAGGGTCTCAGTGATAGCAATGACAGCATACTACCGAATGTTTAAATTTGTGCCCTTAACTCAGCTGCCTTCTTTGTCAGACGCCTAGCCCTTAAATAAATATCATCCAATCTTGCCAAACTCCCTTTTGCCTTAACTAGCTTATAATTTCTATGCCTTCCTAACTCTCTTGTCGTCTCTTCTCAATTTGGTCATGTATCTCCCCTTGTTAAACCTTTTCTCATGATCCCATTCCGCTGCCAAGTTAGTCTAGGCTCTCCCCATCAGCACTAACAAACCTCCCTGTAAGAATGCTGGTCCCATTCTAATTCATGTCCAACACATCTGCATCATCACAAGTCCCACTCCTCCCAAAATGGTCCCAGTGCCCCAAAAAATCTAAAGCCACCTTTCTGCATCGTCTCTCCAGCATGCATTCATCTGGATTAGCCTCCCGGTTAGTGCTATAACCCAATTGCTGTCGGGACAATGAGACAGCTGATAGGAAGGGAGTCCAGGACAAAAGGGGAACAGTGATGTAGTTCAGGTTAAGGAGCTGTGTGGCTTGGAGGGGACCTAGCAGGTGGCATGGTCCTCTGCTTCTCCTGCTCTATCCTGCTAAGTGGGAGAGGTCACAGGTTTGGAAGGTGCTATTGAAAGTGCCTGGTGAGTTGTTGGTAGGTAGGACACACTGCTGAAATGGTGCATTGGTGGTGGAAGACTTGAATGTCGTAGTGGATATGATGCCAATCAAGCGGGCTGCTTTCCCCCGGATGGTGTCAAGCTTCTTGAATGTTGTTTGACTTGTACTCATCCAGGGGAGTATTCCATCATGCACTTGCCTTTCAGGCTTTGCAGAGAGAAGTGAGTTATCTGCCACAAAATACCTTGCCTCTGTCCTGCTTTTGTAGTACCACCATTAAATGGTTGACCCAGTTCAGTTTCTAGTCAACAGTAAGTCCCCAGGATGTCCATAATGGGAGATTCAATGACAATAAAACCATTGAAGGAGTAGAGGTTGTATTCTCTCTTGTTGGAGATGGCTATTGTTTGGCAATTATGTGACATGAATGTTACTTGCCACTTATTGGTTCAAACCTGAGTGCTTAAAAATGTGTTGCTGGAAAAACGCAGCAGGTCAGGCAGCATCAAAGGAGAAGGAGAATCGACGTTTCAGGCATAAGCCCTTCTTATACCTGAAACGTCGATTCTCCTTCTCCTTGGATGCTGCCTGACCTGCTGCACTTTTCCAGCAACACGTTTTTAAGCACTGATCCCCAGCGTCTGCAGTCCTCACTTTCTCAAACCTGAGTGTTGTCCATGTTCTGCTGCCTATGGTCAGGAACTGCTATAGTATCTGAGATATCATGAATGGTGCTGAACATTGTGCAATTATCAGTGAACATTTCCATTTCTGACTTTGTGATAATGGGAACAATGTTAGTAACGCAGCTGAAGATGGTTGGGCCTAGAATACTACGTCAGTGAACTCTGCAGAAATCTCCTGGAGCTGAGGTGACTATTTACAATAGCTACAGTATTTTTTTTGTACTACATATGCTTCTAAACAGCAGAAAATTTTCATCCAAATTCCCACTGCCTTCAGGATCTATAGTGCTCCTTGATGCTACATTTAGTCAAACAGTTTGGTTTTAAGATAGTCTCTCTCACCTCACTTCAGAAGTTAATCTTTTATATCTATTTTTGGACAAAGGCTTAATAAGCTAAACAGCCCTAGCAGAATTCTACCTGTGAGCAGGTTTTTCTGAGGAAGTACTGTTTGATAATACTGCTGATAGTACCTTTCAACAATTTGTTGATGATCAAGAGTAGACTGATAGAGTAGTATTTGGCTGAATTGGATTTGTCTTGTTTTAGTGAACAGATCAATTTTTCTCATTGTTGGATAGATACTAGTGTTGTAGATTTACTGGAACAACGTGATTAATGGTGTGATTAATGCTGGAACACAACTCTTCAATGTTGCAGCTAGGATGTTGTTAGGGCCCATAACCTCTACTGTATCCAATGTCTTCAGCCATTTCTTGATATCTCACTGAGAGAATTGAATTGTCTGAATCCTGGCATTTGTGTCATATGATGGATTGGAGAAAGGAACCAGCCATTCTGTGGGGTATTGTTTCTGTGCATTTCTGAAAGTATCTTATTAAAACTTCCATCAAACAACTTGAATGCATGTGACAAATTTAAAAATGAATGTATTACTTTACTGGGGGCTGAAAATGACCTCGTGCAGTAATTACATAATTGTGTTTGTGATAGTTTAATTTATGGTATCAGTAACATCTTTTTTCTAATCAACATTCCTTGAATTGACATGCCACTCCAAGGATTTCATGTCATTTATTATTTTTAACAGGTTTCTTTAACAAAGACATGGTAAGTGTCACAAATGATACAAAACAGTCCACTGCTCATTAAAAGCCAAAACACAATGGGGTTCAAGTTTCCCCACAGCGATGTCTAATTGCAACAACCAAATTCCTTAGCACATGCAATACAGCATTGACTCTATGGCTTTCTTTTCACCTGCAAACAAATATAACAGCCAACACATCATCCTTGCCAGATTGAGTGAGATTCCCTCAACTTTCTACCTGTAATATTTATATTTAATTTCACTTGAGTTTCTACCGCTGCTCATGTTTATCTATTTAATTAGAATTATTTCCCAGTCTCTCCTGTAACTGTGCGCAACCTTCTCTGACATGCACAATAAAACGATTTTTTTTTTCCATTTCTACCAGAGAATGAGATTTCAGCTTCAAATGAGTGAGATCAGATAATTGATCATTATCTCTAAGGTACCCAATGTAATTAGTGAAAACAAAATTACAGGAATGCCACCAAGGAAAAGCAAAGTTCTGTAGATACTGGAGATCTGAAATAAAAACAACTGAACTGGAGTAACTCAGCAGGTCTGCTATATCTGTGGGGAGAAAAACAGAATGACTATTTTGATTTTAGTACGATATCTCATCTCCACAGATGCTGTCAGAACTGCTGGGTTTTTCCAGTTCTTTCTGTTTTTATAGCAGGAATATTTATCTGAAAGGAATTTAGCATGACACTGTCTTCATGCATGTTTCCACAATTTTCTCATTTTCTAAAATCACTGAGAATCATTTTTAATTTTATCACTGGGACAATAAGCTGGTGGGTCCAATCTAATGTAAGACAAGGAAGAACAAAGAGCAATACTGCACAGAACATAGAACATAGAACATAGAAAAATACAGTGCAGTACAGGCCCTTCGGCCCTCGATGTTGCGCCGACTGAAGCCTACCTAACCTACACTAGCCCACTAACCTCCATATGCTTGTCCAATGCCCGCTTAAATGACCATAAAGAGGGAGAGTCCACCACTGCTACTGGCAGGGCATTCCATGAACTCACAACCCGCTGAGTAAAAAATCTACCCCTAACATCTGTCTTATACCTACTACCCCTTAATTTAAAGCTGTGTCCCCTACTAACAGCTGACTTCATTAGCGGAAAAAGGTTCTCACTGTCAACCCTATCTAAACCCCTAATCATCTTGTACACCTCTATCAAATCTCCCCTAAACCTTCTTTTCTCCAATGAGAAAAGCCCCAAGTGCCTCAGCCTTTCCTCATACAATCTTCCTACCATGCCAGGCAACATCCTGGTAAACCTCCTCTGCACTCGTTCCAATGCCTCCACATCCTTCCTATAGTATGGCAACCAAAACTGCACACAATACTCCACAATACTTCCATCTGTACTTGACCTTCCTAAAATGCATCACCTCAGATTTGTCCACATTAAACTCCATCTGCCATTTTTCTGACCATGCCTCCAACTGATCCTGACCATCCTCCTCATTATTCACACCTCCACCAATTTTTGATTGTCTGTAAGCTTACTAATTAGACCATACGTATCTTCCTCCAAATCATTTATGTAGAATACAAACAGCAGAAGTCCCAGCACTGATCCCTGTTGAACACTACAAATCACAACCCTCCATTCCAAAAGGCAACCTTCCATCACTACCTTCTGTCTCCTATGACTAAACCAGTTCTGTATCCATCTTGGCAGCGTATGCCTGCAACCATGTGACTTCACCTTTTGTACCAGCCTCTTATTAGAGACCTTGTCAAACGTTTTACAGAAGTCCATATGGACAACATCAATCACTTTTCCCTCATCAATCATCAAAAAACCAAAAGCATGTGTTTTTATGTTTCTTCCCAATCATTGGGAAGGAAATTTACTCCAACAGGTTAGTGTTAAGGCATGAGGACAGAAACCTCCCACATTGACTTAGATTGCGGATGGACTCCACAAATGGTGAAGGTATCCACCTTATTTCCCAAGATCACTTGGTAAACTTTTTTGTATGTGAGCTATACCAGTGAATGTCAGTAGACTATCACCTCAGAAGTAATCAGTATCAGATTCAGAACTGGGCTAATTCCTCACTTTTTTGGGAATGATATTCTGAAGTCAATTTAAGATTCCCTACCAGTAGGAAAGTGGGATCATCTGGGCAAAAGCCAGGGATTGACCTGTTACCTCACTTATTTACATTTTGTAGGCTAATCATGGTGCAGCTTTCCATTCATCTTGAGCTATGCAGTTGTGTTTCAGACTGACATGCAAATATATACAAAATCAGCACTGAAATGAAAATTAATTTATCACTAAAGGTTACAAGACATTTATCATACAAAAAATTATGGTTTGGTTGTTTTTTCTTCCTGTGTCATAATGTAATCTTCTGACAATAACATTTTGTTTAGATCAATAGACTTGGTTTTCCAATTTTAAAAAATTCTAGATCAGTAGGTCAGATAATCAAATTATTTAATAAATTTTGTAACTGGAATTTTATCTAGGTGCACTTGGTAAAATGTTGTAAAATTACATCCACATTGCAATCACCTGGTATTATTTAGTACTCAGCAAATATTTTGAAAATATGTGCAATTATTACCATTTATCATTTTTACAGTCATAATTGAGGGCGCAATTGCTATTTGATTAATAAAACTCTACAACAGTAGTCATGAATATTTATCAATGAATAAGTTGCTTCTAAAGGAATTATATTGTGCCTTTGGATGATTGAACCACTTTGAAGACTTAACCACAGACATGTTTTTGCAATTCATTAAACATAATAATTGGCAAATGTACAGACCCTTTGGTGCTAGCAGGCAAACAATTTAAACTGAGCTATATTTTGCAGATACAAATGGGTTTTGGAAATTACATAACACGGAGCTTGTCATCAATTGTGGCTGCAATCAACCAATGTGACCTTCTAAAATTTATGTCAGATCAAAAATTTCCCAGAGCGTAGAGCCGATGTTTGATGGCTGACACACCTGACCTTACTGAGAAACCTTGTAATCCAACAAATATGACATGGCTCTTAATGTGGAAAAGGAACTCTCATACTGGAATTAAACGTACTAAAGTAATTACAATGATATTAACAATTTGAAGACATTCTTTACAAACAAAGTATTTTAGCTTCTGCTTCTGGCATTTGTATCTATCTGATGAAAGCCAGACATCCCGTGATTTTCTACTGTTGTATTTAAGTAGATGCCTGCTATTTCTTGGTACCTTTAAATCAAGGCCAGGACTCATTTGCTAGCTTACTATTCAAAATTCATCATGCATAGGTTGATGCTGTGCAATATCCTCCATCACGAATACTTCTTAGACGATTTTGACTCACATTTATTGGCCTTTAAATCCCGTGAGCATTCATTGATCGAGCAAAAATAATATTGGCAAACAAAACCAAAATGGTGCCAATAAATTCCCGGGACTTAATGGGTCGCATCCTGGGATATTAAAGGAAGTAGTTGCAGAAATAATCGGTGCACTGGTCGTAATCTTTTAAGAATCCTTAGATTGTGGATAAGTCCCAGAAAATTGGAAAACTAAATTGGAAACCTGCACCCTACCCATGCTCTTCTTGCCTATATAAGAGACTTTTCCAAAAATGGAGGGATACAAAAAAATCAGTTAGCTTAATATCTCTTGTTAGGAAAATGATAGGGTCTATTATAAAGGATGTCATAGCAGCATGCTTGGAAGCTCACAAACAGTGGCTCAGTGGTTAGCATTGCTGCCTCAGGGATCTGGGTTCACTTTCAGCCTCTGGTGACTGTCTGTTTGGAGTTTGCACATTCTCCCTGTGTCTGTGTGGGTTCCCTCTGGGTGCTCTGGTTTCCTCCCATAGTCCAAAGATATATAGGTTAGATGAATGCTAAATTGTCTATAGTATCCAGGGATGTGTATGTTAAGTGGATTAGCCATGGGAAATGTAAGGTTACAGGGATAGGGTAGGATGCTCTTTGGAGAGTTAGTGTGGACTGGTTGGGCTGAATGGCCTGTTTCCACACTGTAAGGTTTTTAGATTGGATTAGATTACTTACAGTGTGGAAACAGGCCCTTCGGCCCAACAAGTCCACACCGCCCCGCCGAAGCGTAACCCACCCATACCCCTACATCTACCCCTTACCTAACACTACGGGCAATTTAGCATGGCCAATTCACCTGGCCTGCACATCTTTGGACTGTGGAGGAAACCGGAGCACCCGGAGGAAACCCACGCAGACACAGGGAGAACGTGCAAACTCCACACAGTCAGTCGCCTGAGGCGGGAATTGAACCCGGGTCTCTGGCGCTGTGAGGCAGCAGTGCTAACCACTGTGCCACCGTGCTGCCCATGTTCTATGTTAGTGAAGCACAATCAACATGTCTTCATGAAGGGAAAATCATATCTGACAAATTTATTATATTTCTTTGAAAAAGTAACAAGCAGGTAGGTAAATGGATTTAATATAGTTGGTTTTTCAAAATGCATTTGGTAAGGTACTATGCATTAGGTTACTTAATAAGATAAGAGCCCACAGTATTGGTATTGGGTATTATCATGGATAGAAGGTGGTCCAAGTAATTGAAGATGGAGTGTTAGAATAAACAGGGCTGTTTCTGGATGGCAGCCTGTAATTAATAGAGTGCCATAAGGATCACCGTGAATAGTTCTGGGTCCCTTATCTAAGGAAAGATATACTGGCATTGGATGCAGTCCAGAGAAGGTCCACAGGCTAATCTCAGATATGGAGGGGTTGAGTAGGTTGAGCCTGGATTCATCATAGTTTAGGAGAATGAGAGGAAACCTTATTGAAACATAGAAAATTCTTAGGAAACTTGACCGAGTGGAAAGGTTGTTTCCCCTTGTAGGACAGCTCAGGACCAGAGAGTGTGATCTCAGAGTGAGGAGGTGTTAAGACCGAGATAAGGAGGAATTTATTTGCTAACAGGTGGTGAATCTGTGAAATTCCTTATTGCAGAGGGCAATAGAGGCTGTGCAGATAAACAAATTCAAGGCTGAGTTAACTAAATTTTTAATCAGTTCAGGAATCAATGTTCATGGGGAAATGCGGGAGTGTGATTTGAGGATTATCAGATCAACCATGGTTTCATTGAATGGTAAAGTGCTCTCAATGAACTCGGTATGGTCCCACATCTATAATTATGCAGTCTAATAGTAGTTCCTTCCTTTTCTGACTATTTTTTGGTTTATGAGTTTAGTCAAGTGTATTGATTTGAACAAGACAGGATGATAAATATTTTCTAAAATGATTGGAACAGCTCCAAATTAAATATCTGGTATAATTAAGCAAACTGTAAGAAAACACAGGGTGATGTTAATTCAAAACCCTAAGACTAGTTTGTTGTAGAATGGTGGAAAGATCTGAAAGGAACAAAGCTGAAGAATGTCTGAAGCACCATCCACTATGATAATGTCATACAAACTTAGCTAGAGAAAAGCCGAAGATTTCAAAGTTGTAAGACTGAAAATTTTGGACTTCCTCGTCATCTCTGTAACAATGTCTAACATGCCAGTGTGACTTGTAATTAATTGGGAGAAAGTGAAGACTGCAGATGCTGGAGATCAGAGTCGAGAGTGTGGTG
This sequence comes from Chiloscyllium punctatum, assembly GCF_047496795.1. Classification (NCBI taxonomy): domain Eukaryota; kingdom Metazoa; phylum Chordata; class Chondrichthyes; order Orectolobiformes; family Hemiscylliidae; genus Chiloscyllium; species Chiloscyllium punctatum. The sequence continues at coordinate 154,668,155 of NC_092741.1, forward strand.
CTGGAAAAGCACAGCCCGTCAGGCAGCACCTGAGGACCAATGGCTCATGCCTGAAACGTCGATCCTTCTGCTCCTTGGATGCTGCCTGACATGCTGTGCTTTTCCAGCACCACACTCTCGACCCTTGTAACTAATTGCTGTTAGCAGTGAACAATATCATTTTTAAGATTTCCAGCATCTGCTGTATTTTGCTTTTAAAGAATGAATATTAGTATGGATTACTCAAGCAACACAGTTTTGTCTGCCTTTTCTTTCTGATTGTATAAAATATATCTTAAACGAATGTTATTGTCAATGATTTCATGTCTTGCTTGCATATATATCTAGACATTCCATTATTCTACACATCTTTTAACAACTTCATTCAAGTTTTATTTCAAGCCTTCCCACCAAACTGGCTATCGGCAACAGACAGATAATACAATCTGAACATATACAATACATTCAGTTTCCTGAGAACAATTTGTAGCATTTTATTAACATAAATAGAAAAAAGCTTTTCTTAAATTATAATTAATTGACTGTTTCTCTTATCCATAGAAATTTTTAAAATCTTTATTTTTATTGTAGATGTTTTAGGTTTCCATCTATCAGACTACTTTCATGTTGAATCCGTAGAATAGAATAATGCAGGTGGATAGGGTTGAGGCTAGGACATTATACAAACTCCTGCAGATATGTCTTTGGGCTGAGATGATTGGTCTTCAACAACCAAATCTATTATCCTGGCTGTTAGATATGGTTCTGACCTGTGTAGATACTTTGCTAATTTCCTAACTTCAGTTTAGCAAGGGCTCCTTGACGCTATACTGAGTCAAGTGCTGCTTAGGTAGTCATTGTCACATCAACTCTGGAATTCAGTTCCATTGTCCATGTTTGTGCTAAGATCTGGACCTATGGGTCTTGGCAAAACCCAAATGGAACATCAGGTTCAAAAACAGAAATTATGGGAAAAACTCAGCAAGTCTAGCAGCATTTGTGGAGAGATAGCAGAGTTAATGCTTTGGGTCCAGTAAAGGGTTATGGCTCCGAAGCATTAACTCTGCTTTCTCTCCAAAGATGCTTAAAGACCTGTTGTGGTTTTTCAGCAATTTCTGTTCCTGTTTTTGATTTGCTGCATCCACAAGTTCTTTGGTTTTGTTTTTGGAGTGTTACTTTATTGCTGAGGAAGACCTGTCAGATAGCACTGTTACTAATACCTATCAATGACACCTTAAGATAGCTTTGCTGATAATCAGGAGTAGACCAATGGGGTGAAAACCGACCTTCCTCCCAGTGACTCCACTATACCTCTTGATGCCTCCAGAAATCAGTCAACATAATCAAAGACCCCTCCCATCTCATTTATATTTTGTTCCACCCTCTTCCATCAAGAAGTAGGTACAAAAATTTGAACACATGTGCTAACAGGTTCAAGAGCACCATGCTCCTCACAGCTATCAGAATTATGTCAGACTTCTCAGGTATTAGAGTTGATCTTTCTCTGCAACTTCTCTGTAGCTGTAACATTCTTTTCTGCTCACTGTCTATTACCATGATGTACTTATGTAAGTTATAATTTTTCTGGTTAGCATGCAAAACAATACTTTTCACTGTACCTCATTAATAAATCATATTTAATTAAAAAATGTCTTTCTATTTGTGGACAAAACATACCTGTGTAGCTTACAACATTGCCAGGTAGGAACCAGCATTGCAGCTGTTCTGGAACAGCTTCTGAAAAGATACAAGTTCTGAAGCAGAAGACATAATTACTGTTAAATACAAACCTTTGCAATGCCGTTCAGGCATTTCTTGATATTAAATGGAGTGACTTATGTTGTCGAAAGACTATATTTATGATGTTGGAGATGATTGGAATAAGCTGAGATGGATCACCCAATCAACACATCTGCCTAAAGTCTTTTGTGTTATATTCTGGGCTTCACATATCCTCATCATTGAGAATTAAGATACTTAAGAACCTTCTCCTTCAGTTAGTTGTTTAATTGGCCACCACCATTCATAACTCAATGTGCCAATGCTGCAGAGATTTGCTTTTATATATTATGGGATCATTTAGCTGTCTCTATCACACACTGCTTCCATTGTTATTCATGCAAGTAGCCCTGTGTTATATTTTCAATACCTACTTTTTGGATGTTCCTAATACATTTCCCACATTCTTCACTGAACCAAGATTAATCATCTCTTTTGATTATAATAGCAGAATGAAAGTTGTGCAGAATGAGGGATACACCAGACCATGCACATTGTGTGTTCACAATGAATGCCTCATGAATGCCCAGTTTTGAGTTGCTGGATCTACTCTGGAGCTATCTCATTTAGCAAAGGGCAGTGCCACACGACATGATTAATGATTCCCTCAGTGTAATGGTGAGATGTTGTAGGAACTGTGCAACAGTCACTCTTGCCAATGTCTCGGTGACAAGTTATATGATGACAGTAAGGTCAGTTTTTGTTTCTCCTGTTGATTTCCTCACCATCTACTGGTGGCCCCGTCTAGCAGTTATGTCATTCAAGACCTAGCTGGTTCAGCCTGATGTGATGTTACCCGTCCACTCGTGGCGAATAACTTTGACACTCCCCACCCCTCAGTACATTCTCAGTCTTTGCTACCATCAGTGCTTCTTCTAGCACCTCTGACCACACCTCCAAACCTGCAACTTCTACCACCCATAAACCACCAACTACAACTTCTCCTCCAACTCACACATCATCCTGACATGGAACAATAGGTCTCGGACATAGTGTTTCATGGTCACAGGCTTAAAACTGGAATATTTTCCCTAATAGCACTGTGGGTGGACTTCCACCACATGGACTGCAGCAGTTTAAAGAGTTAACTATATATCTTCTCAATGGCAAATAGAGATGGACAGCAAATGCTGATCTTGTTAATGCACTCACATCCTCTGCATAATTTTTTTTGTTTGTTCAGGTAGAAACCTTATTTGATTTATTGAAAAGTATGGAGAATAACTGTGAACGTATGAAAACTGCTGGGTACGTACCACCACATGCAAAAGTTGAGGAAGTTCTGGATGTGCTGTATTCCACCACTAACACCCTGCAGACAGAACATTCCGAGGCCCTGTTTATTGTAAATGGTGACTTCAATCAGGCCAATCTCAGGAAGGTGTTGGGAGAAAGTAAGAACTGCAGATCCTGGAGACCAGAGTTGGAAAGTGTGGTGCTGGAAAAACACAGCAGGCCAGGCAGCATCCGAGGAGCAGGAGAATCGACATTTCAGGCATAAGCCCTTCCTGAAGAAGGGCTTATGCCCAAAACGTCAATGTTCCTGGTCCTCAGATGTTGCCCAGCTTGCTGTGTTTTTCCAGCACCACACTTTTCAACTCAGGAAGGTGTTGCCCAAGTACCACCAGAACATTACCTGCCCCAGCAGGGGCAAGAACATTCTAGATCACTGCTGCTGCACCACTGTGAAGGATACCTACTGCTCCATCCCCCACCCTCATTTCGGGAACTCCGACCACAATGCTCTGCTTCTTCTCCCAGCTTACAGGCAAAAGCTCAAGCAGGAGACTCCCTCACAGATACAGATCCAGTGCTGGTCAGAGAAGGCAGAGGATCAACGCCGGTGCTGTGTGGAATCAGCTGACTGGGCCGCGTTCAAAAGTCCACAGGTATTTTGGACGACTACGCCACCACTGTCACAGACTTTATCAGTAAGTGTGTGGAGGACTGGATACCGAGGAAGTCAGTACGGGTGTTCCCCAACAGGAAACCCTGGATGAATCAGGACATACAGAACCTGCTAAAAATCAGGCGTGAGGCCGTCAGACCAGGAGACCCACTCAAATATAAGGAATCCAAGTATGACCTTTGCAGATCCATTAAGACTGCCAGGGACCAACGCCGATCCAAACTAGAGACCCAGACAGACACCCAGCGACTATGGCAAGGACTGAATGACATCACAGATTCTAAAAAGTGACAATGCAAGGTAGCAGACAATGACACATCCCTCCCAGATCATCTCAACACCTTCTATGCTCATTTTGAACAGAATTTCAGTGGAAAGGTAACATCTATTTCAACAAGTCCTGACGAACCTATCCCAACAGTCACTGTATCAGAGGTCAGATCAGTTTTCCTTCCTGTGAATCCAAGGAAAGCGATGGGACCAGACGGAGTACCAGGCCGTGCACTCAGAGCATGTGCAGATCAACTGGCAGAGGTCTTTTCGGACATCTTCAACCTTTCCCTGAAGCAGGCCACTGTCCCTGGCCTGTTTCTGGAGAACCAACATCATCCCTGTGCCGAAGAAGGCTCATGCAGCATGTCTCCATGACTACCGCCCAGTGACCCTAACTTTGGTGATCATGAAAGGCTGATCATGGCATTAATCAACTCCAGCCTCCCCACTACTCTTGACCCACTCCAATTTGCCTATCGGACCAACAGATCCACGTCAGATGCCATAACACGTGCCCTTCACTCCTCCCTCGAACATCTTGACACCAAGAACAGCTACGTAAGAATCCTACTCATTGACTACAGTTCAGTCTTCAATACTATTATCCCCTCGAGAATGATTACTTAACTTAGTAATCTCTCTGCAATAGGATCCTCAGTTTCCTGACCCACAGGCCACAATCAGTGAAGATTGGGGACAATATTTCATTCTTACTAGCACTCAATACTGGAGCCCCCCAGGGGTGCATACTCAGCCCACTACTGTACTCGCTGTATACCCATGATTACGTTTCCAAATACCAGACTAATGCCATTTACAAGTTCGCTGATGACACCACCATAGTTGGTAGAATCTCAGATGGCGATGAAACAGACTACAGACGGGAGGTGGAAGACCTGGAAAAATGATGCACGGAGAACAATTTCGCTCTCAATGCTGGCAAAACCAAGGAACTCATTATTGACTTTTGGGTGGGATGTCACTCATGCCCCCCTAAACATTAACAGCACAGGCGTGGAATATGTGGAGAGTGTCAAGCTCCTGCGAGTGGTCATCAACAACAAGCTTACTTAGACTCTTCATGTGGACGCACTGGTTACAAAGGCCCAACAATTTATCTTGCTCCTCAGGCAGCTGAGGAAATTTGGCATGATGGCGAATACCCTTGCCAACGTTTATAGGTGCGCCATCAAGAGCATTCTGTCTGGATGTATCATTGCCTGGTATGGTAACTATACCATTTAAGATTGGAGATGGTTACAGAGAGTGATGAACTCGGCCCGGACAATCACAAAGGCCAACCTCCCATCCATAGAATCCATCTACCAGGTCCGCTGTCAAGGAAAGGCCAGCAGCATTCTCAAAGATCCATCCCACCCTGGTAATGCATCTCTACAACCTCTACCATCGGGGAGAAGGTACAGAAGCCTGAACACACACACCAGCTGGTTTTGAAACAGTTTCTACCCGACTGTTGTTCGAATACTGAATGAACTCACAAACTCTTAGCATTTGCCTGTACCTGTGTTTTTTGTTTTTGCTGCTGTTTACCTATTATTTACTATCTATGCTATTTAACTAATTGATCTGCCTGTATTGCTCATAAGACAAAGCTTTTCACTGTGTCTCAGTACACGTGACAATAAATTCAATTCAATTCAATTCAATTAACCGGGATAGAGCCACTTTATACATGACTGCTTGTAACTGGTTACTCATTTAAGAATAAATATTGGCAAGGCCTATTGTCTAGAGTTGGGACAAGGATGAACAATTACCCCATACTCAATGAGAGTGATGCAAGATGATGCACATTTTTGATGTTAGTTTATCTTCCTGACTGTGCCCTGCAATCTATTTGACCCCTTACTATATGGCTGTATACTCAGATTTGATGACAATTTCCACTGGTTAAAGCTAGCTTATATGTCTTGATGGATTATTGCATGTTTAGCTGCAGTAGGCATGGCAGGGGGTGGAGTGAGATGGGGGAGTGGGGATGTCTCTGATCAGGGGGAACCAAGAGCTGAAATATAGCTGACCCAACCTCAGCTCCTGACTCTCATGGAGCAGCAGTCTCTGATGACCCAGGGTGGGTAAAGCCATCTATTTAAAGGTCCAGTCTGCCTTTCTCGATGGATGGCCAATATTCCACATTTATGTCATGCCGGAGGCCAAGAGCAACTGTGACAATAGACTCCATGACGGAGAACAGATGACTTTTAAATCCACATTACCAACTCCATGCAGAGGTGTAACATCACTGAGAGGACTGGAGCAGGAATGTGACTCCTACCAACAGGACTGGAAGTGGATGGGATTTCTGCTGTTCAGGGAAAGTCCCACCATAGGCAATCACAATATCGATTGTGGTAGGCATATGTCCCATGTACAAACACACAACAGGGGGCACAAGCAAGAGATGTGGCTGCCACTGCTATCAGTTGGTGCTGAATTGCAGGTCAGGGAAGTCATTAAAACCTCCACTTTTGCAAGCATTCAATCTCCACAGAAACAGAGAATCCACACCAATTTGTAAAACAGTCCTTCCATCCTCAAGGCTAGCAGCAACATTTCCATGTGGCTCCCAACTCTCCAACAATCCCGCTTGAACCCTTCCAATAGTTATCCTTAATCACTCACCCTGTAATTGTATGCTAACATGTTCAATTCAATTGAATTGAGCTGACAATTCTTAGAGCATCTTTTAACTTGCCAAGCTGCTCTTATTGAAGATCATTGGCAATTGTATTTTCTCCTTTGACCTTTGACACAGCCAGTGATTCATAACTTGGAGGTGGTTGCCTGTGAGACAGTTGCGCCTGAAGGAGAGAAAAGGCAAATGCACCAGATGTCTTGTGGTTAAGTGACTGTGCTCAGGAAGAATGTATGTGGAAAATCAGACTTGACAGGATATATTGGACTAAATCCAGTTTGATGTGGAGCAGACACTCGTCCCCGAAAAACCAAGCAAGGGGTACAGAAGGATGAGACAGAAGGATGGTCGCTATGCATCCAAGGGCAAAAAAAGAGGCCAGCATTCCTAATCAACTGGCACATTCAGAGGCAAAGCATCAAGGAAGCGGGTTAGTCCTATTGGATCACCTCCAAGGAGCTGGCTGTCAACCGAGACTGACGACCGAGGCGGTAATTGTATGCTTTCTAAAATTCCCTGCAAGGTTTTGAGCTTTTTATTAATTAAGCTGACGAAATTGCAGTGACATTGTGATGATTTGTGGTACATATCACAGTGCACTGCCAGAACAGTCATGTAACACAGTTTCCTCAGTCCGATGCAATCCATATGATTGCCCTGATCAATCCATATGCTGCATTGTTATAATGTTCCTCCTCTGAGCTGTGGGAATGATACACTGCTGTCAAAAGCTCATTCTAAGGGCTATACCTTGTCACCCAGGGTCTGACCCTACTGTTGTACTGCAGCAGCTAGAATTTCTACAAAATGTAGGGGCCATGAGAGTTCCCTGGGAAATGAGCATACACCTGCATCATTCATGTCCGGTGGTGAAGGACTACATGACCATTACGGGTGAAACATTTCCAAATAACAAAACCAGCTGACCATTCCCAGGCTGCTGTAATGATTACATGAGTTAAAGTCAATCACACCATCCACCTGTTGTAAGATGTGGTGTGCATTTTATATACATTATAATAACATTTCTTTGGGAGTTTTAAATTTGGAACAAGTGGCATATGGATTTTCTATGTGTTTGAAAAGATTTGATGATTAAGTAGAAGGCATTTTTGGGGGCATGTTTTTAAAATAATAAGAGAGAAGTTTTTTGAGGAAACTATTGGGAATTTTTTATATAGAGACGTATTTGCAAATAAAGTAAACAGTTAATTCATTATAGTTTCGATTTAGAGACCTGCATTGCCATTCTAAGTGACTAAAGGCTTAACAGTAATATAGGTTTGTTCAATACATTGCAACAGTTATATGGAACTTTTACTGGTCTTTTATATGGTCTTTTACTATAAATTCTGTGTCCTATCGTCCTGCCCCACTAGCTACTTGACAACAGAGCAGTGCTCCGAAAGCTTCTATGGAGTCATAGAGATGTACAGCACGGAGACAGACCCTTTGGTCCAACTTGGGCCAGATATCCCAAACCAATTTAGCCCCACCTGCCAGCACCTGGCCCATATCCCTCCAAACCCTTCTTATTCATATACCTATGCAGATGCTTTTTAAATGTTGCAATTGTACCAGCCTCCACCACTTCCTCTGGCAGCTCTTTCCATGCACGTACCACCCTCTGTGTGAAAAAGTTGCCCCTCAGGTCCCTTTTATATCTTTCCTCTCTCACCCTAAACCTATGCCCTCTAGTTCTGGACTCCCCCGCCCCAGGGAAAAGATCTTGTCTATTTACCCTATCCATGCCCCTCATGATTGTATAAATCTCCATAAGGTCACCCCTCAGCCTCCAATGCTCCAGGGAAAACAGCCCCAGCCTATTCAGCCTCTCCCTATAGCTCAAATCCTCCAACCCTGGCAAAATCCTTGTAGATATTTTCTGAACCCTTTCAAGTTTCACAACATTTTTCTGATAGGACGGAGACCAGAATTGCACGCAATATTCCAAAAGTGACCTAACCAATGTCCTGTACAGCCGCAACATGATTGTTGGACTATAACCTGGTGTTATGTGATTTTTAACATTATAGTTTCAGTGTGGAAGGTCAGGAATTCATTTTTCTTTTGCCTATGGGAAACACCTATAGCTTGGGAAAAAAATGCTTTCAGTTTAGCTTATTTCTTTTGTATAATAAACATTTGTGAAATTTTAATTTCCAACGTTGTGTGTTTGTGTTTCAATGGGACACCAACTTGTTAAAAGCAAAATAAAAGATCTACCAAGCCAGATTTCGGTCTGGGGTACAACTTATCTGGTGATAATATCAGCCTGGATCAAAATAGTTAGAAATGTTTAATGCTACTGAAGCTAACTGTTCTTGTGACCTGCTTATTTTTACCAATAGAGAGCTTTATTTTAAATCCTGTGTGCAGCTATCTATTGGAGCCGGGAAGATCCCATTAGTGTCCCTTGTGGAATTCTGGAATTAGACACTCGGTTTAAAATTCTGCTCACCTTGTTAGCAAATGTTAGCATGGAATTCCCTCCAGTTTGTTAGGACAGCAGTTCTTGTTGAAGGCATTAGCATGCTGTTAATGTACCCATGTATTTCCTGATGAAAGCAGCCCTTATTGATGTTCTCCTGAACTCCCTCCCTTCAGCTGATAATATTGCGATGTATACTGTGGTGCAATCACAACTCTTTCCTCTCCCCAGCGCCAATACCACCACTAGAGAGTCCTCTGCCCCAACTCTTGCAATTGCAACATTATTGGGTGTATGGGAGCCATAGTAAATTCAGTATTTACAAATTTGTTAGCCTTCTTTCATGAAGTGACCAGGAAGGTTGACAAGGGATGGGCAGTAAATATAGTCTGTATGGATTTCAGTAAGGCCTTTGATAAGGTAGGCTGCTCTGGAAGGTTAAATTTGCATGGTATCAAGGGAAGCTGGAAAATTGGATACAAATTGGTTTGATGAGAGGAAGTAGAGGGTAATAGTGGAAGGATGCTTATCGACCTGGAGGCCTGTGACTAGTGGAATGCCTCAGGAGTAGGTGATGGACTCATTACTGTTTGTTATCTGTATCAATGATTTATATGAGAATGTAAAAGGCATGATTAGTAAGTTTGCTGATGTCACTAAGATAGGCGGTATTGTGGACAATGAGGAAGGTTATCAGAAATTGCAGCAGGACTTTGATCAGCTGGGGAAGTGGGCTGAGAAATGGCAAATGGAGTTTAATATAATTAAGTGTGAGGTCTTGCATATTGGAAAGTCAAATCATGGTAGGAGTTTCATGGTGAATAGTAGGTCCTTAAGAAGTGTAATGGAACAGAGGGACCTTGGAGTTCAGGTGCACGGTCCTCTGAAAGTGGAGTCCCAGGTAGACAGGGCAGTGAAGAAGGCTTCTGGCACACTGGCCTTCATCAGTCAAGGCATTAAATATAGAAGTTGGGAAGTTATGCTGCAGTTATACAGGATGTTGGTGAGGCCGCACTTGGAGTATTGTATTCAGTTTTGGTCACCTTGTTATAGGAAGGATATTATTAAACTGAAAGAGTACAGAAAGAGTACATTTTTCTTTAGAGCGTAGCAGACTAAGTGGTCCGCATATGGAATGAGCTGTCAGCGGAAGTGTTTAAGGTGGGTACATTAACAACATTTAAAAGACATTGGGACAAATAAATGGTTAGAAAAGCATTAGAAGGATATGGGCCAAGTGCAAGGAAATGGGGTTCGAGTGGATGGACATTTTAGTTGGCATGGACAAGTTTGTGCCAAAGGGCCTGTCTCTCAGCTGTAGGAATATATGACTCTATGACTCCAAGTAAACTATGAATAAAAGGCAGATAATGATATGACCACTTTTGTTTGAGTATCCTTTACTCCCAGAGCAGCTTCAATTGATTGAAGAAAATGCATTATCCTCTCAACACATGCATTACTCTTCCTAGTCCAAGGAGCCTCATCCCACAACAACCTCAGCTCCAGTGAAGTACATCTTTCTTAGTGCCATGTTGATAGACATGTTCACAGGACTCTACCACCTCCATGTTCCCTTTGAGCTTCCTCTCTGATCTCTTGATTCTCCCAACATCACCCTACTCCTTTCCACTATTATATAATTTGACTTGCAATTTCGACAGACATAATTGAACAGGATTAACAGCCGAAGAACTAAACGTTCCCCAAAAGGTGTGGACCATATTTGAACACCAATTCACAGTCAGATTAATCATCAATATTCAATAAATAGAATTAATTTTATTTCAACAGAAATCTACAAAATCCATACACATTAGTACATGCAAGAAAAGGGCTCATTCCAATTTTTCAGATGGGAATTAGAAAACGGAATTATTGAGTTGATGACTGCATCGATCGCATGGACAGCTTCCAGCTTACCTTGCTAGGCAAACTGAAGACTTACCACACCAAGGAACTACTGAAGGATGGCTATAAGTATGAAGCAATCCTTGCAGGTTGATAAATTACTAACTCAATGGTTAACACAGTCACTAAAGCAGCTAAACATAGCAAGATGTGGAAGGTATAATCTTCTGAGTGCACCAAGAAAATTCCCAGCTTTCAATCAAATGTGCAAGGCATATGACAGAAATGTTGCAGAGGCAATTTACCAATGCAAAGAAGAATGAGGAACAAAGATTCATGCACCAAAACTATGCACAAGGAATATCAACAATAAAAACCATCTCCCAACCCAGTCAGGGCACACACATGAAATTTGTGACAAATCAGAATCTGATGCAGTACATAAAAGACAATCAATGGGAATTTATGTTTCAAGCAGTCACTCTCATGCAAAACATCAGTGCCACCATACAATCTAAAAGTCAAATGACCTGAACTCAGAAAACAGGTCACAATCTATGATTGGCTAAGATTGACACAGGGTACAAGTGCTAATTCTAACTAACGTATACCAACAGGCATGGGAAGTCAGGATAAAACCAATGAACATAAAATGTTCAGCACATGAATAGTTGACCAATTCCATTCCTTACAAGTCCAATGAATTTTCCTGGACCTCACACATTTCTCCATCCTCGACTACTGATTACAGATATACAAGCATGCTGTAACCTTGCACTAGTAATCAGCCAGACATTAGAGAATTAACAGAAACTGCAACAGATTATTCAAGAAACATTTGCAGGACTGAATATGAAAAGAAAACAGGCCACTTTACTTTCTAGTGAGCTGTAATCTCAGCTCCTCGATGTAGAAAGAACTTGAGTACTCTGGATAAATCCAAAATTAAGAATGTTATCTTTGAGATGAAGAAGTATTGAGGGTGTCCCTCTGTTCAGCTCAAAAATGTGAATGAAGAGCTAAAAGACAAAGCAAGGAAGTGGGATGAACTGCTTGGGTCAATCCTGTGAAATTATTGCTGGTTTACAGAATGATTGGGAGCATAAAACAGATCAAGCTCAGCAGAAGCAACTGCAGAGGAGAGGTGGTTAATGTTCTGGGGCAAGGCAAACGTTTGAATCCCAGCATGGCAGATGGAGAAATTTTAATTCAATAAAGACTCTGGAATAATAAAAAACAGCTAAATGATTTCCATATAACTACATTCAATTATCATAAAAACCTGTCTGGTTCACCAGTGTCCTTCAGGGAAGAAAATCTGCCATTCATGTGTAGACTACATGTGATTATAGACCCACATCAATTTATTTGACTCTTAACAGCCCTCTCGGCAGTTTATGGTGGGCAATAAATGATGGCATTAGCCAGTGATGCTCACATTCCCTGAATGAATGAAAACTACTGAAAATTACAGCCACACAAGAATAGTAGAGGTACACAGTGCAAATAAGAAGGAGCTGCCACTTATGAGACAGTCTGTTCAGAAGTCAATGATGCTCTACTGAAAGATCTCAAGCCAGACACAGAGGAAACTAAACAACCACTGAAGCAGCAAGTGGAAGAGGTCCAGACTTCAAAGAAAACAAAACGAAGAAAAGATTTTGGACAGGCTCAACAGTTATTAAAGTCATCTATAAATGAAAAAAAATATACTGGAACAATACAAGGCTAAACATTTGACACATTCAGAGGAATCCAGAAAACTGGGAAGCAACAAAATGAGTTGGAAGATCTTCAGGAACAAAACAGTAAATGCCAAGCAGATTTGAATCATTCAAAACAGCTTGTGGAATAAGATTAGCCAGTAGATATTCTGGAACAACACTTTGCTGTGGTGAATCAGGGTAAGGAAATTCTAGGACTGCTACCGCAAGTCCATGGGGAAAAACAACCTCTCAATGCAAATAGGAACAGCAGGTGATATCGGGGCAGATCCTTTACTGTCAGGCAGTTGTTATTCCAGTCTAGAGGGAGTTCTGCATTGAGACCTTGTGGATTTCCCATTATAGAAGGCTCCAAAAGAATTGCACAGAAAATTAGATTTTCCATTTGGAAATTCCACTACTCCTAGATCCCTCTTATAGTCTCCATAAAAATCAAAGACTTTGGATGGTTCATATGAAATTAAGTAAAAGAGTTAGTCAGGAAAGGTTAAGCTAGTAACTACATCATTTAACACCCGACAAACAATGAATCTGGTGCATACTTGCCTCAATCCCAATCCCAGATGCAACAACAAAACTCAGAGACCCAACACCAATTCACCACCTTCCCTTTACCTCTGGTCCCAGGATCTGAATCCTTGGGACCTGATGCCACCAACTCCAGAAGTAACACTTCCTCCCATCCATCTTGGGATTCAAACCTCACCCACTCCCAAGGATGCAATGATCCCCCTCCCCTGGGTCTTCCCACATGCCCCCTTCCCCCATGGCAGTCAACACCCTCACCTTAATCAGAACTCATACCACCCTCTTCAGTCAAACTCACCTTCCCTGCATCAGACCTGACCCTCTGGTACCCCTGCCAGATCCTTTCCCTGAATGTCCCTGCTGTTAGACATTGCGCCCCCACTCCTGCTCTGCTGGGTCAGATCCAATCCCTGAATACCCTGTTGTTGTTGGACCTGAACCACAGCCGGACACAAACTGACACTGAAGCAAACCCCATCTCCCTCCTCCATGCCACCCCCACCCCCACCACGAAACTCACCTTCCTCTGGCAGCTCATGCCATACATGCATCACCTTCTGCGTGAAAAAGTTGCCCCTTAGGTCCCTTTTAAATCTTTCCCCTCTCACCATCAACCTAAGCCCTCTAGTTTTGGACTCCCCTACCCTGGGAAGAAGATCTCGGCTACTCATTCTATCCATGACCTTCATAATTTTACTAACCTCTATAAGGTCACCCCTCAGCCTCCAGCACTCCAGGGAAAACAGCCCAGCCTGTTCAGCCTCTCCCTATAGCTCAAACCCTCCAGTCCTGGCAACATCCTTGTAATTCTTTTCTGAACCCTTTCAAGTTTAACAACATCTTTCCTGTAGCAGGGAAACCAGAATTACACACACTATGCCAAAAGTGGCCTCACCAATGTCCTGTACAGCCGCAACATGACCCCCTCCCCCTCCCCCTCCCCCACCCCTCCAACTGCCATACTCAATGCATTGAAAAATAAAGGCAAGCCAGGATCTATCACCCATCTCATATTGCCTTTGAAATGGGGGGGCTAACATAAAGGCATTTAAGAGTCAACCACTTTGCTGTGAGTCTGGAGTCACAATCAACAGTGGTTATGTAGCCACTGAGAGTAGTGTTCAATTCCAGACTCATCACTTCAGTTGGTGATAATGTAACCACTGTGGTTTGCCATAAAACCCATCTGATTCACTAATGCTCTTTTAGGAAGGAAACTGCCATTCTTACCTGGTCTGGCTTTCAGACCCACAGCAAGTATACTGTTTTGGATACTGCTGGGGGAGGACAACTTACCAGGGGTAAACAATGGGGCACAGGTATCTGGCACAGAGTCTGTCCCTGTTGCTCAAAAGGGAAAGGAGAAGAAGAACAGAGCATTTGTCATGGCGACTCCATAGTTAGGGGGACAGATAGGAGGTTCTGTGGGGACAAGAGAGACTCACGGTTGTTGTGCTGCCTCCCAGATGCCTGGGTCGTGGTGTCTCTAATCGTGTTTTCAGGATCCTTGAAGGGGAAGGGGAGCAGTCCCAAGTTGTGGTCTACATAGGCACCAATGACATAGGTTGGAAGAGAGATGGGGATTTAAGGCAGAAATCCACGGAGCTAAGGTGGAAGCTTAGAGCTAGAATAAACAGAGTCGTTGTCTCTGGTTTGTTACCCGTGCCACGTGGTAGTGAGGTGAGGATTAGGGAGAGAGAGGAGTTGCACACATGGTTACAGAGGTGGTGCAGAAGGGAAGGTTTCGGATCCCTGGATAATTGGGGCTCATTCTGGGATAGGGACCTCTACAAACAGGTAAAAACAATGACTGCAGATGCTGGAAACCAGATTCTGGATTAGTGGTGCTGGAAAAGCACAGCAGCTCAGGCAGCATCCGAGGAGCAGGAAAATCGACGTTTCGGGCAAAAGCCCTTCAGGAGTACAGGCAGAGTGTCTGAAGAGTGAAGAGATAAATTTACCTCTACAAAAAGGATGGTTTTCACCTGAACCAGAGGGGTACAAAGATCCTGGGAGGGCAATTTGCTAATGCTTTTTGGCTGGGTTTAAACTGTAGTTCGTGTATATGGGAGGTTGAGAGTAGTGAAGTCAGAACAAAGATTTCAAGATCGCAAGAGGACACCAGCAAGCAAGATGTTGGTTTGAAAGGTGTATTCCAGGAGCATCCAGAATAAGGTGGGTGAACTTGCAGCATGAGTTGGGACCTGGGATTTCGATGTTATGGCCATTTCAGAGACATAGGTAGAGCAGGGTAAGGAATTAATATTTCAGGTTGTGGGATTTAGATGTTTCAGTAAGAACAGAGAAAATGGTAAAAGAGGGAGTGTTGTGGCATTGTCAGTCTGGGACAGTATTAAGGTAGCAGAGAGGCTGTTTGAGGACTCGTTTGAGGCATTATGGGCTGAGATTAGAAACAGAAAAGGAGAGGTTACCCTGTTAGGAGTTCAAAGTTTGGGAGAAGATTTGTAGCTCGGGTGCTCGTTGTTGTGGTTCTGTTCGCCGAGCTGGGAATTTGTCTTGCAAACGTTTCGTCCCCTGTCTCGGTGACATCGTCAGTGCTTGGGAGCCTCCTGTGAAGCGCTTCTGTGATGTTTCCTCCGGCATTTATAGTGGCCTGTCTCTGCCGCTTCCGGTTGGCAGTTCGAGCTGTCCGCTGTAGTGGCCGGTATATTGGGTCCAGGTCGATGTGTTTGTTGATAGAGTCTGTGGATGAGTGCCGTGCCTCTAGGAATTCCCTGGCTGTTCTCTGTTTGGCTTGCCTGGACCCAATATACCGGCCACTACAGCGGACAGCTCGAACTGCCAACCGGAAGCGGCAGAGACAGGCCACTATAAATGCCGGAGGAAACATCACAGAAGCGCTTCACAGGAGGCTCCCAAGCACTGATTGATGTCACCTAAACAGGGGACGAAACGTTTGCAAGACAAATTCCCAGCTCGGCGAACAGAACCACAACAACTGTTAGGAGTTTTCTATAGGCCTCCAAATAGTTCCAGAGATGTAGAGGATAGAATAGGAAAGATGATCCTCGATAGGAGCGAGAGTGACAGGGTAGTTGTTATGGGGTCTTTAACTTTCCAAATATTGACTGAGAATACTATAGTTCAAGTACTTTAGATGGATCGGTTTTTGTTCAATGTGTGCAGGAGGGCTTCCTGACACAGTATGTAGACAGGCCAACAAGGGGCGAGGCCACATTGGATTTGGTATTTGGTAATGAACCCGGCCAGGTGTTAGATTTGGAGGTAGGTGAGCACTTTGGTGATAGTTATCACAATTCAGTTATGTTTACTTCAATGATGGAAAGGGATAGGTATATACCGCAGAGTAAAAGTTATACCTGGGGGGAATTACCATGCGCTTAGGCAAGGTACA
Source organism: Chiloscyllium punctatum (assembly GCF_047496795.1). NCBI lineage: Eukaryota > Metazoa > Chordata > Chondrichthyes > Orectolobiformes > Hemiscylliidae > Chiloscyllium > Chiloscyllium punctatum. The sequence continues at coordinate 154,684,661 of NC_092741.1, forward strand.
GGATGCATAGGATGGTGAAGGAAACTGCAGGGAATGGGCACAATTGAAATGTGGAACTTATTCAAGGAACAGCTACTGTAAGTCCTTGATAAGTATGTATCTGTCAGGCAGGGAGGAAGTGGTTGAGTGCAGGAGCCGTGATTTACGAAAGAAGTTGAATCTCTTCTTAAGAAGAAGAAGAAGGCTTTTGTTAGGATGAGGTGTGATGGCTCAGTTAGGGTACTTGAGAGTTACAAATTAGCCAGGAAAGACCTAAAGAGAGAGCTAACAAGAGCCAGGAGGGGACATGAGAATTCGTTTGCAGGTAGGATCAATGAAAACCTTAAGGGTTACTATACGTATATCAGGAATAAAAGAATGACGAGAGTAAGATTAGGGCTAATCAAGGATAATTGTGGAAAGTTGCATGCAGAGTCAGAGGAGATAGGGGAAGTGCTAAATGAATACTTTTCGTCAGTATTCACACCAGAAAAAGACAATGTGGGCAAGGAGAATACTGAGATATAGGCTACTAGCCTAGATGGGATTGAGGTGCATAAGGAGGAGGAGTTAGCAATTCTGGAAAGTGTGAAAATAGATAAGTCCCCTGGGCCGGATGGGATTTATCCTAGGATTCTCTGGGAAATCAGGGAGGAGATTGCCGAGCCTTTAGCTTTGACCTTTACGTTATCATTGTCTATAGGAACAGTGCCAGAAGACTGGAGGATAGCAGATGTTGTTCCCTTGTTCAAGAAGGGGAGTAGAGTCAATCCTGGAAATTATAAACCTGTGAGCCTTACTTTGGTTGTGGGTAAAGTGTTGGAAAGAGTTAGAACAGATAAGATTTATAATCATCTAGAAAGGAATAAGTTGGTTAGGGATTGTCAGCGTGGTTTTGTGAAGGGTAGGTTGTGCCTCACTAACCTTATTCAGTTCTTTGAGAAGGTGACCAAACAGGTGAATGTGGGTAAAGCAGTTGATGTGGTATACATCGATTTCAGTAAGGCGTTTGATAAGGTTCCCCTCAGTAGGCTATTACACATAATAAGGAGGCATGTGATTGAGGGTGATTCAGTGAGTTGGATCAGAAATTGGCTAGCTGAAAGAAGACAAAGGGTGATGGTTGATGGGAGAAGTTCATCCTGGAGGTCAGTTACTAGTGGAGTACCACAAAGATCTGTTTTGGGTCCACAGTTGTTTGTCATTTTATGAATGACCTGGATGAGGGCAAGGAAAGATAGATTAGTAAATTTGCAGATGACACAAAGGTCAGTAGAGTTGTGGATAGTGACAAAGGATATTGTAGGTTATAGACAGTCATAGATAAGCTGCAGAGCTGGGCTGAGAGGTGGCAAATGGAGTTTAATGTGGAAAGTGTGAGTTGATTTACTTTAGAAGCAGTAACAGGAATGCAGAGTGCTGGGCTAATGGAAAGATTCTTGGTAGTGTAGATGAGCAGAGAGATCTTAGTGTCCAGGTACATAGATCCTTGAAAGCTGCCACCCAGATTGATAGAGTTGTTAAGGAGGCATATTGCTTTTATTGGTAGAGGGATTGAGTTTTGGAACCATGAGATCATGTTGCAGCTGTACAAAACTCTAGTGTGGCCACATGTGGAATATTGAGTACAGTTCTGGTCACTGCATTATGGGAAGATGTGAAAGCTTTAGAAAGTGTTCTGAGGAGATTTACTAAGATGTTGCCTGGTATGGAGGGAAGGTCTTATGAAGAAAGGCTGAGGGACTTGAGGCTGTTTTCGTTAGAGAGAAGGTTGAGAAGTGACTTAATTGAGACATATAAGATAATCAGAGGGTTAGACAGGGTGGACAGTGAGAGCCTTTTTCCTCAGATGGTGATGGCTAGCATGGGGGACATAGCTTTAAATTAAGGAGTGATAGATATAGGACAGATGTCAGAGATCATTTCTTTACTCAGAGAGTAGCAGGGACTTGGAACACACTGCCTGTAACAGTAGTAAACTCGCCAACTCTATGGGCATTTAAATGGTCATTGGATAGGCATATGGACGAGAATGGAAAAGTTTAGGTTAGATGGGCTTCAGATTGGTTTCACAGATTGGCACAACAGCGAGGGCCGAAGGGCCTGTACTACACTATAACGTTTAATGTTCTATGTACCAAATGCCTTCTTCATTACCTCGGTTTAATTCTTTTCCTTAAACTATGACACCTGGGTCTGGACTCCTCCAATCATCAGGAACAACCTGGTCAGTCTGAAAAGTCGACAGGATAACTTGGTTCAGGTCCAGATGGTGGTGTGGAATCAGGTAACATTTTCCTACACTTTAAGGTTATTTTTAAGACATTTGCACATCATAGAGGAGAATTTAGCTGTTCCTATGCTTGTTGTGCACACAAGGAGATATTTGAACTCCAACATTCTGAACATACGGTCGAAGTAAAACAGACTTTCACCAGAAGTTGTGCCCCATCATTTGTTAAAAAGCTAACTTGTTGATGTGCTGCAGGGGGTCAAGAATTTTAATCTGAGCCCAGACAATGCTATAAAATGAAACACAGTATGAACTGTGGTAGCGAGGGACATTCTTAAGTTTGGACCTGTGCACTGAACTATCCCAAAACTGCAATGTGAGAGTTACCATTAATATTTCATTATATTACACCTTGTCAACGGTTCAAGCACGCAATTATTTTTCTAAGTTTTATTTGCCTCGAGTGAGTTGAAGAAAGAGTCATATGCTTTAGTATTTCTTTCTTCTTCTTATAAATAAAACTGGAAATTATTTTCTTTAGCAAAGCTCTGAAACCTGTAAGTAAACGGGAAAGTAGAAAAAGGTTAAAACTATCTGATAAGGTCTAGATTTTTAAAAAAATAGCAGACAGTTAATTTCTTCATTCTCTGAAGGTGATTTCAATGAAGCATTTCCAAATTATTTATTTCAATGCAGATGCTTCCATTGAACTAATGCACTTAAACCAGGACAACAAACTCCCTGGAACTCAGATACAAAGATGAACAGGAAACTTCAATCACTCAATTTACCAAGAAGAATTGAAAGAAGATATTTCACTAGTAGGAGAGGGTAGGACTCGAGGGCATGATGTCAGAGTGAAGGGATGACACTTTAGAACTGAGATGAGATGGAAGTTCTTCAACCAGAGGGTGTTGACTTTGTGGAACTCACTGCAGTAGAAGGCTGTGGAGGCCAAATCATTCAGTGCCTTTAAAACAGAAATAGATAGTTTCTCAATTAGTAAGAGAATCAAGGGTTGCAAGCAGGAGAATGGAGTTAAGAAACATGTCAGCCATGTTCGAATAGTGGAGTAGATTCAATGGGTTGAATTGCTTAAATCTGCCCTTAAATCTTATGGTCTCTTACGGAAAAACAAAAGGAGCTAATAAAGTGGCTGACAGCAACAAAAATTACATTTACACTTTTACTTTATTCCCGAGTCCTCTCAGAATTGCTTGGAATGTTGCAAACAATTTTAAGGGAAAGGTAATTTTCAGAAATGCCATTCTTTATTGAAATCCTTCAGGAAAGACTATTCAACATGCTTAAGAATGAACAGAAAGATTCACACTTTCCTATTTTGAAGTTTACATTGTATTTGGATATTAATCATGACATTCAGATGTCAGGGTATGCACATGGATAAGTGATCCCTCAGTTAGATATTCACCTTTCAATAATTTGAGACTGGGCTCAAATCTCAATCGAAAACATGTACATGAAAATCAAGACTGGCACTCGAGTGAAGCACTGAAGGAGCACAGCATTATCTAAGGTGCTGCCTTTCAGATTAAACTTTAAAACTAGTAAAGGAAGTTCACTAGGTTGGTTCCAGATTTGAAGGGGTTAACTTATGAGGAGAGATTGAGTAGACTGAAACTGCACCCATTGTAATTTAGAAGAATGAGGAGGGATCTTATAAAAAACATATAAAACTATGAAGGGAATAGATGAGATAGAATCAGGGTGGTTGTTTCCACTGGCAGATGAAATTAAAACTAGGGGGCATAGGTTCAGATTTAGGACTGAGTTGAGGAAGAACTTCCTACCCAAAGGGTTGTGAATAAAGACAAGCATACAGGAATTAAGGATTAGAGTCAGTGAGCGGATAGGTGGAGCTGAGTCCATCAAAAGGTCAGCCATGATCTTGTTGAGTGGAGGAGCAGGCTCGAGGAACCAAATGGCCGACTCCTGCTCCTAGATCTTACGTTCCTGCATATGTAAAACGAGGTAACATTGCCCTGCTTGGGTGGGTATAAAGGATTCCATGGTAATATTTAGAAAAAAAATATAGGTTATTAGCAATAACCTGAGCAATACGTGTCCCTCATTCAACATCTCAAAAGTAGATAATCTGGTGACTGTGGGAGCTTACTGAGTGTAAACTGACTTCTGTGTTTCTCACCTTCCATCAATGATACTTCAAAATTATTTCATTGTTTATAAAGCATTTTGAAATACTCAGTAGTTGTGAGAATGCAGAAGAATTCCAGCTGGATTTTAATAATGCACACCTAGATGCTAGTCCAGTTGCCTCACTAATCCATTTATGTTATAATTAAATTAGTAAACAAAATAAACTTGTATACACAGCAATTTAATGTGAATATGCTAACAAACTCATTATTATTCCCATAGATGAGTACTTCAATTCTTGGTTGTTTTTGTGTTATTATTCTGGCCCTTCCTGCTTGAATTTTAGCCTCAGTGGTTATTAGATTAGATTACATTACAGTGTGGAAACAGGCCCTTCGGCCCAACAAGTCCACACCGACCCGCCAAAGCGCAACCCACCATACCCTTACATTTACCCCTTACCTAACACTACGGGCAATTTAGCATGGCCAATTCACCTGACCTGCACATCTTTGGACTGTGGGAGGAAACCGGAGCACCCAGAGGAAACCCACGCAGACACGGGGAGAATGTGCAAACTCCACACAGTCAGTCGCCTGAGGCGGGAATTGAACCCGGGTCTCTGGCGCTGTGAGGCAGCAGTGCTAACCACTGTGCCACTGTTGCACTGATTTAATCATGCCATATCTCAGGGCAATTTATTTGTCCTGAAAGCGTATTTGTCTTTAAATTGTTGACTTTAAACAAAATGTTTTAATTTCATGATCTAGGACACATGAGTAAAACTTGGCACTATCATCCCTCATCGACAGCCAAGTTCTGCAAACCATGTTAGCCCACTGATGGAACATTATAGGTCTGTTTGGGTAGGTTACAGTGAAAATATATCCCATCATTCCTGGATGTAGTACAACTTAATCTCTGAACTTGATGAGGAATGGACAGCTCAGTGCCAGAATCCACAGTCTGCATGACGGAATAGACCTGGCCAGGCTCTCAGTCCTCTGTAAAGTTATAACTGGAACATCATCACAAGGGTTGCTGGCCCTAAAGTCAGACCATCAGGTTCATGCCAGGAATGTGAGAGCTGCCGCAGTTGCACCTCAACCAACTGCATCGATCCAAAAGAAACTCCAGCTAATAGCCACTAGTAAAACTTCATCTACCTGCAGAAGGTTCTCACATGTTATTTGGAACTAAACTGAATAAAACAGCTTTACTCAGCCAAGCCTCATCCCCAGCCCCTTAGATTAACTACCTTGAATTCAGTCAGTGGTCAGGGACAAGAAGGTGTAACTACCAACGAGGCAGGTAGAGGGGTTCAAGAGGTAGAGCTGAAGGAGCCTTAGGTCCTTGAGTTTGTCTAATTAGGTTTGAGATTCTTGTTCACCGTGTGGATGAGAGTGGGAGCTGTAGGGAGGATGAGCAAACTGATCATAGCAACTCGGTACAGGGAGCCATTCGAGAGAGGGGAGAAAAGAGAAATGTTGTTTTCATTGGGGATCGTATAGTCAGGGGAAGAGACACTGTTCCTTGTGGTCAGGGTGGAGAGTCCCGCAGACTGTGTTGTCTGCCTGGTGCCCAGATTCAGAATATCCCATCTAGGCTGCAGAGGAACTTGGAGTGAGAGGGGAGAGGTCAAATTGTTGTTAGGTAACAACAATATAAGCAAAAAAGAGGAAAGAATTCGCTCTGCTGAGTGGATATGAGTAAAATTAAAATGCTAAATTATAAAGCAGAACCAAAAAAGACAATATTCCTCATATTACATCCTAAGCAATTGGCACAGGGTCAACAATATGAAGAGGTAAACATGTGCAACAAAGATTACTGAGGGAGAAATGGGTTTGAATTTGAGTTCACGTAGCATTGTGTCCCAAATCCCTTGACCTGCAACACTCATCATCATAACATCTTGTGAGGAACGAGAGAGCTGTTCTGATAGGATTGGCACTGCCTGAATCAGGCTGGTACCAGAATCCTGGGGACTCGTGTAATGAGAACTGTATTTATGGATTTAAACTAAATGGTAGGGGCTGGGTGGGGCAGTGGGTGTAAGGTTAGTGTGTTTGGTTCAACTACATGGAAACTTAGAAAATCAAAAGAAAAGGAGACGGTAGGATTGCAGGTTCATTTTGGGGATGACTGTTACCACAAAATAAAAAGATGGGATAGAATATGTGAATGCCATTTTGTACCAAGGAAACAAAAAAAAGTGTAGAGAAACTCAACAACTGAACAAACTTTAAAGGCTTTTAATCTGAACACATGGAGCATTCAGAACATGACAGATAAACTAGTGGAGCAAGGGTCACCTTGGCAGTAGTGATCAGAAAATGATAGAATTTAATATTCAATTTGAGAGTGAGAAGCTTAGGTCAGAAACAACCATGTTTAACTTAAATAAAGGGCACTGCAATGAAATAAGCATAGTGTTAGTGGGCAGCACGGTGGCACAGTGGTTAGCACTGCTGCCTCACAGCGCCGGAGACCTGGGTTCAATTCCCGACTCAGGCGACTGACTGTGTGGAGTTTGTACATTCTCCCTGTGTGTGCATGGGTTTCCTCTGGGTGCTCCGGTTTCCTCCCACAGTCCATAAATGTGCAGGTTAGGTGAATTGGCCATGTTAGGTCCAGGGGAATGGATCTGGGTGGGTGCGCTTCGGCGGGTCGGTGTGGACTTGTTGGGCCGAAGGGCGAGTTTCCACACTGTAAGTAATCTTAAAAAAAAAGTTAGCTGAAGTGCACTGGGTGGATGGAGTAGCAGGAATGACATCAATTAGTGGCAGATATGTAAGGACTTTCAGTGAAAATATATCCCAGGAAGGAGGAGAGATTCTGGGAGAGGGATTAAACCAAGCAGGTTAAAGAGATTGTTAACTTGAAAGAAAAAAGCATATAAGAAAGCAAAAGTGAGTGGTAGACCTAAAAATAGGCATAAATTCAGAATCTAGCAAAATAGGACTAAACTGTTAATAAAGACAGAGAAAATAAACTATCAGGTCAAAGTAACAAGGAATATAGAAACAGGCAATACGAGCTTCTTTAATTATACAAAAAAAAGGAATGAGGTGAAAGCAAACAGTGGCCCTTTAGTAAACAAATCTGAAGAGATGATTGTGGGGAACAAGGGAATAGCGGAGGAGTTAAAAAGATATTTTGAAAATGTCTTTATGATGAAAGATACTTATGAACATCCCTTTCATATTGAAGAATTTGGGGTAAGAATTAACTACTACCATTATCAGAAGAGAAGTACTATCAAACTAATGGGGCTAAAGACAGGTAAGTCATCTGATAGCCTGCATCCACAATCCTAAAAGAGATCGCTAGTGAATGCATTGGTTGCAATTTTTCAAATATCCCTGGATTTTGGTGACGTACCAGATGATTGGAAAACTATTAAAGTGACATCCCTATTCAAAAAGGGAGGAAGACAAAATGTAGATAACGGCAGTCCAATGAGCTTAACATCTATGCTTGGAAAAGCATTGAAATCAAATATTAATGTTATAATAGCAGAACATTTGGAAAGTCATTATCTAATCAAGCAGAGATGTCTTGGCTTCATTAAAGGAAAATTGTGTCTTACTGATTCATTCGAGTTTCTTGAGGATGCTTCGTACTTGGAATGAATTTCCAGAGGAAGTGATGGGTGCAAATATATTTAGAACATTTAGAAGATGTTTGGACAGGTTTGGAGGGATATGGGGCAAATGCATGCAGGTGGTACTAGCTTAGTTTGGGAAATTTGGTTGGCATGGAGTAGTTTGACTGAAAGGCATCCTTCCATGCTGTATGACTCTGTAACTCTATGACACTGTAAGTTTCAATCAGAGCGGACAGAGGGGAACCAGTGAATGCATGGTGTTTGGACTTCCAGAAAGCATCCAGCAAGGGGACTTCACAGAAGGTTGTCATAAGCTGTCAGAGGTACTATATTGGGATGGGTAGAGAATTGGCTCATCAGCAGGAAACAGTGAGTGGGGATGAGGGGTTGTTTATCAGGCTGGTGATTGTGCCCTATTGGATTCTACAGGGATCAGTGCTACAGGGACCACAACTGTTTACAATATACAGTAATGGCTAGGAGGACAGAAGCAAATGCACTTTTGCCAAATTTGCAGACAACAGAAAAATAGGTGGAAAGGCTAGTTGCGAGAGGGATGCAAACAGTTTCCAAAGAAATGTTGATAGGTTATGTAAGTGGGCAGGATGTTTGCAAATGAAGTATAATGTGTGAAAATATGAAATTGTTCATTTTGGAAAGGAGAACAAAAGAACATTGTATTTAAATGGAGAAACACAACAGAAAGCTGCAACTGAAAAGGACTTGGGAGTATTTATATCTAAACCGGAAAGCTAGCACATAGCTGAAACAGGTAATCAGGAAGGCTAATGGAATGTTGGCCCTTATTTCAAGGGGGTTGGAGTATAAGAGAAGGGAAGTCTTACTGCAACTGTACAAGGTGGTGGGGAGACCACATCTGGATTATTGGGAGCAGTTTTAAGATATCATTTCATTGAAGGCAGTTCAGAGAAGATTCACTTGGATGACACTGTGGAGAGAAAGTAGAATGAATATTTCAGGTCCAGAATTGTTCTGAAGGTCACTCGACCCAAAACATTCATTCTGCTTTCTCTTCTTGATGTTTAAAGACCTACTGAATGTTTATTTCCTGATTTCCAGCAACCACAGTTTTTTTGGTTTTTCATTAGGATGAATGCTGATATGAATAGATTGTCTTATGAACAAAGGCTAAATAATTTGGAACTCTATTCTTAGGAGTCTGAACAAATGATTGAAGATCTCATTTAAATTTACAAGATGCTCAAAGGGCTTGGCAGGGTAAATGCTGAGTAAATGCTCCCCCTCATGAAAGAGTCTAGGACTGGAAGGCACAAGGGCTAGAGTGAGAAAGCAAGAGTGGGATACTAGAAGTGCATGATAAGCCATGGTCATATTGAATGGTGGTGCAGGCTCAAAGGGCCAAATGGCATACTCCTGTACCAAGTTTTTATGTTTCTATTTAAATCTCAGAGTAAAGGGACACCAACTGAATACTGAGATAAGGAGGGTTTCCTTTCCTCAGGGGAGTCTATTGAGCTCCTAGCCACAGAGAGCTGTGGGGCAACACAAATTCTTGATCAGAAGGGAATCAATGGAAATACTGAGAAATGGATATGAGGAATGGCAGAAGAGGCTGCAGGGGCTGAATAACCTACTCCTGCTACTATGTCTTCTGGTCTTGTGGCTTTACAATGTATGATGAGGTGGTGGATTGGTTAGCATTCTATGGCAATGTTATTGATTATAACATATTTTGCTTATATCTGCTGTTTCCTGAAGTATTTCTTTTTCTAACATGATTCATTTGGCCCATCCTAAACCCTTAGGATTTTTTGAAAATTGATTCCTTATTCACATTTGTTATGAATATTTTCATTTAACTTTGGAGTTTTGAGGACTGCAGGATTAAACATCATTATTGTAGCCCAATCTAATGAAGTGACCTCAATTCTTTAATCTCAGCCACACAATCTCTCATTGGCAGCATATGGAGCTCCATATGGAAGTCAGTTTTATTGTTTGATTCCTCTCATGTGGTCCTGATGAGTACACACTCACAGAGATTGTAATCTCTATGTTTAATAAATGCATTGTGGCACAGTTTCCATTGCATTATGATTAAACACACTCGGGTGATTCTGCAATCTAACATTCACAAGGGGAACGGAAAGGAGAGCAGTGATTGCAGGAAGACCATCTAAGGTAATTGTAAGAGACTGGGAATATCAAACCTTGGAATTGCAATGTATTATTCAGCTGTGTGGTGACAGGAAAACTGATTTTTTTCAATTCCCTGCTGCATTGTGGAATTTTTCGATGTTTTTGTCAAGACCGAAATGTTTGTATGAGTTGAAGTAGACCACTCAGCCTGTTGGGTCCCATAAAGGACATTAGTGAATCAGATGGGGATTTCCAACAATCAACAATGCTTAATGACATAGTTACCATCAGGCCAGTTTATATTGTGTTCCAGAATTTTATGAAATTCATAGATCACCAGTTGTTGTTTCCACTTATGTTCCCAGAAGATTAGTCTGAGATTCTGGATTACTATCCCAGTAATATTCCCACAATGCCACAGCATAGTGAATTTTAGTAGCAGTTTCCTCAGTGAATATTAGGATATGCTTTTTTTTAGTTCTTATTCCCCTAAAGTTGTCACTTTGGTCATCTCCTACCTTCATCTCAATCTCCTTTAGCCTTTTATCATTTTTAGCTGAATTTGATCCCTGCATTCTTCTCTTAAGATCTTTTATCCTGTAAAAGTATTTTTGTTTGAGTCTAATTTTGCTTAAAGCAATTTAATTTTGATAACTCTGTGTGCTTAGTTTAATTCTATCGGCATACCAATTCATTTTGCATGACGTTGATTTTGAATTTTTTTTCTCTGCTTTGCTGATTACCCAATTGCTCGAACAGTCCTGAAAACATCTGTCACCTTTGCAAATTCAGCTTTCTTGAATTTGATTCTATGCCAGCGTGACATTTTCTAGATCATGTATGCATGTCTCTGGTGTTGAGTTTGAATCCAAAACCTTTTAGCTCCCATGTATAAGTACTATCACTGAGCCAAATCTGGCACCTATTTGTTAAACATAAATATTTTGAGAAAAAATACTGAATAAACATATCTGCACTTGTAATTCTCTGAAAGTCTTATGTCATCTCATAACTTTTCTGCCTCAATTCACGTGCAGTTAATGTTGAGGTCAAATAGCACCTGACTGATTAGTTGTGGCACCATTTAGCTTTACCTTGCTGTTGAGCTGATTACTTCTGACAATGATCTTGCCTGTCCTCCATCTGAAATCATTCTTGTCGCTTACAATCCAGTTTTCCAACTGATGTGATTTATACTATAAGGCTCCAATTTCGGGGAACACATAATTATTTCAAAAACCATAGAATCTCTTCAGTGTGGAAAGAGGCCATTCGGTCTATTGAATCTACACTGACCCTCTGAAATGCATACCACCCAAACCTAACCCCCTACTCAATCCCCGTAACCCTACATTTACCACAGATAAACCACTAAGCCTGTTCAGCCCTGGACTGTAGGAGGAAAGCAGAGCATCCAAGGGAAACCCACACAGACAGGGAGAAAATGTGCAAACCCCACATAGTCACCCAAGACTGGAATTGAAGCTGAATTTCTGACACTGTGAGGCAACAGTGTGGACCATTGTGATACCTATCAGAGGCATTACTTTTACAAGTGGGCATTAGTGGGCTTCTCTCTTGGTAATACAGATTGTACCAAGAAGCTGCCATCTTAATGGATGAATCTCAATGCAGAAGGTTCACCTGTCATAGAAAACAGACAGAGGGAGGAATTTCAGTCTGACTGTCATCTAACCAGTTTAAAACATTGATAATGGTGTGTACATATTGAGCCATAGGTCTCCAGTAATTACACCTCTCAATATGCAGAGAGAAACCAAAGCAGAAATTGCTGGGGAAACTCAGCAGGTCGAGCAATATCTCTGGAAGAAAGCAGAATCAATGTTTTGAGTCCGGTGACTCTTCATCTTCAGAATTGATGAAGAGTTAGTTCTGATGAAGCGTTACCAGACTCGAAATATTAACTCTGCTTTCTTCCCACAATTGTTGCCAGACCTGCTGAGTTTCCCCAGCAATTTCTGTTTTGTTTCACATCTCCAGCAACTGGAGTTCTTTGTTTTATTTTAGAGAGACCAGAGTAGGAGCAATAGGGTTTTTCAAACATGCTTTGAGTAATTTCATTGGCTCCCATTTTGCTCAGTGCTATAGGTGACTGTCCATTCTGGGGGGTCAGATTTGTTATTTCAGAATGATTAATTTGTTCTCCTCCTCTACTTTGACTCTGACATAATCCATTCAGTTGTAAGTTGCTTTTAACTTTTATGGATGAAATGTTTGAGACAAAAAGATGTAAGCGAAATGCATTCTTTGTATATCAATTGTGCTACCTGCTGAGTAACAAATTAAAATGTGCATTATGAATAAAACCTATTTGTATGTGTAGAGTGTAGTGCTGGAAAAGCGCAGAAGGTCAGGCAGCATCCGAGGAGCAGGAGAATCGATGTTTCAAACATAAGCCCTTCGTCAGGAATTCATGATGAAGGGCTTATGCCCAAAATGTCGATTTTCCTGCTCCTCGGATGCTGCCTGACCTGCTGTGCTTTTCCAGCACCACACTCTCGACTCTGATTTCCAGCATCTGCAGTCCTCACTTTCTTTTATTTGTATGTGTAGCAATAAACACCTTTAGCAATGCAACTTTTGAAATTAATGGCACACACACACAGACTAGTAAATCACTAGCACAAGTGTTTTCGACAAAATAATATAACCTTGAACTTACATGGGAGTTCTCTCAATCCTTGAATGGTGATTTCACAGGGAGATTAGCAGAACTCCCAATGGAATGAATGATGGTGTTGGCTGAAAAGAGCAATTAATGCATTTCTCCGGACTCTACACCAAATGTATGCAGAAGCTCTGGCAGAAGATCAGGGAAAAGGAGTAAAGGAAACCCGGCCACATTATTTTCATGATGGCAAACGATGGACTCTCCATGGCATTCTACGTGCATTTTAAATATTCCATTAGTTGAGAACTATTCTCCAAGATCTTTGAAATAAACTACCAACAAAATGCAAGCAAGAGAAAAGCCAGTATTCTGGGTTTCAGCGGAAAAGAATGGAAAAGATTACGATTAATTGACTTCATCTGTTTGTTTTATCTACACCAATACATCATCAGGGAAAAAAGTTGCTGTTCAAGTGAATTGGTAATTGGATGAGCAACAGACATGTTGGAAATTAAAAATGGCCAAAAATAAAATGGTTCAGAAGCCTTTGTATTAGTATTTGGTTTTTTTTGCCAAAGTCACAAATCATCCATTGATTTCAAAGCATACAACTCAGCAATCATAATGCCTAATCCTTCTTTGATACTAAGCTAGAGACACTGTTTGGTCAAGGTTTCTGTGTGCTCATTTTGCCTTAGTGTACACTATACTTCACAAACAGAGGAATCAAGCTTAACAACCGCTTTGTGTGTCCTATTACTCAAGTCCAGTTTACCCAGGCCATAGGTCCACATTTCCCAGTTATACAAGAAGCCCTGAGATCAAAGTGCTAGGAACACTCTGACAGAGAGGTTACCCCATGAGATCAGTGTTAGGTAGATATTTGTGTGCACGAGGGAACAGTGGGGACCATTGTGTAAACTCATTGCTTTTAAAATAACTACTATCAGGTTGATCACTCTTATCGCTCTCAGGTCTCCAGGGTCAAATCAAGGTTTCCTTTAAAACAAGTTACTTCAGCCATTTCTTTATAGGTTCAGTTCTATCAATCAAACATTTGCCAGCGGCAATCAACCCCACATAAATGCAACTCGAGACCCACCACTTATCACTACTTGCGATAAATTGCAAATCTCTTGTCAGCAGAAGCATTTTGTATTAGATTTCTATATGTAGCAATTCATGAAGTGTTAATCCAATTGCTTCTGGTTTCTCAGAAGAAGATTTGAGCTTGAAAATCCCAAGTTAATGTGATTAATCAAGCAGAGAAAATCATTGCAATATTATAATAAAACCATTTAAATATAGAAATTGTTTCTCATATAATCTTTGTTGTTAGTTAATTTGACATACTATGTTCTAGAATATGCAGCATAAAGTTACAATTCCTACAGTAGTCTGTCGGGTGAATGAGCTTTATTGACTAGTCAAGATGTTATTGACTTTGGAGTCCAATCCCGGGAAATGACAGTAGTGGTAATGCATGATTTTGTTCACTCAGTTCACTAGTGCCTGATCAGGATAATCTTTATATTCATTTCACAATGTGTCTTCTTAAAATTAACTGCAGTTGTTAATTTAAGAAAGATGTACAGCTAGTAGGTTAACTTATGCTTCTACAAAGTGGAAGCAGTGATTTACATGTTCTGGGCTGAACTTAATTTTGGTGGTGTCCTCAACAATTGGGTAAAAACTCACAGGCAAAGCTATCTTAGTCAGGTTTGGGATTGGAGACATAAAATAATTAAGTTTGTGGTATCAGACTCCCATCCACTTAAGGATACAGATCCTACCTTCAAGTTGTCTTACATTGGTACCCCGCTCTGTGCAATGGATCGATGCTCTCTAGGTCAGATTCAGTTTTAGAACAAGAAAAGCATTATTTATTCAATTTCAGGGTCTACTTGAACCTCGGGGGTGTGCATTTACTCTTACGTCACCAGGCGTGCCTCGAAGGATCATGGGAAATACTTGCATGGGAGCACCACAACTTGAAAGCTTCCCTCCAACACACATCACTCCTACTTGGAACTAAATTCTTGCATTGTCATGGTCAAAATTCTGGAACAGTGTATGTGTCCATCATAGACTGCCACAGTTCACAAACACATCTCACAACCATCTTCTCAAGGACAATCAGCCTTGCTCAATAAACGTCGGTTTAGATGGTGATGCCTACATTCTGTGAATGAATAAACAAAAACTATCTGAGGACGTGTGATTCTACATGGGAAATTAAATGGTTAATCTGGAATATCATATGATCTATTTTCAGGTGCAGATATACTTCATTGAGAAATCAAATTTTTTGGTCAAATCCAAAAAAAAGGGTAGACTGTATGTAGTGGTTCAGTGGTTAGCACTGTTGCCTCATGGCACTAGGGGCCTGGGTTCGATTCCACCTTTGGGCGACTATCTATGTGGAGTTTGCACATTTTCCCTGGGTCCTGGATTTCCTCAAGGTGTGCTGGTTTCCTTCCACATTTCAAAGGTGTGCAGGTTAACTGGATTGCCCTGTAGTGTTCAGGGATGTGTCAAATTGATTCAGCCATGGGAAATTTTGGACTACGGGATATGGTCAGTGGGTCAGTGCAGATTTGATGGCTTCCTTCTGCACTCAAGGGGTTTTATGGACATGAACAAATCATTTAATTTCTGAGCATTGGCAGTATATTAATTCAATTTCTAAAGACTAAAGTTTAATATAGGGAACAGAAAGATTTAAAAGAAGGATTTCCATAAAACCATATATATGTGTGTGTGTGTGTATAAAATGTTCTGAGTCCACTTATTTGTGTGGGTGTAGATGAATTTTTTTGAGTTTTAATTTGTAATTGGATGGAAAATATAGGTTAGATTGTGGTTTGTGAGTCCTAGAAGTACAATTCATTATCTTTAATGTGCTTTGTTGCCAGTGTATTTAAAAGGCCTAAATGAAGGTGGTCTTTACCTTTATAATATGTTTAAAAGTGCAAAAGAAAATTAGGTAACCGATCAAATCCATTTTCTCCATATTCTTCATATTTATAACCTGGCGTCGAGTGATTTTTAATTTTGTCCAACCCAGTCGAACACTGACACCTCCACATCATTCATATTCTTTGTACAATCTACTTGATTACATTTGATTTACCCAATTGCCCAAGCTTTGAATAATATCACCCTGCTTTTTGAAAAAAATTCAGGTGAGCTTCTTAACGCTTGTCATGGTTTGCATGTAATGTTACAATTATGAAGTTGATAGCATTGTTATGTTTTTGAAATGCCTCTAATTTAAAATAAAATGAAATGGATCTTGTGACCTGTTCTAAAGTCTGACTGACAGCAAGCTGGGTGGTTCAATTGTTAACAATTTAAGTGGGTGCAGGTTGTTGTACTGGACAGAAGGAGGAAGGTGCTTAAACATAGAGACAATGTCAGCAGCCTTTGTGCTAACAGTAGGTTCAACATAAGCTTCCCATTTCTATGATGATGGTGTTTGAGGTAGGATGGTAAAGAGGAAACTTACATGATACTGAGTTACAATCGTTTTAAAATATCACTGTATATCCCAGACAGGCATTCTGCCAGAGACTATAGAGTCTGAAAATCTCACCACACCAGAACAAATATAGATACTTGACATTAATAAAACACATTCCTCATTTGTGTGGTAGTTGAAACTTCTTTTGACTTATTAGTGAAGATGTTCCCTTTATTGCATAATATCAGCTTGAATTGAAAAGACCAATACTTGAGGAGTTCAAATGAGGCTGAAAGGATCTTCAGGAATGCTCTCATCATGAATGCCATTCCTGGAGTTAGAATTTCCCAAACAGAAATAGGAAAAGCATCAGTTGGAACTGATTTGGGAAAGTTGAATGTTTACTTAAGGCTGAAAATGTGTTGCTGGAAAAGCACAGCAGATCAGGCAGCATCCAAGGAGCAGGAGAATCGATGTTTCGGGCATGAGCCCTTCTTCAGGGCCTAAGAGGCAATGTTTATTTAAGGGGCAATGTAATATTGACTATGAAGTCTGTTTTCTCAGTTGTGCTAAAAGTGAAAAGGATGTATTGAGTTCTATGGTATCTGGTTTATGTTGCACATGAAGATAGTGTTTACTCAGCAGCACTTTAAGTTTATTTGTTACTGTAAATAATTTAAAGTATGATATCTCATCTTATTATCCTTTCAATATTAAGTGAAAGTTTATTTTGCAAAATTCCTTGTCTCCAGCTGGATTGCAACACTATGTCCTGCACCAACAAAACAAAATCATGAAGGAGTATGTGATAGTTGCTACTTATGTACTTTAATTCAACCTGAGCTAAATTATGGCAGTCATTTTCATTTTTGGTGCATGTGGTTCACTAGAATTCAGGGACTCAACTGCACACACAAATCTCATCCATTTTCACTTTTTTTATTCGATGCATGCAGAGTTTTTGGAATTCTTTACTGCATAGAGATGTCAAGGCTGGATTGTTACATGTATTCAAAACTGATTTTTAATAAGTAAGAACATCAATGATTATTGGAGGAAAAGCAGAGAAGTAGAAGATGAGGATTATCAGATCTGGTGGGCCTACTTTCACTCCCATGTCTTATGGTATTGTGGTCTTACATAGACCAGACAGCTAGTATGATACTGTCAGTGTTTTACCCATGCTGAAAATGTGAATTAATCTATACATGGCTTACTGAAGGATCTCACACAGAAAATGTACATAACACACAAAAACAAAGTAAACTAATACATTCACTTGGAGTAAACGGAAATTGAAGGTGGTAAAGTATTGAAGTGAGCTTGAGTATGACTCTATGAAAAATGCTGGTGAGGCTTTTCCTATGTACTCATTAGGACACAATCATAAAAATATCAAATTTCAAAAACAGCAATGATGTATAATGCATGAGAAGAGGGTCCTGACTGATTGGTAAGTGGACCCTAATTGATCAAGGCAAGTATTATTTTGAATTGGAAATGTAGAAAATAGGTCCAGGAATAGGCCATTTGGCCCATTGAACTGCTCCACTAATCAATATTATCATGGCTGATCATCTAAATCAGTATTCTGTTCCTATTTGTTCCCAATACCCTCTGATCCCTTTTGCTTTAGAACTTCCCTGTTTTTTAACTGGATAATGTCACATTTATTCACGTTATAGTTCATCTGTCATGCATTGCCCACTCATCAATTTGTCCAAATCACACTGAAGCATCTTTGCATCCTTTTCCCAGTTCACTAGCTTTGTGTTATCTGCAAATTTGGCAATACTTTCCTCATCTAAAGCATTAACAGATGTTCTGAATAGCTGTCTCCAAATACTGAGCTCTGTGGCTCCCAACTCATCATTGGCTGTCATTCTGAAAATGACCTGCTTATTCCTCCTCTTTGTTTCCTGTCTTTCAATTAATTTTCTATCAATGTCGATAACATATCTAATGTTGGACTTAATTTTCTGCATTTTGTAAACATGAGCTATTTGAGAATGGTCTGTCCTTGCCTGTGACAAACAGCTGAAAGGTTGTGTTGTTTGATGCAGTCCATCAGTCATTGGTACAAGCACCCTGCATACCAGACATCACACTGACAATGACGTTAATAAAACACATTCCTCATTTGTGTGGTGGGTCGAAGCTTCCTTTGGCTTGACTGCAGCATCTTATTAGTGAAAATATTCCCTTCATTGCATAATAACAGCAAAATGTAGCCATCTTTTCTAGTCACCCCAATTTTTGAGGGACCTTATCCTTTTCACAGTACTCTGTGTTATGATGTGGAAGTGCTGGTGTTGGACTGGGGTGGACCAGGTCAGAAGTCACACGACATTAGGTTATAGTCCAACAGCTTTTGTTTGAAATCACAAGCTTTTGGAGCATTGCAGCTTCATCAGGTGAAGACTTTCTCCTGACAAAGGAGCAATGCTCTGAAAGCTTGTGATTTCAAATAAACCTGTTAGACTATAACCTGGTGTCCATAAGACCATAAGACATAGGAGCAGGAATTAAGCCATACAGCCTATCAAGTCAGCTCTGCCATTTAATCATGGGTTATAAGTTTCTGAACCCCATTCTCCCATTTTCTCCCTGTAATCCTTGATCCCCTTAATACTTAAGAACCTATCTCAATCTTAAATATACTCAGTTAAAAATCACACAACACCAGGTTATAGACCAACAGGTTTAATTGGAAGCACACTAGCTTTCGGAGCGACGCTCCTTCATCAGGTAATTGTCCTGGTGTTGTGTGATTTTTAACTTTGTACATCTCAGTCCAACACCGGCATCTCCAAATCTTAAATATACTCAATGACCTGGCCTCCACAGCTTTCTGAGGTAGTGAATTCCATAGATTCTCCACTCTCTGGCTGAAGAAGCTTCTCCTTATCTCCGTTCTAAAGAAGATACTTACTCTAAGACTATGCCCTCGGGTCCTAGTCTCTCCTACCAATGGAAACATCTTCCCAACATCCAATCTGTTCAGGCAATTCAGTATTCCGTAAGTTTCAATTAGATCCCTCGCTCATCCTCCTAAACTCCATCGAGTATAGACCCAGTGACCTCAAATGTTCCTCATATATTAAGCTTTTCATTCCTGGGACCATTCTTGTGAACCTCCTCTGAAAACAGTCCAGGGTCAGTTTATCCTTCCTGAGATATGGGGCCTAAACCTGCACACAATACTCCAACTGTGGCCCGACCAGAAACTTGTAGAGACTCATGCAACTTTGGACCTAATCTGAGGTAAACTGGACACTTTTCAAGAACAAAAATAGCCAATATGTTCAATATGGATAACGTGCAGTTAGTGCAATATATCATACAATATAAAATTAGGGTAGACGTTATCTCCCAGGATTTGATTTGATGCACTGCATTTCAAAACTAAGCTTGCATCAATTTGACTGTGGGTGTGTCACCACTGAGGTGTATAAGATGAAAGGTTTTAACAGAATGTTCCTTTTTTATAACAATTATCAAAAATTGGATAACTGTGTTCAATTTTGATCTCCCTGCTCTAGGAAAGGTATCGTGAAAGTTGAAAGAGTTCAGAAAGAATTTACAAGGATATTGCCAGGGTTGGATGGTTTGAGCTATAGGGAGATGCTGAACAGGCTGGGGCTGTTTTCCCTGTTGGAGGCTGAGGGTTGATCTTATAAAGGTTTATAAAATCAGGAGGGGCATGGATAGGTCTTTTCCCTGGGGTCGGGGAGGCCAAAACTGGAGGGGCATAGGTCTAAGGTGAGAGGGAAAAGATTTAAAAGGGACCTTAAGGGACAACTGTTTTAACACAGAGAGTGGAGTGTTTGTGGAATGATCTGCCAGAGGATGTGGTGGAGCCTGATAGAATTGCAACATTTAAAAAGGCATCTGGATGGGTATATGAATAGAAAGGGTTGAGAGACATATGGGCCAAATGCTGGCAAATTTGACTAGATTTATTTAGAATATCTAGTTAGCATGGATAAGTTAGGCTGAAGGGCCTGTTTCCGTGCTATACATCTCTATGATTCTATAACAAGAAAACAAAGTATGGAAGTGACATAATTACAGAAATTTTTAATATTAAGACAACAGTAAGTAGGCTGACAATAAGACCATAAGACCATAAGACATAGGAGTGGAAGTAAGGCCATTCGGCCCATCGAGTCCACTCCGCCATTCAATCATGGCTGATGCGCATTTCAGCTCCACTTGCCAGCGTTCTCCCCGTAGCCCTTAATTCCTCTAGACAACAAGAACCTATCAATCTCGGCCTTGAAGACATTTAGCGTCCCGGCTTCCACTGCACTCCGTGGCAATGAATTCCACAGGCCCACCACTCTCTGGCTGAAGAAATGTCTCCGCATTTCCGTTCTGAAATGACCCCCTCTAATTCTAAGGCTGTGTCCACGGGTCCTAGTCTCCGCGCCTAACAGAAACAATTTTCTAGCATCCACCTTTTCAAAGCCATGTATTATTTTGTACGTCTCTATTAGATCTCCCCTTAATCTTCTAAACTCCAACGAATACAACCCCAGTATCCTCAGCCGTTCCTCATATGCTAGACCTGTCATTCCAGGAATCATCCGTGTGAATCTCCGCTGGACACGTTCCAGTGCCAGTATGTCCTTCCTGAGGTGTGGGGACCAAAACTGGACACAGTACTCCAAATGGGGCCTAACCAGAGCTTTATAAAGTCTTAGTAGTACATCTCTGCTTTTATATTCCAACCCTCTTGAGATAAGAGACAACATTGCATTCGCTTTCTTAATCACAGACTCAACCTGCATGTTTACCTTTAGAGAATCCTCGACTAGCACTCCCAGATCCCTTTGTGCTTTGGCTTTATTAAGTTTCTCACCATTTAGAAAGTAGTCCATTCCTATATTCTTTTTGCCAAAGTGCAAGACCTCGCACTTGCTCATGTTAAATTCCATCAGCCATTTCCTGGACCACTCTCCCAACCTGTCTAGATCCTTCTGTAGCCTCCCCACTTCCTCAGTACTACCTGCCTGTCTACCTAACTTTGTATCATCGGCAAACTTCGCTAGAATGCCCCCGGTTCCCTCATCCAAATCATTAATATATAATGCGAACAGCTGTGGCCCCAGCACCGAACCCTGCGGGACACCGCTCGTCACCGGCTGCCATTCTGAAAAAGAACCTTTTATCCCAACTCTCTGCCTTCTGTTAGATAGCCAATCCTCAATCCATCCCAGCAGCTCACCTCGAACACCATGGGCCCTCACCTTGCTCAGCAGTCTCCCGTGTGGCACCTTATCAAAGGCCTTTTGAAAGTCCAGATAGACCACATCCACTGGGTTCCCCTGGTCTAACCTACTTGTTACCTCTTCAAAAAATTCCAACAGAAATAGTTGTGAGGTTGCTGTATCAACCCCATTTTATCATTTTTCTTTCAGTTATTGTTTCTAAGGACACACTAACAGAGGTCAGTAACTTCTAACAGGACCAGTATACTTCCTAAATGAAAATGAGCAAATTTTAACTGGAGAGCCAAAGTCCTTTGACGTTTATGAACATTATGCAGCAATTATTGGTGCAGCATAATCTCTGAATATATATTTCTTGTAATTGAGGATAACATGTATTTCTAATGCAGCAACTAATGCATGTAGGTCTATTCCCGTTTTAGGTCTTCACAGGTATTTCTGTCTCTTCCTCAATGCTGTTGTAAAATTACCCTGCCAATTCAAAAATGGTTTCTGATATGTTACATTTCAGATGGATGTAATTAACATCAAGGAGTACCTATACAAAATATTTTATAATAGTAGCTTCGACAGAGGCTGGAATGACAGCTCCATACTAAGTGGGACCTGTCAAATTACTGGTTTCAAACTGTTCCTTGCCTCAACTGTAATATCCACAAAGGATTTAACAAATCAATATTTACCGTAAGGGAACTCTAATGATCCAGCAGTTTTCCAGCAAAGTTCATGAAAGTGTTGTATTACTGCTTGAACAACTATGGGCTGTGCCAAGTAATTTTTGGACATTTTATTCCATTATAGAATGACAATATAATGAATATCTACTTAATGCTTCAACATATACTAATGGTAGGCTTAATTCTTGTGGAGCTTTATTTTGTTTCTCAAGCTTTCAGCAATACTATTGGATAGACAGAGACAGAGAAAATCCTGCCCAATCTGGCTGTGTAGATATCTATTTGGGGTTTAAAGATTTGTTGAATCATTGCAGGTAAATTAAGATGAAAGGGTGACAGTGACTGTCATCAGTGATCAATCACAATTTGAAGGGTTTTACTCTGTTTCTTTAATGGCTGTTCCTGCCAGCATTGTCCGCTGATCTTTGTGACAAAGTTGAACTAGATAACAGCAGCTAATCTATTTTAACCTAATCTTCAGATTTAATCATGTTTCTTTAATCGCTCAGCTGGTAAAAATGGTTGGTAAATTTGAGCTAGGTCAGTCATAGCATTTCTGTAACTGCAGTGAACCAGAGGGTTTACATTCTATGTCATAGTTACACTTCCTATCTTTTAGGGTCAATTTTGAATGCCTTTGCTTTGCCAGGGTTGGAGCTGTGGAGACCTAAGAGTGTTCACAACATTTGCTACCCCACCTATGATTTCCCCCCCCTTGTCATTTTGGCCATAATCCTGAGAAAGAAGCTACTGTCTCTGAGGACAGAACATTTTTCTTCAACCACCTACATGATGAAAGAAATTCCGTGGTTAAGTAATTCAATCAGAATTGACAATTTTGTGAGCATTTTAAATCATAGATATTAAAAACAATGAATTTTTAAAATTCAAAGTAATCGTTCAACCAATTATTAGTGAATTAAAATAGGAAGATCACTGTAAACAGATCCTGGATCCCCCATTGGTTGTGATTCTGGATGGTATTCACAAAACTACTCAAATGGAGTGAACTTTATTCAACAAATCCTCATTTGGTTACAACAACATTAATGTAAAAAAGGATCTCTTCCCTACTGAGTACCTCTCCCCCAGATCCAAGTGAATTAACTTTAACCAGGCCTTTCTAAATGAACAAAAACAGTTAGTTTTTTCATTTATAAAATTTGAAAAAGAATTGTGGATCCATTTCTAAATTGCTCATGCTGACCAACTATTTGAATATTGTGGCCGTTGCAGTGAAGGTTACAGGTACCATTGATGTTGGTAGATGAACAGTTACAGGTAACACTGATTTTCATAGATGAATGGTTACAGGTAACATTGATATCGGTAGATGAATGATTACAGGTACCATTGATGTTGGTAGATGAACAGTTACGGGTAATGTTAATTTTTGTAGATGAATGGTTACAGATACCATTGATGTTGGTAGATGAATGGTGAAAGGTAACATCGATGTTGGTAGATGAACTGTTACAGGTAACATTGATGTCGGTAGATGAACAGTTACAGGTAACACTGATGTTTGTAGATGAATGGTTACAGGTACCATTCATGTTGGGAGATGAATGGTTACAGGTAACATTGATGTTGGTAGATGAATGGTTATAGGTAACATTGATGTTGGTAAATGAACGGTTGCAGGTAACATTAATGTTGGTAGATGAATGGTTATAGGTAACATTGATGTTGGTAAATGAACGGTTGCAGGTAACATTAATGTTGGTAGATGAATGGTTATAGCTGAAAATGTGTTGCTGGAAAAGCGCAGCAGGATGCCTTCCTTGAAGATGCTCTCTTCCTCAGATTTGAACCTACTGCAAATCCTCTTACAAGGATGCCTTCCTTGAAGAAGCTCTCTTCCTCTTTCAGTTCTTATCTCCAGCATTTGTAGTCCTCACTTTCTCCTAGATGAATGGTTATAGGTAACATTGATATCGGTAGATGAACGGTTACAGGTACCATTCATGTTGGTAGATGAATGGTTGCAGGTAACATTAATGTTGGTAGATGTATGGTTACAGGTAATATTGATGTTGGTAAATGAACGGTTGCAGGTAACATTAATGTTGGTAGATGAATGGTTACAGGTACCATTGATGTTGGTAGATGAATGGTGAAAGGTAACATTGGTGTTGGTAGATGAATGGTGAAAGGTAACATTGATGGGTGGCATTAACATTTGTGGACGGCACGGTGGCACAGTGGTTAGCACTGCTGCCTCACAGCGCCAGAGACCCGGGTTCAATTCCCGCCTCAGGCGACTGACTGTGTGGAGTTTGCACATTCTCCCCGTGTCTGCGTGGGTTTCCTCCGGGTGCTCCGGTTTCCTCCCACAGTCCAAAGATGTGCAGGTCAGGTGAATTGGCCATGCTAAATTGCCCGTAGTGTTAGGTAAGGGGTAGATGTAGGGGTATGGGTGGGTTGCGCTTCAGCGGGGCGGTGTGGACTTGTTGGGCCGAAGGGCCTGTTTCCACACTGTAAGTAATCTAATCTAATCTAATCTGATGTTGGTAGATGATTGGTTACAGGTAACATTGATGTTGGTAGATGAATGGTTGCAGGTAACATTGATGTTGGTAGATGAATGGTTACAGGTACCATTGATGTTGGTGGGTGAATAGTCAGCTTCATGATCCTTACTTTTGAAGATTGGATGAGATCTGTAGTTCTGATATCTTTCTACCATGATTGAATTTCATCATTCAGAGTAAGACAGAGTCCATTGTCCTGTTGCCTGCTTGGGAACTCTGCAGCCTTCTGGACTCAATATGAAGTTCAACAATTTTAAGGCTTGAAGCACTTTCTCTCCTGTCCTTATCTCAACCCCCACACACCAGGCCTTGTTAACACACAGTCTGCTATTACACTCAATCCAGTGTTATCCACTAACAGTCCCCATTAATAGCTATTCACCCTCCCAAACTGATTATTATTCACTCCTTTGTCTTTCCAACTGTTCTTGTCTCTTTTTGGGCTCTATCTACGCCTAACATTTACCCCATACTCTCTCCCCACATCCTATCTTCTACATTAAAAAAAACCCAGCATTTTCCTAGCCACAATCAGTTCTGAGGAAGAGTCACTGGTCGCAGAATGTGAACTCTGATTTCTTTCCACAGTTGCTGCCAGACCTGCTGAGCTTTTTCCAGCAATTTTTGTTTCTGTTTCTGATTTCCAGCATTCGCAGCTCTTTGGTTTCCATTCTTGTCCTGTTTATTTGAAATTTAGAAAGCTTTTGACAAGGTCCCATATGATTCTGATAGCAAAAGTAACAGCCATGTGATTCAAAAGAAATCTAACAAATGTGATCAACAATTGATTGAATAACAGGAAGCAGAGGGTGATGGTTGAGGGGTTTATTGTGACTGGGAACCTGTGTCCAGTGGGGTCCCATGGGGATCAGTACTGGGACTATAGCTGTTTGTGGATTATATAAATGATTCAGGCTTGAATGTAGTAGGGTTGATCAGTAAGTTTGAGGATGACACAAAAATGGTGAGATGGTAAATGTTGAGGATAACCTTAGACTACAAGAGGACACAATGCAGGTTGGTCAGAGGGACTGATCGGGGTAAATGAAATACATATGAATAAATATGATTTGATGTACTTGGGCAGGACAAACAAGGCAAGGGAATACATGACGAACACGAAGACCCTGGGAAGCACTGAGAATCAGTGGGAGCTTGGTGTACATGAATGTTGCTTGGTGTCCATTAAGGGATTGGGACAGTTAGAAAAAAAGATTGAAAAGGCATTTGCAATACCTGCCTTTATTAATTAAAGCACAGAGTTTAAGAGAAGGGAGGTTAGTTGGAAATAAATATATAAAATGTTGGTTAAGCCACAGCTTGAGTTTGTGTTTGAGTTCAGTTCTGGAATCGACATTGCACAGAAGAAGTGGAGTAGTGCAGGAGTATCTTGGATGAAAATCTCTGAGTGACTCACTTCTCCTCCCTCTCTGCGTACAATTACACATCCCTCACTAAAACATTAGTTACTTTACTATTAGCGATGAAGCTGACTTGAATTTGACATGCGATAGCGCTGAAAAGAGTGCAGAGGGGTTTTACCAGATTGTTGCCGGGGCTAGAGTAAGTTTGGATGGAGTGGGGATGTTTTCCTTAGAGCAGAGGAGATTGAGAGGGGACATGATTGCAATGTTTAGAACTGAAAGGGGCATGGCGAGGATAGACAGGAAGAAACCTTTCCCCTTAATGGAGGGATCAATGATCAGGGGCATAGATTGAAGCTCAACCTATGAAGAAGGTTTTGAGGAGCTATGAGGAAACATGGTTTCATCCAGAGGGTGGTGAGAATTGGGAACTTGCTGCCTGTAAGGTGGTGGGGCAGAAACCCTCATCATATTGTAGAAGAAGTTAGACCAAATGTTTGTGATGCCAAGCCACACAAGGCTATGGACCAAGTGCTGGAAAATGAGAATAGAATTGTTAGTTGGTTGATTTTGATTGGCTTAGATCAGCTGAAGGACCTTTTTCTGTGCTATAGATCTCTATGACTCTATGTCAACACAAACTTGGTCCAGGATGTTATATTTTCTTGAAGTGTTTAGGTTGACATTACATTGATACCTATGCACCCAAAGTGATTACAATGTTCTTTAATCTTTCTTTGCGTACCAATACATCTTGGTGGTCCCCTCACATCAATACCTCGGCTGGAGAAAGCTTCTTGACGGCCTCAGGTGACCTTGACAGGCATCCTGTGGTGATCCTGAGCCTAGAAACCTTTGGCCTGTTGAGCATCTCCTGCACCTTCATGGCCTGACCTAATGGAAGCAACGGGATCAATGGCAGAGAAGAAGTGGAGTAGTGCAGGAATATCTTGGATGACAATCTCTGAGCGACTCCCTTCTCTTCCCTCTCTGCTCACAATTACACATCCCTCACTAAAACATTAAGTTACCTTACAGTTAGCGATGAATTTGGCTTGGGGGTTTGTGCAACCACCACAGCAGAAGTTCTAGATTTGTTCTGTCGTATCAGAAATTTTACAGTGGGTCTGTTTCAAAAACAAAAATTGCTGGGAAAGCTCAGCAGGTCTGGCAGCATCTGTGGAGAGAAATCAGAATTAACATTTCAGGTTGAGTGATCCTTCCTCAGTTGGTCTGCTTTATTGTTCAAGAATAATTCATCTGTTGGGAATAAGTGTTGGAGGGTGCATAGAAGAACATGGAGATTTATTAGTGCCACATGCTGTGATCTTTACATGAGCGATATGTATTGCTGCTTGTTTGACAACAGGGAACAGTAGTCTGGAGACATTATCCCTAGATGATTAGATGCATCCAATCTCCTCTTCAGCACAGGTCTGGTCACCTTACTCCCCTCTAAAATTTAATCATCTCCTGTTGATGTTCAATGGTATTAACATCGCTGAATCTGATACCACTAACATCATGGAGATTACCTCTGACCAGAAACTAACCTGGACTAGCCACATAAAAACTATGTCTAATAGATCAGGTTAGAGGCTGGGAATTCTGAAACACATGACGCACCTTCTGACTCCCCAAAGCCTATCCATAATTTACAAGGCACAAGTGAGAATGCTTTCCACTTTTCTGGATAGGTGCAGCTCCAACAACACACAAGAAGTTCGACAACGTTCAGAAAAAGGAGCCTACTTGATTGGCACCCATCCTCCACCTTCAACATTCACCATCCTCACTACTGACACTGTTGGAGCTGTCCATGCATGAAGAAGATTATAAGCTGAGGCAATAGACTCCACAGTCACAATTGAAGCCTTCATACTCATGATAACCAGATAAAATAATGCAGTGACTCACAGAAATCCTAGTGAGAAAGACAAAACTTGTGTGTTAGTGAAGTGTAGAAGGGAAGGTCTGACCCCATCATAATCAAAGGCTATTTAAGTAATTGTCATTACATATTTCCATACAGCTGCACTGAAGTTATAAGAGCAACTAACAAACATTAAGGAATTTAGTTGAATTCCTTTAGACAAATGGCTTTTGATAGTAGAGAGAAGTCCCCATCGCATCAACAGGGGAAGATTGAAACACAAATGGAGGAAACATCAAGGACTTGAGGATATTTGATGAACGGTATAAACACCAAGGAGTGAATGACATATAACGCAGGGTATGAATAGGTAATTTGTGAAAGAACATGAGAAAACAGATAGCATTGTAAGGAGGCAACCACAAAACATGACTTAGTCATTATGAACTCAGGAAAATAATCTTCACAAGGGAACAAACAGCATCCATTCAGTGTGATGCAGCTGGCAAATGTCTAGGGAGGGGCATAGTAGTCAGAGGGGACGTGGCAAGCCTGCTGTCAATGTTGCATGAATTCATTGTAATGCGGGATGTATAAATATCCAGTACTTTATTGGGAAAGGAGGGTGTCCTTGAGATCTGTTCTGAGCTGTGTTGGTTAGGAGATCCAAATGAAGATTGATTTGTGTTACTGAGCACAGGACTCAGACTCTTCTTTAGAATCCCTCTCCAACAGACTCACATTGACAGTAATTCTATTGAAATTATTTGAAATTATTGAGATTGAAAGTACTGAAACTGAAATTACTGAGATATTTTATCATTGATAGTCACAGGTGAGGTGCTGAAAGACTGGAGGTTGGCTAACGTGGTGTCACTGTATAAGAAGGGTAGTAAGGACAAGCCAGAGAACTATAGACCAGTGAGCCTGTGGTGGGCAAGTTGTTGGAGGGAATCCTGAGGGACAAGATGTACATGTATTTGGAAAGGCAAGGGCTGATTAGGGATAGTCAATATGGCTTTGAGCGTGGGAAATCAGGTCTCACAAACTTGGTTATGTATCTTGAAGAAGTAACAAAGAGGATTGATGAGAGCAGAGAGGTAGATGCGATCTATATGGACTTCAGTAAGGGGTTCGACAAGGTTCCCCATGGGAGACTCGTTAGCAAGGTTAGATCTCATGGAATACAGAGAGAACTAGCCATTTGGATACAGAACTGGCTCAAAGGTAGAAGACAGAGGGTGGTGGTGGAGGGTTGTCTTTCAGACTGGAGGCCTGTGACCAGTGGAGTGCCACAAGAATCGGTGCTGGGTCCACTACTTTTCATCATTTATATTAATGATTTGGATGTGAGCATAAGAGGTACAGTTAGTAAGTTTGCAGATGAGACCAAAATTGGAGGTGTAGTGGACAATGAAGAAGGTTACCTCAGATCACAATGGGATCTTGATCAGATGGGCCAATGGGCTAAGAAGTGGTAGATGGAGTTTAATTTAGATAAGTGTGAGGTGCTGCATTTGGGAAAGCAAATCTTAGCAGGACGTATACACTTAATGGTAAGGTCCGAGGGAGTGTTGTTGAACAAAGAGACCTTGAAGTGCAGGTTCATAGCTCCTTCAAAGTGGAGTTGTTGTTCGATAGGATAGTGAAGAAGGTGTTTGGTATGCTTTCCTTTATTGGTCAGAGTATTGAGTACAGGAGTTGGGAGGTCATGTTGCAGCTACAGGACATTGATTAGGTCACTGTTGGAATATTGCGTGCAATTCTGGTCTTCTTCCTATTGGAAAGATGTTGTGAAACTTGAAGGGATTCAGAAAAGATTTACAAGGATGTTGCCAGGATTGGAGGATTTGAGCTATGGGGAGAGGCTGAACAGGCTGGGGCTGTTTTCTCTGGTGTGTCGGAGGCTGAGGGGTGACCTTATAGAGGTTTATAAAATCATGAGGGGCATGGGTAAGATAAATAGACAAAGTCTTTTCCTTGAGATAGAGGAGTCCAGAACTGGAGGGCATAGGTTTAGGGTGAGAGGGGAAAGATATAAAAGAGAACTAAGGGGCAACCTTTCCACACAGAGGGTGGTACGTGTGTGGAATGAGCTGCCAGAGGATGTGGTGGAGGCTGGTCCAATTGCAACATTTAATCGGCATCTGGATGGTTAAATGAATAGGAAGGATTTGGAGGGATGTGGGCCAGGTGCTGGCAGGTGGGACTAGATTGGGTTGGGATATCTGGTCGGCATGGACAAGGTGGACCGAAGGATATGTTTCTGTGCTGTACATCTCTATGACTCTAAATACAAAAGTACCTTCAATACTCATGGCCTCTATCATTTGGAAGCACAAAGGCAATTGATGCATGGGAACATTACTATCTGCAAGCAGCCATCCAAACCATGCATCATCCCAACATGGAATGATATTGCTACTTCTTTGCTGCCTTGGGGTTAAGTCCTGGAATTCTCTTCCACTGTAGCTGTTTTTGCACATTACAAACAGTTGCAGTTCAAGGGGGTAGTTCACCAACACCCTCTCCAGGCCAATTACGGATAGTGACTAAACACTGGCCCAATTATTGACATCTACATCCCATGAAGAGAATAAAAATTGCATGCATTTTATCCGGCATGAATGAAATGTTTGATAGCACAAAATTTGTACTTATTTTTAAAGTAACATGTCATTCTGAGTGTTAATAGCTAAAATCCGATGTCTGAATGTTTACTGCTAAAATAGTATCAGAAAAGTAAATATTAAAAAGGGTCAGTGATATCCTGTGTTTGTAATATTGAGTAAAGAAAAAAATCATTACTTTAAAGGACCTGAACAAATAGACTCTTTAGCTCCATGAACCGAATTAGAATACTTTATATCACACCAAAAGAGAAAATGCTGGAAAATCTCAGCAGGTGTGACAGCATCTGTAAGGAGAGAAAAGAGCTGATGTTTCAAGTCTAACTGACCCTTAAAATCACAATTCAATGTAATCATCTACAATGTGGTTCTGTTACGTGAACAGAATGTAAATTGGTGAAATGACAGAAAGGGCCTGGGGTTATAAAAAGTACTGAATAATTTCTTTTGAGGCTTTTTGTTTTCCAGTAAATGTTATATTTCAGTTCAACTGTCTAATGTCGAATAACAAATAGGACAGTTGTAAGTTTTTGTTTGTTACCCTTTGTGGCTCACTCAGTTGATGCTGATTCTTTCTTATCAGGCGATAAAACATAGAGTGGCTACCATCACGCATTCCTAAAGCTGCTCCAGAGGACTTGGGAGTAAAAACACACCCTTTCCAAACAAACAAACTGCTTTATTATACCATTTGTTAATGGTCTGACATTAGCTGTTGCTATTTTCAATATTAGCTCAGCATTAGGACAGCTAGTTAATTAAATGCTCAAGGCTCCATTTTTTTGGTAAGAGTAATTTGTTTGTAATGATCAACGCAATGTAAGCATCTTTGCTTCAGATAATTTTTTTTTATCAGTTGTCCTGCCCACTTCAATGAAGTTTAGCAACGGTTTTAACAGAACCATTTGATCTTCTACCATAATGATTAGGCACGTCCAACTAAATCACGTAGTAGCGTTTCATGCATCTTGAAATGTGTGACATTATGCTTCTGTTTCTAGATAGTGCAATTAAGGCAACTGTTCTAGCTGAATGTTATGCTTTTAATCAGAAAGCAGAAATGGATACCTGATATCCCCTATGTGTCATGGGTTCTACAGCTTTGTTGATTGTAATTTTCTTTTATTTGTATTCAGATCAAGGAAAATCTTGATGACTGTAGTGTCTATATTGCATCAGCTTATAAGGAATAGAAACTGATGCCTAGCATGTCCCTGATGTCCGACAGGGAGGTTAATACTTCCAATGTTTATTTGAAGTCAGAGAAAGGTGCTTGCAACTGCGAGAACTTAAAATGAAGGCTTATCCCCCCCTTTTCTGTGCTGCTTCATGCTTTTTTTAAACTCTCTACCCTAAAACAGAAACCAATGTTTGATTCAATCACCTCGCAAAACCGACATTGTTCATTCATGAGCTTTCAGAGATGCAAGTTTCCCACTGAAGGAAATTAAAATGATTAGTGTAGGTGGCGATTAGTAAAGATCTTTTGCAGATTTCAGATTTCTTCTGTCCAAACAATTTTGTTTTTGCTATAAATAGTATCTGTCACCTTATTCAGTTGGAATCATTTCAGCAATGATGCAACACAAATCCTGGAAGACTATTCATTCAAAATCACTTTTGTAGTCAACGTTATATGATTGTTTTGTTTTCCATTTGCTGGTAAGAGCCCTCTGAAGCTGTTAATTCCATAAAATAATCACAACCACTGGAAATGCAGCCCCCTGCCCCAACCCTCCGCCTACCTGGCTACCAAATTACCTTTTAAAATGTACAGCCCTGTGTTTTATAATTAATTAACAATGCCTGGTTCACGTACACTTTTGAATGTTAGCAGTAGGCTGTTCAATTGTGAATCTCATGTGGTGTCATGAAGAATTGGAAATCTCAAGGTCTTTCACATTAAATCCCTTCAAGACATCACCTCATCCTACCCTCTTCTAGTCTTATATTTCTCCAAGAACAGCGCATTCCTCCAATCTGAGCACCTGTATTTCCTCTTACCACCCCACTACTGATGGTTGGTTTTCAACTGCTTGGGTCTCAAACTCTGGGCAACAGACTTATTGCTTTGTTTCTTTTTCAAGGGTTTCCTGGTGCCCAGAGCTGGGTAAATATCTATCCTCATTCTTTTATATAAGTAATTGAGTTGAAAAGTGTGGCGCTGGAAAAGCGCAGCAGGTCAGGCAGCATCCGAGGAGCAGAGTTGATGTTTCGGGCGTAAGCTCTTCATCGGGAATGTGGTGGGGAAGGAAGGGGGATGGAGAGTCGATGTTCCAGACATAAGAAGGACATATGCCCGAAACTGCAACTCTCCTACTCCTCAGATGCTGCTTGACCCACTGTGCTTTTCCAGCACCACACTTTTCGACTCTGACCCTCCAGCATCTGCAGTCCTCACTTTCTCCTAAAGGCCAGTTGGGAGCAAGGAAGCAAACCTTATTGGAGGGGCCTCTGATTAGCAGGGCCAACAATATCCTATAGAATGAATGCAGCCAGTGGAAAGTTAAAGTAATTTGCATTTTTATCCAGTGTGGTTAAAATAATAAAATGCTGGCAAAATTAACTGAGGTTTCTAAAATGGAAAACATCCCTCATGGATCTTTTCTGAAAGATTTCCTTTGATTCCAATAATTTCCCCAATTACGAGAGATGCTTTATACAATAAGGCACGATGAAACCACTTCACAGCGTGATTAAATAGGAACAGGAGGACTTTTACAGTGGTCAGGTTTTAGTGCCAATTCTCTTTTCAGATTTGATGCCAATGCTGTTCACATGGATGCTGAAACTGGAGACAGGACTTAAATGCCTCTTCCCTCCAAATAACAATCTTGGAGATTTTTTTCTTTAAATAGCCATGAATAGCTGATGCTATAAGGAGCCATCAGGGAGAGATGCAAAATGGATGCCAACCACTTCTCCTTTGGAGGGGACTCAGACAAGTCTATTACATTACTTTGCTACATTGCATTTCCTGTTGAAAAGAACCATTGCCTGCACAATGTTTCGTTCAAAGTATTTTGGCCTGGATTTTGCTGCTGGCCAGACAGTTGTTATTCCAATGTAGAGGAGAATTGTACTTGGGCACCCTGCTGAATCCCTATTTTAGTTCTCGCCAAAGGAGGGAAATGAAGATTCCCCTTGGGAACGCTATAGCTCTTGGAACTCTCTGAAAGTGTCCATTTAAATCAGAGAATCCTGCTGCAGTTAATTAAAGAGGGGAAGGTTAGACTATGAAAAGCCTAGCCTAAATCCTGAGTAACTGTTTAACTGACCCCCAGAGCTTACCAGGAGACAGTGAGGACTGCAGATGCTGGAGATCAGAGTCGAGAGTGTGTTGCTGGACAACCACAGTAGGTCAGGCAGCATCTGAGGAGCAGGGGAATTGACATTTTGGGCTGGAGCCCTTCATCAGGAAGCCATGATGAGGTCTGGCCCAAAACATCAATTTTCCTGCCCTCAGATGCTGCCTGACCTGCTGTGCTTTTCCAACAACACACCCCCAGAACTTACCACTTATACTCCCAACTACACCTCTCCCAAATCCCTGACACACTCTAAACCCTGACCTGATATATCTCTATGGGGCAATACCCTTGCCACTAAATCCAATGCCCTCACCAAACCCACCCCTAAGCTGGGCCACAAACCCCACTCCCTCCAACCTGACACTTCTGCCTTTATCACCAGATATGACCCCCCCCCCCCCCCCCCACACACACACACACACACTGTGGGAACCCTCAACACCCCTCCCCAGCACATGCCCCCTTCCAGCCCTCAGGATACAACACCTCTGTGTGCACCCACCACACTCAAGAAAGCCTGTTCTGATGAAGAATCACCAGAATTGAAATGTTAATTCTGTTTCCATCCTACAGATGTTGCTAGACCTGCTGCACTTTTACAGCAACTTCTGTATTTTTCCCCAAACACTTCATCACTCATGCCACCTTGCCATCTTGCACCCTGGCATCCTCATTATCTGACAGCCTTTCCACCATGCACCCTGCCCCTACCCACCTTGCATCATATCCACCTGGCACCCTACCCATCTCACAAACTCAGTACTTGGCACCGTACTAATACCCACCTATCCACCTTACTGTCCTGGCACCCGAACCTCAGATGTACCTTACATACTGAGCATGATGGCTCAGTGGTTAGCATTGCTGCCTCACACTGCCAGGGGCCTGGGTTAGTTTCCACCCTCAGGCAACTGTCTGTGTGGAGTTGCACGTTCTCCCCGTGTCTGCACAGATTTCCTCCAGGTGCTCCGGTTTCATCCTACAGTCCAAAGATACTCAGGTTTGGGTGGATTGGCCGTACTAAACTTCCCCATAGTGATAAGAGATGTACAGGCCAGGCCATGGGAAATTCAGTGTTACAGGAAAAGGGTGGAGGGGGTGTGGGTCTGGGTGGGATGCTCTTGAGAGAGTCAATGTGGAGTCAATGGGCCAAATGGTCTGCTTCCCCTTTCACAATAGCTATGAAAAAGTCTTTCTGTGTTTTTGACCTGTTATTATCAGAATATGCCTGCAGTGAAAAATGCACCTGGTTTGCCCTTCATTGACTGTTCTACACCATAAGGGGCCTGTCGGAATGCAAGTGTGGTACTGCATTTTTGTAGCAGCCCTGACCAGAATCTCCTCTTAGAAATAGCTGATAATTAACTGGAGCTACTTGTGATTGTCATTCCTTGGAATATTCGGCCTATTGGATGGTGGCAGACATAAAAGGTACAAGAAAGTAGGTTGAATGTTAAATAGGACCTGATTCTCAGCAAAGTCACAAAGATATTTTGTTGCTGTAGTCGTCTTGTAAGTTTATAAGATCTAAAGAAGTACGAATATGCAAAGACAATTTTGCTGATCATGACTATATGGTCACAATTGACCTGATTTTGGTCTTAAGTCTATTTTCCTACACTTGACTTCCCTGTAGATTAAAAAAAAATCTGTTAACTCAACCTTAATATTGTTAGGATATGAAATCAAGTGGCTAAATCTATGCTACACTCTGGATATGGATCAGGATATTTTTTAAAGCAGATAAATTTAAGATTCCAGGTATTTGTTAAGAGAGCAAAGTCGCTGGTTTTGAACATGGTCAAACAAACTTTATAGTATAAATTTGCAACAGTAGTACAATTTGTGCTATATACGTAGATTACATCCTGACATCTATAATTAACTGGAAGTAATGTTTTTGACTCCTCTATCCTGGGAAAAAGACCTTAACTATTCATCCTCTTCATGCCCCTCACCATTTTATAAACCTCTATAAGGCTCAATCTCCAATGCTCCAGAGGAAATAGTCCCACCCTGTTTAGCCTCAAACCGTCCAACCCTGGCAACATCCTTGTAAATTCTTTCTTCACCTTTTCAAGTTTAACAACATCCTTCCTATAGCTTCTCAGCGTCTACCTTGACAAAGATCTCAGAACTTTGAACGCTTCGATAGAATTGCCTCTAATTAGACTCAACCCCAAGGAGAATATGTTCCTCATAAACAACACTTTCATCCCATGGATCAGCTTAGTGAACCATCTCTGTGTTACTTCCAACACAACACATCCCTCCTTACGTAAGGGAACAAGACTATGAAGTTTACAGGGTAAAAACAATGACTGCAGATGCTGGAAACCAGATTCTGGATTAGTGGTGCTGGTAGAGCACAGCAGTTCAGGCAGCATCTAAGGAGCAGTAAAATCGATGTTTCGGGCAAAAGCCTTTCATCAGGAATATAGGCAGAGAGTCTGAAGGGTGGAAAGATAAATGAGAGGAGGGTGGGGGTGGGGAGAAAGTCGCATAGAGTATAATAGGTGAGCGGGGGAGGGGATGAAGGTGGTAGGTCGGGGGGGGGGAGGGAGGAGTGGATAGGTGGAAAAGAAGATAGGCAGGTAGGACAAGTCATGGGGACAGTGCTGAGCTGGAAGTTTGGAACTGGGGTGAGGTAGGGGAAGGGGAAATGAAGAAACTGTTGAAGTCCACATTGATGCCCTGGGGTTGAAGTGTTCCGAGGCAGAAGGTGAGGCGTTCTTCCTCCAGGCGTCTGGTGGTGAGGGAGCGGCGGTGAAGGAGGCCCAGGACCTCCATGTCCTCGGCAGAGTGGGAGGGGGAGTTGAAATGTTGGGCCACAGGGCGGTGTGGTTGATTGGTGCAGGTGTCCCGGAGATGTTCCCTAAAGTGTTCTGCTATGAGGCATCCAGTCTCCCCAATGTAGAGGAGACCACATCGGGAGCAACGGATACAATAAATGGTATTGGTGGATGTGCAGGTAAAACTTTGATGGATGTGGAAGGCTCCTTTAGGGCCTAGGATGGAGGTGAGGGAGGAGGTGTGGGCGCAGGTTTTGCAGTTCCTGCGGTGGCAGGGGAAGGTGCCAGGATTGGAGGGTGGGTTGTAGGGGGGGCGTGGACCTGACCAGGTAGTCATGGAGGGAATGGTCTTTGAGGAAAGCAGAAAGGGATGGGGAGGGAAATATATCCTTAGTGGTGGGGTCTTTATGGAGGTGGCGGAAATGTCGGCGGATGATTTGGTTTATGCGAAGGTTGGTAGGGTGGAAGGTGAGCACCAGGGGCGTTCTGTCCTTGTTACGGTTGGAGGGGTGGGGTCTGAGAGCGGAGGTGCAGGAAGTGGACGAGATGCGTTGGAGGGCATCTTTAACCACGTGGGAAGGGAAATTGCGGTCTCTAAAGAAGGAGGCCATCTGGTGTGTTCTGTGGTGGAACTGGTCCTCCTTGGAAGCAGAAATGGCAGAGGCGGAGGAATTGGGAATACAGGATGGCATTTTTGCAGGAGGTAGGGTGGGAAGAGGTGTAATTCAGGTGACTGTGGGAGTCGGTGGGTTTGTAAAAATTGTCAGTGTCAAGTCGGTGATCATTAATGGAGACGGAGAAGTCCAGGAAGGGGAGGGAGATGTCAGAGTTGGTCCAGGTAGATTTAAGGTCGGGGTGGAATGTGTTGGTGAAGTTGATGATTTGCTCAACCTCCTCGTGGGAGCATGAGGTGGCGCCAATGCAGTCATCAATGTAGCGGAGGAAGAGGTGGGGAGTGGTGCAGGTGTAATTACGGAAGATCGACTGTTCTATGTAGCCAACAAAGAGACAGGCATAGTTGGTGCCCATACGGGTGCCCATGGCTACCCCTTTGGTCTGGAAGAAGTGGGAGGATTCGAAGGAGAAATTGTTAAGGATGAGGACCAGTTCGGCCAAACGAATGAGGGTGTTGGTGGAAGGGTACGGTTGGGAATGTCGGGAGAGGAAGAAACATAGGCCTTGGAGGCCCTGGTCATGGTGGATGAAGGTTGGATATCCATGGTGAAGATGAGGCGTTGGGGGCCGGGGAAACGGAAGTCTTGGAGGAGGTGGAGGGTGTGGATGATGTCTCGAACGTATGTGGGGAGTTCCTGGACTGGGGGTTAGGACAGTGTCGAGGTAGGTAGAGATGAGTTCAGTGGGGCAGGAGTATGCTGAGACAATGGGTCGGCCAGGGTGGTCAGGCTTGTGGATCTTGGGAAGGAGGTAGAACCGGGCAGTGCAGGGTTCCCGTACTATGAGGTTGGAAGCTGTGGGTGGGAGATCTCCTGAGGTGATGAGGTTCTGTATGGTCTGGGAGATGATGGTTTGGTGATGGGGGGGTGGGGTCATGGTCGAGGGGGCGGTAGGAAGAGGTGTCCTTGAGTTGGCGTTTGGCTTCAGCGGTGTAGAGGTCAGTGTGCCAGACTACCACTGCACCCCCTTTATCTGCTGGCTTGATGGTGAGGTTGGGATTGGAACAAAGGGATTGGAGGGCTGCGCGTTGTGAGGGTGAGAGGTTGGAGTGGGGGAGGGAGGTAGACAGGTTGAGGCGGTTAATGTCCCGGTGGCAGTTGGAAATGAAGAGGTTGAGAGCAGGTAATAGGCCAGCGTGGGGTGTCCAGTTGGATGCAGTGTGTTGGAGGTGGGCGAAGGGGTCCTCGGAAGGTGGGCGGGAGTCCTGATTGTGAAAGTAAGCTCGGAGGCAGAGGCGGAGGAAGAATTGTTCGATGTCATGGCGTGTATTAAATTCATTGATGCGTGGACGGAGGGGGATGAAGGTGAGTCCTTTGCTGAGGACTGATCGTTCGTCCTCAGTGAGGGGGAGGTCTGGAGGGATGGTGAAAACTCGGCAGGGCTGGGAGCTGGGATCTGGTGTGGGTGTGGAGCTGGGAGTGGGGGTGGGGCCGGTAACTGGAGTGGGTGTGATGGTGGGGGGAATGGGGGTGGAGGCATGAGCAGGGGTGGTGTTCCCCTCAGGGTACCTTCGGTACAGTTTACATTAGGTACCTTATCAATCCAAAGCCCTCTGCAGTTGTAGTATGAGTTCCTATTTTATTCCATCTCCCCATATTACTATAGAATATTACAATGAAAACAGCAAAGTTTTCTGATGGTTAGTGAACATCTTACAGGTCACATGTAGCTTTTGTTGTATGTAAATAACTTGGATCTTAGAATACAAAGGAAAATTTCAAAATGTGTTGATACCAAACTTGGAGGAGTAACAAACAGTAAGTGTGATATGTATTGACTACAACAGAAAATGGATAGTTTATTAGAATGACAAGTGGCTGGTGGAATTTACTACAGGTAACAGTAAGATGGTGCATTTTTGGCAGAAACGGTAGTCAGTTCCATAACGCCATGGTTGCGTTCATGTACAACCCTGCATTATAGAAAAATCCAGCTTTAGAAACTATGCTTAAGGCGTTGGCGAAGTAATCACATTACAACCAACACATGCTTTAAAAGTTCGTGCTGTAGAAACAATGTCCCCAATTTGTCAATCGCATTACAGCGAGTTCATGTTGATTAAATGTATGTTATAGTAGAACGACCTGTACAGCAAAGTAGTAAAGAGTAAAGGGTGTGCAGGAACTCAGGGATGTGCATTTGCATCAATGTTTGAAGTTGTCAGGATGTTTTGGGAAAGTAGTTTGCAAACAATATGGAATCATAAATTGAATATAAAAGTAGGGAAGTTATGCTGAATCTTTACATTGTTTTTATTGAGAGAATATAAATCCATTGAACCAGGCAATTGTCAACTCATGGATTGTGTTTAAGGCGATTAGCATAAGTGACATCTCTCCCAACTGCAAGGAGTTGTACTGAAACCCGAGTAATTGGCTGTGCAGGTGCCCTGGCCTGCTTTGCACATGTTTAGCAGGGAATAATCTCTCCACAGTAGTCCAAAGCCTGTCATTCAATGGATGCAGTTTGTCATAACAAATCTGTTTGTGACTTCCCCTATAACTGGTGAACCCTGCTCAGCAAGACTGTTCGGTATGCGGTGCTGAGATGGAAAGTGGGCAGTTGGCAGATTGAGCAGGTCACGTTGATATATTTCCAAAGAAGCCTCATTACAAAATGCCTAGCTGAGTTCCAAAAATGCAAAACGCTTTTATATCTTATCAAGCGATGTACATAAAAGTGCAGAAGGGTGGGGACAAAATTGGTTGATTAATATGTCTATTATTTTATATTAAATAACTATTTCTTCAAAGCGTTGTTTGCACAGCCTGTGTGTCTGTTTAAATAAGTCAAAATGTAGCGCTGGACTTTCCTGATGAAGGTCTTATGCCCGAAACATCAATTCGCCTTCTTGGATGCTGCCAGATCTGCTGTACTTTTCCAGTGCCACACTTTTCAGTTCTGACTCTCCAGCATCTGCAGCCCTCACTTTCTCCCTGTTTGTTTGAGTAAGCTTAAGATGTCAAATGTAGATGAAAGCTTTTGATATCGATACGATTAATGCCATTTTTAAAAGGTCAAAAGCCAATTCATACTTTCTGAATAGATTTTTCTGCATGTTGGGTCTGTTTCAGCATCATTTTAAAAACTTGCCAACATTTCCAATAGCTTATTGTTCCTTTACACAGTAATTACTTCATGAGTGAGCGTGTAGGATGCATGGGGACCAGGATGGGAAGTGTAGAAGTCAGGAAAAGCATGAGGGGTGCCTGAAGCATTCAGGGTTTGAGGATCTGATGTTCATCACTACAACTTGGCTGATCATCGCAGTAACCAAAGGTGAATGTTCCAGTCTGCTGGCCTCACAACCTGCCAGCCTCCATTGTTCTTTTAGCAATGCCCTAAGGTGATGGATGGAGCTGACACCATGGAGCTTCTGTCTCTGTGCAATGGTGGGCAGGAACCTCATCGATGGGAAAGGGTTCATGGAGTTGGGTACTTTCACATTTCATGAAACGCATCTCTCTCAAAAGTCTGACAGATCTTTGGGCATTATTCCTGCAGAACCTCTGCCATACGCTTTTGCAAATATAAAATTTTGTTTATCTGAAAGAGTTTTCCATCTTTATTGATAAAATCCAGTTTGAGGTAGGTCTTTTTACACTTGTGATAAATTTTTGGAATATGTTTATGCCTTTTTTTGTTTCCAAAAAAATCACTGTCGTCTTCCTCACAGCTATTGCCACAGTAAATACCATTTTTAGTGCATGGCTTTGACAGGCAGGTTTCATAATGGTTTAAACAGCTGTCTCTGTATTGTATATGGAAGCAATCTCATGAAATATCTGTTAATGTCCTCCTGCCAATCCCACTAACACAAAGAACTCCTGCTACTAAGCAACTACTTGTTGCACATCACCCATATGTTAATTCACATCTTCCCATGTGTCAACAGACAACTGAATCAGAATCTAAGATTGTCCAACATCAAATTAATAACATTTGTAATATTTATGTGATCCTAGCTAAAAGAAATTTCACAAAATAATATTTTCTCATTGATCCGTGTGCTTAATCTTTTGTGACTATGGAATTTTACTGTTCCTTTTCCGACTGCTCATGGATGGTGCAAGCCGTGTGGCTTCAGCAGAGGTTAGATCTTTGCACTGTCTCCTGAGATGCCTCTTGACTGGGAGTCTTACATTTTGGAGGCTGTTGTGATCTATTAAACATTGTGCCACGTGACCATGTGCCAATGCGAATATGGATACTGAGTGAGGAGGCAATATGTCACCATGACTGGGGACAGGAAGGCAATGGGTTAGGAATGGGAATAGCTCACATGGAATCCTGACTTTTACGTTGCCTTGCATCAACCCTCACACTGGCCACTCGCAGGAATGCTGCTTGCTTTCAATCAGAGAAGTGCCATAAGTTTCAGGCTAACATTTATCAATCCATATAATGCACCAGAGATATTGGCATTCAGAGTCAGAGCAGGTGTGGTTAAGACCTGCATGAATAAATTTTAGGGCAGTGTATGATGTCTAATTTATTATGTGCATGGGATCTGACCCTTACTCTCACAGGTGCTGTGTTTTGAGTTCATGTACTGTCTGTAAGAAATTTTTTTTCAGTAATTTGTGGATACTCACATTCTCTCAAGAGTTTGGTAGAGAATCTGCTCCCTTTAAGTTCTTGCTGTGTCATTGATATGGATTATCATTGAATTTTACTGATGTCTCTTTGCTCTCCAATATTAGCCACTTTATCCAGGGGAGAAAACGCCTTTGCAAGGCCCTGTGACAGGCTTCAGGTGGACTCTTCCATTCCCTGTACTGTTGTGGCCAGTGATTGGAAGGTCATTCCAATACATTTAAAAGGCATCTGTACGGATGTATGAATAGGAAGGGTTGAGTGGGATGAGGATCAAATGCTGGCAAATGGGACTAGATCAGTTTGGGATGTCTAGTCAGCATGGATGGAATCAAACCTGGGTCCCTGTTTCTGTGAGGCAACAGTGCTAACCACTGTGCCAGTGACAGTGAAGGAATGACAACTTATTACCAAGTTAAGATGGTGAGTGGTTTGTAGGGGAACTTATTGATGGTGGTATTCTCAGCTGCCTTGTAGATGGTGGACAGTTTTTGAGAACTCAGGAGGTGACTTACTGCAGGAATCCTAGCCTCTGACCTGCTCTTGTAGCTACTGTGTTTGTGTGGTGAGTCCAGTTTAGTGCCTGGCCAATGATAACCCCATAATATTGATATTGCGGGATTCAGTGATGGTATCACCATTGAATGCCAAGGTCCAGTGATTAGATTGTCTCTCATTCATGATGGTCACAGCTTTGTTTTTTTGAGCGGCGGAACATTACCTGCCACTTGTCAGCCCAAGTCTGGAGATTGTCCAGATCTTGTTGCATTTGAAAATGGACTGCTTCAGTATCTGAGCAGTTGTGAATGGTGCTGAACATTGTGCAATCATCAACGAACATCCTCACTTCTGCCCTTATGATGGAGGGAAGGTCATTGATGAAGCAGCTGAAGGTGGTTGGCCTAAGACACTACATTGAGGAACATCCTGGAGCTGAGATGACTGACTCCCAACAACCACAATCATCTTCCTATGTGCCATGGAGAGTTTGACCCCAGATTCCTATTGATTCCAGTTTTGCTAGGGTTCCTTGATGTCACACTCGGTCGAATGCAGCCTTGATGTCAAGGGCTGTTACTCTCCCCTCCCCTCTGGAGTTCAGCTCTTTTGTCCATGTTTGAACCAAGACTGTAATGAGGTCAGGAGCTGAGTGGCCCTGGTGGAACCCAAACTGGGCGTCACTGAGCAGGTTATTGCTGAGCAGGTGCTGCTTGATAGCACTGTTATTGACACTTTTCATCACTTTACTGATGATCGAGAGTAGACTGGTGGGGCAGTAAT
Organism: Chiloscyllium punctatum; assembly: GCF_047496795.1. NCBI lineage: Eukaryota > Metazoa > Chordata > Chondrichthyes > Orectolobiformes > Hemiscylliidae > Chiloscyllium > Chiloscyllium punctatum. The sequence continues at coordinate 154,727,784 of NC_092741.1, forward strand.
TGGCCAGGTTGAATTTGTCCTGCTTTTAATGTACAGCACAAACCTGGGCAATTTTCCACATTGTCGGGTAGATACCAGTGTTGTAACTACGCTGGAACAGCTTGGCCAGGGGAGCAACACATTCTGGAGCACAAATCTTCAATAATCAAATTATCTGGATTAATATGAATGGGAGTTATAGGCACAAATTGCAATGTGGGATGATGATGTTGGCTCCTGAATTCATTGTATCAATCCAAATGGACAGAATTGTTTATCTAAAGAGTCCAGATGATGTTGATATCAAAATACTATTTATCATTTTGAAACATCGAGGGGCCTCACAATAAAAAATACTGCAGACAAGAGGTCAAAGATTCTTACCTTACCAGAGGCTAGCGCCATCTAAATGCCAAATGTGGAGAGTTTCATTCCCTATGGTTAAAATGCAATAGAACATAGAACATAGAACAATACAGCACAGAAGATGCCCTTCGGCCCACAATGTTGTGCCGAACATTTGTCCTAGCTTAAGCACCCATCCATGTACCTATCCAATTGCCACTTTAAGGTCACCAATGATTCTGACTCTGCCACTCCCATGCCCCCACCACTCTCTGGGTAAAGAACCTACTCCTGACATTCCCCCCTATACCTTCCACCCTTCACCTTAAATTTATGTCCCCTTGTAACACTCTGTTGGACCCGGGGAAAAAGTTTCTGACTGTCTACTATCTGATCATCTTATAAACCTCTATCAAGTCACCCCTCATCCTTTGCCGTTCCAATGAGAAAAGGCCTAGCACTCTCATCTATTCTCGTACGACCTATTCTCCACTCCAGGCAACATCCTGGTAAATCTTCTCTGCACCCACTGCAATGGTAATTACCACAGCAAAACAGACCCTGCAATCTAAAGAGATTGATCTGGTCAGTCACGGAAGACATGAACAGAATTTTTTTAGTGAACTGACTACCTTTGAATGAACTCTTGTCAGGTGGGGTTACTAACTCATGCTATTGTTAGCTTGAGTGTAGGGAATTAAAAGGGTTTTTATGAACAAAGACCATTGATATCAATTGTAAGGCAAGAGCTTATAGAATTTGTGAAGTAACCTGGTGAAATGAGATGTCTGGGTTACAACATACATTGGCAGCCATGTGTGCGATATACACAATACACTACAATAACTCACCAGGGCTCCTCCAACATCACCTTCCAATCCCACTACCTTTACCATAGAAAGTGAGGACTGCAGATGCTGGAGATCAGAGCTGAAAATGTGTTGCTGGAAAAGCACAGCAGGTCAGGCAGCATCCAAGGAGCAGGAGAATCGATGTTTCGGGCATGAGCCCTTCTTCAGGAATCCTGAAGAAGGGCTCATGGCCGAAACGTCGATTCTCCTGCTCCTTGGATGCTGCCTGACCTGCTGTGCTGTTCCAGCAACACATTTTCACCACTACCTTTACCACCAAGAAGACCAGGTCAACAGATGCATGGTGACACCTCCAAGAGCAAGCTCCCCCTCCAAATTAAAAACCATTTGGGTTTGGAATGGAATCATCATCCCCTACTGTCTCTGCAATAAAATCCTGCAAGTCCCTTCTTACCAGCACTGTGGATGTATCTACACCAAAGGGAACTGTAGCGACTCAAGAAAACAGTCTACCACCATCTTTTCAGGGGCAATTAGAAGTGACCAGCAAATGTTGGCTTTGCCAACAATACCCATATCCTATGAAAGAATAAGGGAAAACTCTCACACTCTTCATACAGTCACCTTGCTTATCTGCTAGCAAAAGCTGTATTCTGTTTACTATTAAACTTGTTATCAATGATTGAAATGCAGGTCTCACCTAAAAATCTTTACTTGTGAGTAGAAGATAGATTTAGATGAGAAATGTCGCATAGTTCATCCAAGCACAAATAACCTACAGTCACCCCATCTAACTGTTTCTTAAATGTTTCCAGGATTGTTGCTTCCAGTAAACTGTCCGAAACTCTATTCCATACATTAATCACTTTGTGTGAAGAACTTCCTGACATTAATCCTATTTTTGCCTTTAGTCAGTTTGCACCTGTGTTCTCTTGTCCAACTGGAACAGTTTAACTTGATTTAATGGGATTTCCCATTTCTCTGTGTTTACTGTCTCGTGCAGTTCGGTCTCTTTCCCTCTTAGTTGCTTCCCTTCAGACTGAAAATCAAAACTTCCTACAGTCCTACATCAATAATCAATCCTCTGTTTTGCTAATAACTAATCAAATTCATTGTTTTTTCATCAAGATTCATTTTTACAAAAAGCACAAGCTTTTTTCCTACAGTTTTGACTAAGAATAATTGAGTAATGAGCTGAGGACTTGATAGAGCTTTTTACTGTTTGCTGTGGGTAAAAAACTATGAAGCTATTTAAAAACTCATTTTTTTCTCATAGAAAATGTCTATTTGGGGATATTTTCCTTTCTTGTTAACTCCATTCTCGATTTTCTTTAACTGACTTCTAATATGTGGATTTAGAAGACAAATTCCACTGACATGCTGAAAGTATGGTTTTCCTGTTATGTGGTTACTGCCTGAAACTGCATACCAAATGGTGTACCTGCTTTTGCTCAGTTTTTCATCAAAGTTGACTTCTAAAGGGTAATTTTACAAATCAATGTTGCTCATGGCAAGCCCTGCCTTCTGGCTGTGCGTGAGTACTGTAAGCAGTGAGTAACCACAATTTCCTAAACACTTGCAGGGACTGTCCAAACTTTCCAACATGCACAGCAAGTGGACGAAGCTTCATGGACAGTCTACGGCCAGATTCCTGATACATGCTATCAGTGTGGGAGATCCCTGTTGGCAACATTGCCTCATAAAATTGCACCTAAATGTATCACCACTCATTTGAGAGAATTTCCTCATGTTCCACCATTGCAACTTGAGGCTGTGAATTCAGTTACAAAACATCCAACTATGCAGAGAATCCTACTCCTGCTTGGAGCTGTCTAAAGTTTCCATTCTTTAGTTTGGAGGTACACTGCTCTTTTAACAGAAACAAATTAATGTAAAATGCCTGATGATTTTAAAAGGATGGGGAGACAGTGGCCTAGTGGCACTGTTGTCAGACTATTAATCCAGAAACTCATCTAATGTTTTGGGGACCGAGTTCAAATCCTGCAGATGGTGGAGTTTAAATTCAATAAAGAAATTAGGAGTCTAATGACAGCCATGAAGCCATTGTCAATTGTTGGAAGAACCGAACTGGTTCACTAATGTCCATTAGGGAATGAAATCTGCCACCCTTACCTGGTCTGGCCTACATGTGACTCCAGACCTACAGCAATGTAGTTGACTCCTTCCTGCCCTCTGGGCAAATAAGGATGAGCAATAAATGCTGGCCCAGCCAGTCATAGTCATATCCCATGAGGGAATAAATAAAGAAAAACTTTACAAAATTATTTCAATCTGATTTTACTCACAATGCCATTTAATTCAGAAGAGATTAAACAAAAGTAAGCAAAAAGAAATTCTCTCCATTTTGTTTCTCAAAATTGATTAAAGAAGTCCCTGTATTCCATTTAGAGTGGATTGGAAGCTGAGAGGTATAGATATCAATATCGATAATGATCTTGGTGTAACAGGGGTTTCCTGTAATTCTAGCACTGCAATTGTAGAAGAGAATTTTGAAGTTGTAGTTCCTGCTGAGATGGCAGAACTTATAGTAAATCAGGAGTCTTTTTAGATTTGTTTAACAGTTACTGACCTGCAAAGTGCTGCAAATTTCTTCAGGCGCATGCTGGAACAAGCTTCAGACTTACTTGAGCTGAGGTGAATGAATTTTGCTCAACATCTCCTATCTGGGACTGCAAATGTCTATTCCTCCTGTTGCATGCAGCTCTCACCTGTGATAGTTCTCTTGGGAAGCACATCATTCCTTCCTATAACTTCAACTTTACCTTCAAGAGCGTCATTTCTGGGCCATCACCTTGAGCAATAAGCACAGGTCTACAAAGCTCATGAAGTGGCATGAAGCACTGGGATTGGATTGCCGTGTTACATTCATGGATGGTCTCCTTCTGCAGTCATCATTCTAACAATCACAAAACATTTACTCTGAAAATGCCAACCTGTAATGTGGTTGTCAGAATCAAAATCTAACATCTCTCCAGCAACTTCCATGTTGTTGCCTGTGGATATACAAAGGGAGAGTGGCTGGATGAGGTTTCTCTGGTAGTTGTGGAACATTAGGTACATGTCCTTCCTCCTATTCCTTTCCCTTCTTCTCCTTTCACTGCTTCTCAGTACCTCCTGCTAAAGCTTTCTATCCAGCTGCTCCTTTGCACTCTCTCCTCCTGCTCTTCCTACAACATCTTCAGCCCCTTTCCCTCCTGTCCTTTTTCTTTCTCTTCCTCTCTACTCCACTCCTTCCATTCCCTTATTTTCCCCAGAATCCAGCTGCACTCTGACTTTCTGTAGCTCTAGTCCTCTCTGCAGTGTCAGGATGTGAAGGATATAGCTGACTACAAGATTCCTGAACATCCGTAATAGGCCACATTGAAGAATACTTCCAAATCTGACCAGGCACCTGGATTAAATCCAAAACAAGAAAACCTCTTGCTCTGTTACTGGCCTAGCCTGACGATGAGATGGTGAAGCTCCTTGGATGCTGCCTGAACTGCTGTGCTCTTCCAGCACCACTAATCCATGTCTGGTAGACTTCTCCATAGTGTCACAGTCCAGATCTTTAGTGGGTGGTCTTTATCTCTTTGAATTCAGGCTCATAGACTGCACAGAGGGGAGATATTTGCAGCAATTGTGACTGATGAGGAATGAAGGAATCATTGTAGCACCCCAGATATATGGCAGACACACAAATGATCAGTTTGGGCTGCTCACAAAGTGCCTGGACATTAATGCACTGGATGAGCTTCCAATTCGTAAAAATGCTGAACCGATCCAACAGTCTCCTGAATACCCCGAGGGTCATTGATTGCTCCCCGTAGACCAAGGGGGAATCCAATTAATGTTACAAAACTGGCAGTTCATTGGATTTTAATAACCTTGTTCATGTTTGTGATATAGTTAACCAAATAATCTCTATAGATCAGCTAGAGGCCATTTGACCCATCCAGCCTACACCAAACTTCCAAAAAGCCTCCTGTTCAAACCTACTCCCACAACTGCACATTTCCCATGGCTAAACCACCCAGGCTGCACAACCCTGACTATTCTGGGCAGTTCAGTATGGCCAATCCACCCCAATCTGCACATCTTTGCACTGTGGGAAGAAAGTGGAGCACCCGGAGGAAACCCATACAGACCCAAGGAGAATGTGCAAACTCCATACAGACAGTCATCTGAGGGTATGGTCAAACATAGATCCCTGACATTGTGAGGCAGCAGTGTTAACCAATGAGCCAGTGCATCACCCAATGATAGCCAACTAGCTGACTGAAATAATCCCAACAGCTTAGTGGCAGAGGCAATGTCTGTTCTCTTAGCTCTCTCGGGAGGAGGTCTTGTTCCAGAAGGTTTACAAGACCAAGAACAACTGCAAGAAAGCTGAAACCACCTGAGACCCTGTTACTCCGACAGGTTCTGGTAGCTCTCCCTAACGTGCAGTCGGGGGGTGGTTCCCTCCTTTGAGGGAGAGCTCTGTCCTCATCTTTTCTGCCCTGAGGAGAAAGTGGCTGCTGCAGTTGGTTTCGATGCTTCTGGGACCGCAGTTGTCCTTGATGTTGCTGCTGGTGTGCCTCCGGGTTACTGCTGTAGAGGCTGTTTGCTTGGTGCAGTCAATGCTGTCAGGGAAGGAGCTGACAAGCAGGTGCAAATAATCCAAAGCACTTGAAAATAACTCCAAAAAGTTGCAATTGACTCTGAGCCTAGTGATTTCAGGCTGACAGACCTAATCCTATAAGCGCAAGCCTTTTACTGTGGCTAACCACAGACTTTGCCAACTTCAGTCTTTAAAGCTTTCTCAGCACTTCAGTTTCTGTAAACAATCACTCCCTACTGTGCTCTCATCACTTACACTCTGCTGAGATTCCAAGAAATTGGCAAATCCATGTCCTGGCTGTCAAAACCAGAATGTAAAGCGAAGGACACACTGATTCAGGTTTTCTGCTATTCAAAGTTATTTCATGCCAGCTGACAGTTATTCTCCACTTACCTGCAAACTCATCCTGGTGAAACCCTGAAGTAGATGCAATAATATATATCACAATTGTAACAGGGTCAGCCAGGTGGACCTTATAGAATATGAGTTCCTTGATTAGGGCTGTTTGCCTGGTCCAAGCAGGGAGCCCCAGTTGACAGAAAGAAACAGGAGTGTCAGAGGTTCTGTTCTCTCTGACAGCTGGCTCTGAGAAAGCCAGACCAATGTTAAGTACTATGCACTTGTAAATAAGGGATGACTTGGTGTCAGGATACCGACCTCTGTGGAGTTACTTTAATATACCTCCGACCAGACATGATTTTTGGGGTATTGTATTCTGTATCCGTACTTGTGTCTAACTCCCCTTAGCCATGTACATTCCCTTGAAATTTGTCCACTGCCTTGGCCTATCATGATTCCCATGAAGCTGACTAATCCTGGAATGACAGGGCCACATGTGAGGTTGGGTGAATGTTCTAAAGATTGTTTAATTTGAGGGGTTAGAATAGCAATTGCATGGACTTTCCTGGAATGAAATGTGTTATGACTCAATGAGACAGGGTCAAATGCCTTTCCTTTATTCCCTCCTCATCTCAGCACAACTGATTTTCTTTGTTTGGAAGTGGACATACTTGCAATTTAGTAAGTAAAGTTAGAAGTATTTTAGCTGGGATGCCATGCTGAGATTGTACAGGATGTTGGTGAGGCCACTGATTGGAGCATTGTGTGCAGTTCTGGTCATCCTGTGATAAGAAGAACATTATTAAGTTGGTGAGGGTGCAGAAAAGATTTTCCAAGATGTTGCCAGAACCGGGGGGTTTGGGTTATAAGGAGAGGCTGGCTAGGCTGAGACTTTCTTCACTGGAGCATAAGAGGTTTTAGGGGGATTGTATAGAGCACGCACATTTAGGCACATAAGCACACATAGGTTACAGGAAAGGAAAGATAGCTTGGTCAAATTAGAGCCAATAAAATCACAAGTCATATAGGGCCGGGTACTGGCAGGTGGGACTAGATTGGGTTGGGATAGCTGGTCGGCATGGACGGGTTGGACCGAAGGGTCTGTTTCCATGCTGTACATCTTTATGACTCCATGACTCTATATAATCTGTAGTTTGGTGATTTTGTTGGCTTCAGACTGTGTGGGTTTTGTGATGTTCTTTTGAAATTCCTGATGGTACTGATTTAATGATTTGACTGTTTTCCTGAAGACAGTAGAGCGAGGGCAAATTCTTTTTAAAAGTCTCTGTCTGCAATAGGAGGGTACTTGGATGGTCATAGTCAAGAAACAGAGCCCAACATTTGCAAATTGCATTGGAAAGAGAGAGAGAAATGAAAGACTTGACTTAGAACTTCTCTCATCAGTGTCTCAGAATCTTAATATTATAAAATCCCTACAGTGTGGGAAGAGTCCATTTGGCCCACCAAGTCTGCACTGACCTTCCAAAGCCAATGATTCAAACACTGTCATCACTGCTACAGTTCCTTTCACAAGATGAAGCAGTTCAATGGGTTTGCAAATCCTCCTCTCACAATGAGAATCCTATTGCAAAGGTAATTGAGTTGAAGTGATCGTCATGATATCTTGAAGTGGGACACCTCCAGGATTCTAATGCCAAGCAATTAAGGTTAATAGTACATCTCCAACAGCTGAATATGTCAGGTCACTGCCACATTGCCTTACTAATGCAGTCAGGATTACTAATGCAGTGCTGACAGCCCTGCCTGAAGGTTGTCTCCTTGGCCATGACTGAGGATGACTTCTCTTCTGTTTTCTGCCCTAGCTATTTGGTGAAAACACATGCACTATGGCTGGTGTGTATGTGGCTGGCATATGGTACAGTTGTGTGACTGACATGGCACAGTGCCATACAGCTTCATGCCCACCTTCTTGACTGATCACTGCTGTCCACAATGATGAGCTACTGGACTTTGTGCCTGTGGAGAAAGGCAAGGGAAGACAGAAGTACTAAGATTCTGTACACTCTAGCTGATGGGACAGAAGGGTAAGGCCAGGCAAAGCAGAGATGCTGTGAGCATTCAAGCAGTTGCAAAGTGACTGGGCAATAAAAGACCAAGCAAGGATCCCTGAGTTGCATCCAGGTCCAATCAATGAGATTGCTATCCATCCACTGCTCAGTATCATTGCAGCAGCATTGCAATAAGAGGTGCCAGTGTTAAATAAAGTGCAACATTGAAATGCAGAACCATAGCAAACATAGATCTGGGATGTGCCAAGTTGATGTGGTGAGGCTCATACATGGAAGATGCCAAGATTGGTGGTCATGGGGTAAATGCCAACACTGCCCTGAGATGCTTGTTCTGAGTGTCAACCCTGGAGCTCTCGAGGAGTAAGTGGTTAGCTGCAGTCTCCAGATATCTAGACTTAAAAGCAAAATACTGTCCATGCTGTAAGTCTGAAATTCTAAAGAGTCACACTAGACCTGAAGCATTAACTTTGTTTCTCTTTCCACAGCTGCTGCCAGACCTGCTGAGTTTATCCAGCATGTTCGTTTTATGAAACTCATCTTCTGAGTTTCATGTCAGGAGCTGTCAGTATCTAGTTTTTATTTGGTGGATGGAAGAATAGGAAACCGCATATCAATGAGAAAAGATTATGCAATGATAAGGCTGAGAGTAAATGATCATCTAATCCAATAGGCTACTTACTGCTCACTGATGAGAAACTCCTGAAGAAGGATTGTACCCAAAACATTGACTTCACCACCTCCTGATGCTGCCTGCCTTGCTGTGTTCCTCCAGCCTCCTGCCTGTCCCTCCTGATGCTGCCTGCCTTGCTGTGTTCCTCCAGCCTCCTGCCTGTCCCTCCTGATGCTGCCTGCTTTGCTGTGTTCCCCCAGCCTCCTGTCTGTCCCTCCTGATGCTGCCTGGCTTGCTGTGTTCCTCCAGCCTCCTGTCTGTCCCTCCTGATGCTGCCTGCTTTGCTGTGTTCCTCCAGCCTCCTGCCTGTCCCTCCTGATGCTGCCTGCTTTGCTGTGTTCCTCCAGCCTCCTGCCTGTCCCTCCTGATGCTGCCTGCTTTGCTGTGTTCCTCCAGCCTCCTGCCTGTCCCTCCTGATGCTGCCTGCCTTGCTGTGTTCCTCCCAGCCTCCTGCCTGTCCCTCCTGATGCTGCCTGCCTTGCTGTGTTCCTCCAGCCTCCTGTCTGTCCCTCCTGATGCTGCCTGCCTTGCTGTGTTCCTCCAGCCTCCTGTCTGTCCCTCCTGATGCTGCCTGCCTTGCTGTGTTCCCCCAGCCTCCTGCCTGTCCCTCCTGATGCTGCCTGCCTTGCTGTGTTCCCCCAGCCTCCTGCCTGTCCCTCCTGATGCTGCCTGCCTTGTTGTATTCCTCCAGCCTCTTGCCTGTCCCTCCTGATGCTGCCTGCCTTGCTGTATTCCTCCAGCCTCCTGCCTGTCTACTGAGAAACGCACTTTGTCATTCCAAGCTTGGTTGAGAATGGGACATTTTTGCTTTGACATCAAGGTTCTATCTCGATGTCTTACTTGATGTTTTTCCAAATTTCTGGCCATGGCCCATACCCTTCAGCGCCTGAGAAGAATATTGCCTTTGTTTTATTTTAAGTTTAATTCAGTATCAGTTCAATTCAGGTCGATTAAAAATAATTTGACGTAAAGCATATTTTCATGACAGGTAGAGTCCATAATAAAGTATCAGTTTGAATGTGAATAGCATATTGGAACACATTTGAGAACTTCACTTATTTTCTCATTCTGTGCTATTGAATGATGCAAGCTGGTGATTCACGCTGTGCTGCTTCAGGCAAGGTGCTGTGCCATCTGAAACACTGGACACACCATCCAAACTTGCCTGCGGTAAAATAAACAAGGGGAAAAGAAGAGCAGTAGGCCTGCAGACGCACATTAGCTCGGCAAAATATGTACCTTGTGTACTGACACCCGAGAGCTAATCAGCAAACTAGCACCTGCAGATTGCTGAGACTATGATGATCATCATGGCAGCCCTTTGCAGATGTGGATGACTCTATCCCATACTCAGCATGAGTCTGTAGGTGGCTGTACAGATCGATGGGGCTACCATAGGCTGTGTTACACTTGGGGCAGGGAGTGGTCATGGGAAGAGGGTGGGTGGGGTGTTGATGTGACAGCATGCTCCTTATGCTGTTTTCCCCGGCATTTGCTTTTTCCTGACGGCAAGTCTCAAGGTGCTCTACGCCTTCTCGGATGCTCCTCCTCCACTATGGATGTTCTTGATCTTGGCCCAGTGGTTCCCAGGTATCGGTGGGAATGTCACACTTCCTCAGTGAGGCCTTGAGGGTAGCCCTGAGGAACTTCCTCTGTCCCACCTGGGGCTGGCCTGCTGTTTTGGAGCTGGGAGGAGAGCACCTGCTTGGGGAGGCTCAGGTCAGTCATGGGGACAACATGCCCAGCCCCATCGCAGCTGATCAAGGTGGGGGGTGCAGTCAGTGCCTCGATGCAGGGGATGTTGGCCTGGTCGAGGACACTGGTGTTGGTGATTCACAGGATCTTCCACAGGCAGTATTGGTGGGACTGCTCCAGCACCTTGGGGTCCCTGCTGTAGCGTGTCCATGTCTCAGAGCCATACTGGAGGGTGGGAACTACCACAGCTCTTTCTCCCATGAGCTTGATGTTGAATCTGTTGATGTTGTCCTCGAACACCCTTTCCCTCAGAAGGCCCAAGGCTATGCTAGCACATTGGAGGCAATGCTGGATCTCTTCATCAATGTCTGCTTTGGCTGACATTGATGATACTGGATTGTCTATCAGCGGGATGATGCACTTTCACAAATGATGGTGAGCTTCAATGGTTTTACCAAGTGTTTTGTACTGGTTCTGTGCTGTTGTCAGTTTTATTTTCAATGTGATAAAGATTGTTGTTCAGAAAGATGGTGTTTTTTTACTAACATATTAAAGCTATTTGTATTTACTGGTTGATGCTGTAATGCCTTCGAAAGCATAATTTAAAATGATCACTCAATTCATACTATCATAAAAATTGATTTGTTCTGCAAATCTTTCAAAATTATCTTTACTTTTTTACCCAATCCAGCAGTTTCCCTTTGATACTTACATGCATTGATCACTGATAATCATTTAAAGATGAACTTTCTTAAAAAAAAACTCAATAATTATCCTAAAAATAATTCATAATTGTGCTGTTAAAAACAGCATGAAAAATGGCCACAAGATAATTACTAAGGAATGCTGTAACCACTTCTAGGAGTCTCCCATGTGGTTAAAATTATGACACAAACATTTTCTCAAAAAGTCTTGAACAGATATTGAAGAAAAGATGTTTCCATTAGCCTCTGAGTCTCTCTTTTTTTAAAGATTTGTTACAGTGGAGATAGTTTGTGTTCAGGAGAATGAATGGCACTGGTGCTGATAAATGGAACACACTTTTGTTTCACTATGTGCCAGCATCTTAGCATTTTTTAAAAACAAACTTGCAGCACCTGTTTTATTCTGTTAGGAGCAAAATTCTGTCGAGACATAGAGTCATACAGCACAGAGGCAGACCCTTCGGTCCAACTAGTCCATTCTGACCATTATCCCAAACTTAACGAGTCACACCAGGCTGCTCCTGACCAATAACCCTCCAAACATTTCCTATTCATGTATCTATCCAAATGTCTATTAAACGTTTCAATTGTACCTGCATCCACCACTTTCTCAGGAAGTTCATTCCACCACCTTCTGTGTAAAAACATTTGCCTCATTTGCCTTTTTAAAAACTCTCTCCTCTTACCTTTAAAATGTGCCCCTTAGTCTTGAAATCTCCCATCCTAGGGAAAAGACAACTACCACTAACCTTTCACTATTTTATAAACTTGTAACAGGTCACCTCTCAACCTCTTACATTCCAGTGAAGGAAGCCCCAGCCTTTCCAGCCTCTCTCTAAAACTCAAACCTTCCATACCTGGCAACATCCTGATAAATCTCTTCTGAACCCTCTCCTGCTTGATAATATCCTTCCTGTAGGAGAAAGTGAGGACTGCAGATGCTGGAGATCAGAGCTGAAAATGTGTTGCTGGAAAAGCGCAGCAGGTCAGGCAGCATCCAAGGAGCAGGAGAATCGACGTTTCGGGCATGATTCCTGAAGAAGGGCTCATGCCTGAAATGTTGATTCTCCTGCTCCTTGGATGCTGCCTGACCTGCTGCGCTTTTCCAGCAACACATTTTCAGCAATATCCTTCTTGTATCTGGATGACCAGAACTGGTCATAGTATTCCAGAAAAGGCGTCACCAATGTCCTGTACAACCTCAACATGACTTCCCAACTCCTATGCACAAAAGACTGAGCAATGAAGGCATGAATGCCGAATGTCTTTTAACCACCCTGTCCATTTGTGACACAAACTTCAAAGAATTATACACTTGTACCCCTAGGTCCCTCTGTTCTACAACACTACCCAAGGCCCTACCATTGATTGTATAAGCCCTACTTTTGTTTGTTGTACCAAGATCCTATGCTCTTAAACATGTCCTGAGTTCAGCAGCCTTACCTGTTGAGACCCTTTCATTGGAAAAATGCAATTTAATTCCTCAGGTTACTATATACTCTGACTCTTCCTTGTCTTTCATTTCTAATTAACGTGCTGTCCTCACATTCAGAATCTTCCCCAACAATCCTTCTGTTTACACCATTACTTGGAATTCCTCCACTCCCCTCTTTATCAATATAAAGTGTCCCTTAATCGATTGAACAAATCTCTCTGCTAAGATATTGATCTCTCTCCTGTTTAGGTTAGACCGATCCTTTTTGAAAGATCTTTTCTATCCCAAAAGGCATTCCAAATGTCCAAAAACCTGAAATCCTAACAATTCACCAGCGCTTCAGACATTGATTTATCTCTTTTAACCTTTTGTTCTTTCCCTCATTTGAGTTTGGCATTGGGAGTAAATCAGAAATTGCTACTTTTAAGATTCTATTTTTTAATCTTGTACATAACCTCTTAAATTCACTCTGTACTGCTTTAATCTTTTCCCTAAAAATGTAATTCATACCAATGTAAACAATAATTACTGGCTTCTCAATCTCACCTTTAAATGTGCAGAGACATCCTTAATCCTAGTACCAGGAAAATACCAAACCATCCTAAATTTACACTCTCAGCCACTGAATCTCCTGTCTATGCTCCTGACAGGAGAGTCCCCCATAACAATAAGTTTCTTAAATCTTTTCAAATGTTGCCTAACAATGGAATCATTCCAAGTGTCCAATAACTGACCGTCCCTTCCATTTTCCTCAGAGAGACGATCCCCGTCTCCAGTTCCAAAAACTGAATATCTATTTATAGAATCATAGAGTCATAGAGATGTGCAGCATGACATTGACAGAGGAATAACTACGAGAGGCTTTTGAACTACGTTCTTAACTTTTCTGACAATCACCCATCTATCTGACAGACTCTGCAGTGTTATAACTTTTTAAATCTACTAGCCATCTCACTGTGTATATAATATGTGTCCTTAATAATACTAAGCCATAAAAAAATGTTTCAATAATACCTTCTATATAATATAAGCTACCTTTCGTTGCCTACAGGAAGTAACATTAAAATGGAAAAAAAATATATATATATCAAACATATAAAACTTAAATAAGATCAACTACCTACCTGATTACCTGACTAAAAAAAGTCTCTTCTTCAATAAAGTCCTCGGAGCAAAAAGTCTTCTCCAGAGCTGACCATGTGCAGGACTGTCCTTCTTTTAAAAAAAAACTTGTTTTCCAAAAAAAAACCTTTACAATGTAAAATAAAAACCTTCAAAAAAAAACACAAGATTTTTGTAACTTCTAAATTAGAATAAAATAAAAACCTTCCTGCAGACCCTGTAAAGCTCATTAAAAATAAGGGTGTTCAAAAAAAAGATGAATTTCTTTATTTAGTTTTTGTGGCTTTTTTGAATGTTAATGAAACAAAATGAATACAAATCTTATATTAATGAACTATGATGACTGTGATGACTTTAAAAAAACTGTAATAAATCTTTAACTAAGCCTGCAATCCCAGGATTTGGAGATGCTGGTGTTGGACTGGGGTGTCCAAAGTTAAAAATCGCACAACACCAGGTTACAGTCCAACAGGTATAATTGGATGCACTAGTTTTCGGAGCACTGCTCCTTCATCAGGTGGTTGTGGAGGACACAATTGTTAGACACAGAATTTATAGCTAAAGTTTACAGTGTGATGTAACTAAAATTATACGTTGAAAAATACCTTAACTGTTTGTTAAGTCTCTCATCTGTTAGAATGACCATGTTAGTTTCACTCTTTTCATACACATACAAGCCCATATGCATACATACATATACATGTGTTGGGTGAATTTGTACTCGCAGAGTTACATTTACTTTGCTCAAAAACTGCCTGAATACATGTAAGACTCTGTTAACTCATTTTTTAGATTAAAATCAGTCTAAACATTATGACACAGACAGGGAACACGGGGGTTAACACCTTCAACATCTTATCTGGGATGACACCAATTCATACAGTTAACCTGAGAATGTAACTTTTAAAAAAAGTTTTGTGATTTGCATGGTCATTCTAACAGATGAGAGACTGGTAAGTGGTGAAGATCTATTTCCATCCATTTACGTCTCATATTTGATAATCTTCCTGTATTTCTGCAGAGCCTTGCAGTGGTGAGAATCTATTTGGCATCAATTCCCAAAGTGAAAGTCAGAGCAGGTACCTCGCATGATGCAGCTCAGCACTTGCTTTTCTAAGCCTTCACTTTAAAAGCCATTCATGAACATCTAATGTTATGATCCATGAGTGGGCAGTGACCAGCTCCATCTTTGGTCAGCAGAAGTTGGAATTGGCAAAACACCAATGCATCACTGTGGCCAATCTCCATCTAATTCAACTTACAGTTTAGTATTGCATTACAACATGGTGGCTCAGTAGTCAGTACTGCTGCCTCACAGTATCAGGGTCCTGAGTTTGATACCAGCCTTGGGCAACTTTCTGTGTGGTGTTTGCATATTCTCCCTGTGTCTGTCTGGGTTTCATCCCACAATCTAAAGATGGGCAGGTTAGGTGAATTGGTCATGCCAAATTGCCCATACTATTCATAAATGTGAAGGTTAGGTGCATTGGTTGGGTGGGTTATTCTTTGGTGTGGACTTGTTGGGTCAAATGGCCTGTTTGCACACTGTCAGGATTCTATGAACACCATTCTGGATCACATGGACAATTGCCATTGCAATGCTCCCACCATGTCTCTCTGTGCACAGGGTTATCCATCCAGACTGTGCATGTACGCAGGAAGTGTTTTATGGCTCTGAGTTTTATTTCCTAACTTTGTGCATTGCAAGCAGTAGACTAGACTGAAAGGTTACAAATAAAACTCTGCTTCATCTGGAAGGTATATTTGGGGCCTTTGATATTGAGGAAGGATGAGGTGAATGGGCAAGAGTAACACCTTCTGCGATTGCATGGGAAGGTGCCACAGTGGAGTGAGGAAGTGTTTAGGCGTGACGCAGCAGTGGATCATGGTATCACAGAGGAAAAGGTCCCTGTAGAATGCTGGCAGGTGAGGGAAGGGGAAGATGTGCGGTGAGGTATCAGCATCTGAGCTGGTATTGCATACATTGCACACCCAGGCCATGCATCCTCCCAGTGTATTCCTCAGTGGTGGAGGAGCAACTGAAGGGCTGGGCTGTATGTGTGCTTCTGGTGCTGTGTCAGAGGAAGGAAGCCATTTGTTGTGTAATTGGAGGTCTCCTGAGTATCTTGAGAATAAGTTGACAGTGTTGGTGGTGGGGCAAGAGCCCAGTGAAACTGATCAGGTTGCCTTGATATGGCAGTCTCAGCATCCACATGTGAGCCAACTCTGTCTTCTCCAGCCCCAGGGACCGAAGTTCACACATCTCACTATCCACAATGGACACTGTTTCCCGTAACCAGAATAAAGGAGGGATTGCGTGATGGAAGAGCTGTGAGTGGTGGTTCAGGAACAGCAGGAGCAGGGAGATGTCTGGGGTGTGCGAAGAGGGAGCACAAAGGACAAGACAGTAAGGTGGATGAGAATGTCAAGTGAAGGTGCTGACTGCTAAAGTCAGAATTCTGGATCTTTATCCTTGATGATGGTATAGTGCAGGAGCAGAGCTAAAGTGCAGGTGGGGAATCAGAGACAGGTGGTGGTGTTTAACCCTCACAGGGCACAGAACTTCATTAATCTTCCCTGGGCACTACTGGGCATTTCTTCTGGTGCACAAAAAAAAAACTGACTGTGGCTGCTAACTGGGCCCAGTCTGGCTGGCTTTTGAAGACCCAGTGGCCTCCTTCACCAATCCGTAAGAAAAGGGATGATCGAACTTGCACCACCCACCCACCCTCTCTAAGGTCTCTTCTCTGAAGTGGGATGTATCTTCAGTAACAATGGTCGAGTGTCAGAGTATGGGTGAGTGTTCCTGTAGAGTTTGAGGTGAAGCAGAGCTAGGATTGAAATATGGCACCCAACATGTGAATGAATAAAGTTGTCAGGAGCAATGAGCATCTCTGCTTCTGCTGTAGCAGCTTCACAAAGGAAGGGGATCATAGAGCATCAATGTGTCATACATGAGGGG
This sequence comes from Chiloscyllium punctatum, assembly GCF_047496795.1. Taxonomy (NCBI): domain Eukaryota; kingdom Metazoa; phylum Chordata; class Chondrichthyes; order Orectolobiformes; family Hemiscylliidae; genus Chiloscyllium; species Chiloscyllium punctatum. The sequence continues at coordinate 154,744,480 of NC_092741.1, forward strand.
AACAAGGGAAGATTGTGTAAGCAGATCCAATCATTTCAGAGGGGTTAAGAGTTGAACAAGCTGCTATGGGTCTGCAGTTATATGACTGAGTATGGGTGACCGAGTTTTGACAGTGAGCCAGATTTTTTAAAAAATCATCAATGAGGGCTTCATGAGTGAGATGAGAAGAGTTTTAATGTTTGTGAGAAGATTTGTAGCTCGGGTGCTCATTGATGTGGTTCTGTTCACCGAGCTGGGAATTTGTGTTGCAGACGTTTCGTCCCCTGTCTAGGTGACATCCTCAGTGCTTGGGAGCCTCCTGTGAAGCGCTTCTGTGATGTTTCCTACGGCATTTATTGTGATTTATAAATTCCCAGCTCGGCGAACAGAACCACAACAAGAGTTTTAATCATTAAGGGAATCATATGTAATCGGGGAAGACAGAAAAATAGAGAGGTCGACTACAGAATGGTGGAGCAAACTTGCTGGATTGAATGGCCTGGCTTATCCCTTTAACTAATGTCATCACTCTTTCGGAAATGAACTTCCTATCCTAGATTTACTCACTAAGTTTAAATTTCACGAGCTATCATGGTGAGTTTTCATCTGGCATTATGGATCATCAGCTCAATGATGCTAACACTAGGCCACTTGTCTCTGGTGCTATAGGAATGAATGTTGTTACAACATCAATGCACCTCAAATTTGGGTCAATGGGCTGAAGAGTGGCAGATGGAGTTTATTTGTAAAATGCGACATATTTCATTTTGACAAGGGCACACCTATACAATTAAAAGTAGTGCTTTGGGTAGTGTTGTAGAACAGAGAGATCTTGGGATTCAGGTACCTAGATTTAAAAAAAGACCCGAGGGGTAACTGTTTTATGCAAAAATGGTTCATGTGTGGAATGGACTTTCAAAGGAAGTGGTAGATCTGGGTACATTTGACGTCTCAAAGACATTTGGATAAGCATGTGCATAAGTAATGTTTGGCGGGAAAAGGCAGGTGGGATTAGTTTAGTTTAGGATTATATTTGGCATGGACCAAAGGTCTGTTACCGTGCTATATGACTCTATGACTCTAAAAGGAAAATTTCCTTTAAGGTCAATCTCGAGACTCTTTCTGAATGATTTAATAAAGACTGAGGTCTTTAACAGGTTAGTGTTGGAGCTGACTTAGAGAAGTGGATACTGTCACTTGCTTCTCTTCTGATGGAGCAAACCCAAAACTCTTTCTACATTACCTGTCACCCAATATGATCTTCAACTTAATAATTATGATGGACAGAAAATAAAACTTCAAAGTTCCCAAGTCTCATTTTCCAGACAATATTTGCATGTAGCACATGGGAAAAATTCAGTCAGAGGCAGGTCTTCGCGATGACAGTGGACGGAATGGAAATCTCACTCAAGATGGTAAGACAACAATGAATCTCAATGGCAAATTTTCTGTCATTCTATATTGCAATTCCATCTACATTCAAGAGGAAAGGCTTGCTCTCCACTATCTGGATAGCCAACGGAAGTATAAATGGGCAGTGATTCCTCTGAACATGTACAATAAGACAATACTTGTAGGAAGGAATAATTGGAAAGTTAGAGAGCTGGGAAATTAGACAATAGAAACACCTTTATCTTTCTCAGTGAATGACCTTTCCTATGATGGCTCTATCTTTTTAACTGGATTATTGGGTAATAAAGCTGGAACATAAATTGATCTGTATAAATTGATATGTTGATCTGTTCATGGCTTATGTGCAGTATTTCTGAGGGAGATCATTCCTGTTAGTAGCTGATAATCAGGTCACTCAGAATCTATTACACATTGGTGACTAAATAACTAAATTAGTGACTTTAGTTCTTCAACAAACATCAGGTTAATTCACCTGGGCTCAGGTCTTTCACAGACAGGAGCTAGAACAATTCAATATTTTATGGCTCTTTCCACATCCATCAAAGTTTCACCTGCACATCCACCAATGTCATTTATTGTATCCGTTGCTCCCGATGCGGTCTCCTCTACATTGGGGAGACTGGATTCCTCCTTGCAAAGCGCTTTAGGGAACATCTCCGGGACACCCGCACCAATCAACCCCACCACCTTGCGACCCAACATTTCAACTCCTCCTCCCACTCTGCCGAGGACATGCAGGTCCTGGGCCTCCTCCCTCACCACCAGACGCCTGGAGGAAGAACGCCTCATCTTCCGCCTCAGAACACTTCAACCCCAGGGCATCAATGTGGACTTCGCCAGTTTCCTCATTTCCCCTCCCCCACCTTACCTCAGTTCCAACCTTCCAGCTCAGCACTGTCCCCATGACCTGTCCTACCTGCCAATCTCCCTTCCCACCTATCCACTCCACCCTCCTCTCTGACTTATCACCTTCATTCCCACCCCCACTAACCTATTGTACTCTTTGCTACCTTCTCCCCAGCCCCCCCGCCCACATTTATCTCTCCAGCCTGGAGGCTTCTTGCCTCTATTCCTGATTTTCCTGCTCCTCGGATGCTGCCTGACCGGCTGTGCTTTTCCGGCACCACTCTGATCTAAACTCTGGTTTCCAGCATCTGCAGTCCTCACTTTTGCCCACTAATCAAAGAAGCACCTTATTCAAGAGAAGTAAACTGTGTAGCTGTTGATTAGTCTCGCATCCATTTGAAAAAACACTTTGGGTCTGAAATTCCTGAAGAAAGTCTCCATTGCTGTCAGAGTGGTTGTTTGGGAACACTACACTGCTGAAGAATTTACTTTCTGGAATCTTCAGTTCCAGAAGATAGTGTTTGTTCACCTGATAAGAATAATGTTCTTCAGTCCAGATAAGCTCTAATGCCTCAGAAAGTCAGAAGGAATTCATCTCAGATCTCAGCCCTTCTTTAGGTGTATAACAGAGAATTTTCAAGGTACAGAAGAACTCCCACAGGACATCTTATTAGAGACAGGAGGTGAGTGAATGATTAAATTCTAGCTTTCATGCAAGAAAATGGCTACATCAATGAAAAATAACAGAATTCTGACAGAAACTATGCTTCACCCCAAATTTTGGCCATCCTTTCCATTCCTGACCAAGATCAGAATTTCAAGAGTTTATAATGTGGAAATGGGTATCAAATGTAAAACAATCTGTATTCCTAAGACCACAAGACTATAAGTAATAGGCTATAAGATATAGGAGAAGAATGAGGATATTTGAATCTGCTCCACCATTTGATCATGGCTGATATGTTTCTCAACCCCATTCTCTTGCCTTCTCCCTGTCATCCTTGATCCCCTTACTAATCAAGTACCTACCTCTCTGTCTTACATACACTTAATGATTTAGTCTCCACAGCCTCCTGCAGCAATGAGTCCCACAGAGTCACCACCCTCTTGCTGAAGAAATTCCTCCTCAACTCAGTTCTAAAGAGTCGACCCTTCACTCTGAGGCTGTACCCTCAGGTCCTAGTCTTTCCGACTAGTGGAAACATCTTCTCCATGTCCACTCTATCTGGGCCTCTCAGTATTCTGTAAGTTTCAATGAGTTACACCACCCCCACCCCTATTCTTCTAAACTCCATTAAATACAGATCCAGAGCCTCAACCACTCCTCATTTGACAAGACCCTCATGCCCATGATCATTCTGATAAACTTCCTCTGGACCCTCTTCAATGCCAGCACATCCTTCCTTTGGGATAGGGTACAAAACTGCTCACAATATTACAATGTGTTCTGACCAGAGCCTTATACAGCCTCAGCAACACATCTCTGCTGTTGTATTTTAACCCTCTTGAAATGTATTCTAATATTGTATTGGCCTTCCTAACTGCCAGCTGAACCTATATGTTAACTTTAAAGGAATCTTGAACTAGGATTCCCAAGTCTCTTCGTGCTTTAGATTTCTGAAGCCTTTCCCAGTTTAGACAATACTCTATGCCTCTATTTTTCCCACCAAATAACCTCACACTGTCCTATACTGTATTCCATCTGTCACTTATTTGCCCACTTTCCTAGCCTGATTGAGTCCTTCTGCAGCCTCCTTACTTCCTCAACACTACCTCTCCCTCTACCTATCGTTTTCCCATTTGCAATTATAGGACAAAATTGGACACAAAACTTTGGGAGGATACGTTAAGGACAGATCACCAAAACATAGGAATGAGAGTCTAACCAGATTGTTTTATATCCAGCTCACATTTTACAGATTTTATAGAGATTTTGAAGGAATGTCCGTGTAAATAAGGATTTCTGTTCAGTAAGTTTACCAAAACATGGAGAAAAAACACAGGTAAATAGAGTTGAGCTACTAAATAGAAGTGTAATCTAATGGAGAAATACAACAGATTCTACCCTTTAAAAAGTCTACTCGTGGACCTATAACCTATGTTTGGTTGTTCAGGATTTAAATACATAATTCTATGTAATTACGAACCCAGGTAGATAAAGCCCTTTAAAAAGGGCCAACATAATTACATGTTTATAAATATGCCATCGAAAGCAATAGTTAGTAATGATGTATTTTACCAAACATCAGTTGGGCCATAGACTGAAACAGAGACAGGCTAAGAGGAAATTTAATGGGAATTTTGAAAATTATGAATATTATTAACAACACATTAGAAGAATGAGACAACCCAACTGATTCAGGTCTAAATGCCAAGTATGTGGCATCTTGCCACAGGAAGGCTGTTAGTCTGATTTCCTGATAATTCAGTCTTACTTTACCTCAGCCAAGGCAACTGTGGACTCAAGTATAAATACCTTCAGTATCCTTGGGCAGGAAAGGGAAAATGCCAGGCTTCTTTCATGCTGCACAATGGTATTTGATGGCAAGTATTTACAGTCCTTTGCACCAAGGACACCATTGGTATGGACACAGGGAAATTGCACCCAATACCCTTCTAACTAATGAAATTTTCCCTCAGTGCCAATTTACCATGGAGAGGACATTAAATGTCATTCATTATTTCAGCAAATGGGCTAGAAATGTTTGGACAATGGAAAATAATGGAGGTGATTTGATTAATTAATGGTTACACGGTTAAGTTCCAACTATGTGGCTTGCAAAATCAGGTCATGAGTCTATAGTGGAAAATGCATTTGCTTTTCTGGTAAACTGATGATGGTGTTGATAAAAAAATGAACAAAATCGTTGAAGGGAAAGCTTTGTCGGTGGCACGGTGGCACAGTGGTTAGCATTGCTGCCTCACAGCGCCAGAGACCTGGGTTCAATTCCTGCCTCAGGCAACTGACTGTGTAGAGTTTACCCATTCTCCCCGTGTCTGTGTGGGTTTCCTCCCACAATCCAAAAATGTGCAGGTTGGATGAATTGGCCATGCTAAATTGCCCGTAGTGTTAGTGAAGGTGCAAGTGTAGGGGAATGGGTCTGGGTGGGTTGCACTTCGGTGGGTCAGTGTGGACTTGTCGGGCCGAAGGGCCTACTTCCACGCTGTAAGTAATCCAATCTAATAAAAAAAAGCTTTCTGTCCATCACAGAAGCTTGTCAGTACATTGAAATGGAAAAGAGAGTTATTTGATCCCAAGATCAAGGAACACCATTCAACTGAAATTTCTCATTTTTTAAGAATGTGGGGATGAACATGTTAGATGAAGGTCATGACACAATCCCCACCCTTCCAGATAACTCACCTGATTATTTACCAATCAGCTCACAGACCTCGATGCTGGTGGCCTGGGTTGCTCAAGATTGCAGACACTTGGAGCCGGGCAGATTCTGGGTTCTAAACTCAGCTGGCAAGGCTTGAGGGGTCCAGCAGCAAGGAATCAGTATTGTTTTTTCTCACAGGGTATATGGGAAGATGGGGTTCGGGGGAAGTGACCTAGAGGAAAGGGAGTAACTCTTGGTGGCCATGCCATCCATCCATGTCCCTGATTGCCCCTGATTTGTGCAAAGTGGACCAGTTTCTCTCCAGGACAAATCTGCATTATTATTTCCACTTGGTGCCATCTCCTTTGCCAAATCCAGCCAAAGGAAAATTGCTACTGCTATCTTCTTAGCCCATAAAAATTAATTTTGGTTTCTTATAGACTGCTGAACATTATCATTGCATGGCAATTGTATTTTTTAAATGCGATGTTTGGCTGGCTGGCTGGGCCAGCATTTATTGTCTGTCCCTCGTTGCTTATTGAGAAGGTGGTGGTGAACTGCCTGCTTGAACTGCTGCAGTCCACCTATTGTGGGTTGACTCACAATGCCATTAGGGAGGGAATTCCAGGATTTTGACCCAGTGACAGTGAAGGAATGGTGATATATTTCCAAGTCAGGATGGTGAGTCGCTTGGAGGGGAATTTGAAATGGTGGTGTTCCTACATATCCACTGCCCTTGTCCTTCAAGATGGAAGTGGTCATGGGTTTGGAAGGTGCTATCTGAGGATCTTTAGTGAATTTCTGCAGTGCATCTTGTAGATAATCCACACTGCTGCGACTGAGCGTCAATGGTGGAGGGAGTGGGCTACTTTCTCCTAGACATTGTTCTCAATAGAATTCAACTAGCTGGTAACAATTAATTATTTGAATTAATAAAGATTGTCTTGCGGGTAAATAGCTTTGCTTGTGATCAGCCAGCTTCTACTCCCAAAAGTGGAAATTGAAATGCAGTCGATGTCTGTGTGAATCAAAAAGTAAATCTGAAAAATACATTTTTGTTCAGAGATTTCTCTAATGGACTGAAGTCACAGAATAACATATCTGTAATGAGGAAAAGTTAATGCCGGCATTATAAGCCACAAGGAAATGGCAGGGGAGCATAACATAGTTTGATATAAAACTTCATAACCGTAAAAAGGAAAATTGTCAAGGATTTTATTTTGATGAGACCTTTGTGCAGCTTATTGTTTTCCAGCAAATTCAAATGCTATTATGTTTAAAATGCAACCACATTCATGTTTATGTGTGTCTAAAATAAGGGTTGCCAAAATATGTTTTGTTCTTCTTTCTTATTCACAACCTTGTAACGTTAGACTAGAGTCATAGAGCAATAGGGTCATACAGCATAGAAACAGACCCTTCAGCCCAACTCATCCATGTGAACCCAGTCTCCTAAACTGAACCAGTCCCTTTGCCTGCATTTAGGCCATATCCCTCTAAATCTTTCCTATCCATGTATTTGACCAAATGTCTTTCAAATGTTGTAATTGTACCGGCCTCAACCACTTCTTCTAGTAGCTCATTCCATACACGCACCACCCACTGTGTGAAAAAGTTGCCCCTTAGGTCCCATTTAAATCTTTTCCCTTTAACCTTCAGCCTGTTCCCTCTAGTTCTGGTTTCCCCTGTCCTGGGAAAAGACATTGGCTGTTCTCCTTATCATGATTTTAAAAACCTCTATAACGACACCCCTCAGCCTCCTACACTTCAGGGAAGAAAGTTCCCAGCCTATCCAGCTTTTCCTTATAACTCAAGAGCTCTAGTCTCGATAACATCCTTGTAAATCTTTTTTTTGCACCCTTTCCAGCTTAATAACATCTTTCCTAAAGCAGAAATGTACATCAAATGTGGCCTTATCAATTTCCTGTATCGCTGTAACATGATGTTCCAACTCCTGTACTCATTGCTCTGATGATTAAAGCAAGATTACCAAATGGCTTCTTTCCCTCATCTACCAGTGACACCACTTTCAAGGAATTATGTACTTGCATTCCTCGGTCTCTCTGTTCCAAAACACTCCACAGGGAGTGTGGAAGTAACTGCGTAAGTCCTGCCCTGGCTTTTCTTATCAAAATGCGCTACCTCACATTTATCTGAATTAAACCATTGCATTAACCTAAACCTCTTTGTACCAGTTGAATGTAAAGAATCCCATTACACATTGAAAAGAAAATAGGCTGTTGCATTTCTTTCACTCCACTCATTCATCAACAGTGCAGAAAGAGTACATACAGCCCATTAGGGTCTGCATCAACTCCTCAAAGAGCATTCCGCGAGAATAACCCTAAAACATCTCTGCATAATCCCACCTGAAGCTTTTACCATGACTAACTCACCTAATCTACACACTGCAGGGCAGCTTTTAGTGTGGACTCTGAGAGGAAACCAGAGCATCCAGAGAAAACTCACGCAGACATGTGGAGAACATGCAAACACCACACAGACAGTCAGCTGAGACTGGAATCGAACCCAAGTCCCTGGAGCTGTGAGCCAATAGTGCTAACCACTGAGCACCCTGCCAACCTATGTTGCACTAGATGTAACCAGCAGTTGATAAGGCAGGTTTAATTACTGTTACTTTAACGTTGGAGAAACATCCCCGCTTCTCCTGAGAGCACAAACACGTCTATGCCTCTTGCTGGTCTATCTCAGAATACCTCATGCCTATCTCAGGTTACCATTCCTGGGTCACTTGCATCCAGACAGATCCCAAAATTCCAAGTGTCAATCTGCTCTAGCCAGTTGATTTGGAGCAGTGGTTTGGTGCATACAATTCACTGGATACAAGAATAAAAAAACTAGGGTCTCGATAGCGTCAACCAGTCTTATAGCATTAACAGTGTCCATGTACCTGAAGATAAACCAATGTGTACCAGCTGGATAATTGTAACGTCTATTTGGAGTTTGCACAATGCATGTTCATTTAGTTTATTATTGAGTGATCTGCATTACAAATGTAAGCACTGAACATTCTGTTCAGATTAATTTTCAGTGAGAAACACAATCCTTGCAATTAAAACGTGATGTCAGCTGCATGAATTAGGAAAATATTTCATGGAAACAACACTCTTGCATGTGGTATAAAGTAATATTAATTCAATTACTTTTATTTCTCTTCTCCGTGGAACAAAATGTGCTTTGTAAACCACCATTTTGGAAATGCCCCAGGAAGGAGAAGGAAAGATTGTTGCAGTGCCAACATTGTGCCATGTTACGCTGTGACCTACTTGTTGGATGCATGTTAGTTGCAAAGAAAATGCACTGCACCAAAGATCAAACACTGAAGAGTAAAGCCTCTAGGGGTCCACCAATGATGGGAATGGTGCCCCCATCGCCCAACCCAATGTCGAGGAGCCAGTAATCCATTGTGTCCCATGCCTCTGCTGATAAACATGATACTCTTCCAAAATGCTTTCTAGTCTCAATACTATGAAACTTTGAAGAATTCTGTCTCTCACCAACTCACACACTGAATACCAACTTTCGTGGAAAAATAAATTGATGGCACCTCAGCCTCCTCTCAGTGAATTGTAATAAAAACTTATGCATCCTTTTTTATAGGTTCAGGCCAGGCTTTGATTCAGACATGGGCCTCTTGGCAAGTATCCCAACCAACAATGTGTAGTCAGGTCCTTCTGTCTATAAGGGACATGGTAACTCTCAGCCCTGGGGAGCTCAAGCTCCAAACTCCACTTTCTGTGACAACACAAGTTTCCTGCTTGGATGACGAATTGATAATTCATACCATGCTATCCAGCAGTTTGTTGACTTTTTCTGATAACATTTGTAAGTTTGAGATTAAAAACAGAAAATGCTCCAAACGTTCAGCAAGTCTGTTAGGATCTGTAGCGAGAGAAACAGTTAAAATGTCAAATCTGGGACCTTTAATCACAAAAATTAGAAATCTAATATTTTTAAGCAAGTGAAAAAGAAGTAGAGAGTGGATCCTAAGTGAAACAAAGAACTACAGGAAAGGGTATGATAGAACAGAGAACAGGAGAAATTATTAGACTAAACGTCTCATAGTGCAAAACCAAAGCACATGTATAAAGAGACAAATAAAGCAACATGTACCTTTGAGGAAGCAAAAACAGAAAGTATTGGAAAACTCAACAAGTTTGGCAGCAAACAGACTTCCACATTTCCCTCTCCATAGATACTGACAGACTTGTTCCGTTTCTCCAGCACTTTCTGTTTTGATTTCAGATTCTTCAAATATAAAATGGCTTTTCTCAATTTAGTTGAATTCAGCTCTTATTTTATAAAACATATTAAAATCCTACAGTTAAAACAAGGGTATATTTTAAATATATTTACTGCAAAGTCCTGGATCATGTCATTGTCCTGAGTAACTCTCTGAGCTCTCTTATCATCTTGGAGACTCTGTATTTTGTTTTACCCTGTTCACAGTGCAGAGACTTTTCCATTAGTTATAAATTCCAACCTCTTAGACACTAATTGCATTTCACTCTGCATCCTCTCTGATCTCTTTTCAGCATTGGCTCTTGATGTTTCTGTGCTCTATTATCTTTCTATAACTGTGCACCTTCATGTACTAATTTTTATCATCTCATCCTTACCTGTATCAATGTCATATGTCATATTTTTCAATCGTCTCTGTTCCTGCACTGTAAGATTCCTGGTGATGAATCTTAGAAATTTAGCTTTGCTTCTTTCTCTTCATCACTAATCTGCTTCGACTTGATGAAATCAACCCAGTCAATAAATTAGGTTCAATATCTGTCCAGTTCAATTCCATGTCAATTAGTCCATTATCAAACTACTCATTCTTTGATGGATCAAAATTTGGTCAAACTTAATGAAATAATATTTGTTTTGATTCCTACTAGTCCCTCGGTTCAGAGGTTCATACAGCCTAGAAATAGTCCTTTGGCCCATGGAGTTTGCATTGACATAACTAGCAATAAAGGTACACTAATCCCAATTTCCTGCACTTGTCCCATATTCTTGAATGTTATGATATTTGAAGTTGCCATCCAAATAGTCATTAAAGGTTGCAAGGTTTCTGGCCTCCATTACCTTCCCAGGCAGTGTATTCCAGATTCCCATCTGAGTGAAAAGGTTAGTTTCCAATCCCTGATGAATTTCTGGCACCTTACTCTAAAACTGGGCCTCAACCAAGGAAAACAGCTGCTCTCTATTCACCTTGTCCAAACCCTTCCTTATCTTATACACCTCAAATATGTCCCCCCCTCAGTCTTTGCTGCTGCAAAGGAAACAATCCTACCTTATCTACACTCTCCTGATAGTTCAGTTTCTCCATCCCAGGTAACATACACTCAGTTTTACTATGACACAGTAGTTCCATTCTCGTGCAATCCCGTGTTATAGAAAATCATGTAATAGCAACACAATTTAAACCAACAGGGCTGGAATAACGTTATGACCAATACAAGCTTTAAAAGTTTGTGCTTTAGAAATAGTGTCCCCAGTTTGTCAATCACATTTTAGCAAATTTGTGTTACCAAAATGCACATTATAGCAGAACGACCTGTTCTGTGAACCTTCTCTGTACCCCCTCCAGTGTTATCACATCCTTTCTGTAAAGAGGTGACCAGAATCGCACACAGTACTCCAAGTGTGGCCTAGCACTTTGTACACTCCAACATTATCTCCTTGCTCGAATACACTTGATCAAAGCAAGTGTCCCACATGGTTTCTTAACTATCCTATTCATGTGATGACTTCAGGGATATGTAAATTATTACCACAAGTTCCCTCTGTTCCTCTACGCTACCCATTCACTGAATACACCCTCATCACCTCACACTTATCAGGGTTAAATATCATCTGCCACTTGTCTGCCCATCTTGACAATTTATCTGTATCTTCCTGTAATCTACAACCATTTCCATCACTATTAACTATCCTACCAATCTTGGTGTCATCTGCAAATTTGCTTAACATTTCCCCCACGTTTTCATCTATAGCATTTATGCGTTTAACAAACAATAAGGGTCCAGGACTGATCCTTGTCGTACACCTCTGGACACCGGCCTCCAGTTACTCAAACAGCCTTCTCCTCCTACTCTTTGTGTCTTATTACTAAGCCAGTTTGTGATCTATCTCGCCAAGTTTTCCTCAATTCTGTGTGCTTTAACTGTCTTAATCAGTCTCCCATGTGGAACCTTATCAAAAGCTTTGCTAAAATCCATATAAACTACATCAACTAAACTCCCCCCCATCTATATTTGATCACATTTTCAAAAAATTCTAACAGATTTGTTAGGCATGACCTCCCTCTGACAAAGCCAAGCCTTAAATAATCCATGCGTTTCAAAGTGAATATTAATTCTCTCTTTCAGAATTGTTTCAAGTAGTTTCTCTACCACTGACATGAGACTGTAATTTCCTGGCTCATCTCTAATATCCTTCTTTGAAAGTGGAACCACATTGTCCGTCCTCCAGTCCTCTGGCACTCATCCCGTGGCCAGAGAGGAATTAAACATTTGTGTCAAAACCCCTGTAATTTCCAGTCTCACCTCCCACACCAGCCTGGTATTTTATTCATCCTGGCCAGGGGATTCATCTGTTTTTAAGCCCGACAGAGCCTCCAATACCGCCCGATTTCCAATGTCAAACTGTATGAATTCCTCACAGTCCCTTTTCCTGAATTCCATACCTATGTTCTTCCTTTCTAGAGTGAAGACTAAAGAAAAGTATTTATTTAACACCCTTCCAATATTCTGTGGCTTTGTACACAGGTTTCCCCTTTGATCTTTAATGGGTCTTACTCTTTATCTGGTTAACCTCTTCCCTTCAATGTATCTATAAAATATCTAAGGATTCTCCCTCATGTTGTTAGGAAGTCATTGCTCATTATCATCCAAACCCTCCCCCCACCTCCCCTCATTTTTGCTCTTCTAATTGCTTTCTTCAGTTCCCTCCTGCACTTTCTGTATCCCCTTAGGACCGCAGCTGCATTGTTCCCTTTGGACTCGCTAAAGGGCCTACTCTTCTTCCTTATCCAGTGCTGAACTGTCCTAGACATCCAGGGCTCTCTGAGCTGATTACTGCTACATTTCCCTCTATAGGGTACATGTTGGTCCTGTACTCTTCCCAGCTCCTTTTTTGAATACATTGCTCCACTGTAGACTTATCAGTAAGGAGACAATCACAGTTGACTGTGGACACATCCTACTTTATTTTAATAAAGTTTGCCTTCTCGACTCCAAAGCCATCTTTTGCAGAACATCTTTTTCCTTGTCCAGCACAAATTTGAACTGTACCCTGCTGTGATCGCTATTGCCTAAATGTTCCCCCACTGCCACGTCAAACACTTGTCCAGCTTCTTTCCCCAGAAGTAGGTCCAGCACTGCACTGTCCCTTGTTGGGCCTTCTATGTATTGATATAAAAAAATCCCATGGATGTGTTTCAAGAAATCTGCCCCCTCTAAACTATTAACACTATGACTATTCCAATTTATGTTAGGAAAGTTGAAATTCTCTAGTATCATTACTCCCTGTGAACCGTTTATATATTTGCCCTTCTATTTTCTGCTGACTCTTTGGGGGCTGATAATACACTCCCAGGAAAGTGGCTGCCCCCTTCTTAAGTTCTACCCCTACAGCCTCATTTGAGGACCCTTCCAAGATATCATCTTTCCTTAGTGCAGTAAATGTCACCTCAATCAATATTGTCATAGTCTTACCAGGCCATAGGGCTGCTCTCCCCTTAGAGATACAGACAGCTGGTGCTGGGTTAATAAGAGGGTCACCATGCCTCAGGGTAAGGGGAGATATTAAGAAGGAGAATCCTCAGCCAGTGCAGAAATTGAATCTACACTGTTGGTACCATCCTTTCAAGTCTACCATCAAGCAACAGATCTAATCAAGCCACTACCTTGTGAGACACCGATCTGCTGATTCAGGTCAAATCTAATGCTGCAGAAGTCAGCGTTCACTTTCTATCCCCACATGAGTAATGATCATCCACCTTTCAGCATTGCCCTCCATTTTTACTCACTGCTATTAAGACTCAAATCCTTGTTGTCGTCCCCTTTCAAAATCTCTAATGGTTTCTTGTTGGCCTTTCCATCTATAAATTATCACAGCACTTTGAAGATGTGTTTGAAAGTGGTTGCTGTAGGATTTTGACATTTCATGCTCCTGAACATTGTGAATAAAAACTCTTGCACACTCTATTCTCACAGTCAACACTTGCATTATTTTTGTTCCTGCAATGTCATTATTTCTCTTTCTAATTCCCCTTTATTAACTATTACGCTCCAACTGAAAGAACAGATATATGACTTAGGTCCAAGCAGATGTGAATTGAGTCTGGAGGTGGTAACATCACTGGACTAATAAGCCAAAACCATCAACAGGATCTCACAGGAGATGGAGAAATTTCAAATTCAATGAAACTTTTTAATAAAAAAAGTTAGCTGTTAGGCAATCACCAAATTTTTATTCATTTTTGTAAAATCCCATCTGGTTTATGAATGCCCTTTTTGGGAAAAAAATGTGCCATCCTTAAATGGTCTGGCTTATATGTGACTGGAGATCTCAGGCAATGTGATTGACTCTTAATGACCCTCTGGGCAATAAATGTTAGCCCACACTGAATAAAAAATATTTTAAACAACAGAATAAAATGTTGCTGTACAGCTTGTACCACCAGCACTATTATTACTGAAACACTTAAAAACATTTTATACAGCAAGTTTATTTTCAAAACACATTAAATAGAGTTAACCAGAGAGGGGAACACCAAAGTGGATCAGCATCTCACATTACCCTTTCCAAACCACCGAGTATCTGCTCATTTCCTACTTCAGATAGGATAAACTGATGTTGGTAATTAGAGTTATTGCTTATTGAGTCATTGCTTGCTATAACATTTTTACCAAATCTTACTTTATTAAACTTAAATGTGATAATGTCACTATGAGTGTCATTTATATCACTGGGATAATCCTTAACTTATTACTGTTGCAGATCACACAAATAAATTTAATTACACGTGAGTGAAATTACTTGCAGTATTATTTCACATTGGTATTACTCACTGAAAAAAAAACTAAACCTTTCCAATTCTTTTTCTGATTTGGTAGATCTCCAAAGACAATTCATATGTTTCAATTGAACACTGTGGCAGATGTGCTTGCTCCACCAGTAGCATCCTCCATATCACGACAAGATAAGAATTAGTTATTGGAGAAGTTGGAACTGACTTACATTAAGATAAAAGAAGGTCTTTTTTTGAAAAAAAATCACATTCTACAGAGGCAAATGTCATAAATTAAAATTAACAAGAATTTCAACTTGTAGAGAAGCTTACCTTCTTGACCCAGAAAGTACAAAGACGCTTAATAAAATTCCCCGTGGGGGAGTTAACAAGGGAACTAAGTAGGTACAACTTTTAGGAACTAAACCCTTTTGCAAGAAAAAACAAATAAATCACTGCACATCCCAGTGTAATGGGAAACAGATTTCCTTGTGCTGCATCTGTTTAATCTCATTTCTGAAGCTGAAACCAGTGCAAACTCCTTATTGTGCAGTTATCCTGTCACCTTGACTGATCTCACACCAGAATGTTACCCAGGAATTTGATTTTTTTTATTTTGTTAATTGGTTCTCGTATAATACTCTTGATTTTTTTAGTAGAGTCTGAAGATTCCTCCAGATCATTAAAATTTTAGTTAAGGAAGTATAATTTACAAAGTTACACGGAAATACCTTAATTGTGAGAGAAAAACCTGCAGTTGTGCTGTTGATAATTTGAATCTGATAATGTTCTGTGAATATTGGATTTCGATGAATGCTTCCACAAAGGAGACACAAGCAAACCTTTGCCTTGTCATGACACTGCAGTGTCACTGAAATTCCTGTTGAGTTGCTGTAGAAAATGAATGTGCTTTGGGTGAGCAGGTAAGGAAAACCTGATAGGAAGTGTTCATCAGTGCACCTGTCTTCC